>NC_135804.1:74962858-75619525 GCF_964213995.1 Mustelus asterias | reverse complement strand
CTTCACACTGCTCCCGGTCTGCTTCACACTGCTCCCGGTCTGCTTCACACTGCTCCCGGTCTGCTTCACACTGCTCCCGGTCTCCTTCGCACTCCTCCCGGTCTCCTTCGCACTCCTCCCGGTCTGCTTCACACTGCTCCCGGTCTGCTTCGCACTCCTCCAAGTCTGCTTCAGTGATCATGACCTGCTTGACACTCCTCCCCATCTGCTTCAGAGCGAACCAGATCTGCGTCACGCTGCTGCTGGTCTGCTTCACACTCCTCCCGGTCTGCTTCACACTGCTCCCAGTCTGCTTCACACTGCTCCCGGTCTGCTTCACACTGCTCCCGGTCTGCTTCACAGTCCTCCCGGTCTGCTTCACACTGCTCCCGGTCTGCTTCACAGTGGTCCCGGTCTGCTCCATGCTGCTCCCGGTCTATATCACACTGCTCCTGACCTGCTTGTCACTCCTCCCTATCTGCTTCAGAGTGATCCTGACTTGCGTCACACTGCTCTTGGTCTGCTTCACTGTGATCGTGACCTGCTTGACACATAGTGACATTGACCTGCATCACATTCCTCCCAGTCTGCTTCATAGTGACATTGATCTGCTTCACACTGGTCCCGGTCTGCTTCAGAGTGATCCCAATCTGCTTCAAAATGATCCTGACCCAGTTCACACTGCTCCCAGTCTACTTCACAGTGATCCTGAGCTGCTTCATGGTGACCCTGATCTGCTTCACGGTGCTCCCGGTCTGCTTCACACTGCTCCTGACCTGCTTCACACTCCTCCCGGTCTGCTTCACACTGCTCCTGACCTGCTTCACACTCCTCCCGGTCTGCTTCACACTGCTCCCGGTCTGCTTCACACTGCTCCCGGTCTGCTTCACACTGCTCCCGGTCTGCTTCACACTGCTCCCGGTCTGCTTCACACTGCTCCCGGTCTGCTTCACACTCCTCCCGGTCTGCTTCACACTGCTCCCGGTCTGCTTCACACTGCTCCCGGTCTGCTTCACACTCCTCCCGGTCTGCTTCACACTGCTCCTGACCTGCTTCACACTCCTCCCGGTCTGCTTCACACTGCTCCCGGTCTGCTTCACACTGCTCCCGGTCTGCTTCACACTGCTCCCGGTCTGCTTCACACTGCTCCCGGTCTGCTTCACACTGCTCCTGACCTGCTTCACACTCCTCCCGGTCTGCTTCACACTGCTCCCGGTCTGCTTCACACTGCTCCCGGTCTGCTTCACACTGCTCCCGGTCTGCTTCACACTGCTCCCGGTCTGCTTCACACTGCTCCCAGTCTGCTTCACAGTGACCCTGACCTGCCTCACACTGCTCCCGGTCTGCTTCACACTGCTCCCGGTCTGCTTCACGCTGCTCCCGGTCTGCTTCACACTGCTCCCGGTCTGCTTCACACTGCTCCCGGTCTGCTTCACGCTGCTCCCGGTCTGCTTCACACTGCTCCTGACCTGCTTCACACTGCTCCTGACCTGCTTCACACTGCTCCCGGTCTGCTTCACACTCGTCCCGGTCTGCTTCACACTGCTCCCGGTCTGCTTCACGCTGCTCCCGGTCTGCTTCACGCTGCTCCCGGTCTGCTTCACACTGCTCCTGACCTGCTTCACACTGCTCCCGGTGTGCTTCACACTCGTCCCGGTCTGCTTCACACTGCTCCCGGTCTGCTTCACACTGCTCCCGGTCTGCTTCACACTGCTCCCGGTCTGCTTCACACTGCTCCCGGTCTGCTTCACACTGCTCCTGACCTGCTTCACACTGCTCCTGTTCTGTTTCACTGTCATTCTGACCTGCCTCACACTCCTCCCAGTCTGCTTCAGCGATCGTGACCTGCTTGTCACTCCTCCCTATCTGCTTCAGAGTGATCCTGACTTGCGTCACACTGCTCCTTGTCTGCTTCACTGTGATCGTGACCTGCTTGACACATAGTGACATTGACCTGCATCACATTCCTCCCGGTCTGCTTCACAGTGACACTGATCTGCTTCACACTCCTCCCGGTCTTCTTTAGAGTGATCCTATCTGTTTCACACTCCTGGCCTGTTTCACAGTGATCTCAAACAGCTTCAAAATGATCCTGACCACTTCACATCCCTCTCGGTCTGCTTTATAGTGACCCTGACCTGCTTCACAGTGACCCTGACCTGCTTCACAGTGACCCTGACCTGCTTCACAGTGACCCTGACCTGCTTCACAGTGACCCTGGTCTGCTTCACGGTGACCCTGGTCTGCTTCACGGTGACCCTGGTCTGCTTCACGGTGACCCTGACCTGCTTCACGGTGACCCTGACCTGCTTCACGGTGACCCTGGTCTGCTTCACAGTGACCCTGACCTGCTTCACAGTGACCCTGGTCTGCTTCACGCTGCTCCCGGTCTGCTTCACGCTGCTCCCGGTCTGTTTCACGCTGCTCCCGGTCTGTTTCACGCTGCTCCCGGTCTGCTTCACGCTGCTCCCGGTCTGCTTCACGCTGCTCCCGGTCTGTTTCACGCTGCTCCCGGTCTGCTTCACGCTGCTCCCGGTCTGCTTCACGCTGCTCCCAGTCTGCTTCACGCTGCTCCCGGTCTGCTTCACGCTGCTCCCGGTCTGTTTCACGCTGCTCCCGGTCTGCTTCACGCTGCTCCCGGTCTGCTTCACGCTGCTCCCGGTCTGCTTCACGCTGCTCCCGGTCTGCTTCACGCTGCTCCCAGTCTGCTTCACGCTGCTCCCGGTCTGCTTCACGCTGCTCCCGGTCTGTTTCACGCTGCTCCCGGTCTGTTTCACGCTGCTCCCGGTCTGTTTCACACTGCTCCCGGTCTGCTTCACGCTGCTCCCGGTCTGCTTCACGCTGCTCCCAGTCTGCTTCACGCTGCTCCCGGTCTGCTTCACGCTGCTCCCGGTCTGTTTCACGCTGCTCCCGGTCTGCTTCACGCTGCTCCCGGTCTGCTTCACGCTGCTCCCGGTCTGCTTCACACTGCTCCCAGTCTGCTTCACGCTGCTCCCAGTCTGCTTCACACTGCTCCCGGTCTGCTTCACAGTGACCCTGACCTGCTTCACAGTGACCCTGGTCTGCTTCACGCTGCTCCCGGTCTGCTTCACGCTGCTCCCGGTCTGCTTCACGCTGCTCCCAGTCTGCTTCACACTGCTCCCGGTCTGCTTCACGCTGCTCCCGGTCTGTTTCACGCTGCTCCCAGTCTGCTTCACACTGCTCCCGGTCTGTTTCACGCTGCTCCCAGTCTGCTTCACACTGCTCCCGGTCTGTTTCACGCTGCTCCCAGTCTGCTTCACACTGCTCCCGGTCTGCTTCACGCTGCTCCCGGTCTGCTTCACGCTGCTCCCAGTCTGCTTCACGCTGCTCCCGGTCTGTTTCACGCTGCTCCCGGTCTGTTTCACGCTGCTCCCGGTCTGCTTCACACTGCCCCTGGTCTGCTTCATGCTGCTCCCGGTCTGCTTCACACTGCTCCCGGTCTGCTTCATGCTGCTCCCGGTCTGCTTCACACTGCCCCTGGTCTGCTTCACACTGCTCCCGGTCTGCTTCACGCTGCTCCCGGTCTGCTTCACACTGCTCCCGGTCTGCTTCACACTGCTCCCGGTCTGCTTCACACTGCTCCCGGTCTGTTTCACACTCCTCCCGGTCTGCTTCACACTCCTCCCGGTCTGCTTCACACTCCTCCCGGTCTGCTTCACACTCCTCCCGGTCTGCTTCACGCTGCTCCCGGTCTGCTTCACGCTGCTCCCAGTCTGCTTCACGCTGCTCCCGGTCTGTTTCACGCTGCTCCCGGTCTGTTTCACGCTGCTCCCGGTCTGTTTCACACTGCTCCCGGTTTGTTTCACGCTGCTCCCGGTCTGCTTCACACTGCCCCTGGTCTGCTTCATGCTGCTCCCGGTCTGCTTCACACTGCTCCCGGTCTGCTTCATGCTGCTCCCGGTCTGCTTCACACTGCCCCTGGTCTGCTTCACACTGCTCCCGGTCTGCTTCACGCTGCTCCCGGTCTGCTTCACACTGCTCCCGGTCTGCTTCACACTGCTCCCGGTCTGCTTCACACTGCTCCCGGTCTGTTTCACACTCCTCCCGGTCTGCTTCACACTCCTCCCGGTCTGCTTCACACTCCTCCTGGTCTGCTTCACGCTGCTCCCGGTCTGTTTCACACTCCTCCCGGTCTGCTTCACACTCCTCCCGGTCTGCTTCACACTCCTCCCGGTCTGCTTCACACTCCTCCCGGTCTGCTTCACGCTGCTCCCGGTCTGCTTCACACTGCTCCCGGTCTGCTTCACACTGCTCCCGGTCTGCTTCACGCTGCTCCCGGTCTGTTTCACGCTGCTCCCGGTCTGTTTCACGCTGCTCCCGGTCTGCTTCACGCTGCTCCCGGTCTGTTTCACGCTGCTCCCGGTCTGCTTCACGCTGCTCCCGGTCTGTTTCACGCTGCTCCCGGTCTGCTTCACGCTGCTCCCGGTCTGCTTCACACTGCTCCCGGTCTGCTTCACGCTGCTCCCGGTCTGCTTCACACTGCTCCCGGTCTGCTTCATGCTGCTCCCGGTCTGCTTCACGCTGCTCCCGGTCTGCTTCACGCTGCTCCCGGTCTGCTTCACACTGCTCCCGGTCTGCTTCACGCTGCTCCCGGTCTGCTTCACATTCTTCCCGGTCTGCTTCACGCTGCTCCCGGTCTGCTTCACATTCTTCCCGGTCTGCTTCACACTGCTCCCGGTCTGCTTCACACTGCTCCTGGTCTGCTTTACAGTATTCCTTACCTGCTTCACAGTCCTCTCGGCCTGTTTTACAGAGATCCTGGTCTACTTCACACTGCTCCTGACCTGCTTCACAGTGATCGTGGTCTGCTTCACGCTCCTCCCAGTCTGCTTCAGTGATCATGGCTTTCTTGACATTCCTCCCCATCTGCTTCAGAGTGAACCAGATCTGCTTCACATTGCTCCCGGTCTGCTTCACACTGCTCCCGGTCTGCTTCACACTGCTCCCGGTCTGCTTCACACTGCTCCCGGTCTGCTTCACACTGCTCCCGGTCTGCTTCACACTGCTCCTGACCTGCTTCACACTGCTCCTGTTCTGTTTCACTGTCATTCTGACCTGCCTCACACTCCTCCCAGTCTGCTTCAGTGATCATGGCTTTCTTGACATTCCTCCCCATCTGCTTCAGAATGAACCGGATCTGCTTCACACTGCTCCCGGTCTGCTTCACACTCATCCCGGTCTGCTTCACACTGCTCCTGGTCTGCTTCACACTGCTCCCGGTCTGCTTCACACTCATCCCGGTCTGCTTCACACTGCTCCCGGTCTGCTTCACACTCATCCCGGTCTGCTTCACACTGCTCCTGGTCTGCTTCACACTGCTCCCGGTCTGCTTCACACTCATCCCGGTCTGCTTCACACTGCTCCCGGTCTGCTTCACACTCATCCCGGTCTGCTTCACACTGCTCCTGGTCTGCTTCACACTGCTCCCGGTCTGCTTCACACTGCTCCCGGTCTGCTTCACACTGCTCCCGGTCTGCTTCACACTGCTCCTGACCTGCTTCACACTGCTCCTGTTCTGTTTCACTGTCATTCTGACCTGCCTCACACTCCTCCCAGTCTGCTTCAGTGATCATGGCTTTCTTGACATTCCTCCCCATCTGCTTCAGAGTGAACCAGATCTGCTTCACACTGCTCCCGGTCTGCTTCACACTCATCCCGGTCTGCTTCACACTCGTCCCGGTCTGCTTCACACTGCTCCCGGTCTGCTTCACACTCCTCCCGGTCTGCTTCACACTGCTCCCGGTCTGCTTCACACTCGTCCCGGTCTCCTTCACACTCGTCCCGGTCTGCTTCACACTGCTCCTGGTCTGCTTCACACTGCTCCTGGTCTTCTTCACACTGCTCCCGGTCTGCTTCACAGTGATTGTGACCTGCTTCACACTACTCCCGGTCTGCTTCACAGTGATTGTGACCTGTTTCCCACTCTTCCTGGTCTGCTTCATTATAATCCTGACCTACGTCACACCCCTTCCGGTATTATTCAAAGTGATGCTGACCTGCTTCACCCATCTCCTGGTCTGCTTCACAGAGATCCAGACTTGCTGCACACTCCTCCCGGTTTGCTTCACGGTGGATCTTGACTTTTCACAGCTGTGCTGATCTGCTTTAGTGATCTTTAGTGAACTGGTTCTGGGGAATGAGGTAGTTCACATGCAGCAATGTGTCAGTAGGGAAACATTGAGAGCAGACTGACCATCATATTATAAGGTTTAGATTGGATATGGAAAAGGACAAGGGGCAATACAGAGTCAAAGTAGCTATTGGGGAAGGGCTGACGTCAGTCGAAGAGATTTGGAACAGGTAAATTGGAATCAAGGATTAGCAGGCAAAACCACTGCCCCTAGACATTCAATGGTGTTACCATCACTGAATCCCCAACTGTCAACACGCTTGGGGTTACCATTGACCAGAAACTCAACTGGACTCACCACATAAACACATTGGCTACAAGAGCAGGTCAGAGGCCAGAAATACTGCGGCAAGTAACTCACCTCCTGCTTCCCCCAAGTCAGGAGTGTGATGGAATACTCCCCACTTGCCTGGATGGATGTAACTCCAACAACACTCAAAAAGCTTGACACCATCCAGCACAAAGCAGCCTGCTTGACTGGCACCACATCTACAAATATCCAGTCCCTCCACCTCCACCGCTGCTCGGTAGCAGCAGTGTGTACTATCTACAAGATGCACTGCAGCAATTCACCAAAGATCCTTTGACAGAACCTTCCAAACCCATGATCACTTCCATCTAGAGGACAAGGACAGCAGATTTATGGGAACACCACCACTGCAAGTTCCCCTCCAAGCCATTTACCATCCTGACTTGGAAATATATCGCCATTCCTTCGCAGTCGCTGGGTCAAAATCCTGGAATTCCCTCCCTAATAGCATTGTTGGTCAACCCACCGCACATGGACTGCAGCGATTCAAGAAGGTGACTCACTACCACCTTCTTAAGGGCAACTAGGGGTGGGCAATAAATGCTGGCCAGCCAGTGACGCCCATGTCCCACGAATTAATTTAAGAAATTGTCAGAAACATATTGATCAGAAAAATTCTCATGAACCGACTTTGACAACTTTTCCCGCTCTCTGCCCTCAACACTATTAGCATCCTAATTTCTTTTAGGATAGATGAAGTCGCGTTACTCCACAGTTATTGCATCTCCCTAATTTCCTTGCAAATGTGTTCCTCTATAAGTTTTGTATTAGCCAGTAGTTTAATGATACCTCTAATTTTGTTTTAGCTCGAACCAAAAAAACTGTCTTTGATGCTAGTAGGACATCCTCTCTTTCCAGTACAATAATATTTTTCTTAACAATTACTGTTTGCACACTTCCTTTATAGAGTTATAGAGTCATAGAGGTTTACAGCATGGAAACAGGCCCTTCAGCCCAACTTGTCCATGCCGCCCTTTTTTTTTTAAACCCCTAAGCTAATCCCAATTGCCCGCATTTGGCCCATATCCCTCTAAACCCATCATACCCATGTAACTATCTAAATGCTTTTTAAAAGAAAAAATTGTACCCGCCTCTACTACTACCTCTGGCAGCTTGTTCCAGACACTCACCACCCTCTCTGTGAAAAAATTGCCCCTCTAGACACTTTTGTATCTCTCCCCTCTCACCTTAAACCTATGCCCTCTAGTTTTAGACTCCCCTACCTTTGGGAAAAGATGACTATCTAGCTGACCTGTGCCCCTCATTATTATATAGACCTCTATAAGATCACCCCTCAGCCTCCTACGCTCCAGAGAAAAAAGTCCCAGTCTATCCAGCCTCTCCTTATAACTCAATCCATCAAGTCCTAGTAGCATCCCTGTAAATCGTTTCTGCACTCTTTCTAGTTTAATAATATCCTTTCTATAATAGGGTGACCAGAATTGCACACAGTATTCCAAGTGTGGCCTTACCAATGTCTTGTACAACTTCAACAAGACATTCTAACGCCTTTCTTTGCTTTCCTAACTTTTCTGAACACCTTGCATCCAGAAAGAACAAGTACAGTCCTGACCTTATTTCAGTGAAGGTCACAGTCGCTGAGGACTGGGTAACACACAATGTTATTTTTGAGGGTGAGAGAGTCGGCACCTTCAGGGGAGGGGGAGGGAAAGTCAGCACCTTCAGGGGAGGGGGAGAGAGAGTCAGCACCTTCGGGGGAAGGGGAGAGAGAGTCAGCACCTTCAGGGTAGGGGGAGAGAGAGTCAGCACCTTCAGGGGAGGGGGAGAGAGAGTCAGCACCTTCAGGGGAGGGGGAGAGAGAGTCAGCACCTTCAGGGGAGGGGGAGAGAGAGTCAGCACCTTCGGGGAGGGGGGAGAGAGAGTCAGCACCTTCAGGGGAGGGGGAGAGAGAGTCAGCACCTTCAGGGGAGGGGAGAGAGAGTCAGCACCTTCAGGGGAGGGAGAGTACAGAAGTTACTTTGATAAGCAATGAGCTATAGTCCTTCTTGCTTACTGCTTCAAACAGATTTTTACTATAAATAACCATGAAAACTGCTGATTAGTGTAAGTGTTGAGGGTCTGATTTTCCTCTGTTTGACCTTTGTCCTCTTGTGTCAGTTATGAAACATCAGCTTTACTTTAGCTGAATTCACAATCTATAATATGGCAATAATTTCACTGGCTGAAGCTGATGTGAGAATTGTCTAATGCACAGAATTCCAGGACACTGCTCTGTTAGTCTTTTGAGATTGATTCAACTTCCCTGAAACAAAAGATGAGATTTCCAATAGGGTCAGATCATTCTCTTACTGGAGCAGATCATTTTCCAATGGGTCAAATCATTATCCAATCGGGGCTGATCATTGACCTATAGGGTCCAGTCATTGACCAATAGGGTCCAATCATTGACCAATAGGAGCTAATCATTGTCCAATAGATGCTGATCAACATCCAATAGGTTTTAAGATTTCATTCAAAAAGGTGGATGAAATTGATTAGGATGCTGAGAGATATTAGCTTTACTGGAATCAGAAAAAGAATAAAATTGTTCTGATGCAGAGAGAGAGGATGATTGAGGGGAGAGAATAGTGATTAGTGATTAGGGCTTAACTTTAAGGCTAGGAGTATATTGCAGAACTTCAAAGAACCTTACTGAACAACAACCTGAATATATGGTGTCTTCAATGCAGTGTCTCAAGGACTGCACGAATAGAGATATTAGGATAACTGACCAGCAAGATATGTTTTACAGAGCATCTCAAAGGAGGATAGAGAGGCAGAGGCATTTACAAAGAACAAAGAACAGTACAGCACAGGAAACAGGCCCTTCGGCCCTCCAAGTTTGTGCCGCTCATTGGTCCAACTAGACCATTCGTTTGTATCCCTCCATTCCCAGACTGCTTAGAAATCTTAGAAATCTTAGAAACCCTACAGTACAGAAAGAGGCCATTCGGCCCATCGAGTCTGCACCGACCACAATCCCACCCAGGCCCTACCTCCATATCCCTACATATTTACCCACTAATCCCTCTAACCTACGCATCCCAGGACACTAAGGGCAATTTTAGCATGGCCAATCAACCTAACCCGCACATCTTTGGACTGTGGGAGGAAACCGGAGCACCCGGAGGAAACCCACGCAGACACGAGGAGAATGTGCAAACTCCACACAGACAGCGACCCAAGCCGTGAATTGAACCCAGGTCCCTGGAGCTGTGAAGCAGCACTGCTAACCACTGTGCTACCGTGCAGCCCATGTGACTGTGCTACCGTGCCACCCATGTGCTCATGTGACTATCCAGGTAAGTCTTAAACGATACCAGCGTGTCTGCCTCCACCACCCTACTTGGCAGCGCATTCCAGGCCCCCACCACTCTCTGTGTAAAAAACGTCCCTCTGATATCTGAGTTATACTTCGCCCCTCTCACCTTGATCCTGTGACCCCTCGTGATCGTCACCTCCGACCTGTGAAAAAGCTTCCCACTGTTCAACCTATCTATACCCTTCATAATTTTGTACACCTCTATTAGGTCTCCCCTCATTCTCCATCTTTCCAGGGAGAACAAGCCCAGTTTACCCAATCTCTCCTGATAGCTAAGACCCTCCATACTAGGCAACATCCTGGTAAACCTTCTCTGCACTCTCTCTAAAGCCTCCACGTCCTTCTGGTAGTGCGGTGACCAGAACTGGATGCAGTACTCCAAATGTGGCCTCACCAGTGTTCTATACAGCTGCAACATCAGACTCCAGCTTTTATACTCTATACCCCGTCCTATAAAGGCAAGCATACCATATGCCTTCTTCACCACCTTCTCCACCTGTGCTGCCACCTTCAAGGATTTGTGGACTTGCACACCTAGGTCCCTCTGTGTTTCTATACTCTTGATGGCTCTGCCATTTATTGTATAACTCCCCCCTACATTAGTTCTTCCAAAATGCATCACTTCGCATTTATCTGGATTAAATTCCATCTGCCATTTCTCCGCCCAATTTTCCAGCCTATATATATCTTGCTGTATTGTCCGACAATATTCATCGCTATCCGCAAGTTCAGCCACCTTCGTGTCATCTGCAAACTTGCTGATAACACCAGTTACACCTTCTTCCAAATCATTAATATATATCACAAATAGCAGAGGAGGGAGGGATTTAGGAGGGAAGTGGGACACAGGCAGCTAAAGACATGGCCACCAATAGAGGAGCAATAAGAATCAGGGATGCTCAAGAGGCCAGAATAAGAAACGTGTAGATATCTCAGAGTGTTGAGGAGCTGAAAGAGATTAGAGAGATAGGCAGGTTTGATGCTGTGAGGCGATTTGAAAGCCAGAATGAAAATCTTAAATCAAGGTACTGCAGGATTGGGAACAAGCACAGTGCGATAGTGAATGGACATGCTGTGATTTATGATATGGGTGGTAAAGTTTTAGATGTATGCAGAGTGGAAGATGTGAGGTCAGCAAGGAATGTTTTGGAGTAATTCAGTTCATATGTAACCAAGACCTGACTGAGGGTTTCAGCAACAGATCGGCTAAGTCGATGTCTGATCATGTTAGATGGTGAAGAGGACATGTGATCAGAAGTTCACTCAGGGTCAAATATGGCACCAAGGTTGTGAACAGTCTTAGACTCAGCCAGTTGCCAGGGTGGGGCATGAAGTTGGTAGTTAGGGAATGGAGTCATGGAAGGGACCAAAGAAAATCAACTGAATTTTATGATCCTAATGCTGGCAGCTCAGTCATCTATTCAGCCAGTCAGTTATCTGTGATGGCAGATGATCATCTGATCAGCCTCGTTGAAAAGATTCAATGTATTTAGCTCTGTGGACTTTGTTGACAGAGTTACAAGATGGGACCTTATTATGAATGCCTGACTACATTCCAAGACCCACTAACAGTTTCATCCATGGAGGGAGTTGTTTATCACTTATTATGTCAAGGTGATGGTTAGATTTGTTGAACTGACAGTGTTATAGGCTAAACCTCTTTCGTTGAAGTTGGTTTTGAATACCTATTTATTTGAAAAAAGTTTATGAGCGGTTCAGAAGATTTAAAGTTTTTTTCAAGGGAGTATGAATGGCTGTTTTTGACAGTTTTCTGAACTTTTATGAGGAGCAATTTTTTCCTGGGTTTTTAAACGTTGATTATTTATTTTGATAGTTTCATTGGCATTATAAAAACTTATTATGTAGCTCATTAACTCCATACCTTTTGCGTTGTTGAAGAGCGGGTATGGGGATACAACGATGGATATGGATTGGGCAGCATAGTATAGAAAGGGTGTGTAGGATCAAGGAAGATGCAAGAGGGTATAGAAGGGCACTAGAGACATGGGGCATTGAGGGGACATGGCAGTATGGGTGGATGATGGTTAAGGGCTAACAACCATGAATGGAACTGGACCAATGTCCCAGAAACTGGAGACAGAGCCTCTAACTCCTTGCCTGCCTCAGAATCTGGTCATTTCCATTGCCACCTCATTCTGCTTTGGGAAGTGGAGGGCTCAATTCCAGCCTGTCTTGCCTCCTCAGGACGAAAATGTGAACAGGTTAACTTTTAGAAATTTAGAAAGCGACATCATGAAACACCTCAATCCGCATTTCCTGACACTGAGCAAGAGGTTCAGTCTTCACACTGCCATCATACACCCACACTACCAGTGTTTAACTCACTGCCACTTCTCTTCCAGGAATTCCTACCCTGAAGAAGTACTGCTCTTGTTTCCGACAGGATTTCCATATGCCCCTCCCCCTATCCACCTTCACTGCTTTCCATTTCTCTCTTAGTGTTGGACAAGGTATTTACCAAGACTCGCTTCCACAGCCACATTTCCTTCCTCATTGACTGTCTTCGTCTCCAACTTACCCTACGTGGATTTCAACTCAAATTCCACTCCGCATGTAACCTCCAGGATTACAGGTATCTCCAGGATATACAACATTCTTCAAACTGCTGTTCTCACCGTATCCTGAAAGCCACACTCCGTGTCATGCGCTGTCACATGAAGACACTCCACATCTCTCTCCAGCAGCACCGTCTTACTCTCTCAAAGCTGTCCCTGTCCCCAGTTTCATTTCATCCTCTGCATTATTCAACGTCTTAACAAGAAACTTTTCCTGCTTCTTGCAGATGTTAAGGAACACAAGCTCCAACAACTTATCAACACCATTGCCCATGCCAGGCCCTCCTCCAGTCCCAATCCCTCGAACTCCATCTCTTCTAGCCCCAGCCGAGTCTTTGCCATACCCTCCGACCTTCCCCTCTCCGAGGCTGAATGTGCTGTTCTCAGCAAAGGGCTCAGATTTGTACCCTTACTTCCCCATCTCAATGAATTCCGGGTTCGACATGATGTTGAACTCTTCTTCCATCGCCTTCATCTCCGTGCCCAGTTCTTTGGGCAAGGGTCCTCCCACCGTTCCACAGATCCTTTCACGTGCGTCCAACATTCTGCCTACAATTGGAGACCCCCACCGGGACAATTACCTGCCCTCGATCTTTTCATTGGGAACTGTCGACGGGACATTGGCCGTCTTAAGTTTTCTACCCCCCTCACCGATTCCAACCTTTTTCCTTCCAATCTTTCCACTCTTCGCTCCCTTAGGTCCAAAGCCGACTTTGTCATCAAACCTGCTGACAAAGTTGGTGCTGTTGTCGTCTGGCATACTGACTTCTACCTCGCAGAGGTTGAGCACGAACTCTCAGATACTTCCTCCTACCTCTCCCTGGACCATGACCATACCACTCAACATCAAGCCATTATCTCCAACATCATTACCGACCTCATTTCCTCCGGATGCCTTTCTCCCCACAGCTTCCAACCTCATAGTCTCCCAACCCCAGACAGCCTGCTTCGACCTACTTCCCAAAATCCACAAAAAAGACTGTCCTGGTCCATTGTGTCAGCATGCTGCTGCCCCACTGAACTTATTTCGTCGTTTCTTTACTCCATCCTCACTCGCCTGGTCCATTCCCTCCCGATGTGGAGATGCCGGCGTTGGACTGGGGTAAACACAGTAAGAAGTCTAACAACACCAGGTTAAAGTCCAACAGGTTTATTTGGTAGCAAACGCCACTAGCTTTCGGAGCGTGCTGCTCCTTCGTCAGGTGGAGTGGGAGATCGCTCCCCACATACATCCCATCCCCACATACATCCGGGATTCCTCTGATGCCCTGCGTCATAGTGACAGCTTCCAGTTCGCAGGCCCTAACCACCTCCTATTCACCATGGATGTGCAATCTCCCTACACCTCCATTCCACACTAGGATGGCCTGAGAGCTCTTTGCTTCTTTCTCGAAAAGAGACCTGAACAATTCCCATCCACCACCACTCTCCGCCGCCTGGCTGAACTCGTTCTATCTCTCAACAACTTCTCCTCTAACTCATCCCACTTTCTCCAAATCAAAGGAGTAGCAATGGGTACCCACAAGGGTCCTAGCTACACTTGTCTTTTTATGGGGTGTGCGGGACATTCCTTGTTCCAGGCCTACACGATCCCCTCCCACAACTCCTATACTGGTACATCGATGACTATTTTGGTGCTGCTTCATGCTCTCGTCTGGACCTGGAAAAGTTCATAAACTTCGCTTCCAGTTTCCACCCCTCCATCGCCTTCACCTGGTCCATCTTAGACACTTCCCTTCCTTGATCTTTCTGTCTCTATTTCCGCAATAGGCGATCTACCAATATCCATTACACGCCCACTAACTCCCACAACTATCTGGGCTATAGCTCTTCACACCCTACATCCCATAAGGACAGCCATTCCTTTCTCTCAGCTCCTTCGCCTCCATCGCATTTGTTCCGATGATGCCACCTATAGTTTTTGACAGGGCCCTTAACAGCATGCAGTCCATCTCCCGCGCCACGACCCTGACCCTCTCCCCACCCTCCCAGAACAAGGATAGAGTCCCCCTTGTTCTCACATTTCACCCCACCAGCATCCGCATGCAAAGCATAATCCTCCACCATTTTCGCCAACTCCAGCGTGATGCCACCACCAAACACATCTTCCCTTCACTCCCTTTGTCAGCATTCCACAGAGACCGTTCTCTCCGGAAAACCTAATCCACTCCTCCACTATACCCAACACCTCTCCCGTCACTCATGGCACCTTTCCATGCAATCACAGAAGGTGTAACACCTGTCCCTTTCCCTCTTCTACGCTCACCATCCAAGGTCCAAAATCTTCATTCCAGGTTAAGCAGTGTTTCACTTGCACCTCTTTCAATTTGGTCTATTGCATTTGCTGCTCCCAATGTGGTCTCCTCTATATCGGAGAGACCAAGCGTAGACTGGGTGATCGCTTTGCTGAGCACCTTCGGTCTGTGCGTAATCAGGACCCTGACCTTCCTGTTGCTTGCCATTTTAATGCACGATCCTGATCCCATGCCCACATGTCTGTCCTTGGCTTGCTGCAATGTTCCAGTGAAGCTCAACGCAAACTGGAGAAACAGCATCTCATTTTCCGACTAGACACGTTACAACCTTCCACTTTCAACATTGAATTCAACAACTTCAGATGATTAACTCTACCCACTTTGACCCCTTTGTTTCATTTTATTGAATTTTCAACTATTCTCTACCTTTATTTCTTTATTGTCTTTCTTTATTTTTCTTCCCCCTATTTTATCCTCCCTTTCCTTATCTTTTCTTCCTCTTCCCCCTTTTCCTCTATTTTACTTCTCTCTCACCTATCTCACCCCTCCCCCCACATCTTCATTTTCACAGCTTACCCTTTGATTTCAGCTTCTCTGCCGTTCGGCCATTCACAGCTTCAATGGACATTCACACATTCTCTATGAACTGCCGTTAGCAGCCTTTCCCCTGGTTTCTATGGCTATGACTCATCTTTCATTCCCTCCCCCTGCAGTATAAATATCTCCCACTTTCTATGCCTTTTAGCTTTGACAAAGGGTCATCTGGACTCAACGTTAGCTCTTTTCTCTCCTTACAGATGCCCACGGTGGCACAGTGATTATTTCCTTTAATATCTTGGGATGCCACCCATCAGGTCCAGGGAACTTATCAGCCTTTAGTCCCATTAGTTTTCCTCATATTTTTTCTCTAGTGTCAGTTACAGAGTCATAGAGGTTTACAGCATGGAAACAGGCCCTTCGGCCCAACTAGTCCATGCCGCCTTTTTTTTTAAAACCCCTAAGCTAATCCCAATTGCCCGCATTTGGCCCATATCCCTCTATACCCATCATACCCATGTAACTATCTAAATGCTTTTTAAAAGATAAAATTGTACCCGCCTCTACTACTACCTCTGGCAGTTTGCTCCAGACACTCACCACCCTGTGTGTGAAAAAACTGCCCCTCTGGACGCTTTTGTATCTCTCCCCTCTCACCTTAAAGTTTTACACTCACCTACCTTTGGGAAAAGATATTGACTATCTACCTTATCTGTGCCCCTCATTATTTTATGGACCTCTATAAGGTCACCCCTCAGCCTCCTACGCTCCAGAGAAAAAAGTCCCAGTCTATCCAGCTTCTCCTTATAACTCAAACCATCAAGTCCTGGTAGCACCCTAATAAATCTTTTCTGCACTCTTTCTAGTTTAATAATATCCTTTCTATAATAGGGTGACCAGAACGGCACACAGTTTTCCAAGTGTGGCCTTACCAATGTCTTGTACAACTTCAACAAGTTGTTGTATTTATTTCCCCTTCCACCCTCCACCCCCTTTTGCCCCTTGTTTATTTTGTATTTTTGGAATATTAGTTTCTTCCAATGTGAAGACTGATCCAAAGTATTTGTTTAACTCCTCTGCCATTTCCTTGTTCCCATTATTATTTCCCCAGTATCATTCTCTCAGGGGCCTATGTTCACTTTGGCCTCTCTCTTCCTTTTTATATATGGGGTGGCACGGTAGCACAGTGGTTAGCACTGCTGCTTCACAGCTCCAGGGACCTGGGTTCGATTCCCGGCTTGGGTCACTGTCTGTGTGGAGTTTGCACATTCTCCTCGTGTCTGCGTGGGTTTCCTCTGGGTGCTCCGGTTTCCTCCCACAGTCCAAAGATGTGCGGGTTAGGTTGATTGGCCATGTTAAAATTGCCCCTTAGTGTCCTTAGATGCGTAGATTAGAGGGATTAGTGGGTAAAATATGTAGGGATAGGAGGGTTGGGCCTGGGTGGGATTGTGGTCGGTGCAGACTCGATGGGCCGAATGGCCTATTTCTGTACTGTAGGGTTTCTATGATATTTAAAGAAGTTCTTGCTGTCCATTTTCCTATTACTTGTTAGTTTACCCTCAGTTTATCTTGTCGCTCTTTGTTTTTTTTGGTCTTCTTTTGTTGGTTTTTAAAACTTTCCTAATCCCCTGACTACCACTTATCTTAGCTGCATTATGTTTTTTCTTTCCGTTTACTATATCCTTAACTTCCTTGGTTAACCATGGTTGATTTATCCCCTTCCTCGAATCCTTTTTCCTCACTGGGATATAGCTTTGTTGTGGGTCACAAACTACTTTTGGAAACATCT
Source organism: Mustelus asterias (assembly GCF_964213995.1). Classification (NCBI taxonomy): domain Eukaryota; kingdom Metazoa; phylum Chordata; class Chondrichthyes; order Carcharhiniformes; family Triakidae; genus Mustelus; species Mustelus asterias. The sequence goes on along the minus strand of NC_135804.1, from coordinate 75,602,606 downwards.
GCCATCAATTGTCAATTGTTTATCCTGCTAAAGTCCTTTCCCAGTCTACTCCAGCCAATTCTGCTCTCACTCCTTTATAATTACCCTTATTTAAGATTAACACAGTTGTCTCTGACCTAAGGAAGGTGTGTGGTGAGGTAGAGCTGGCTGGTGGTCAATGTCCTTGAGAAATTCGCTGTGCTTTCACAAGGGCAGCATATAGTTGAGAAATGGGAGGAGGAAAAGATACTGAGATAGTGGGTGTGAGTTCTGCACTGGTTGTGAGCTCTACTTCACATGTACATTGACCCTAACAGGTAATACATTTGCCACAGCATTAATCACAACTTACATTGTGCTTTTAGTACTGTCACACGAAAACATTTCCAAGCTTCACTGAAACATCAAGAGGGGTCAAACAAAATAAAGGGAGATACTAAGACAGGGGATTAGGTCAAGTGTTTGGGGTCAATGGTTTTATAAAGAGGTGGAAAGATGGATATGGGAAGGATTTGTACTTGGAAGCTGGACCGCTTAAAGCATGGCTGCTGAGGGTGGGGTGAAAGAGGGAATGCAGAAATGATCTGAGACAGATTTTAGGGAGGCATGGTTGTATGTGCTGGCCGAGCTGGAGGAAATAACAGAAGAAAGGCCATGGAGGGACTCAGAACTGATTTAAAACTGGATTCCAGCAGTTGATTTATAGCAGTTGTGATCCCCACCTCTGCAACCAAACTCTGTTCCAGTCAGGGAATTGGCAGGAAGCAATGGGACTTTGACCAGCCCCGGTAACAGATCAAAAAAATTTGACATGCTTCAGCATGTTCTGGAGCAAAGTAAGGCACTATAGAAATGCAAATCCAAAGATGTGCGGGTTAGGTTGATTGGCCATGCTAAAAATAACCCTCGTGTCAGGGGGATTAGCAAGGTAAATATGAGGGGTTATGAGAATAGGGCCTGGGTGGGATTGTGGTCGGTGCAGACTCGATGGGCCTCCTTCTGCACTGTAGATTCTATGAAATCCTTCTAAGTGGTGCACTGCAGTATCAGTTATGCCTGTGGGTGTCCCTGTACATGACAATTTTCCATGTCAATGGTGCCACATTTGAAAATGAGGCACATTTACACGTACCTGTAAAGACATGTTTGCAGAACCAGGCATATAAGTACAGTATTACAAACACGGATATGCACACATGGTTACAAGCTCTCAAACACATTCTTAAAATCTCAATATACAAAACCCACTGCATTCCCTTCATCAACCGTCCCTTTTACTTCATCAAAATATTCAATTAGATTCGTCAAACAGAATTTTACAAATCCCTGCTAACTCACCTTAATTAAACTCAAACTTCTCCAAATGCTTGTTAATTATTTCCTTGATTATTTTTTCTCAAACATTGATGACTGTAACTGCCCTTACACCCTATTCTGAACTAAAGTACCTCCTTTGTCACTGGCCAATTCAAGATGATGGGAAATCCTTCTGCTATCTCCATCCTCTTCCCCCATTTCCTTTGGCAAGCAGGAATGCAAGCCATCTGGACCATTGTAATCATAGCCAGCATCTCCGCTACCACCTCCCTCTCAATTTTCACCCCATCTAATCTCCGTTTCCACTGATATTTTGTCAGTATCCTCTTTCTTAATAAACTCCCACATATTTACCCGCTAATCACTCTAACCTACACATCCCAGGACTCTAAGGGGCAATTTTTAACCTGGCCAATCAACCTAACCCGCACATCTTTGGACTGTGGGAGGAAACCGGAGCACCCGGAGGAAACCCACGCAGACACGAGGAGAATGTGTAAACTCCACACAGACAGTGACCCGAGCCGGGAATCGAACCCGGGACCCTAGAGCTGTGAAGCAGCAGTGCTAACCACTGTGCTACCGTGCCACAGAGGGACATAGATAGGATGCAAGACTGGGCGGAGAAGTGGCAGATGGACTTCAACCCAGATAAATGCGTAGTGGTCCATTTTGGCAGGTCAAATGGGATGAAGGAGTACAATATAAAGGGAAAGACTCTTAGTACTGTAGAGGATCAGAAGGACCTAGGGGTTCAGGTCCATAGGACACTAAACTCGGCCCCGCAGGTGGAGGAGGTGGTTAAGAAGGCATATGGTGTGCTGGCCTTTATCAATCGAGGGATTGAGTTTGAGAGTCCGGGGATAATGATGCAGCTATATAAGACCCTCGTCAGACCCCACTTGGAGTACTGTGCTCAGTTCTGGTCGCCTCATTACAGGAAGGATGTGGAAAAGATTGAAAGGGTGCAGAGGCGATTTACAAGGATGTTGCTTGGATTGAGTGGCATGCCTTATGAGGATAGGCTGAGGGAGCTCGGTCTTTTCTCCTTGGAGAGATGTAGGAAGAGAGGAGACCTAATAGAGGTATTTAAGATGTTGAGAGGCATAGATTGGGTGGACTCTCAGAGGCTTTTTCCCAGGGTGGAAATGGTTGCTACGAGAGGACACAGGTTTAAGGTGCTGGGGGGTGGGTACAGGGGAAATGTGAGAGGGAAGTTTTTCACACAGAGGGTGGTGGGCGAATGGAATCGGCTGCCGTCAGTGGTGGTGGAGGCAAACTCAATAGGGTCTTTTAAGAGACTCCTGGATGAGTACATGGGACTTAATAGGATGGAGGGTTATAGGTAGGCCTAAAAGGTAGGGATATGTTCGGCACAACTTGTGGGGCCGAAGGGCCTGTTGTAGGTTTTCTATGTTTCTAAATACTTCCTGCTGATCTCTGCTCATTCATTTATCTTTCTTTCCCTGTTGTGCGGCCTAAAGAATAATTCCAGCAGTGTGATCATCCAATTTTTTTCTTCCCAACTCCACCGAAATGGATTCTGTCTTTGTTCTCATAAACACCTCCTCTGTTTCCAACACTGCAATGTCTTCCCTAATCAGTGCTGCCACCTCACCTGCCCTTTTCCTTCTCTATCTTTTCTGAACACTTTGTATCCAGTTCTCTATATTTGAAGATGTCTTTCCACAGCGTATCACAACAATGCCACAACATCATATTCCACACGGCTACTAGTGATTGTATCTCACCAACCTTATTCACCCCACTTTGTGCATTTATGTACATACATTGTACTTCCATCTTTGCATATTTTGTCTACTCCTACCTAATATGGAACTATCACCTTCTCTAGTACGGTCCAACACTCACTTTATGTACTTTATTCTATTAATTCTATATGCTAATACTCAAATAGAGTAAAGGGTTAACTCTAATAATAAATACCGAACAGGTACATAAGGAGCTATATCACAGTGATATCAAGCATGTTTCAAAAGTTTAACTTAAAGGGGTAAGACATGGCAGGAGAGCTCCAAGTCATGGTCTGCACTTCGTGTTCCATGTGGGAGGCCAGGAATGTTTCCAGTGCTTGGGGCCAGCATATGTTGAAGTATCTCCAGCTACAGCTCCTGGAAGCCTGCGTTTCAGGGCTGGAGTGACAGCTGGGGACAATGTGGAGCATCCAAGGGGTGGGGAATATCATGGATAGCACGTATAGAGAGGTGGTCACACTGCAGGTTCAGGCAGGAAGGGAATGGGTGACCACCAGGCAGAGCAAGAGGGCTAGGCAGGCAGCATGGGAATCTCCTGCAAATCAGATAGACCGTTTTGGATACTGTTGAGGGGAATGGTCTTTCAGCGGAAAAGAACAACAGACAAATCTGTTGCACCATGGTTGGTTCTGCTGCAAAGGGGAGGAGTAAAAAGTGTGAGAATGCAATAGTTCTAGGGGATTCCATTGTAATGTAGCTAGATAGGCATTTCTGTGGCTGCAAATGAGACTTCAGGATGGTATGTTGATTCCCTGGTGCTCGGGTCAAGGATGTCGTGGAGCGGCTGCAGGACATTCTGAAGGGGGAGGGTGAATAGCCAATGGTCTTGGTACACGTTTGTACAAAAAACATAGGTAGAGGAAGGGATGAGGTCCTCAAAGTACAATATAGGGACCTAGAAAGCAAGCTGAAAAGTAGGACCTCAAAAGGTAGTGATCTCAGGATTACTACCAGTGCCAAATGTTAGACAGAGCAGAAACAGCAGGATACATAGGATGAATATGTGGCTGAAAAGATGGTGTGAAGGGGAGGGTTTCAGATTCCTGGGGCATTGGAACCGGTTCTGGGGGAAGTGGGACCTGTACAAACTGGACAGATTACACCTGGGCAGGACTGGGACTGATGTCCTTGGGATGGGGTACTTCCTAAATGGTTGGGGAGGGTTTAAACTAACATGGCAGAGCAGATGGGAACCTTTGCAAGGATTCAGAGCAGGAGAAATGAAGAACAAGAGGAAATGACAGTAATGAGAATAAGAAAAATGATAGACAGAAATTAAAGGCTAGAGTAAAAATAGTAGGAACAGGACAAGAGCATTCGAAACAAAATGGATGAATTAGTTGCACAGATAGATGTAAAGGGGTATGGTATAGTTGGCATTACAGAGATGTGGCTCCAAGGTGACCAAGGATGGGAACTAAACATTGAAGGCTATTCAGTGTTTAGGAAGGGCAGACGAAAGGTGATGGAGCTGCATTGTTGATTAAAGAAGATACTGAGGAAAGATATGAGCATAGATGATGTGGAATCTGTATGGGTCAATTTAAGAAACAACAAGAGGCAAAAAACATTTGTGGGTTGGTTTACAAACCACCAAACTGTAGTGTTAATATTGGGAAAAGCATTAGACAGGAAATTAGAGATACATGTGTTAAAGGGACGTCTGTCATAATAGGCAACATTAATCTGCACATAGATTGGGAGAGTCAAATTAGTCACAGTACAATGGAGGATGAATTTCTGGAGTGCATACGGGATGGTTTTCTGGACCAATAATTTAAGGAACCAACAAGGGAACAGGTCATCTTGAACTGAGTATTGTGCAATGACAAAGGATTAGTTGGCAATCTAGTTGTGAGAGAACTCTTGGGGATGAGTGACCATAATATGATAGAATTCTTTGTCAAGATGGACAAAGACGTAGTTGATTCTGAGATCGGGTTCCTGAATCTCAATAAAGGTAACTATGATGGTATGAGACATGAATTGGCCATGATGGATTGGAAAATATTACTGAAAGGAAAAACAGTGGACAGCTAAGGCAGGCATTTAAGGAACGAATAGGTGAACTCCAAAAGTTGTTTACTACTCTTTGGCACAAGAGTGGTAAGGGAACTGTGGTCAAACCATGGTTTACAAGGAAAATTAGAGATTAATTAGATTCAAGGAAGAAGCATAGCACTTGGCAAGAGAAAGCAATAGGCCTGAGGATTGGGAGCAGTTTAAAAAAATCCATAAAGGAGACCAAGGGATTGATTATGAAGAGGAAAATAGAGAATGAAAGTAAGCTAGCGGTGAACATAAAAACTGACTGTGGGGCTGCACAGTGTCACAGTGGTTAACACAGTTGCTCACAGTGCCACGGACCTGGGTTCGATTCCCAGGTTGGTACAATGTCTGTGTGGAGTCGACATGTTCTCCCCATGTTTGTGTGAGATTCCTGTGGGTGCTTCAGTTTCCTCCCACAGTCTGAAAGACTTGCTGGTTAGGTGGATTGGCCATGCTAAATTCTCCCTCAGTGTACCTGAACAGGTGCTAGAGTGTGGCGATTGGGGGATTGTCACAGTAACTTGCAGTGTTAATGTAAGTCTACTTGTGACACTGATAAATAAACTTTAAACTTAAAAAAAAAGTTTCTATAGGTATGTAAAGAGAAAAAGATTGACAAAAACTAATGTAGGCCCCTTAAACTCTGAAACAGAAGAATTCATAATGGAGAAGAAAGAAATGGCTGAGGATCTAAATTCATACATTGCTTCGGTCTTCACAAAGAATCATAGAATCCTTACAGTGCATAAGGAGGCCATTCAGTCCATCAAGCCTGCACCAAAGACAATCCCAAGCCCTATCCCCGTAGCCCTGCTAATCCCCTTGATTAACTATGGGGCAATTTAGCATGGCCAATCAACCTAACCTGCATATCAAGGATTTCATAACCCAGCATTTGGAAGGCAGTGATATAATCAGGCAACGTCAGCATGGATTTGGAGGGGAAATCATGCTTGATGAATCTATTGGAATTCTTTGAGGATGTAACTGGAAGCGTTGACCAAGGAGAACACTGGTTGTGGTTTATTTAGATTTTCAGAAGGCTTTCAACAAGGTCTTACATAGCAGACTACTGTGTAGAATGCATGGGATTGTCTTGAGATGGATAGAAAGCTGATTAGCAAATAGGAAGCAAAGGGTTGGCATAAATGGGTCTTTTTCTGATTGGCAGTCAGTGATAGGCATCTGTGCTAGGACCCCAACTGTTCACATTATATAATTAATAATTTAGAATGTAAATGTATTATCTCCAAATTTACAGATGATACAAAGTTGGGTGGGAGGGTGAGCTGTGAGGAGGTTGCAGAATGTATCAGCATGATTTGGACAGGTTGAGTGTGTGGGCACATGCATGGCAGATGCAATATAATGTGGATGAATGTAGTAGCACTTTGGTAGCAATAATAGGAAGACAGATTATTACTTGAATGGGTTTAAATTGAAAGAGGTGGATACTCAGCGAGGCCTTGGTATCCTCATGTATCAGTCACTGAAAAGTAAGCGCATAGGTACAACTGGCAGTAAAGGAGGCAAATGGTATGTTGGCCTTCATAACGACAGGATTTGAATATAGGAATAGGGATGTTTTACTGCAATTGTATAGGGCATTGGTGAGGCCACACCTGGAGTATTGTGCTCAGTTTTGATGTCCTTATCTGAGGAAGGATGTCCTTGCTATAGAGGTAGTGCATTGAGGGTTTACCAGGCTTTTTCCTTAGATGGCAGATCTGTCATATGAGGAGAGATTAAGTCGGTTAGGATCGTTTCACTGGAGATGAGAAGAGTGAGAGGGGATCTCATAGAAACTTATAAAATTCTAACAGATTCCGAAAGAATGTTCCCGATGGTGGGGGAGTCCAGAACGAGGGGTCATAGTTTGAAGATAAGGGGTAAACCTCTAAGAACTGAGGTGAGGAGAAATTTCTTTGCCCAGAGAGTGGTGAATGTGTATTTGAGGCCAAAACGTTGTGTGATTTCAAGAAGAAATTAGATATATCTCCTGGGTCTAAAGGGATAAGGGAGGAAGAGGGGAGTGGGGAGATCAGGATATTGAATATAATCAGCCATGATCAAGTTGAATGATGGAGCAGGTTTGAAGGGCCTAATGATCTCCTCCTGCTTCTAGTTTCTATGCAATTTTCATTAAAATATTGTCATTGAGGGGGTGAAATTTAATTGGCATAGTCAAAAAACAGGGCAAAGGGATTTATTCCTTCATTAATGATTCGCACTGTCTCGCCACAAATTGATTGTGTGGAACACTAAAATACAACCTGGTCAGAAATAGAACAGTCACTAGTGTTTTAGACACAAATCTCTCTGGTCCCTTACAATCTCGGGAAGATTTACATTGAAGCTGTTCCAAGAAATCTGAATTTACCAGACAGAAAAAAAATCTGTTAATGGTGCCTCCAATCAAGAAATTCAAGGTGTTGAAAACCAGGAAAGCACCTTCTAGGAGAAATAAATGATAATAAAAACCAGTTTTAGAGTGCTGACATTGAAGTCAATGGGCACCTAACCGATTTCAACTCCAAAGGTGTGCAGGTTAGGTTGATTGGTGTGGTGAACCATTGTTGGTTACCACCAGGAGTGCTGAGCCATGGTTTGGCTAGCACTATGAGTCTGTAGATATGTTACTGTTGGGGTTAGGGTTGGGCTGTTCTACCTGGTAATATAGTCCTAAGGTACACTCCAGTTGGCTCCGCCTTCCGGGAGAGGTATAAAGGTCACTGCTCTGCCTGGTGACCCTTTAGTCTGGGATTGTATATTGTATATAGTAGCTCCATTATTGTTGGTAATAAAAGCCTTTATTTCCCGGGTACATTCAGCCTCCCGTGTGATTTATCGCGCATCAATTTTATTACCAACAAAATTTTTTTTTTGACAAAAACAAAAGAAAACCATGGAGCAAATGCTGAAACCCGAACGGCTTACGTTGGACCCACGTGCGGCGGGAGCGTCGAACACTTTCGACCATTGGTTGAAGTGTTTCCAAGATTACCTCGACGCCTCCACAGCGGTTCAAAACGACGCCGACAGACTGCGGTCCTCCACGCGAGGGTAAGCGACACTGTATACTTAGCGATCCGTGAGGCCCAAAACTACAAAGGGGCCATCGAGCTTCTCAAAAAGCGATACAACAAACCGCCGAATGAGATCCATGCTCGACACCTTCTAGCCACTCGACGGCGGCAGCCCGGCGAAACGACAGAACAGTATCTGTGTGAACTTCAGCAGCTAGCCAGAGCCTGCAACTGCAAGCCAGTGTCGGCAGCCCAGTATATGAGCGACCTAGTTCGAGATGCGTTCGTGGTGGGAATCGGCTCGTCGTACATTCGCCTTCGGCTGCTAGAGCAAGGTAACCTCGACCTCACTTCGACCTCACTAAAACCGTAGAATTAGCTGACGCTCTAGAAACGGCCTCCAAAAGTCTGGAGATGTACCCCGACGACCGCGTGGAGACATTGTGGCAGGGGCAGCCGCAGACTCCACTTCATTCAGCGGTTTCAAAAAACTGCGCGATTGCGTTTCCAGCCTCGGACCTGATGACGGCAGCAGCTCCAGGAGGCCCGCGGTGTTACTTCTGTGGGGGGGTGAAACACCCTCGGCAGCGATGTCCAGCTAAAGCGGTGTTGTGCTCCGCCTGCGGCAAGAAGGGGCATTATTCCAAAGTATGCCGGACCAAACCACCCTCCAAACACAGCAGTGTGGCGTGTGATTCCCCGGAGCCGGTCTCCCTGTCTTCAGCGTCTTCGAGGTCTTCCACCACGTGCGATTCCAGAGCGTCGCCATTCCTAACGACGGAGTTGCAAGACACGTGCGACCTGCAGGGGCTGCCGTTTTTGGCGCCATCGACCACGTGCAACCTATGGGGGCAGCCATTTTGGTCGGCACCGACCGCTAATGACCAGCAGGGGCCGTCATCAACCAGCTCAGCTGCCTGCAGTTGCACCCACGATCCAACGGTGGCGTCAATCATCCTGGACCAGGCCAAGTCTCACAGACTCGACAAGTCCATGATGGACATACAGGTAAACGGACACCAGATTTATTGTTTGTTTGACACTGGGAGTACGGAGAGCTTCATTCACCCTGACACCGTGAAGCGGTGCGGTCTCCAGATTCGGACTGTCAAGCAGACAATTTCGATGGCGTCAAGGTCCCGGTCTGTCACTGTGCTAGGGAGCTGCGTGGTCAACCTGACGGTGCAGGGCACGGTTTACGAGAGGTTCAAGCTCCTTGTGTTACCGCACCTTTGCGCGCTGATACTCCTAGGACTAGATTTTATGGCCCACCTGAAGAGTGTAACCCTGCAGTACGATGGGCCACTCCCTCCGCTTTCAGTGGGAGCACTGCAGCCTCTAAATTGCCCAAAGTGCTCCACATGTAGCCTCTCGATGCTCAGGATTACCCCACCCTCCCTATTCCAGAATCTCGTGCCAGGTTGCAAGCCCATCGCAACAAAGAGCAGGCGTTACAGCACTGAGGATCGGATCTTCATTCGATCTGAAGTTCAGCGGCTCCTCAAGGAGGGGATCATCCAACCTAGCACTAGTCCATGGAGAGCGCAAGTCGTGGTGGTTAAGAATGGGAACAAACCCTGGATGGTCATAGACTATAGTCAGACCATTAACAGATACACGCAGCTGGATGCATTTCCCCTCCCGCACATATCTGACATGGTCAATCAGATTGCGCAGTACCGGGTGTTCTCCACCATTGACTTGAAGTCTGCTTACCACCAGCTCCCCATTCGCCCAGAGGACCGAAAATACACAGCCTTTGAGGTGGATGGTCATTTGTACCATTTTTTAAGGGTTCCCTTTGGTGTCACGAATGGGGTCTCGGTCTTCCAGCATGCTATGGACCGAATGGTGGACCAGAACGGGCTGCGGGCTACCTTCCCGTACCTGGATAACGTCACCATCTGCGGCCACGACCAGCAGGACCACGATGCCAACCTTCTTAGATTCTTACGCACTGCATCTCGCCTGAATCTGACCTACAACAGGGAGGAGTGTGTGTTTCGCAAGCGCCGCCTAGCTATCCTCGGATACGTGGTGGAAAACGGGGTCCTCGGCCCTGATCCAGACCGTATGCGTCCCCTCCTCGAACTTCCCCTGCCCACTAGCATCAAAGCACTGAGAAGATGCTTAGGCTTCTTCTCATACTATGCACAGTGGGTTCCCAATTATGGGGACAAAGTCCGTCCGCTCATCAAGTCTACCTCCTTTCCCCTAACAACAGAGGCTCGCTTAGCCTTTGCAGGAATAAAAGCCGACATTGCAAAAGCCACGATGCACGCTATTGATGAGTCCATCCCCTTCCAGGTGGAGAGTGATGCATCTGATTTCGCCCTGGCCGCCACACTTAACCAGGCAGGCCCATCGCCTTTTTCTCTCGCCCTGAAATTCGGCATTCTGCGGTGGAAAAAGAGGCCCAGGCCATTGTGGAGGCCGTTCGGCATTGGCGCCATTACTTGGCAGGAAAACGGTTCACTCTGCTCACGGACCAGCGGTCCGTGGCATTCATGTTCAACAACACGTTACGGGGTAAGATCAAGAATGATAAAATCTTGAGGTGGAGAATCGAACTCTCCACTTACAATTATGATATCATGTACCGTCCAGGGAAGCTCAACGAGCCCTCGGACGGCCTGTCGCATGGAACATGCGCTAGTGTGCAGGAGAATCGATTACAGGCTCTCCACAATGACCTCTGCCATCCGGGGGTCACTCGGCTCTTCCACTTCATAAAGGCCCGGAATCTACCCTACTCGGTGGAGGATGTCAGGTCCATAACTCAAAGCTGCCAGGTATGTGCTGAATGCAAACTGCACTTCTACCAACCTGACAGGGCACACCTCATTAAGGCCACTCGTCCTTTTGAAAGACTGAGTGTGGACTTCAAGGGCCCCCTTCCCTCGACAGATCGGAACGTGTACTTCCTCAATGTGATTGACGAGTACTCACGGTTCCTTTTTGTCATTCCCTGTTCTGATATGACCGCTGCCACGGTTATCAAAACATTACGGGATCTTTTCACTCGGTTCGGTTACCCCTGTTATATCCACAGTGATAGGGGCTCGTCGTTCATGAGCGACGACTTGAGGCAATACCTGCTCTTAAATGGGATTGCCTCTAGTAGAACCACGAGCTACAATCCTAGGGGTAACGGGCAGGTTGAACGAGAGAATGCTACAGTCTGGAAGGCTGTCTTACTGGCGTTGAGGTCTAAAGGTCTTCCAGTCTCCTGTTGGCAAGAGGTACTTCCTGATGCGCTCCATTCCATCCGCTCACTCCTGTGTACGGCAACCAACGCTACTCCTCATGAGAGAATGTTTTCATTCCCTAGGAAGTCTTCCTCTGGGACCTCATTACCATCTTGGTTGACATACTCAGGACCTGTCCTCCTGCGGCGGCATGTTAGGACCCGCAAGTCTGACCCTTTGGTTGAACAGGTCCATCTCCTCCACGCCAACCCTCAATATGCCTATGTGGCATATCCTGACGGGCGAGAGGACACGGTCTCGATTCGAGATCTGGTGCCTGCAGGGGGCTTGGAAACCCCAGTTGCTCCCACACCCCCAGTTAGGGACCCCCCGACCATTATCTCTTCTCCTGACACGGCGTGGGCAGTATCGGGACCACCACTTAACCCTCTTACTCCCGTGTACAGCTTGCCTGAGTCCAGGAGATTGTCGCCACCTCGAGGCGTGCTCGAGTCCAGCGGATTGTCACCACCTCATGGTCTACCGGCCCGTGAGGAATTGGAGGAGCTACTGGACACCGCCTTGGAGAGAAGGTCACCGCGATTGCCTGAACCGGCGTCATCGCCAGTGTTGAGGAGGTCGCAGAGACGGTGCGGTCCCCCAAAACGATTGAACTTATAGACAGATGAACAGTTGTTCTGTTTTTGTGCCCCGCCGGCCTTTGTTTTTAAAGGAGGGGTGAATGTGGTGAACCATTGTTGGTTACCACCAGGAGTGCTGAGCCATGGTTTGGCCAGCACTATGAGTCTGTAGATATGTTACTGTTGGGGTTAGGGTTGGGCTGTTCTACCTGGTAATATAGTCCTATGGTACATGCCAGTTGGCTCCGCCTTCCGGGAGAGGTATAAAGGTCACTGCTCTGCCTGGTGACCCTTTAGTCTGGGACTGTATATTGTATATAGTAGCTCCGTTATTGTTGGTAATAAAAGCCTTTATTTCCCGGGTACATCCAGCCTCCCGTGTGATTTATCGCGCATCAATTGGCCAAGCTAAATTGCCCCTTAGTGTCCTGGGATGCGTAGATTAGAGGGATTAGCGGGTAAAATATGAGGGTTAGAGGGATTAGCAGGTAAATATGTAGGGATATGGGGATAGGGCCTGGGTGGGATTGTTGTCGGTGCAGACACGATGGGCCGAATGGCCTCTTTCTGCACTGTAGGGGTTCTATGGTTCAAGCTAAGCCCAGGAGCTGGTGTCTCAGTGATATCGGTTTCATCGCTGAATAAGGTGACACTGCAACCATCCTCTATTCAACTCCAGGGTCCGGGGTATCAAGTTAATTGTTCAAGACAGCTAAAGATGACAGGAAGATATAAAGATGGAGACATTTCTGAATCATGTACATTATCAAGAATCAAGGGTGCTCTTTGTTGAGCAAAATGGCCGCATAGCTCTGAATCTGCTTATAGAAGTTGTCAAAGTCAAAACACAGCTACAGAAAGCTGACAATACCTGGCCCACAATAACAGACCCAGTCCCTGCCAATTTAGGTTAAACCTCCTTAAGCACAGCGGTGCATCTCACCACAGGGACATCGGTCCCAGTCTTGTTGAGATGCAACCTGTTCCTTTTGAACAGATATCTCCTGCCACAGAACTGATCCCAATGCTGCAAGAATCTGAATCCCTCCCTCCTGCACCATGAATCAAGCCACACTTTAATCCTTCCTATCTTCTTATGGTTAGTGTGTGGTACGGGGAGTAATCCAGAGATGATCCTTTTTAACTTGCTCTTGAAAATATGACTCTCTATGCCATTGGTACATATGCATTCCACAGCCTCTGTCTCACTCCCCTCCCCCTACTAAATATCTTGCCTGCTGTCTGCGATACCCTTTACCCAGGCACCAAACAGACATCACACCATGTGGGCCTCACTGTGGGTTACAGATATGCCCGTCTGTCTCCCGACTATGAAATCTCCTATAATAACTGCATTTCTACACTGTGCTGTTCACTTCTGAACATCTTTTCCATTGCCATGGTGTGGGTTGTGCTGCTTCAGGATTCTGTCACTCCTAGCAGATTCTAACGAGTATGTGTTCAGAGTGGCACATATCCTGAAGATCTCTGTACTACCTGCCTCTTTCTACTCATCCAGATGACCGCCCCTCTCCTCTCCTGAACTCTCACTTCCTTTGGGGCAGCTACCTTCTAGAATATCTGAACCTAGAAACACTCATCCAACCTGATGTTCTGTAGTGAATCGAGCTTTTCCTCAAGCTCAGAAACCCTGAATTTGAGCTGGAGCAGTTGGACACACTTTCCATACAGGGGGTTGCCGAGGACACACAAAGTGTCCTGAAGTTCCCATGTCTGTCCAGCCATTATCTAAAAAATAATCCCTATATTTTCTTTTAGAATCTACTTAGTAACTTTGTTTAATATATTCATGTGAATTAAGGTCTTTAAATCTCAGCTCTCAGATATCATCGCTTCTTTCTCTCTCTTGCAAATGTCTCCTTGCTTTTCTTTAAATAGCAGAACTGGACTCTCCTTGGTGCACAGATGTGGTTGCATATAGTCACAAGCTTGTACACATACATGTTTACAACCACATACTGGTACACATATAGTTCCAAACACACACTTAGTTAGGCACATTCATGGAAACATACACCTACGTAAACAGGCAGTTATAAAAATAAATGTGTAATCATGTGTCCACGCACACAGATAAATATAAATAAATATACAGATGAACACAGATGACCACAGATATGCTCATGTGTAAACATGGTTTCAAACATGTATGTACATACATGGTTAACATAACACATAGTGGTTACAAACACATGTTAAAAAAGTAACAAACACAAATGCATACAAATGGTTGCACATGCAAACATGTAATAACATGACTACAAGCACAGACATGTAATCACATGGTTACAAGCGTACATGTATGCACATGGGAACTGCTTTAAAGCCATATTTTACATTGAAGATGACTTTATGCATTTATTGGGCTGCAAACCGCTGGTTGAGTTTTTAAAGATGGAACAGCAGCAGTTTAAAAAAAAAATAACTCAAAACAGCAGCTTCTAAGATTAAAAGCAAAATACTGCGGATGCTGGAATCTGAAACAAAAACAGAAAATGCTGGAAAATCTCAGCAGGTCTGACAGCATCTGTGGGGAGAGAATAGAGCCAACATTTCAAATCTCGATGACTCTTTGTCAGAGCTCAGAGCAAAGAGAATCAGCAGTGATTTATACAATGAGGGTGGGTGGTGGGGCGGGCGGGGGGTGTGGCTGGAATTGAACAAAGGGATGTCAATAAGGATACAGAAGGCTGAGAAGGTGCTAAGAGTGTCCATTAAGTGATCAGAATGTGTGAATGGCAGAACAGAGGGATAGATGGTTAAGGGACTGCCTGAGGCATATGCCAGTTGCCCTGGGAGGGGATGGGAAGGGGGAGTGGGGTTGGCAAATAGGAGAGCTGGAATGGAGAAGTGGAAAATGGGAGTGAGAAAGAAGGATGATAAAATGGATGATCGAGATGAAAAGAAGAAACAGAATGAAACAAAATAAATGGAAATGGGGTGAAGGTGGAGGAGAGAGTTCATGCTCTGAAGTTGTTGAACTCAATGTTCAGTCCGGAAAGCTGTAAAGTGCCCAATTGGAAGATGAGATGCTGTCCCTCCAGTTTGCATTGGGGTTCACTAGAACATTGCAAAAGGCAAAGGATGGATATGTGGACAGGAGAGCAGGATGGTGTTTTGAAGTGGCAAGCGAAGGGAAGGCCTGGGTCCTGCTTGCAAACGGACCGAAGGTGTTCAGCAAAGCGATCACCCAGTCTGCGTTTTGTCTCCCTGATATAGAGTAGACTGCATTGGGAGCAGCGAATGCAATAGGCCAGACTGAAGGAGGTACATATGAAGCACTACTTCACCTGAAAGGGGTGTTTTGGACATGGTTTTGTGAGCATGGAGGAGGTAAAGGGGCACCTTCTACAATTGCATGGAAAGGTGCCGTGGGCAGGGCGTGAGGTGTTGGGTGTGTTGGAGGAGTGGACCAGGGTGTCCTTGAGAGAATAATCCCTGTGGAATGCTGACAGGGGGAATGAGGGGAAGATGTGTTGAGCGGTGGCATCATTCTAGAGTTGGCGGAGGATGACCCTTTGAATGCGGAGGCTGGTGGGGTGAAAAGTGAGGACAAGGGGGACACTATCCTGGTTCTGGGAGAGGAGACGCTGAGAGCAGTGGCCTGGAGGATGGGTTGGATACGGTTGAGAGCCCTGTCAACCTCAGTGGGTGGAAAACCATGATTGAGGAAGAAGGAAGACATATCAGCAGCGCTATTTTGGAAAGTGGCACCATCAGAACTGTGTGGCAGAGGCGAATGAACTGAGAAAATGGGATGGAGTCCTTACAGGATGTGGATGTGAAGAGCTGTAATCAATGTAGTTGTGAGTGTCAGTGGGCTTGTAATGGAGCCTGCTCCACTATTCAATAGGATCATGGCTGATCTGACTGTAAATTCAACCCACATTTCTACCTCCCCCAATAACCTTTCACCCGCTTTTTAATCAAGAATCTATCTAGCTCTGTCTTAACAATATTAAAAGAATTTGCTACCACTTACATTTGAGGAAGAGAGTTCCAGAAATTCATGACATACCACAAGAAAAAAAATCCTCATCTCTGTCTTAAATGAGCGATCCCTTATTTTTCAATAGAGATCCCTTGTTTAAGATTCTCCCACAAGAGGAAAAATCCTCTCCACATCCACCCTGTCAATACCCCTCAGAATCTTAAACATTTTGATCAAGTCACTTCTTCTGAACTCGAAGTGGATACAGACCTAATTCCTCCAACCTTTCCTCATAGGACAACCCAGCCATTCCTGGTATTAGTCCAGTAAACCTTTTCTGAACTGCTTTTAAAGCAATTACATCTTTCCTTTAATAAGGAGACACAATACTCCAGACGTGATCTCACCAATGCTCTGTAAAAATGAAGCAAATCTCTCTACTTTTGTAATCAATTGCCTGCACAAAAAAATGATAAAATGCTATTAGTTTTCCCAATTAATTGCTGTACCCACAAACCAGCATTTTGTGTCTAAGAAACTGCTTTCTCCAGGCCACAGTACACGTGAAGCAAAGAACACAAGAAGCAGGATCTTGAGTGTTTACAGCAAGTTCAAGTGCAGCCTGTTGTCTGTCCCTCCACATATCACAGGCAATGTTTTATAAATCAACCTAATAAAATTGATGCGCGATTAAATCACTCGGGAGGCTAGATTGTTCCCGGGAAATAAAGGCTTTTATTACTAACAAGAATGGAGCACACTATATACAATACAATCCCAGACTAAAGGATCACCAGGCAGTGCAGTGACCTTTATACTTCTCCAGGTAGGCGGAGCCAACTGGAGTGTACCACAGAACAACTATCAACAGGTAGAACAGCCCAACCCTAACCCCAACAGTGACAACAGTAACATATCTACAAATACCCATAGTGCTGACCATCTATGGTTCAGTACTCATAGTGGTAACCAACTATGGTTCACCACACATGTATAATGTCTTAGAATCATAGAAATAGAAACCCTACAGTGCAGAAGGAGGCCATTCGGCCCATCGAGTCTGCACCGACCACAATCCCACCCAGGACCCACCCCCACATCTTGTTGCAAACAAATATATTTACTTGTACAGGTGGTTACAGACACACAAATTAACGCCTTTACAAATATATACACGTAGTCACAGTCACAAACATAAACATGGCTATAAGCATACATGTACATGCATGATTTCAAAAACACACATTTACACAGTCTATTAAGAACACAGACACATACATACTCTGGTTATGCACAGAGATGAAAACAAATGGTTAAAAACATATAATCTCACACTTAAAAGCACACACAAACATATGGGAACAAACATGCAGACACACAAACACAGGGTCATGAATATGTGCATGTATAAACATGGTTACAATAAAGCACACATTCACACATGGACACAAACCTGTGCATGTATGGAGAAGATTTGTTGGAGAAGATTCCTAGGAGTAGGATCTAAAAATATTTGGAACTGAATGGTCTTGTTAGCGACAGACAGCATAGTTTGGTACAAGGGAGGTCATGTCTCACTAATTTAATTGAGTTTTTTGAGGAGGTGATAAAAATGATTGACGAGGGAAGGGGTGTGAATGTCGTCTACATGGACTTTAGTAAGGCATTCGGCAAGGTCCCTCATGGCAGGTTAGTACAAAAGATTAAATCTCATGGGATCAGGGATGAACCAGCTAGATGGATTCAGAACTGGCTCGGCCATAGCAGACAGAAGGTAGCGGTGGAAAGATGTTTTTCTGAATCGGTGTCCGTAACTACTGGTGTTCCAAAGGGATCAGTGCTGGGACCTCTGCTGTTTGTAATATATATAAATGACTTGGAAGAAAATGTAGCTGATCTGATTAGCAAGTTTGCAGATGATACTAAGATTGGTGGAGTTGCAGATAGTGATGAAGATTGTCAGACAATACAGCAGGATAGACTGGAAAAATGGGCAGAGAAATGGCAAATGGAATTTAATCTGGACAAATGCGAGGTGATGCATTTTGGTAGATCCAATTCAGTTGGGAACTATAAAATAAATGGCAGAACCATCAGGAGCATAGACACATACAGAGAGACCTGGGAGTACAGGTCCATAGATCCTAAAAAGTGGCAGCACAGATGGAAAAGGTGGTGAAGAAAGCATATGGCATGCTTACCTTCATCGAATGGGGCATTGAGTGTAAAAGTTGGCAAATTATGTTAGTTAAGCCACATTTGGAATACTGTATCCAATTCTGGTCACCACATTAAGGACGTGGAGGCTTTGGAGAGAGTACAGAAAGATTTACCAGGATGTTGCCTGGTATGGAGGGAATTAGCTATGAGAAGAGATTGAATAAACTGTGATTGTTCTCCCTGGAAAGACAGAGGCTGAGGGGCGACCTGATAAAAGTTTGTAAAATTATGAGGGGTATAGAGTGAACAGTTGGAAACTTTTTCCCAGGGCAGAATGACAATTACAAGGGGGCACAAGTTCAAGATAAGGGGGAAAAGGTTCAGTGGAGATGTGCGGAGGAAGTTTTTCACACAGAGGGTGGTGGGGGCCTGGAATGCACTGCCAAGTGAGGTGGTTGAGGCAGATACGTTAGCCACATTTAAGATTTATCTTGATGGGCACATGAACAAACGGGGAATAGAAGGATACAGACGGTTGGTCTAGATAGGACAACGTGATCGGCGCAGCCTTGGAGGGCCGAAGGACCTGTTCCTGTGCTGTACTGTTCTTTGTTTAAAGAATGTGCACACATAGCCGGTGTTTTGAGCCTGCTTTCACCATCTGCATAAATGGCAATGCAGGCCCAAAATCCCATGAGAGTTGGGAAACAAGATTCTCGCCAGCAAAATCTCGTTTCCTGATTATCCCCATCCCTTACTGGTGACGTAACAAGGCTCCCGCCCAGAAAGGGTGGAAACCCTAATTCAATAAATTTAAACACATCTAAATATTATTGCAGGGTTGCCCAGTCACGTGGTCCCACCCCCTACACCTGGGTCACTGAATATTCACAACAGCTATACAAGAACAGGAATCAGTCAGGGGGAACCCGCTGGGGGTGACAAGATAGGTTTAGCCCCCTGGCACAGGTTAGCACTGACCCCGACAGTGCCAACCTGGCAATGTATAGCTGCGACAGGGGGCAGTGCCAGGAGTGCGTCCCCGTGTGGGGGTGGGTTCCCCTTGTGCGTGCTGGGGGAGAGGGCTGATGCTTGTGAGGGAGGGGGAGAGTGCCCCCCACACTGCCATGATAGTCCTGGAAAGGGGTGGGTGGGATAGTGCCCTCGAGACAGCCACGATGGTGGGGGGGGGGGGGGGGGGGGGAGGGGCTGGTCATACCAATGCATGCATGGGGGTCCCTCCATATCCATGGGAGGTGGGACGGAGTTTACTTTAAGTGCAGATCAGGGCACCCTGTAAAGATGGGTTCTCAATCTCTATGGAGCAGGCCTTGCCATCTCTATCAGGCCCTGTCCTGCCAGAGTGACAGCGCAAACCATACCCGAGATTTGCTCTGCATGGAGTTGAAGAAAACCTGGTCTGAAAACTCGGCCGTGCACCTGGAAAGATACATGCTGGCTTTCACTCTGAACCTGACACTCTGACAAATTTTAATAAAATTCTGCCCAACATTACACTCATCTGCACACACATGGGCTGCGATTCTCCCATTGCGACCCGCCACTTTTCAGGCGGGTCTTGCTGAGAGACGCGGATCTGCAGCCTTGAACAGGGATTTGTGCATGTGCCGGGAACACATGCGCATCTCCCAGAGCCGGTGAATAGTCACCAGCCAGACCACGTTGGAAACCGGCAGGAAGCAAGTCATTTAAATTTGTTTTTAATCTATTTTAAATATGTTGATTTGTTAATTATCGGGACCTTTCAGGGCCCCTGGCTCCTGACACTGCCCAAGGGACAAAGTGCCCATGCCCAGGAGGCACCGTAGCACTGCCCATCGGACATCAGGCGGTGCCAAGGGGGTGGGGCCTAGGTGTGATTGGTGGGGGTCCCACTGCCACTCTACATTGGAATCGGTCTGGGATAGGAGGAGGGCAGTGATTGGGGTAGGCTGGGGAGGGAGGGGGGGGCCCGCCTCCCGGAGGGGGGTCTGACCCTGGGGGGGGAAGAGGGGAGGGGGGGGTGGGGGTGAGGGGGGTGGAATCGCCACTGCTGGGGGGTGGGTCCTGGGCATCGGGGCGCTCTGGGACAGGAGGGGGTCAGGGCTGGCCCTGGAATTGTTGTGGGGGCCGCGATCGGGCCGTGGAGGGAGGCTGGAGGGGCAGCACTGTCCCGAGCTGGCCAGCAAACAGGAGTTTGACAGTTTGGGGCCACTGCGCATGCACAGAGCACCAGAACTGTCAAACTCCTCAGCGAATAGGCCCCGCCCCCCCGAGTTTATAATGAGATTTCGGACTGGGACCTCTTCAGTGCACAGAGCGCGGAGATTCAAGTGAGAGACAGAACTGTCAGAACAGTCGGGATTTAGAACAGTTTTCTCCCCAATTCAGCACTTTTAGGAGAATCGCCCCCATGGTTACAACACAGGTACCTATGCACAATGTTTATAAGCAGGCAAATTATTGCTCCCAGTTATATAACCACATACGCACACAGTTTGTGACAAACACACAGAGTTAAACACATTCAAACACAGGTGCAATTTTGCGGCCATGTTCGTCATGAGGTGACATGGATGCAAAATATTGCAAGACAGAAAACGAGAGGCTTGCCAGCGAGATATCGTTTTTTGATTTTGTGGAGTTAACAACATGGCCATACAGAAGAAATTATTAGCAGAAGCTGAGATTACATTAAAGAAGACATTAGAGGTCATTCAAGCTATAGAAAGTGCCAAAAGAAAGGAGGGGCGGGTGGGGGAGGAAACGATGGAGCTGCAGAGCACGTAAGCAGGCAAGGTCCACCAAGTTTGGTGGGAAGCTGCAGGTGGTTGAGGCGCCAGGAAGGAGGATGCAGGAAGTAATGAGCAAAGAGGCTTGGAGCAAAAAAGAGTGCAGAGGTGTGGCAAATTTGGTTGCACATCAGCAGCTATGAAGAATGCTACTGGTGAGGGGGAATGTAAACTCAAGGAAGCTATGTGTTGTGCCTGCAATAGGAAGTGGCACATGGAATTTGTGTGAAGCAATTCAGATTGGGGAGAGACAATATAAAAAAAAAGGCTCAATGCTCATTGGGGTGCAGGAGCAAAGGGACCTGGCGGTATATGTTTACAAATTGAAGATGGCAGGACAGGTTGAGGAAGCATACAGGATCCTGAGCTTTATAAAGAGTAGAGTATGAAAGCATGGTGGTTATGATAAACCTGTAGAAAACACTGGTTCAGCCTCAGCTGAGCATGTATGTCCAGTTCTGGACATCACATTTTAAGAAGAACGTGAAGGCATTTGAGAAGTTACAGAAAACATTTCTGGGAATGTTTGCAGGAATGAGGAGCTTCAGTTACAAGGACAGTATGAGGAGGTGGAGGTGTTCTGCTTGGAGGCTGAAGCTTAAGATGAGATTTGAAAGAGGTATTAAAAATTCTGGACAGATTAGGTAAGGAAAAACTGTGTCCATTGGTGGAAGGATTGAGAGCCAGAGGACAGGAGTGAGAATAGCCCTGAAAATAATTCTGATGTATGCAGGATAAACAACAACATTAAGGTAGACAAGACAGCCCCAATTATGATTGTGTTGATGGTAAACGGTCAGCCACTGAGAATGGAGGTGGACATGGGTGCCTCAGCTACACTTGTAGAGGAACAAACGTATTGTTATTTACAAGTGGGGTTCAGCCTCTAAAATTTAGCACAACGGCCAGCCTAGCAACACATACTGGAGAATAACAACACCCATAGACTATTGACATCAATCAGCTCAACTGCTTCTAATAATAGTAGGGGGCCAAGGGTCAAGTTTGATGGGCTGAGATTATCTTCATCAAGTTAGATTTAATTGGCTAGAAATTTTCAAAACCAATGATGGAAACTTCCATGATGTCTTAAAAAATACCAGGAAGTGTTTTGAGATGATTTAAGCAAGATATAGGACCTAAAGACAAAAGTTTATGTGGATTCTGAGGCCATGTCAAAGTTTTACAAAGCCCGACCTGTATCCTATGCCTTAAATGAGAAGGTTGATTCTGAACTCAAGCAGCTGGAAGAATCCGGCATCATCAAACCTGTAGAGTTTTCAGAGTGGGCGGCTCCGATTGTGCCAGTGGTTAAGCCAGATAGAACCATTAGGATATGTGGACTCTACAAATTAACCGTGAATCAAGCAACAAAATTGGATCCCTACCCCGTGCCAAGACATGAAGATTTGTGCAACAAATTAGCAGAAGGTTTATTTTACATTAAACTTGATAAGAACCATGTGTACCAACAATTAGAATTAGAAGCAGCATCTAGAGAATTTGTTACTCTAAATATGCACAAAGGCTTATTCCAGTATACCTGGCTACCCTTCAGAGTTTCATTGGCGTGTGCAATCTTCCAGCTCACGATGGAAAGTTTACTACAGGACCTACCCAAGATAGTTGTCTATCTCAATGATGTACTGATTACAGGAGCATCCGAAAAGGAGCATCTAAAAATCATGAAGATGTTTCAAAGAGATTTAAGGGCGGAATGAGGCTACAAAGGGAGAAATGTACATATATGGCTCATTAAGAAGCATATTTGGGTTCAAGCTCGATGCAAAGGGCTGTGCCCTATGGTGGAGAAGATATAAGCAATTAGAATCATAGAAACCCTACAGAGCAGAAAGAGGCCATTTGGCCCATCGAGTCTGCACCGACCACAATTACACCCAGGGCCTATCCCCATATCCCTACATATTTACCCGCTAATCCCTCTAACGCATCCCAGGACAGTAAGGGGCAATTCAGCATGGCCAATTAACCTAACCCGCACATCTTTGGACTGTGAGCACCTGGAGGAAACCCATGCAGACACGAGGAGAATGTGAAAACTCCACACAGACAGTGACCCAAGCCGGGAATCGAACCCAGGTCCCTGGAGCTGTGAAGCAGCAGTGCTAACCACTGTGCTACCGTGCCACCCTGGAATTAAGGAAGTATCAGCCCCTGAAATGTATCGGAATTGAAATCTTTTTTTAGGAACGGTGAACTATTATGGGGAATTTATTCCTAATCTTCCTACAGCGGTAGCACAGTGGCGGCACGGTAGCACAGTGGTTAGCACTGCTGCTTCACAGCTCCAGGGTCCCGGGTTCGATTCCCGGCTCGGGTCACTGTCTGTGTGGAGTTTGCACATTCTCCTCGTGTCTGCGTGGGTTTCCTCCGGGTGCTCCGGTTTCCTCCCACAGGCCAAAGATGTGCGGGTTAGGTTGATTGGCCAGGTTAAAAATTGCCCCTTAGTGTCCTGGGATGCGTAGGTTAGAGGGATTAGCGGGTAAAAAAAGGGATTAGCAGGTAGGGCCTGGGTGGGATTGTGGTCGGCGCAGACTCGATGGGCCGAATGGCTTCCTTCTGCACTGTAGGGTTCTATGATTATTACAGTCATAGACGTCTACATCACAGAAAAAGGTCCTTCAGTCCATTGAGTCTGTGCCAGTCAAAGACAAACCATGCAACTACCCTAATTCCATTTTCCAGCAATTGGTCCATAGCCTTGTATGCCTTGGCAGTGCTGGCACCCAATAATGTTGGCACCCCGACACACACTGCTCAAGAAACACCAGAGGTGGTATTGGAAAGAGAATCAGAGAGAAGCCTTTGAGCAGCTCAAACTGACATTGCAGTCATCCAGTCTCTTAGTTCATTTAACCCCACAAAAGAGATAATTCTAACCTGTGATGCATTTCCATATGGCATCGGAGTGGTTTATCATACAGGATGGAAAATGGTGCAGAAAGGTCTATCACCTTCACCTTGAGGACAAAGAACAAAGAACAGTACAGCACAGGAAACAGGCCCTTCGGCCCTCCAAGCCTGTGCCGCTCATTGGTCCAACGAGACCAATCGTTTGTATCCCTCCATTCCCAGGCTGCTCATGTGACTATCCAGGTAAGTCTTAAACGATGTCAGCGTGCCTGCCTCCACCACCCTACTTGGCAGCGCATTCCAGGCCCCCACCGCCCTCTGTGTAAAAAACATCCCTCTGATATCTGAGTTATACTTCGCCCCTCTCAGCTTGAGCCCGTGACCCCTCGTGATCGTCACCTCCGACCTGGGAAAAAGCTTCCCACTGTTCACCCTATCTATACCCTTCATAATCTTGTATACCTCTATTAGACTCCCCTCATTCTCCGTCTTTCCAAGGAGAACAACCCCAGTCTACCCAATCTCTCCTCATAGCTAAGACCCTCCATACCAGGCAACATCCTGGTAAACCTTCTCTGCACTCTCTCCAATGCCTTCACGTCCTTCTGGTAGTGCGGCGACCAGAACTGGACGCAGTACTCCAAATGTGGCCTAACCAGCGTTCTATACAGCTGCATCATCAGACTCCAGCTTTTATACTCTATACCCCGTCCTATAAAGGCAAGCATACCATATGCCTTCTTCACCTCCTTCTCCACCTGTGTTGCCACCTTCAAGGATTTGTGGACTTGCACACCTAGGTCCCTCTGTGTTTCTATACTCCTGATGACTCTGCCATTTATTGTATAACTCCTCCCTACATTATTTCTTCCAAAATGCATCACTTCGCATTAATCCGGATTAAGCTCCATCTGCCACCTCTTCGCCCAATTTTCCAGCCTATTTATATCCTGCTGTATTGCCCGACAATGCTCTTCGCTATCCGCAAGTCCAGCCATCTTCGTTTCATCCGCAAACTTGCTGATTACACCAGTTACACCTTCTTCCAAATCATTTATATATATCACAAATAGCAGAGGTCCCAGTACAGAGCCCTGCGGAACACCACTGGTCACAGACCTCCAGCAGGACTCCAGCCGATGCTGAAAAAGCTTACTCTCAAATCAAAAAAGAGGTACTAACTATAATCTTGAGAGTGAAGAAGCTGTATCAGTATGTTTATGGATGGCATTTCATAGTTGCTACTGACTATAAACACCTACTTAGGGAGGATAAGATCATTCTTCCTATAAATTCAGCTGGGGTCTATTTCTAGCAGCTTACGAGTATACTTTTCAGTATAGGCTGGGCACAGAGATTTCAAACGCTGATGCTTTAAGCTGCCTTTCCTTAGTTGAAAGCCTCTCTATGAACCAAACTGGCCAGTTTTCGCCAATTGAACAACACCTCATGTCACCACAGGTTACATCTGCTGAGTTACTAATAATGATGTGGAGATGCCGGCGTTGGACTGGGGTAAACACAGTAAGAAGTTTAACAACACCAGGTTAAAGTCCAACAGGTTTATTTGGTAGCAAAAGCCACAAGCTTTCGGAGCCTTAAGCTCCTTCTTCAGGTGAGTAGGAATTCTGTTCACGAACAGGGCATATAAAGACACAAACTCAATTCACAGAATAATGGTTGGAATTACTTACAGCTAATCAAGTCTTAAAGGTACAAACAATGTGAGTGGAGAGAGCATTAAGACAGGTTAAAGAGATGTGTATTGTCTCCAGACAGGACAGCCAGTGAAATTCTGCAAGTCCAGGCAAGCTGTGGGGATTACAGATGACATGAACCCAATATCCCGGTTGAGGCCGTCCTCATGTGTGCGGAACTTGGCTATCAGTCTCTGCTCAGCGACTCTGCGCCATCGTGTGTCGTGGAGGCCGCCTTGGAGAACGCTTACCCGAATATCAGAGGCCGAATGCCCGTGACCGCTGAAGTGCTCCCCAACAGGAAGAGAACAGTCTTGCCTGGTGATTGTCGAGCGGTGTTCATTCATCCGTTGTCGCAGCATCTGCATGGTTTCCCCAATGTACCATGCCTCGGGACATCCTTTCTTGCAGCGTATCAGGTAGACAACGTTGACCAAGTTGCAAGAGTATGTACCGTGTACCTGGTGGATGGTGTTCTCACGTGAGATGATGGCATCTGTGTCGATGATCCGGCACATCTTGCAGAGGTTGCTGTGGCAGGGATGTGTGGTGTCGTGGTCACTGTTCTCCTGAAGGCTGGGTAGTTTGCTGCGGACAACAGCGAACACAGTGAGACAGCCAATGAACCGGAACAGCCGACAGAGAGATCCGCAGTGCATCCGAAGAGGAAAGAGTCGAATTGGACTCCTCCGGAAGGCCGCTGCCCTCGACTTGACATGTATGCCCCAGCCATCAGGAGGTGCGTCAACACCAAATTCATCAGCCGCACTCACAAGACAGCCCCGAACATCACCCAAGCACAACGCAACGCCATCCACGCTCTCAAGACCAACCGCAACATTGTCATCAAACCAGCAGACAAAGAAGGGGCCATCGTCATACTGACCAGAACGGATTATTGCAAAGAAGTGTACCGACAACTGAACAACGAGGAACACTACAGACAGTTACCCGCAAATCTGACCAAAGAACACACCCGTCAACTCAACACTCTGATCAAGACCTTTGATCCGGACCTTCAGAGCACTCTCCGTCCTCTCATCCCACGTACTCCCCGCGTTGGAGATCTCTACTGCCTCCCGAAGATACACAAGGCAAACACACCCGGCCGTCCCATTGTATCGGGCAATGGGACCCTGTGCGAGAACCTCTCCGGCTACGTCGAGGGCATCCTGAAACCCATTGTACAAAGAACCCCCAGCTTTTGTCACGACACTACGGACTTCCTTCAGAAACCCGGCACACATGGAGCAGTTGAACCAGGAGCACTCCTCGTCACAATGGATGTCTCGGCACTCTACACCAGCAGCCCCCACGATGATGGCATTGCTGCAACGGCCTCAGTGCTCAGCACTGACAACTGCCAGTTTCCAGATGTAATTTTACATCTCATCCGCTTCATCCTGGACCACAATGTCTTCACCTTCAACAACCAGTTCTTCATCCAGACCACGGAACAGCCATGGGGACCAAATTCGTACCTCAATATGCCAACATCTTCATGCACAGGTTCGAACAAGACTTCTTCACCGCACACGACCTTCAACCAATGCTATACACGAGATACATCGATGACATTTTCTTCCTTTGGACTCATGGTGAACAATCACTGAAACAACTGTATGATGACATCAAGAAATTCCATCCCACCATCAGACTCACCATGGACTACTCTCCGGAATCAGTTGCATTCTTGGACACACGCATCTCCATTAAGGAGAGTCACCTCAGCACCTCACTATATCGCAAGCCCACGGATAACCTCACGATGCTCCACTTCTCCAGCTTCCACCCTAAACACGTTAAAGAACCCATCCCCTATGGACAAGCCCTCCGTATACACAGGATCTGCTCGGATGAGGAGGATCGCAACAGACACCTCCAGACGCTGAAAGATGCCCTCATCAGAACAGGATATGGCGCCCAACTCATCGATCGACAGTTCCGACACGCCACAGCGAAAAACCGCACCGACCTCCTCAGAAGACAAACACGGGACACGGTGGACAGAGTACCCTTCGTCGTCCAGTACTTCCCCGGAGCGAAGAAGCTACGGCATCTCCTCCGGAGCCTTCAACATGTCATTGATGAAGACAAACATCTCACCAGGGCCATCCCCTCATCTTGCCTTCAAACAACCGCACAACCTCAAACAAACCATTGTCCGCAGCAAACTAACCAGCCTTCAGGAGAACAGTGACCACAACACCACACAACCCTGCCACAGCAACCTCTGCAAGACGTGCCAGATCATCGACACAGATGCCATCATCTCACGTGAGAACACCATCCACCAGGTACACGGTACATACTCTTGTAACTCGGCCAACGTTGTCTTACCTGATACGCTGAAGGAAAGGATGTCCCGAGGCATGGTACATTGGGGAAACTATGCAGACACTGCGACAACGGATGAATGAACACCGCTCGACAATCACCAGGCAAGACTGTTCTCTTCCTGTTGGGGAGCACTTCAGCGGTCACGGGCATTCGGCCTCTGATATTCGGGTAAACGTTCTCCAAGGCGGCCTCCACGACACACGACGGCACAGAGTCGCTGAGCAGAAACTGATAGCCAAGTTCCGCACACGTGAGGACGGCCTCAACCGGGGTATTGGGTTCATGTCATCTGTAATCCCCACAGCTTGCCTGGACTTGCAGAATTTCACTGGCTGTCCCGTCTGGAGACAATACACATCTCTTTAACCTGTCTTAATGCTCTTTCCACTCACATTGTTTGTACCTTTAAGACTTGATTAGCTGTAAGTATTCGCATTCCAACCATTATTCTGTAAATTGAGTCTGTGTCTTTATATGCCCTGTTTGTGAACAGAATTCCCACTCACCTGAAGAAGGAGCTTAAGGCTCTGAAAGCTTGTGGCTTTTGCTACCAAATAAACCTGTTGGACTTTAACCTGGTGTTGTTAAACTTTTTATTGGAGTTACTAATAGACAGGTGTATTAGAACAAGGTTGGATCTTGTATTTCCAAACTTGACAGGGAGGGTGGAGGTAAAACAGACTGCACAGAAGAAGGATCACAACTCAACAAAAATGGAGAGGGCACTTAAGGTGGACAACCTGGTGTTTGTAAAGAATTAGGATGCCGGTCCAAACTGGATTCTTGGAACAGTGGTGGCCAGAACAGGCCCAGTGTCGTATGAAATTCTTTTTGAAGGAAACTGGGTAAAGAAACACCTGGATAAACATCTGGGTAAAGAAACACAGGTGGAGAAGGTGGTGAAGAAGGCATATGGTATGCTTGCCTTTATAGGACGGGGTATAGAGTATAAAAGCTGGAGTCTGATGATGCAGCTGTATAGAACGCTGGTTAGGCCACATTTGGAGTACTGCGTCCAGTTCTGGTCGCCGCACTACCAGAAGGACGTGAAGGCATTGGAGAGAGTGCAGAGAAGGTTTACCAGGATGTTGCCTGGTATGGAGGGTCTTAGCTATGAGGAGAGATTGGGTAGACTGGGGTTGTTCTCCTTGGAAAGACGGAGAATGAGGGGAGTCTAATAGAGGTATACAACATTATGAAGGGTATAGATAGGGTGAACAGTGGGAAGCTTTTTCCCAGGTCGGAGGTGACGATCACGAGGGGTCACGGGCTCAAGCTGAGAGGGGCGAAGTATAACTCAGACATCAGAGGGACGTTTTTTACACAGAGGGTGGTGGGGGCCTGGAATGCGCTGCCAAGTAGGGTGGTGGAGGCAGGCACGCTGACATCGTTTAAGACTTACCTGGATAGTCACATGAGCAGACTGGGAATGGAGGGATACAAACGATTGGTCTAGTTGGACCAAGGAGCGGCACAGGCTTGGAGGGCCGAAGGGCCTGTTTTCTGTGCTGTACTGTTCTTTGTTCTTTGTTCTTTGGATGATTTGAGAAGGAGAGAATCACACACAGAACCAGTGGGCAGTGTGCACCTAGTCTGCCTGTCAGTGATATTGCTTTGGATGAAAGTAATGAGGCAGCAAGCTACCCCAGAGAAGGGCCAAGTAATGTTCCAGTGGGGACTGGACAGGGTATCTGCACTGACGCACCTTTGCAAGTAGAGAGGCCACCTATTAAGGTTCAAACTGAAGTTACTTCTGCTGCCAGAGCACCTGCTAGTGAATTACAATGCTCCCAAAGGATCAGCAAGTCCCCGGACCCACTTATCTAATAAAAAAGTTAATTTATTAGTCACAAGTAAGGCTTACATTAACACTGTGAAATAGGGTGGTGTGTTTGAGATCCATTTGTGTATAATATTGTAAATAGTTCGATTGTTATTGAAATGTGTTAATCAAGAACCTAAAGGCGGAGGCTGTGGAAGCATACTTCTTTATGGAGCAAGCTTTTGGTGCTTGTGACCCATTCAGCCAATCGGGGCACAGCACGCAAATCCTGAATTTGAGTGAGGATTTTCCTTGCAGCAAGGACTCTGGAGTCATGGAATATGGTAGCCTTTCTATCACTCACTCTATATATAGTTACTGACCTTAATAAACCTGTCATTTGGTAATCTACTCAGTAGTCACCTGTCTTTGCACAACACTGTACAAACACATACGTACTTGAAAAATCAGATGGAAACACATACAGTAACATGGATGAAGATAGTTACAACACACAAATCACATGGGAAAACAGTTACAAACACACATTAACATGGACAAAGTTACACAAACATTAACATGGACAAACACAGTTACAAACTCTCAAATTAACATGGACAAACAGTTACAAACACACATTAACATGGATAAATACAGTTACAAACACACAAATTAACATGGATAGACACAGTGACATGGATAAACACAGTTACAAACACACACACTAACAGGGATGAACACAGTTACAAGCACACACATTAACATGGATAAACACTCTTACAGACATACACATTAACATGGACAAACAGCTACAAACACACATTGACATGGGTAAACACAGTTACACACACATTATCATTAAATACCATTACAAACACACAAAATAACATAGATAAACACAGTTACAAACACACACAGTGACATGGATAAGTACATTTACAAACACACTAACAGGGATGAACACTGTTACAAGCACACATTAACATGGATAAACACTGTTACAGACACACACATTAACATGGATAAACAGTTACAAACATACATTGACATGGGTAAACACAGTGCAAACACACACATTAACATGGATAAACACAGTTACACACACATTAACATCGTTAAATACAGTTACAAACACACATTGACATGGATGAACACAGTTACAAACACAGAGACTAACAGGGATGAACATCGTTACAAACACACATTAACATGGAGAAACAGACTTAAGAACACACATGTTAACATGGAGAAACACAGTTGCAAACACACACATTAACATGGACAAAGTTACACAAACATTAATATGGGTGCTGGTAAGATCGCAGGAGGTGAGAAGTTGGACGCAAACGTGATTTCCCAGCTCTCTCACGATCTTACTGGCTCGACCAATTTGTAAGATTGCCCCGTGTCTCTGTAACTGTGTTGAACCATGTGAATGTATGTGTTTCTAATTGTGTATACCCATGTAAATATGTGCATTTGAAACTGTGTTTAATGAAGTAAATGTGAGTGCTCATAACTGTGTTTACCCATGTTAATGTGTGTATTTGTAACTTCGTCCAGGTAATTATGCATGTTTGTAACTGTGTTTATCCATGTTAATGTGTGTGTTTGTAACTGTGTCCATGTTAATTTGTGTGTTTGCAACTGTGTTAATCCATGTTAACCTGCGTGTTAAGTCTGTTTCTCCATGTTAATGTGTGTTTGTAACTATGTTCATCCCTGTTAGTGTGTGTGTGTTTGTAACTGTGTTCATCCATGTCAATGTG
This sequence comes from Mustelus asterias, assembly GCF_964213995.1. Taxonomy (NCBI): domain Eukaryota; kingdom Metazoa; phylum Chordata; class Chondrichthyes; order Carcharhiniformes; family Triakidae; genus Mustelus; species Mustelus asterias. Next base: position 75,571,285 of record NC_135804.1, on the reverse strand, counting down.
TGTTTGTAACTGCCTACCAGACACTCTGACAATTCCAGCCCGGCACGCCAGCCTAGCACCCAGTGGGAAGTGCCATGGGGGGGGGGCGGAGCCAAAGTTGAGCAGGACCAGAGGGGGGGGGGAGGCCATTCCGTGAATGGGGGAACCACAGCAAACTCTGCATCATTAACAATGTTAATGATTGTTGGGGGAAGGAAGAGGGTGACACTCTGCAAGCGATTGGTGGCGGGAAGAAATGGGAATCGCTGCCACTCTGCATAGCGATTTGTGGGTGGGATAGGATGGGGCGTGATAGTACCGGGCGGGGGGGGGGGGGGGGGGGGGGGGAGTAATCATTGTGGGCAGAGGTGGTGGGAGGTTGATCATATCGGGCAGGCAGGGGGATCGCAATCAGCTGCAGAGCCCTGTCGTCGTGGTGAGGGGCTGTGCTGGGCCATAGAGGCCGGCTGATAGCAGCAGAGGCAGTGACTGGTCTCTGTGCTGTCAGGCCACAGAAACCTGCATATGCGCAATGGTGCCATCTACTGTTATCAACCATCTTTTGGGTGATTTAGGCCCCACCCATTCCCATACCGGCAAGAAACAGATCAAGGTTTTTTAATTGCACCGAGTGACATAAGTTTCAACTGGTAGCCTCGCCAAAATAACAAATCTGGAACTCTCCCGTTTACACGCTCATTCTGAACCTATGCCACGATGGCCTCACAGATTAACATGAATAAAAGAGCAAATGCTTTTAGGGAATTATGTACAATTCAACAGAGTTAAAGTATTCATGGTTCTGATCATCCTCTTTTCAATGAGTCATGTTGTTTCAGATTTTTAAGACTATTGGCAACAACCATCATTACAGTTCCCAAAGCATGACTTCAGTTGCACCCCTGGAGGGCAGAGCCTCTTGCCCAGCCAGTAAAAGTGGATCAGGGTTTGACTCTCCCATGATCACAGCAGCTCAATGCAATCCCCTTTTGTTGCCATAGCACACAGCACCCAATTGCATAGGAACCTGCTGGCAAGTGGTCAACAGAGCAGTGTACTTGGCTCTTCTAAGTTGCTCAAAATTAAGGCAATAAGACCAGTTATGGAGGAACAAAATAGTCTCTTTGAGATTGAGTTGGCTCCAGGATGACGTATGCTGCTGAACATCAAGGGACAAGGGTTGGGTTCCCTCCTGTTGGAGATGATTGTCTGCCACTTGTGTGGCATCAATGTTACTGGTCAATTATCAGGCCAAGCCTGGATGATGTCCAGGTCTTGCTGCATAGCAGCAAAATAAAAGACAATGTTAAGTTGCAGAATGGAAGTGTGAATGGCAAATGAGTTTCAATATGGATAAGCGTGAAATATTGCTTTTCAGTGCAAAGAATAAAGAGGCTATCTACTCATGGGGAAAATAATGTCTTAGAAGCGCAAAGTGATCTAATGGCACAGATTCGCAAATGATTTGAAGTAATAACAAGGGTTAACAAGGCCTTGGGGAAAAAAAGTGCAATCAAGGCACTGAGCTCATTTGTAGAGAGAGGGAATTTAAGTACAGAATAATTGGGATTAGCTTAGGGATTTTAAAAAGAAAAGGGCGGCATGGACAAGTTGGGCTGAAGGGCCTGTTTCCATGCTGTAAACCTCTATGACTCTATAACACAGTTACAAACACACACATTAGCATGTTTTAATACAGCTGCAAACAAATGCATGTACATAGATATCCACAGTTACAAACACACATATTAACATGGATCAACACAGTTACAAACACAAAAATTCACACGGATAAACAGCTAAAAGTGTATATTTACATTTGATGCTCTGTTCATCAAATGTAAATATACATTTTTAGCTGTTTATCCATGTGAATTTTTGTGTTTGTAACTGTGTGACAGTTTGTAACTGTTGTAACTGTTTGTAACATGATATGGATAAATACAGTTACAAACACACATATTAACAGGGATAAACACAATTATAAATACACACATTGACATGGGTAAACACAGTTGGAAACACGCACATTAACATGGATAAACAGTTGTGAACACACACATTAACAGAGATAAACACAGTTACAAACACACACACTAACATGGATAAACACAGTTACAAACACAAGTTAACATGGATAAACAGTTATCAACACACACATTAACATGGATAAACACACTGACGAACACACACACAGTAAAATGGATAACAGTTATAAACACATAAACATGGATAAACACAGTTACTCACACACTAACATGAATAAACAAACACAGTTACAAACACATTAACATGCATAAACAGTTGCAAACACACATTGACATGGATAAACAATTATGAACACACACAAACATGGATGAACAGTTACAAACACACACATTGACATGGATAAACAGGTGCGAACACACATTAACATGATAAACAGTTATGAACACACATTAACATGGATAAACAGTTACAAACACACATTGACATGGTCAAACACAGTTATGAACACACACACTGACATGGACACAATTACGAACACACACTAACAGGGATGAACACAGTTACAAACACACACACTAACAAGGATGAACATAGCTACAAACACACACATTAACATGGATAAATACAGTTACAAATACCCAATTAACACGGAAAAACAGTTACAAACACACAGTGACATGGGTGAGCACACTTACAAACACACACATTAACATGGATAAACACAGTTACACACACATTATCAATAAATACAATTACAAACACACACAGTGACATGGATAAACACAGTTACCAACACACAGTGACATGGATAAACACAGTTACAAACACATGGATAAACAGGTGCAAACACACACTAACATGGTCAAACACAGTTACGAGAACACACATTGACATGGACAAACACAGTTACAAACACACACAGTGACATGGGTAAACACAGGTGGAAACAGACATTAACGCGGATAAACAGTTGCGAACGCACACATTAACAGGGAAAAACAGTTACAAACATATACTAACGTGGATCAACACAGTTACAAACACACTTTAACATTGATAAACAGTTACCAACACAAATATTAACATGGATAAATACAGTTACACACACTAACAGGAATGAACACAGTTACAAACACACACATTGACATGGGTAAACACAGTTGCGAACACACACATTAACATTGATAAATACAGTTACAAACACACGCACTAGCATGGATAAACACAGTTACACACACACACATTGGCGTGGGTAAACACAGCACAAACACACACATTAACATTGATAAATACAGTTACGAACACACATTGACATGGGCAAACACAGTTACAAACAACACAGTGACATGGATAAACACACTTGCTAACGCACACATTAACACGGATAAACAGAGTTACAAACACACAAATTAACAAGGATAAACAGTTACAAACAGTGACATGGATAAACACAGTTACAAACACACACATTAACACGGATAAACACAGTTACAAACACACATTAAGAACAAAAAACAAAGAACAAAGAACATTACAGCACAGGAACAGGCCCTTCGGCCCTCCACACCTGCACCAACCAAGCTGCCCGACTTAGCTAAAACCCCCTACCCTTCCGGGGACCATATCCCTCTATTCCCATCTCATTCATGTACTTGTCAAGACACCCCTTAAAAGTCACTACCGTATCCGCTTCCACTACCTCCCCGGCAACGAGTTCCAGGCACCCACTACTCTGTGTAAAAAATCTGCCTCGTACATCTCCTTTAAACCTTGCCCTTTGCACCTTAAACCTGTGCCCCCTAGTAATTGACTCTTCCACCCTGGGAAAAAGCTTCTGACTATCCACTCTGTCCATGCCTCTCATAATCTTGTACACTTCTATCAGGTCGCCCCTCAACCTCCGTCGTTCCAGTGAGAACAAACCAAGTTTCTCCAACCTCTCCTCATAGCTAATGCCCTCCATACCAGGCAACATTCTGGTAAATCTTTTCTGTACCCTTTCCAAGGCCTCCACATCCTTCTGGTAGTGTGGCTACCAGAATTGAACACTATATTCCAAGTGCAGCCTAACTAAGATTCTAAAAGCTGCAACATGACTTGCCAATTTTTAAACTCAATGCCCCGGCCGATGAAGGCAAGCATGCCGTATGTCTTCTTGACTTCTTCTCCACCTGCATTGCCATGGATTAACATGGATAAACGCAGTTACAAACACACACATTAACATGGATAGACACATGTTAACATGGATAAACAGTTATAAACACAAACATTAACATGGATAAACACTGTTACAAACACACATTAACAGGGATAAATACAGTTACAAAACACACACATTGACATGGGTAAACATAGTTAACACATACATTAACACAGATAAACAGTTACAAACACACACATTAACATGGATAAACACAGTTACACACACATTATCAATAAATACAGTTACAAACATACACATTGACGTGGATAAACAGTTTCAAACACACATTAACATGAATAAACAGTTAGAGACACACACATTAACATGGATAAACACAAAACACAGTTACAAAGGTTTGTTCTCACTGGGACGACGGAGATTGAGGGGCGACCTGATAGAAGTCTACAAAATTATGAGAGGCATGGACAGAGTGGATAATCAGAAGCTTTTTTTCCAGGGTGGAAGAGTCACATTAACGTGGATAAACAGTTACACACACATTAAGAAGGATAATCACTGTTACAAACGCACATATTAATAGGGATAAACACAATTATAAACACATACATTGACATGGGTAAACACAATTGGAAACACGCACATTAACATGGATAAACAGTTGTGAACACACACATTAACAGGGATAAACAGTTACAAACACACGCATTAGCATGGATCAACACAGTTACAAACACAAGTTAACATAGATAAACAGTTAACACATACATTAACATGGATAAACACACTGAAACACAGAGTAAGATGGATAACAGTTACAAACATATACTTACATGGATAAACACAGTTACACACACACTAACAGGGATGAACACAGTTACAAACACATTAACATAGATAAACACAGTTACAAATACACACATTGACATGGATAAACAGTTACGAACACACACATTAACAAGGATAAACACAGTTACAAACACATTAACATGGATAGACACACTTTAACATGGATAAACAGTTAGAAACACAGTTACAAACACTGACATGAATAACAGTTACAAACACATTAACATGAATAAACAGTTACGAACACTCATTAACATGGATAAACAGTTACAAATACACACACTAACATGGATAAATATGGTTACAATCACACGCATTAACTGGGATCACAGTTACAAACACAAACATTAACATGGATAAACACAGTTACACTCACGTTAACATGGATAAACACAGTTACAAACACACATTGACATGGGTAAACACAGTAGCAAACATACACATTGACATGAATAAACTATTACAAACACGCATTAACATGAATAAACAATTACAAACACAGTAACATGGATAAACACACTTACTAACACACATTAATATGGATAAACACAGTTATAAACACACATTAACGTGGACTAACAGTTACAAACACACACAGTGACATAGATAAATACAGTTACAATGACACACTGACATGTGCAAACACAATTGGAAACACACATTAACAGGGATAAACAGTTACAAACACATACTAACATGGATCAACACAGTTACAACACACGGACAAAAATGGATAAACACAGTGACAAACATGTTAACATGGATAAACATAGTTATCTACAGACACATTAACATGGATAAACACATTGATGGACACAGTAAGATGGATAAACAGCTACAAACACACATTAACATGGATAAACAGTTATGAACACACATTAACATGGATAAACATGGTTACAAACACACACTATCATGGATCAACACAGCTGCAAACGCATGCACGAAAATGGATAAACACAGCTACAAACACATGTTGACATGGATAAACGCACTGACGAACACACACTGTAAGTTGGATAAACAGTTAGAAACACATTAACATGGATAACAGAGTTATGAACACACAAATTAACAAGGATAAACACAGTAACAAAACACGCATTAACATGGATAAACACAGTTACAAGCACGCACATTAACAGGGATAATCGCACATTAACAAGGATAAACAGTTACAAACATACAGTAACATTAATAAACAGTTGCAAACACACATTAACATGGATAAACACAGTTATAAACACATTAAAACAGATAAACACACTCACAAACACACACAAACATGGATAAATGCAGTTATGAACACACATGGATATGTTACTTATACAGTTACAAACACACACATTGTCAGTTACAAACACACATTAATGTGGATAAACACACTCACAAACACATTAACATGGATAAACACAGTTACAAACACACATATAAATGTGGACAAAGTTACAAATACATGCATTAACGTGGGTAAACATAGTTATGGGTGCATACATTTACTTCATTAAACACAGTTGCAAATGCACATATTTACATGGATATACACAGTTACAAACACATACATTTACATGTTTCAACACCGTTACAGACACACCAGGCAATCTTACAAATCGGTCGAGCCGGTTAGATCACGGGACAGCAGGGAAATTAGGTTCACACCCAATTTCTCACCTCCTGCGATCTACTGGCATGATCGGCCTTGCGCCCAAAAATGGCATGAATATATTAAGTATACTTACATAGTGCTTTAAATAGAATTAGCGAGCCCAGGACACAATTGTCCAGGCTCACTTACCTCTGAAGCCAGCAGGGTAGGTTCTCTCAGGCGAGGAGCACATATTGTCCCCCAATGAGGACCAGACTTGAAGGTGGCGCTGGTAGAACCTCAGGCCATTGATGCCCACTGGATGGTGGCCTTTGTGCAGTGCCAGCCAGACACTGCCAACATGCACCTTGGCACTGCCAGCCCGGCACCACCAGCCTGGCACCAGGTGGGCAGTGCCTAAGTTGGGCTGGGCCAACCGAGAGGTCAGGCCATTCCATGGATGGGGGAACTGCAGCAAACTCTGCACAGCAATTGTTGGGGGGAGGAAGATGGTGACCACTGCCACTCTGTAAGCGGTGGGTAGCGGGAGGGAATGGGAATCGCTGCCACTCTGCATAGTGATTAATGGTGGGGTGTAGGGTGGGTCGTGATCATTCCAGGTGTGGGGGGGCGGGACAATCATTGCGAGCGGAGGTGATGGGTGGTTGATCATTCCAGGCGGGGTGGGTGGGTGATCATGATCAGCTGCAGGGGGTGTGGTGGTGGGCCATGGAGTCCGGTTGATATCAGTAGAGGCGGTGACAGGTCTCTGTGCTGTTGGGCCACAGAAACCTGCATGTGCACAATGGCGCCATCTGCTGCAATGAACCGGCTTTTGGCTGATTTAGGCCCCACCCATTCCCATACTGGTGAGTAACAAATTAAGGATTTTTTCAATTGAACTGAGTGTCAAATCATCAGGTGGCCTTGCCAAAATAGCAGATCTGAAATTCTCCCATTTTCACACTCATTCTGAACTTAGATTAATGTTGGTAAGATGTCCCCACACATTAACATGGATAAACAGTGACAAACAAAAAAATTAATACGGATAAACAGTTAAAACACATATTTACATTGATGAACAGAGTTACAAGCACACACATTAATATGCAGAAGCATCATTATTAACATCCATAAACATGGATAAACGCAGTTACAAACATATATTTTTACATGGAGAAGCACAGTTACAAATACACAGATTAACATGGATATACAAAGTTATTAACATGTGGCGGGGGGGGGGCGGGGGTGCGGTTGGATCTTACCTAAACAATTTGAAGTGCCGAATGAGCATGAAAATGGGAGTCTCAGACCTGTTTTTTCGGCAGGAGAAAAATTAAAATCTTATCCGCTTCGAGAAAAAAATGAGGTGGATGCTCTTCTTGTCAGGAGGATGAATGTTGACTGCTAGAGGGCGCTATTGCGCATGTGTCTGATCTCCCAATGCACTAAAGTGTACATGTTTAGTGCACTGGGAAAAAACTCATCTTCCACCCCCCCCCCCCCCCCCGCCCCGATCACTCCCCCCAACTGCCCCCCTGGAGGCCTGTAGATGGGCAGTTAATGCCTGCTGAAGGGCCTCATCACAGCACTGCTGGTGCTCAACCGATAAGGGCCTGGGGACTCACCCTGGGGACTTTTCCGGCAGGAAGATTAATAAGCAAACACTATTGGGATGCTTACAACGTGGTGATGGTGACCCTTGTTCAAAGGCAATAAGTGACACTTTGGGGGTGCAGGGGGTGGGGGGGGGCTGGCATTGCATTTCAGTGGGCCCCTTTCCCAATGCCAGATCTCTCGATCAGGCACTGACAGCCCTGATCCCGAGAAGATGATGCGCAGCCTGCACAGGTTTACTTGATTTCCTCATGTGGGGTGAGGTCCTCCTGCACTGGTGGCACTGAGCTGTCCACTAAAGGACCTCTGTTGATAGTGAGGTGAGAAGTCAAAATCATAGAAAAAAATCATAGAAATCCTACAGTACAGAAAGAGGCCATTTGGCCCATCGAGTCTGCACCGACCACAATCCCACCCAGGCCCTACCCCCATATCCCTACATAATTTACCCACTAATCCCTCTAATCTACGCATCTCAGGACACTAAGGGGCAATTTTAGCATGGCCAATCAACCTAACCCGCACATCTTTGGACTGTGGGAGGAAACTCACACAGACACGAAGAGAATGTGCAAACTCCACACAGACAGTGACCCAAGCCAGGAATCAAACCCAGGTCCCTGGAGCTGTGAAGCAGCAGTGCTAACCACTGTGCTACCGTGCCGCCCCATATAGAGGCCTTTTTGCCCCAGACTTAATCATTGTAGATCTGGAAAGGCAGTGGGGTGCTCACCACCTTCCTATTGATTAAATGCCACTAGAGAGGGCAGCAAATTCCACCTATGGTTACAAACATACACATTCAATCACATGGGAACAATCACACCTGTTCGCTTGATAATCATGCTGATGTATAGCATTGGTCACAAACACACATGTTCACACACACAATTACAAATCTTGGACATTCTCTTTTCCACCTTCTTCCGTCGGGAAAAAGATACAAAAGTCTGAGGTCACGTACCGATCAACTCAAGAACAGCTCCTTCCCTGCCGCCATAAGACTTTTGAATGGACCTACCTTGCATCAAGTTAACCTTTCTCTGCACCCTAGCTATGACTGTAACACTACATTCTGCACTCTCCCATTTCCTTCTCTATGAATGGTATGTTTTGTCTTTATAGCGTGCAAGAAACAATATTTTTCACTGTATATTAATACATTGACAATAATAAATCAAATCAAAAAACAGTGTTGTCAATGCCTGGTCATGAACTTATGTACAGTTATAAATAATATCCTGCACCAGCAATATCACAAACACACATTCATTCAATTACAAACGCATGTACACACGGAGACAAATACACACAGTTAGACATGGGTACAATACTGAAATGCTGCCATTTGGTTACAAACATTTATAAACATTTACTGATACACATAAAAAAACTTATGTTCACAAACTGTTAGAACTGTGTACATATATGTATTGGGTTAGAACACAAATATACACACAGATGCTTACAAGTACACACATGTATACAACAGTGGAAAATTCAAAGATATATGCACTTGGTTACAACACACTTTTACATTCATGGTTACAAACACACAACAGGTATAAACATGGTTAGAAACAGGCCTGCACGCACACATGATTACAAACCATATGCATTCATGGAGTTGGCACTTAATGGTTTCAACCAACCCTATTTTCAGAAAGGGGCAGTATAAAGTAGGTCGGATAGCTAGCCCACTGCCTTTCCATCCACCTCCATCCTGTCCCCATAATACGAGGGGATAGATAAGGTGCCTATACGCTGCCCGTCCTTAGGCCTGATGAGGTATTTAAAGTGCCAAATTAATGGACATATAGGGACCTCAATCAACCTCCAGTGCCATAATAGGCTGGGTAGTGGGGGGCAGGGAAGAGTAAGAAAACTAGTTTTTTCACCCAAAATGAAAATGTGGGGACATTCTTTTGGGGTGCCATCTGGGGCACCTCGCAATACCCCCACCAACCTTTGCCTGTCTGGACTCCAAAACCTCCTTCACTCTCCGCACCCCTTCCGTAGAGTGCCCGATCCCTCCTCACCCAAAATACTTCCTCGCACCCATGGCACAGTCCCAGCAGCACCCACAGCAGGCACTGCTGGAACACGAGAGCAGCTCAATCAGACTGGTGGTGAGATCTTGAGGGTGACAATTCTTCTACTGTGGGCAGAGGTCCCACTCTCTGGGCGAGATTCTCTGGTCTTGGTCTGTGTCAGGAACCACTGCGAGTGAAAGCGGAAAACTTTACATTCCAGCCAAAATACCATTAACTCTCAGTGGCAGTGGAGAATCCCAGCTGCAAATGAGAAGAATTGCGGCTTCTGTTTGTTAAAGCTTCTGGCAGCCATTTTTAAAGTTAGTCAGTTTACAATACAACCCCCACTTCCCCAAGCCCCCACACTCCGCCACCCCCCACCTCCATTCCCCTTTCCCTACCCCCACCTCCCCCACACACTCCCCCACCCCCATTCCCCTATCCCTACCCCCATCTCCTCCCCACACTCCCCCAACTGCACCTCGCTAAACCCACTCGCCTATGCCCACCCAGCCCACACCTCTCCACCAGATCCAGAAAGGCAGAACTCAGAAAGAGGTGATGTGGAGCTGTCTTCAGCTCTTCAATCAATGGCCAATATCCTGACTGTCTAAATTAAATTCCACCCACTGTTTCAAAGAGACACATCCACAAATGGTTACAACCATACAAGTATAAACGCATGGAAACAAACGCACTGAACAGACAGGTTCACAATCATTGTTTGTAAAAACACATGTTCACATGGTTACAGACAGATATATGTACACATGGTTAAATCATACACATGAATACATGCGTACAAACACAAATATGAATATATACTATAATCATGTACATGGACACATGCAGTTATTAATCTGCACACATGCACACGGGTAAAAACTTAGACAGAGACTTATGGGTAAAAACACAAATATCCACACTGCTGCAAATATGCACATGCATGTCCTTGATAATTTATACATGTTCACACAATCAAGCACATGTATCTTCACATATGTACACATGATCAGAAGCACACAAATATACACATGGTTACAAACACACATGTACACACAAGCTTTAATAAGCCATATGTATACACATGGTTTCAAACACACAAAATAATTGTGTACGTATATGCAGATAGAATAGTACATATATGCAGATATCTTGATGCACAACAACATCTTTCATTTACATAGCCTTGATTAACACAGTGAAAATCACAAGGCATTTGATTGGAGCATTACCATACAAATATGATACCAACCTGAGAAGAAACCATTAGGACAGATGAACAAAAGTTTGGTCAAAGTTGCATGTTTTAACACAGCTTAAAGGAGGAGAAAGAGGTAGAGAGCCAGAGATGTTCAGGGAGAATTTCTAGATTATAGGACCTAGGTGCTATAGAGACAGCCACCGATGGTGAAGCGATTAAAATGGGAAATGTGCAAGTGATCAGCACTGGAGAGATCTTGGAGGACTGTATTTCTGAATGAGGTTACTGAAATAGGGATGTGGCCCTGGAGGGATTTGAGAATGGAATTTAGAATCCCTACAGTGAGGAAGGAGCCATTCAGCCCATCAAGTCTGCACTGACTCTCCGACAGAGCATCCCACTCAGACCTGATCCTTGCAACCCACATATTTACCTGACTAATCCCCCTAACCTACACATCTTTGGGCACCAAGGGCAATTTAGCATGACCAATCCACTTAATTGTCTTTGGACTGTGATGTATCCCCGTAATGTACAGTGGATAGAGCAAGGTTCCTCTGAGAATGTGCCTCCATGGATAAGTAGCTTACAGATGTCTGTGGGTAATACTGAAATCACAGAAATCATAGAAACCCTACAGTGCAGAAAGAGGCCATCTGGCCCATCGAGTCTGCACCGACCACAATCCCACCCAGGCCCTACCCCCATATCCCTACACATTTACCCGCTAATCCCTCTAACCTACGCATCTCAGGACACTATGGGGCAATTTTAACATGGCCAATCAACCTAACCCGCACATCTTTGGGCTGTGGGAGGAAACCGGAGCACCCGGAGGAAACCCACGCAGACACGAGGAGAATGTGCAAACTCCACACAGACAGTGACCCAAGCCGGGAATCGAACCCAGGTCACTGGAGCTATGAAGCAGCAGTGCTAACCACTGTGCTACTGTGCTGTGAAACTTACGACTATTCTCAGTTATTGAAAACCTTTGTTACAACAGAAGACAAGACAATAGTACAAGTACTAACATTACCAACTGTTGGAGGCCGTGGCGATGCACGGTTCATACCCACATCAGTGGGTCTGGATCCCAGCACGGGGCGTTGCCTTCAGTAAAGCAGAGCAAAGGAGTAAGGTGACACATAGTAATAGATTAGAGTGCAGGTGGAGTTATCTTATTGGACTAGCCACCCAGCAAACTGAGAACTAGGATTCAACGTTTAAAAAATGCAAAGCTGGCCATAGTACAGGTGAATGTGAAATTGTGAGATTTTCGTAAGAACCCATCTGGTTCACTGATGTCCTTTAGGAAAGGAAATCTATCATCCTTACCCGTCTGGCCTTTATATGTACCCGTTTCACAGCAATGTGTTGACTTTTAAATGCCCTCTGAAGTGGCCAAGCCAGACACACAGTTGGATCAAAAAATGGTGCCAGTGGTTAAATGTGGCTCACCCCCAGAACCTTCTCAAGACATTAAATATCAGAGAGGATCACATCCTGAGAATAAAGAAAATTAACATCAACTGATGAAATCTGGTTGGTGTTTTGCAACTCTTGGTAAGAAGTGGAATTTGCAGCATGATGCAATTAGGAATGGATCATTTGAACAAAGAGTGATTTGAGTTTGGATGACAGGAAGAATGGATGATTCTTTACCTCATGGTGTAGAGCAGGGTCCCATTGTCCACCAGCCTCAGCAGTTTGTTTGGAGTGGTCATGTTGTGCGCCACTGATTTCTTTCCATTGTGAAAGAAAGTGTCTGGAGTCCAGATCTTGCTGGCTAGAAGGTTGTTTAGTGGCAATATGCGCATGGGCCCTTTAAATTTGAGCCGTTCATCCTTCCAACTCTGTCGGAAAAACACGTCAACGGTGTACTCCTGCATTCAGGAAAAACAGGGAGGCAATCAGATAGTTAGGAGCAGAGGTTGTTTCCTCAGCTTGTCCCTGTGCCTGCACCTATCACCACTTCCCAGACACACCAAACCCTTTCACCAATGTTGCCAAGCAAAGGATGAATTCTGTTCACCTGTCTCTGTCACCAATGTTTCAGGTTCAGTTTGTAATGTTTAACAAAGTAGAAGCATAAAATGATTACAGCATGGATGGAGGCCATTTGGCCCATTGTACCAGATCTCTGCAAGGGCAGCTCAGTTAATTCTACTCATCTGCCTTTTCCTGTAGCCCTACAATTTATTTTCTCTTTGGATAAAATTCTAATTTCCTTTTGAAAGCTATGCTGGAACCTATCGCCACCACACTCTCAGTCAGTGCATTCCAGATCCTAACCACTCGCTGTGCGAATCTGTCTCCACCACACTCTCAGTCGGTGCATTCCAGATCCCAACCACTCGCTGTGCGAATCTGTCTCCACCACACTCTCAGTCGGTGCATTCCAGATCCTAACCACTCGCTGTGTGAACCTATCTCCACCACACTCACAGACAGTACATTCCAGATCCCAACCACTCGCTGTGCGAATCTGTCTCCACCACACTCACAGACAGTACATTCCAGATCCCAACCACTCGCTGTGTGAACCTATCTCCGCCACACTCTCAAATCTCCTCTGAACCTTCCCTTCTCCAAGGAGAAAAGTCTTAGGTTCCCAAATCTATCTGCATAACTGAAGTTCCTCAGCTCTGGAAGCATTCTTGTAATTTTTTTCAGCACTCTCTCTAATCACATCCTTCCTAGATTGTGGTGCCCAGAACTAGACCTGGTATTGTGCCTGGATTAATTGATAACCTCAAAGTGAAGGCACCCTTAGGTAACAGCAATCTGAATATGATTGCATTTTACATTCAGTTTGAGGGAAAGAAGAGTGTGTCCTAGACTAGTATTTTAAACTTAAATAAGGACAATTATGAGGGCATGAAAGTTGAGCTAGCTAAAGTGAATTGGCAAATATTCTTAAGGGATAAATCAACAGAAGTTCAATTGGGATATTTCAGAATACACAGAATAGACACATCCCAATGAGAAAGAAAAATTACAAGAGGGGGTCCACCATCTATGGCTAACTCAAAAAGCAAAAATAGTATTAAACTTAAAGAAAAAGCATATTTTTTCCATAAATACATGACAGGTCAGGGGATTGGAAAGAATATAACGATCAAAAAATGACAAAAAGATTGATGAGGGGGGAAAAGTTAGTGTACGGGAGAAAGGTGGACAGTAAGAGTTTCTATAGGTATTCATAGAATCCCTACAATGCAGAAGAGACCATTTGGCCGATTGAGTCTGCACCAATTGTCTGACAGAGTATCTTACCCAGGCCCTCCTCCCCACTGTATCTCTGTAACCCCAACATTTACCATGGCTGACCCATCTAACATGCACATCTTTGAACTGTGGGAGGAAACCGGAGCACCCTGAGGAAACCCATGCAAACACTGGAAAAGTTTGCACAATCCACACAGTCACCCAAGGCTAGAATTGAACCCGGCTCCCTGGCGCTGTGAGGCAGCAGTGCTAACCACTGTGCCATTGTGCTTTAAATAAAAAAAGAGTAGACAAAGTGAGCATTGGTCCTATAAAACCTCCATCTGGGAAATTAATATTGGAAAAGAGGGCAATGGCAGATAAAATAAAGGTATTTTACATGTCTTCACTCTTGAGGATACAAGTAACATGCTAGAAATAGCTATAAATCAGGAATTGGAAGGGAGAGGGGAACTCAGGAAAATTACAATCAACAAGGAAGTAGTACTGAGTAAATTATTGGGTCTGTGGGCTGACAAATCCCAGATCCGGATGGACTTCACCCCAAGGTCTTGGAAGAAGTGCCAAAGGAGATAGTTGGTGCATTGGTTTTAATTTTCCAAAAATCCCTAGATTTGGGGAAGCTTCCTTTAGATTGCAAATTAGTAAATGTAACTCCTTTAATCAAAAAATGGGGGAGACAGAAAGCATGAAACTGCAGGACCAGTTAGCCCAACATTTGTCATAGCGAAAACGTTAGAGGTCATTATTAAAGATGTTATAGGAGGGCACTTGGAAAATTTCAAGGTAATCAGACATAGTTTTGTGAAAGAGAAATCATTGAACCAATGCATTGGAATTCTTTGAAGGAGTCACATGTGCTGTGGATAAAGGGAAACTGGTGGATGTACTGTACTTAGATTTCCAGAAGGAATTTGATAAAGTGTCACATCAAAGATTGTTGCATAAAATGAAAGCTCATGGTGTAGGGGTAACACGTTGACATGGATTGAAGATTGTCTAGTTAACAAGAAACAGAGAGTAGGCATAAGCGGGTCTTTTTCTGCAGGGTGTGACAAATGGTGTTTCACAGGCATCAATGCTGAGACTGCAACTGTTTACAATTTATATAAATGACTTGGGCGAAGAGACTGAAGGTATGATTGTTAAATTTGCTGATAACACAAAGACTGATTAAAAAGTAAATTGTGAAGAGGATGTATGGAGGCTACAAAGGGACATAAATACATTAAGTGAGCGGCCAAAAATTTGGGAAATGGAGTGTAATGTGGGAAAATGTGAAATTGTCCATTTCGGTAGGAAGAATAAAAAAGCTGATTATCTAAAAGGTGAGAGATTGCAGAGCTCTGAGATGCAGAGGGATCTGGGTGTCCTTGTACAAGAATCATAAAAGCCGATATACAGGTACAGCAAGTAATTAGGAAAGCGAATAGAACATTACAGTTTATTGTGAGGACAACTGAATAGAAAAGTAGTGAGGTTATGCTTCAGTTGTGCAGGGCATTGGTGAAACCAAATCTGGAATACTGTGTACAGTAGTGGTCACCTCATTAAAAGAAAGATGTAATTTGCTTTAGAAGGAGTTCAGAGAAGGTTTGCTCATTTAATACCAGGAATGGGTGGTTTCTCTTAGGGGGAAAAACTAGAGAGGTTCACTTCAATTGAGTTGAATTTTAACAACACTGTGTATAGTGGTGATATAAACAGGGCCTAGTTTTAAGGCTGATAAAATTGGATATCCTAAATTAAAGAATTGTGCATATTAAAATCAAACACAGTCAAACCTCAGGCAGGCCAATTGTACAAGTGCACAAACGTGTCTGCGCCTGACCCATCAACCACCCATCAAAGGTCGTTGCACTCTACTGATACTTAGCAGGAGATCATTGCACCTCATTGAAATGCACCGGCCTATTGTTAGAAGCCCAGATTGGGCCAGACTTTCTGTCACCGAGAGTTCCTGCAGTTACATGTAAGTAACAGCATGGAGATGGGACACCTGGGGGCGGACCCTGGTGTCCTGTCAGGCAGACATCAAGAAACCCACTGAGTACTGGAACCCCCTCCTGGGACCTCATTGGCCGGAAGCCAGAGAAGTTTCTGGAAAGGCAAGCAGGCTGGGGGATAAAGGGACACATTTTCAGACACACCAGCAGCGAAGACTCGACGGGGGAGGTGGCCTTGACCATTCGGAAGACTGACCAGAGAAGGAAGGAAGGAAGAAGCTGCCATCGAGACTCACTTTCGTGACGACAGACCTGAGGGACTGCAGTTTAACCAAACCATCTCTGCGGGTAGTATACTTGAATCTGGGGTATCCCCCTGTTTTATGTGGGTAATTTAAGGGTTAATAGCGTTATTATTAATAAACTTGTTGAACCTTTACTTGTGTTTGTCCTTTGCCCATCTTGCAAATAAGGGCACCGTGGTAAAACCTTGTAGTAAGCAAACTGGTCGAAAGTATCTGAGAATCAACAGGTACAACATTGGCATCCCAGACGGGACTTTGATAAGAAGTGATACGTTGTTCCGAAGTCGAACCTTCAACCCGGTATTCTCCAACACTCCGTCTGAGCCTGAATTAAGAGGGCAGATGCCCCACGTGATGGCCAGTCTTAAGTGAGTGAAGGACTAATACAGATTCAACCAGTAAATTGGGCCATAAACCCGGTGTCTGTAACACAAGGTGGACAAACTGTGTAGTCAGAACTAGAACAGTCTAGGGAATTTGGGTAAAATCTATGGGAGGAAATTTAGTGAAAACCGGACCCCTACCCCGATCCCTTACCTATACTCAAGTGACGAATCCTAAAAGGAAATAATTATGGCCAGTCACACTGAATGGGAGGAAGTTCTCTGTTTATATTTGAACCATAAGTGGCCCAAATGGGTACAGTGGGGTGACGCCCCGAAACCGGATCTGGGATCCGAGGGAGAGAATTGTTGGAATCATGCCCAGAAGGAAATGGGTAAAAGGGCTCCCAAGCTTAGGAAGGCGATTGCGATTGCTAGTTGTCTAGAACAGCTCCTTGGTAGAGAAGCGGACAGAGAGGCCCAGGTAACCCAATTAATGAGTGCTACCGCGCACATACAACAATTGGAAGCAGAGGTAGACACACGAGGGGAAAGGAACCAAATCAATATGATACACATGAGCCAATTCCAGGCTCAATGTGATAAAGCCTACCAAAAGGCACAGTGTGCTGTCCGTGAGAGAGAGGCTGCGCTGCAACAGGTAGAGGAAGTTAAATGTATATGCAGCGACCTGCAGGCTGCAGTAAAAGTTTTGCACCAAGCAGGAAAAGTAAATACAGCCCGCGCAACAGACCACTCCAAATGCCTGCGTGAGATTGCATATTTAAAATCACAACTAGCCATAAAAAGGGGTGTAATGTGTGCATACACGACCGAAACAGGGGATAGTGACCCAGGAGTAGAGTGGGGGGATTTAGAAGAGGATGCCTGCCATTATGCAACAGCTAGCATCACTGCCGACTGGGGACCCCCACCTCCCTTCCCAGGAGTGGAACCAACGGCACCACCTAATCCAGCCCCCATCTGGGGAAACTCAGTCTCAGCCCCTTGTCCAATTCCCATTCCGATAAGTCCAGTCACTAATTCGGTTCCTGTGCCGATGAATCCGGTCACCACCCGACGACAAGACGGACAGAACCACAATGTGACTTATGTAACTCCATACACCATGACACCATGACATAGCTAAGGCGATTGGAGTATTCAAACCCTCTAGGAATCCACATGATCTCTTTGATCAGGTCACCCAATATCGTGTTTTAAACGGCCTAGACGAGGCAGAAGAGGTTAAACTTATTTTGCTATGTTTAAGTCCTGCCATCCGTTCTGCCCAACCACAACCCCAGAACGTGGCCGAGGGAACCCTACCAGAAATGAAGGCAGCCGTTCTGGCCGCCATAGGCTACAATAGGGATGACCCGGTACAAGGCTTAAACAACTGCCAACAAAAGCGAGGGGAACACCCGACGGCCTATGCTGGTCGACTATGGAACCAATTTGTTGCGGTTTTTGGCCAATTAAATCGAGTCCAATTAAGTGCACACCACCGGTCCACATGGATCTGGACCCTTTTACAACACGCCACCGAGGGGAGTGGGAAAGCCTGTGACAATTTTGACCCTGCTGATAATACACACACAGAAGCCTGGGCCATCCACAAAATGACTCGTGTGTGGGAACGGGAAGTCAGACAAACAGACACCCCCAAGCCCACAAAACACAGAATGACCAGTGGTCTGTGACCAGTGGTGTTCCGCAGGGCTCTGTATTGGAACCTCTGCTATTTGTGATATATATAAATGATTTGGAAGAAGGTGTAACTGGTGTTATCAGCAAGTTTGCGGATGACACGAAGATGGCTGGACTTGCGGATAGCGATGAACATTGTCAGACAATACAGCAGGATATAGGTAGGCTGGAAAATTGGGCGGAGAAATGACAGATGGAATTTAATCCAGATAAATGCGAAGTGATGCATTTTGGAAGAACTAATGTAGGGGGGAGTTATACAATAAATGGCAGAGCCATCAAGAGTATAGAAACACAGAGGGACCTAGGTGTGCAAGTCCACAAATCCTTGAAGGTGGCAGCACAGGTGGAGAAGGTGGTGAAGAAGGCATATGGTAAGCTTGCCTTTATAGGACGGGGTATAGAGTATAAAAGCTGGAGTCTGATGTTGCAGCTGTATAGAACGCTGGTTAGGCCACATTTGGAGTACTGCGTCCAGTTCTGGTCGCTGCACTACCAGAAGGACGTGGAGGCTTTAGAGAGAGTGCAGAGAAGGTTTACCAGGATGTTGCCTGGTATGGAGGGTCTTAGCTATGAGGAGAGATTGGGTAAACTGGGCTTGTTCTCCCTGGAAAGACGGAGAATGAGGGGAGACCTAATAGAGGTGTACAAAATTATGAAGGGTATAGATAGGGTGAACAATGGGAAGCTTTTTCCCAGGTCGGAGGTGACGATCACGAGGGGTCACGGGCTCAAGGTGAGAGGGGCGAGGTATAACTCAGATATCAGAGGGATGTTTTTTACACAGAGAGTGGTGGGGGCCTGGAATGCGCTGCCAAGTAGGGTGGTGGAGGCAGACACACTGGCAACGTTTAAGACTTACCTGGATAGTCACATGAGCAGTCTGGGAATGGAGGGATACAAACCAATGGTCTGTATGGACCAATGAGCGGCACAGGCATGGAGGGCCGAAGGGCCTGTTCCCTGTGCCGTACTGTTCTTTGTTCTTTGTTTGTTCTTTGATGAACCCGATCCACACAGACCCAGCCCCCGTTTGGCGTAACGAAGGGGGAGGTGGAAACAGGGGACAGGGAAACTCACCCCCATATACCCCTGCCAATCATCGATACAGAAAACCGCAGCTCCACGCAGAACCCTGATATATTCCCAACCCCAGATACAGGGAACAAGGTAAAACCAACCCCAGATATGCACCCCCACAAGCACAGTGTTATAACTGTGGGCAACCCAACCACTTTGCCCGGGACTGTAGGGCACCACCAAATTTCTGGGGACCAGCAAACCCCACACACCCATACACTACTGCTGATCGCCGACACAGGGAACCACAAGGCCGCACAGGACATAGGCCCAACCCCCAACACCAAGAACGATATAGAGCTGAGCCCAGAGGCCCACGCCCACAAGCACAGTGTTATACCTGGGATGAACAATCTATTGTTATACTGTGCCATCGTCCTCCAACAACAAGGACACATGCCACATACCCAACATTTTATTTTCACGCTCTGCAAACTCCTTACCCCACTCAACCCCATTAACACTGATTGCCGACCAACCCTTCGTATGACACTATTGGGCCTTTATTATTCATTTACTTATTTCTTTGTTTTTTTTAAACAAAGAGGGGAGTCATACGACATTCTTGTAAAGAAAAGGAAAAGAGAATCGGGTATTAATAAGAATTAACAGGTGCTACCTTGATCTCCCCCAGAATGAACTACATATTTCTCTGCTATCTGGGACTCCTCATCTCAGACCGAACCACAGACACCACATCAACCAAAGACCAAAAGATCAGCCTACGATACCCCAGATATATGTGGTTAAGGAATTTCTGCAAAACCTGGACTCGGCAAGGGCCATCCAACATCGGGAGAGGCTCTACAATCAAGAGCCTTGATACTCTCCCATCTATATTTAATATGCATAGTCACTTGTCATTTTATACAGTTTATTGCTTTGTTTTGTATATACCCAATTGATGTATTGTTTTACTATTGTGGGTTAGGGGTGATACTGTCAACCCCAGATTCGGGGTACTTGCTTGTTGAGATGGTTGGTGAGAATTGTGTGATCCGGTTTGCTGACGCTCATTGCATCAAGAGGAGGGAATGTGGTGATATAAACAGGGCCTAGTTTTAAGGCTGATAAAATTGGATATCCTAAATTAAAGAATTGTGCATATTAAAATCAAACACAGTCAAACCTCAGGCAGGCTAATTGTACAAATACACAAACGTGTCTGCGCCTGACCCATCAACCACCCATCAAAGGTTGTTACAATCTACTGATACTCAGCAGGAGATCATTGCACCTCATTGAAATGCACCGGCCTATTGTTACAAGCCCAGATCGGGCCAGACTTTCTGTCACCGAAAGTTCCTGTAGTTACATGTAAGCAACAACATGGAGATGGACACCTGGGGGCGGACCCTGGTGTCCTGTCAGGCAGACATCAAGAATCCCACTGGGTATTGGAACCCCCTCCTGGGACCTCATTGGCTGGAAGCCAGAGAAGTTTCTGGAAAGGAAAGCAGGCTGGGGGATAAAGGGACACACTTTCAGACACACAGGAGCGAAGACTCGATGAAGGAGACGACCTTGACCATTCGGAAGACTGACCAGAGAAGGTAGGAAGGAAGAAGCAGCCATCGAGACTCACCTTCGTGACGACGGACCAGAGGGACTCAGAGAATCGAGTCTGCAGTTTAACCAAACCATCTTTGCGGGTAGTATACTTGAATCTGGGGTATCCTCTTGTTTTATGTGGGTAATTTAAGGGTTAATAGTGTTAATATTAATAAACTTGTTGAGCCTTTACTTGTGTTTGTCCTTTGTCCATCTTTCAAATAAGGGCACCGGGGTAAAACCTTGTAGTAAGCAAACTGGTCGAAAGTATCTGAGAATCAACAGGTACAACAGTATGTTCAAATAAATGGTGTTACTGTGGGATTCCCTCTAGGCCCAGCTCTCTCAAACATCTTTGTTGAGTTCCATGAAAAACGTCTCTTTGACGGAATTACCCTAACATCCCACCCCTTGCATATTTCCGATACATGGATGATACGTTTGCTATATTTGAATCCGCAGCTGCCTGACACACCTTAATGGGCTGTATCCTGAGCTGAAATTCACCTTTGAAATGAGCTCCTTTTCCTCAATGCGCTGGTTGAGAAATCTAGGGAATTCATGACTACTCTCTACCTCAAACCAAAAGAGGAAACGCTGGAAAATCTCAGCAGGTCTGGCAGTATCTATAAGGAGAGAAAAGAGCTGACATTTCGAGTCCAGATGACCCTTTGTCAAAGCTAAAAGGCATAGAGAGTGGGAGATATTTATACTGCAGGGGGAGGAAATGAAAGATGAGTCATAGCCATAGAAACGAGGGGAAAAGACTGCTCATAGCTGTCCACAAAGAGAATAAAGGGTGTGAGTGGCCAAATGGCAGAGAAGTTGTAAGCTGTGACAGATGAAGATGTTGAGGGGGGGTGGGTGGGAGGTGGGGGAGAATGGGACAGAGGTAGAATGTAGACAAGGGGAAGCGGGGGGGAGAAAAGGTAAGGGAAGGGGGATGAAGTAGGGGGAAAAGAGTGGAGGGGGGGGAAGAAAACTGAAGAAAGACAATAAAGAAATAAAAGGTAGAGGACAGTAAAAAATTAAATAAAATAGAATGAAAACAAAGGGGGTCAAGGTGGGGTAGAGCAAATCATCTGAAGTTGTTGAATTCAATGTTGAGACCGGAAGGCTGTCAAGTGCCTGGCTGGAATATGAGATGCTGTTCCTCCAGATTGCGTTGAGTTTCACTGGAACATTGCAGCAAGCCAAGGAGAGACATGTGGGCATGGGAGCAGGATCGTGCATTAAAATGGCAAGCAACTGGAAGGTCAGGGTCCTGGTTGCGCACAGACCAAAGGTGCTCACAGCAAAGTGATCACCCAGTCTACGCTTGTTCCCTCCAATATAGAGATCACATTGGGAGCAGCGAATGCAATAGACCAAATTGAAAGAGGTGCAAGTGAAATGCTGCTTAACCTGGAATGAAGATTTTGGACCTTGGATGGTGAGCACAGAATATGTAAAGGGACAGGTGTTACACCTTCTGCAATTGCATGGGAAGGTGCCATGAGTGACGGGAGAGGTGTTGGGTATAGTGGAGGAGTGGACTAGGTTATCCCGGAGGGAACGGTCTCTGCGGAATGCTGACAGAGGGAGTGAAGGGAAGATGTGTTTGGTGGTGGCATCACGCTGGAGTTCACGAAAATGGCGGAGGATTATGCTTTGCATGCGGAGGCTGGGGGGGTGAAATGTGAGAACAAGGGTGACTCTATCCTTGTTTTGGAAAGGAGGGGAGGGGGGTGAGGGTTGTGGCGTGGGAGATAGACTGCATGCTGTTGAGGGTCCTGTCGACAACTGTAGATGGGAATCCATGGTTGAGGAAAAAGGAACACATATTAGGGGCCATACGGTAGCACGTGGTTAGCACTGCTGCCTCACAGCTCCAGGGACCCAGGTTCGATTCCCGTCTTGGGTCACTGTCTGCATGAAGTTTGCACGTTTTTCCCGTGTCTGCGTGGGTTTTCTCCAGCTGCTCCGGTTTCCTCCCACAGTCCAAAGATGTGCGGATTAGAGAGATTAGCCATGCTAAATTGCCCCTTAGTGTCCCGGGAAGCACAGGTTAGAGGGATTAGCAAGGTAAATATGTGGGGTTACAGGGATAGGGCCTGGATGGGATTGTTGTTGGTGCAGACTCGATGGGCCGAATGGCCTCCTTCTGCACTGTGGGGATTCTATGATTGTCATCATTCTATGATATTAGAAACACCACTTTGGAAAGTGGCATCATCAGAACAAATGCGACGGAGGCGAAGGAGCTGAGAGAAAGGGATGGAATTCTTACAGGATGTGGGGTGTGAAGAGCTGTAGTCCAGATAGCTGTGGGAGTCAGTGGGCTTGTAATGAAGATTGGTAGATAGTCTGTTGGCAGAAATGGAGACATAAAGGTCAAGGAAGGGTAGGGAAGTGTCTGAGATAGACCAGGTGAAGGCGATGGAGGAGCAGAAACTGGAAGCAAAGTTGATGAATTTTTCGAGGTCTGGATGAGAGCATAAAGCGGCGCCAAAAGAGTCATCATTGTACCGGTAAAGGAGTTGTGGGAGGGGACCTGGGTATGCCTGGAACAAGGATTGTTCCACATACCCCATAAAAAGACAAGCGTAGCTCGGACCCATTGCTACTCTTTTGATTTGGAGAAAGAGGGATGAGTTAATTGAGAAGTTGTTGAGAGATAAAACGAGTTCAGCCAGGCGGAGGAGAGTGGTGGTGGATGGGAATTGTTCAGGCCTCTTTTCAAGAAAGAAGCAAAGAGCTCTCGGGCTATCCTGGTGTGGGATGGAGGTGTAGGGAGATTGCACATCCATGGTGAACAGGAGGCAGTTAGGGCCTGTGAACTGGAAGTTGTTAATATGACACAGGGCATCAGAGAAATCCCGGATGTAGGTGGGGAGGGAATGGACCAGGGGAGTGAGGATGGAGTCAAGCCAAGAGGAAATAAGTTCAGTGGGGCAGGAGCATGCTGACACAATGGGCCTACCAGGACAGTCCTTTTTGTGGATTTTGGGAAGTAGGTAGAAGTGGACTGCACGGGGTTGGGAGACTATGAGGTTGGGAGCTGTGGGGAGGAAGGCATCTGGAGGAAATGAGGTCGGTGACAGTGTTGGAGATAATGGCTTGATGTTCAGTTTGGTGGTCATGGGGGAGGTAAGAGGAAGTATCTGAGAGTTAGCGCTCAGCCTCTGCGAGGTAGAGATCAGTCCGCCAGACGACATTAGCACTTCCTTTGTCGG
The DNA here is from genome assembly GCF_964213995.1 of Mustelus asterias. Lineage (NCBI taxonomy): Eukaryota > Metazoa > Chordata > Chondrichthyes > Carcharhiniformes > Triakidae > Mustelus > Mustelus asterias. Next base: position 75,546,498 of record NC_135804.1, on the reverse strand, counting down.
CAGGTTTGATGACAATGTCAGGTTTGGACCTGAGGGAGCGAAGAGTGGAAAGATTGGAAGGAGAGAGGTTGGAATCGGTGAGGGGGGCAGAAAACTTAAGACGGCCAATGTCCCATCAACAGTTCCCAATGAAAAGATCGAGGACAGGTAATTGTCCCGGTTGGGGTGTCCAATTGGAGGCAGAATGTTGGAGGCACGTGAAAGGATCTGTGGAACGGGGTGAGGACTCTTGCCCAAAGAACTGGGCACAGAGACGAAGGCGACGGAAGAAGGGTTCAACATCATGTCGAGCCCGGAATTCATTGAGGTGGGGATGTAAGGGTATGAAGCTGAGTCCTTTGCTGAGAAGCACGCTCAGCCTCAGAGAAGGGAAGGTCAGAGGGTATGGTGAAGACACGGCAAGGGCTGGGGCTCAAAGAGATGGAGTTTGAGGGATTGGGACTGGTGGAGGGATGGACAGTGGTGTTGATAAGTTGTTGAAGCTTGCGTTCCTTGTGCAAGAAACAGGAAAAGTTTTTTGTTAAGACGTCGAGTGATGCAGAGGATGAAATGAAACTGGAGACAGGGACAGCTTTGAGAGAGAGTAAGACAGTGTTGCTGGAGAGAGATGTGGAGTGCCTTCATGTGGCAACGCATGGAACTGAGTGTGGTTTTCAGGATGCGGCGAGAACGGCAGTTTGAAGAATGTTGTAATCCTGGAAGTTACATGCGGAGTGGAATTTGAGTTGAAATTCATGTGGGGTAAGTCGGTGATGAAGACAGTCACTGAGGAAGGAAATGTGGCTGTGGAAGCGAGTCTTGGTAAATACCTTGTCCAACACTAAGAGAGAAATGGAAAGCAGTGAAGGTGGATGGGGGGGGAGAGACATATGGAAATCGTGTCGGAGAGAAGAGCAATACTTCTTCAGGGTAGGCATTTCTGGAAGAGAAGTGGCAGTGAGTTAAACACTGGATAAAAGCAAATTACTGCAGATGCTGGAATCTGAAACCAAAAGAGAAAATGCTGGAAAATCTCAGCAGGTCTGGCAGCTTCTGTCAGAGAGAAAAGAGCTGACATTTCGAGTCCAGATGACCCTTTGTCAAAGCTAAAAGGCATAGAAAGTGGGAGATATTTACTCTCTACCTCAAGCCTACCTTCATTGGTCAATACACACATTGGGATTCCTACAGTTCCATTTGCTATAATTGACCTTGGCAGAAACCTGGTAAATAGGGCTTGAGCCATTTGCTCAGAGTGAGCTTGATACTGAAATAGGGCATCAAAGATACTGCGGGATAATGACTACCCTGATCTCAACATTGTTCACTATACGTCACACAAACTCATGAATAGACCCAATGCCATTGGTCATAGGAAGTGCTCAGTCCACCTCAGGTTACTTGGAAGGGTAAGGCATCTCAATACTTTGAGTAACAAATGAAGCTGTTTCAATCTGCTCCCATACAGCAGCAACACGAGTGACAAGATGCTGCCGTTAAAACAAGAAGACATTCTGCCTATCACACAAATTAATAATGTGGTATATGAATTTCAGTACCAGTGTGATGCTAGGTACATCCCAAAGACTGGTGAATCATATCAAACAGCATATCCCTTTGCTGTTCACAACGGGCAATATGCAGACCATGCCTAACCAGTCCGTGTTTGCAAAACCCAAAACACAGTGTCCAACATTAGATGTGATTCTATAATTGGATAACACTTGCTAAACAATCCTGGTTGTGCTAAGAATGATACTGAAAACCAATCTAAGATTATAAGTTCACTCACAGTGTGGCTCACTTATGCATGCTGGAAGCCACATATATTCACAAACATCGGGTTCTGTCCATTGCAGACAAATGGAGCATGTCCACATATTGCACCTTTTTCAACTAAATAGAAGCCATTCCTGGATTCATTCCCCATATGGAAATGCCTTGACTAATCAGAGTCAACCTGTTTGTTTTGATTTGAACAGAAGTTTGGCAGTTAACTGTTCCCTGGTGCAATCCTCATGGCAATAGCTTCACCAATTAAGAGTCCACTTGCCAACCAATCAGCACTTGCTGCTCGTGCAGTATAAATTATTACTATTGGAAATTTCATGTAAGCTGTCCTGATGTGTGCAAGATTAAAAGCTTTGACAGCATATCTCTTTTTTTCAGAAATACTCCAGCAAGTTAGTCAAACACAATTTATTTTAACACATTCCTGCTGGATTTCCTTAATTAACCACCATTTTAAAATATTCTTTCACCGGATCTCGGTGTCGCTGGCTAGACTAGCATTTATTGCCCATCCCTAATTGCCCTTGAGAAAGTGGTGGTGAGCTGCCTTCTTGAACTGCTGCAGTCCATGTAGTGTAGGTACACCCACTGTGCTGTTAGGGAGGAATTTTCCCTAACAGGGATTTGATCCAACGATGGTGCAGGAACGGCGATATATTTCCAAGTCAGCGTGGTAAGTGACTTGGAGGGGAGCTTCCAGATGGTGGTGTTCCCATGTATCTGCAACCCCTATCTTTTCAGACGGTAGAGGCATTGGGTTTGGAAGATGCTACCTAAGTAGCCATGATGAGGTACTGCAGTGCATTTTGTAGATGGTATACACTGCTGCTACTGTTCATTGGTGATGGAGGGATTAAAGGTTTGTGCATGGGGTGCTAATCAAGTAGGCTGCTTTGTCCTGGATGGTGTTAAGTATTGGAGCAACATTCATCAAGGTAAGTGAAGAGTATTCCATCACACTCCTGGCTTGTGCCTTGTAGATTGTGGACAGGCTTTGTTAAACTGGCCTGTATTTGGCAGGCTTATCTTTCCAACCTTTTTTTAAAACAAGGATGTAATGACTTGCAATTCGCCTGTGTTCTATCACTAAGTCTAAGGAAGATTGGAAAATTATGACCAGTGCATCTGCAATTTCCACTCTCACAGTCTTAGTATATTTGGATTCATCTCATTCAGACCTAGTCCTGATTAGTATGCAGTGTAAACTGTTGGGTTGAATAGCCTGTTTCTGTGCTGCATAATCTGTGTAATTTTCTAATGCTATGAATCTAGATACAGGCAAGCTGCCACCCCCAATGATTCAGGAGATGATGACAGTGCCCAGTGCGGACTGAGCTACACTGTTCAAAAAAGGTCCAGGTTTGGCGCACTACACAGTGCTGTTCACAAGGCTGATGGAGGCCAAAGTGTGGAATGTTCACTAGCATCCCCCACCCCGATGGTTGCGTAACCTGACGCAACCATTGATTAAAATGGCCACATTATCAAGGTGGGCTGCTGGGTGGGAATGTCTATTTGTTGGAGTTAGGGGCTTCGGGTGAGAAGGGAGCAGAATTGAAATAATAAAGGTTTTCAAAAGATGTAGGTGGCATGCTGTATCCCAGCACTTCTCAATAACCCCGACAAAACTCTCTGAGAGGAGCAATATCTGAACACATTTCAGAGGAGCGGAAACAAACAAACGAGACTCTGTTACCAGCAGACACAGGGAAAATATTCCATTGATAGGTGAAGGTGAATTGTCCCTGCTGAGCATTCAGCTCACAGTCTGAAGAGAATGGATTGATGAACATTGAGGCCTTGTCTAGACCCTATCACAAGCAATGACTCTCATTATTGTCAGATGGGACTGGCTCAGGGCCAGAATCCCGTAACCTTCTCTTTGTTCTTATCACATGATATGATGTTTCTGCCAGAATAATTTTGGCCACGGTCATTTGTGACAACGCAGAGGATTCAAGGGCAAATGAAATCTCAAATGTTGGAAGCTTGGTGATTTGGTTGAATGGTGCAGTCTTTAAATGCATCCTTAGTTGCACTGAGAGAAGGGGCGTAGACCCATGCTCTGTCCCAGTCAATACTGACTGCTATGATTGAGAAATTCGAGGTTTGCCTCAACTCCCTCAATAATAACCACTCACGACACCCAGTATGACACTGCTTAAATGACCAGCTGAAACCAAAGAAAAAATTAACTTAATGTAAATGCCTGCACAACCTCAGCACATCCCATAATGTTTTACTGTCAAAGTGTGACAGCATCTGTGGACAGAGAAGCAGAGTTAAGGTTTCGAGTCAAAATATAACTTGTCTTCTGAAAAAGACATGATAGACTAGAAACATTGGGTGGGATGTTCCCATATTTGACAGAGTGCAGTAGTGGGTGGGAAAAGCAATGTTTAGCCTGCTGGCAGCAGTGGCAGATTTTTGCGCTGTATCTTAGGGACTGTGAGAAAACATTTGCACGGGTTTCAAACCTCCGTGGCGGGCAGTGTCTGATTCATCCCACCATCAGCTGAGCACTCCAACGAGCAGATGTTCCATTTAAAAACTACCCCAGCGCTCTCCTGTTACTTGTGCAAGTTCCAATACCAAGGATGACTGTGAAGAAGTCTACTCCTAGATTCTCACAGGAGACCCTCACCAGAGGGTCCCTACCGGAGCAAGGCTGAGTTGTTCTTTTTCAGCTGCCTGGCACGCAACCTGCTTACACACACTCCATCTGTTTTGTTGCAGGGCAAGCTGGTACATAACAAATGGGAGCGGTCCAAGACGGGATGTTTGAGTTAAAAGTCCTCACAGAGTTTGAGGAGAGAGTGCCCGAGCACTAAGGGTGAGGTGGGCACACAGATAAACCAAGTAGGACCCAGAACACCATCATCCATCATATCAAACTAAGGTGAGTCCTGTGGCCTCTAGTGCATGGCAGGGGCAAAACAGTAATGAAATCTTTCTTCTCTTGCAGGCAGAATGGGGGAGCAGCCCAGAGCCTCCCCCAGCCAGGTCCTAGAGTCCACTCGGAGACGAGAACAGGTGAGTTCTCCAGAATTGGAGATGGAAGATGCGTTACAGCTTTCACCCACACATCCACCAGCGACAAGACAAAAACCTCATTTTGAGAGACTTAGTATTAGAGGGACCTCAGTGTCACAAACTGGTGAGCATCCTAGGGAACATCAGAAAGGAATGTCAGCAACACAACTCGGATTGAAAGACAGGATGAAGGAGTCCTAATGGCTTATGTCTGAAGAGATCGTGCTGACACTCCGAGACAGCCAGCTCAATACAGCGAGGTCGGCATCCACAGTAATGACCTTGATGCAAGAGTTATCATAGAAATCATAGAAACCCTACAGTGCAGGAAGAGGCCATTCGGCCCATTGAGTCTGCACCGATCACAATCCCACCCAGGCCCTACCCCCATATCCCTACATACTTTACCCGCTAATCCCTCTAACCTACACATCCCAGGACACTAAGGGGCAATTTTAGCATGGCCAATTAACCTAACCCACACATCTTTGGACTGTGGGAGGAAACCGGAGCACCCGGAGGAAACCCATGCAGACACGAGGAGAATGTGCAAACTCCACACAGACAGTGACCCGAGCCGGGAATCGAACCCAGGTCCCTGGAGCTGTGAAGCAGCAGTGCTAACCACTGTGCTACCGTGCCACCCTGTACTGTACTATGAGACACGTAGCCCACTCTGCAGGACACGCACTCCATGGTGTTGGCATTTGTGGCATCAGGACTTCTTGACCTTATTTCAGCTGTCCCTCTATCCCAAGGAGGAAGCCTTGGCCCCTCAGGCAGCCACTGGGGGGAGTGGCTGCTGGTGCATCCAAACAGGTGCCTGAAGTGCTCAGCCCATCAAAATCCCCTCTTCCTGTGTTCGAAATAGTTCCAATCCCACAGGCCAAGGAGGGTGGCACTGCCACATAGCAGCACCCGAAAAGCAGGTTGTGGCCCTCCAGGTCTCGATCTAGAGTACCCCTACCAAAGTCATCACAGACAACAGGGTGTGGCAGACAGCAGACTGTCTCCACCTCCTCTGTGGGTCCTGGAGATATATCATGACGTAGCACAGGGTGAGAAAGGTTAAGAAGCTTCAGTAGTACAGCATAGGCATGGGTGTTAGGCATTTGTAGTGAGCACCTATGTAAATAACCACACACCTCCGTGAATAAAATCTCAAGTATTGTGACCTCTCTATGGCTCTCTGGTCTCATTAGATTTCTTCCTGTAGTGTTGCTGAGACAACTGCGTTCCTGTTCCACAGCAAGGCTGGGTGCTCAGTCCAGAGCCTCCTCCATCTGCTCTCTGAAAGGCTGCCAGCTCACTGGTGGCATCTCCTCACAATGACAGAACACATCACTCATGTCTGTTTCTCCTTGGCCATGAGGCCATCCCCCACAATGTTCAGGGCCGTCATCAATCTACACAATCATTGTCAGTGTGCGATCTCTGCATGTCACCTTATGTAAGGAAGGATGTAAATGTGTTAGAAAAGGTTTACTAGGAACGGGTGGGTTGTTCTGAGGAAAATTGGAGAGGTTAGGTTTGTATCTGCTGGAGTTTAGAAGAGTAAGAGGTGACTTGATCGAAACCTTTAAGATCCTGAGGGGTATTGACAGGGTGTGGCAAGGATGTGTCCTCTCGTCGGGGAATCTAGAACGAGGGGTCACGTTTAAAAACAAGGGGTCACCCATTTCAGATAGAGATGAGAAGAATTTTTTTCTCTCAGAGGATCGTGAGTCTCTGGAACTCTCTTCCTCAAAGGGCAATTGATGCAGAGTTTTTGAATATTCTTAAGGCAGAGCTAGATAGATTTTTGATTAACAAGGGGGTGAAAGGTTATCGGTAATAGGCAGGAATGTGAAGTTGAGGTCACAATCTGATCAGCTATGATCTTATTGAATGGCAAAGCAAGCTTGAGGGGCCGAGCGGCCTATACTGCTCCTACTTTGTATGTTACGTAACCCAGCGGCTAGACCCTTATGATAAGTGTGCATCGGCCTCTAGTGACACAGCCTCAAGGGCACAAATCACCAAGGAGGATTTTAGATCATGAGAAATTGCCCTGGTCACAGAGTTCATGAGCTGCCTTCAGTCAGATATTCACAGAAGCACTATGAGGAACAATGCACTGTCCCTACTGCAAGTTATCTTCATCCTCCTGCAATGCAGGGACTATGGGCAATTGCTCCCTCCCCATGAGGAGCCTTATCAGTGAAGGAGTGTGCTGCCAGCAGTCAGACAGCAGAGTAGTGCTTAGTGAAGGGACTTCAGGATGATGGGACGTTCGCATAGCCCCGAATCACCACCATCCATGAATCGGATTGCTATGAGGGCATCTCAAGCTCTTTGCCCCTTCTGGCCATCGCCACAGCCAGATGGCTGACCTCCTCACCCTCCAGGACCTTATTTTTGTCATCCACTTCGACATCCTCTTCATCAAAGGAAAGGTGCTGTTCCTCCATCTCCTTCTCATGCAGCTCCTGACCCCATTGAAGCACCAGGTTGTGAAAGGCATAGCAGACAATCATGATGTTCGACATCCTCTGCGGAGTGTACTGCAGGGCTCCACCAGGCCTGTCCAAGCACCAGAACCTCATCTTCAGTATCCTGATGGTCTGCTCCACCAAGCTGCGAGTAGCAGCATGAGTCTTGTCATAGGTCTCAGCTACACTCTGTGGCCTCCACACAGACATCATTAGCCACATCCACAGTGGGTATCTCTTGCCCACACGGTAGGTTGGAAAACTAGATTAAAATCTCTCAGCAATTTAAAGAATTTAAAGAACTAACATAATTTGTAGCAAAGCTCCATTTTGTTATGATTAAAAGCACCCACAGAAAAAACTATCCAATTGTAAAGACAGTCTTAGATCAAACAAAAGGCCCGAATTTTACCATTTGTGTGTAGGTTCTAATGTTGGCTGTTACTAGCACTCGCAAACGAATGGCAAGGGGACTTCCCACTGAATTTTATTGGAGGCAGCAAATTAACTGACCGAATAACAGCAGCTCGCCCCAAAAAACTGCCACTCCAATCAGAGAGCTGGCAGCTCAGCAGCAGCCATAACAGTCAGAATTTTACAGCACGGAAAGAGGCCCTTCACCCATTGTGTCCACACCAGTCATCAAGCATCTATCTATTTTAATCCAATTTTCCAGCACTTGGTCCATCTTGTACGCTATGGTTTTTCAAGTGCTCACCTAAATACCTAAATGTTGTGAGGATTTCCACCTCTACCACCCTTTCAGGCAGTGAGTTCCAGATTCCCACCACCCTCTGGGTGAAAAGACTTTTTCTCAAATTCCCTCTAAGACTCCTGTCCCTTACCTTAAATCTATGCCACCTGGTTATTGATCCTTCTACTAAGGGAAACAGTTCCTTCCTATCCAACCTATCTATATCCCTCAATTTTATACCCCTCAATCAGGTCCCTCCTCAGCCTTCTCGGCTCTAAGGAGAACAACCCCAGCCTAACCACCCCCTCTTGATAGCCCCACGCAACATCCTAGTGAATCTCCTTTGCACCTTATCTGGTGCAATCACTCCCTTCTTATAATGGGACGGCCAGAACTGCACTCCAGCTGTGGCCTAACCAACATCTTACACAGCACCATCATAACCTCCCTATCTCATATACAATGTCTTGGCTAATCAAGACAAATGTACAATATGCCTTTTTAACCACATATTCTATCTGTCCTGCTGTCTTCAGAGATCTATGGACATGCCATCAATGTCCTTCTGATCCTCTGTACAGGGTCGAATTATTCATTGTATATTTCCTTGCCCTGTTAATCCTCCCAAAATGCATTATCTCACACCTTTCAGGGTTAAATGTGGGGTGGCACGGTGGCACAGTGGTTAGCTTTGCTGCCTCACAGCGCCAGGACCTGGGTTCGATTCCCGGCTTGGGTCACTGTCTGTGTGGAGTTTGCACATTCTCCCCATGTCTGTGTGGGTTTCCTTCGGGCGCTCCGGTTTCCACCCACAAGCTGAAAGACGTGCTGGTTAGGTGCATTGACCCAAACTGGCGCCGGAGTGTGGCGACTAGGGGAATTTCACAGTAACTTCATTGTAGTGTTAATGCAAGCTTTACTTGTGACTAATAAATAAACTTTTAACTTTAAGTTCCATTTGCCTCTGTTCTGCCAATCTAACCAGCTCATCTATATTGTCAATCTAAGGCATAGTCTCCTCACTATTTAACACACCATCTATTTTCTGTGTCATCTGCGAACCTACTTATTATACCCCTACATTCACATTCAGCTCATTAATGTACATTACAAACAAGGGACCCAACACCAATCCCTGTGGAAGACCACGAGGCACAGACTTCCAGTGAGAAAAACAACCTTCGACCATCACCTTCTGCCTCCTACTACTAAGCTAATTTTGGATCCAGTTTGCCAAATTGCCCGAATCCCATGGCTCTTAGCTTAATCAGAAACTGATGTGGGACCTTGTCAAAAGCCTTACTGAAGTCCATGTAGACTACCACAATTGCACTACCCTCATCTCCATACCTAGTCACTTCCTCAAAAAATTCAATCAAATTTGTAAGACATGATCTCCCTTTGATTATCCTTGATTAATTCTTGCCTCAGAATTTCTCAGAATGTGTCCCTCATATGGGCAGCACGGTGGCACAGTGGTTAGCACTACTGCCTCACAGTGCCAGGGACCTGGGTTTGATTCCCAGCGATTGGGTCACTGTCTGTGTGGAGTTTGCACGTTCTTGCACGTGTCTGCGTGGGTTTCCTCCGGTGCTTCCGTTTTCTCCCACAGTCTGAAAGACGTGCTGGTTAGATGCATTGATCCAAACAGGTGCCGGAGTGTGACGACTAGGGGAATTTTACAGTAACTTCATTGCAGTGTTAACGTAAGCCTTACTTGTGACTGATAAATAAATTTAATGAACTTAATCAGAATTTCTTCCAATAGTTTCCCTGCCACAAAAGTTAGACTCACTGGCATATCATTTTCTGCTTTTCCCTATTTCCCTTCTTAAATAATAGTACCACATTAGCTGTCCTCTCGTGCTCTGGCGCCTCTCCCTTGCCTCCCACAGCAGCCCGGGTTACATCGTATCTGGGCCTTGGGATTTATCCACTTGAAACCATTGACATCTCCTCCCTTTCAATGTTAAGTTGTTCAAGTAAATCACATTGTCCCTCTCTGATTTCTTCTATATCTACATCATCCTTCTCCATCGTTAAAAAACACATGAAAAGTGCTCATTTAAAACCTCACCTACATCTTGTGGCTCCACACGCAAATTGCCATGATGGTCCATAATGGGCCCTACTCTTTCCCTGGTCATCCTCCTGTCCTTAATATACTTCTAAAAAACCTTTACATTTTCCTTAATTTTACCCGCCAGTGTTTTTTCATACCCCTCTTCGCTCTCATCATAGAACCCTACAGTGCAGAAAGAGGCCATTTGGCCTATCGAATCTGCACCGACCACAATCCCACCCAGGCCCTACCCCCATATCCCCACACATTTTACCCACTAATCCCTCTAACCTACGCATCTCAGGACACTAAGGGGCAATTTTAGCATGGCCAATCAACCTAACCCGCACATCTTTGGACTGTGGGAGGAAACCGGAGCACCCGGAGGAAACCCCCGCTCCTAATTTAGTTTTTAAGTAACCCCCTGCACTTATTCTCCTCCAGGCTTTCACTGTTTTAAGCCCTCAGTATATCCTACAAGCAGCCATTTTTTTTTCCTTTACCTGACATCCAGGGTTCTCTGCATTAGTTGCTCCCATCCTTCTCTTTCACGGGAACATGCTGGCCCTGTACTCTATTTCCTTTTTGGTGGATCTCACTGTTCTGCTTTCTACAAGTAGCTGCTTCCAGTTAACTTTGGTCAGGTCCTGTCTTATCCTATTAAAATTGGTCCTCCCCCAATTCAGAGCCTTTATTTCCAGTCCAGCTTTGTCTCTTCCCATAGCTACCTTAAATCCTATTGAGTTATGGTCACTGTCACCAAAATGCTCCCCACTAAAACTTCTACCACCTGTCTGCTTCATTCCCTAAAACTAGGTCCAGCACCTCTCTTGTAGAACTTTCTACATATTGGCATTAAAAGCTCGCCCGGATGCATTTTATGAATTACACACCTTCTAAACCTTTCACACTTTGACTATCCCAGTTAATTTTAGGGAAGTTGAAATCCTCTATTATTATTAACCTATTATTCTTACAATTCTCAGGGATTTGCCCATATATCTGCTCTTCTATCATCTCTCCCTGACTGTTTGGGGGCCCATAGTACACTACCAGCAATGTGATTGCCCCTTTTTTGTTTCTAAGTTCTACCCATATGGACTCATTTGAGGAACCTGTGAAGATACCATCCCTCTGGCACAGTGGTCAGCACTGTTGCCTCATAGTGCCAGGGACCCAGGTTCAATTCTGGCCTTGGGTGATTCTCAGTGTGGAGTTTGCACATTCTCTCCATGTCTGCATGGGTTTCCATCGGATGCTCAGGTTTCCTCCCACACTACAAAGATGTGCAGGTTAGGTTGATTGGCCATGCTAAATTGCCCCTTGGAGTCTCAAGATGTGTAGGGGATTAGCAAGGTGAATGTGTGGGGTTGCGGGGGCGAGGCTTGGGTGGGATTGTTATTGGAAATCATAGAATCATAGAAACCCTACAGTACAGAAAGAGGCCATTCGGCCCATCGAGTCTGCACCGACCACAATCCCACCCAGGCACTAGTCCCATATCTACCCACTAATCCCTCCAACCTATGCATCTCAGGACACTAAGGGCAATTTTTGCATGGCCAATCAACCTAACCCGCACATCTTTGGACTGTGGGAGGAAACCGGAGCACCCGGAGGAAACCCACGCAGACACGAGGAGAATGTGCAAACTCCACACAGACAGTGACCCAAGCCGGGAATCGAACCCAGGTCCCTGGAGCTGTGAAGCAGCAGTGCTAACCACTGTGCTACCATGCCGCCCTGAGTCGGAGAGTCGGTGCAGGCTCAATGGGCCGAATGGCCTCCTTCTGCACTGTAGGGATTCTGTGGTTCCACACTGTAGTAATTAACTCTTTGATCATATTGCAACACTACATCCTCTTTTACACCAATCACCTAAAGATTCTATACCCCGAATATTGAGCCGCCAGTCTTGCCCCTCCCTCAACCATGTCTCTGTGACAGCTAGAATATAATATTCCCATGTGTTAATCAACACCCTCAACTCATCTACCTTACTCACAAAACTCCTTGCATTAAAATACATGCTATCCCGCCTTGCCATCCTACTCCCTTGTGTCTTAACTTGTCAAGAATCACTCTGTCTTTCAGACTGACTAGTTTTTTTCTTCTATATTTGGTTGCGCATCACCCCCTACTCTATCTCAATGCCATATCCCATCCCCTTGCCAAATTAATTTAAACACCCCAACAGCAGTAGCAAAACTCTCCCCAAGGATGTTAATCTCATTCTGGCCCCACCTTCCCAAGAACCGGATCCAGCGATCCAGGAATCAAAAGCCCTTCCTCCTGCCCCATCTCTGCAGCTATGCATTGGTCTGCTCTATCGTCCTATTCCTATACTCACTGGCACTTGGCACTAGGAGTAATCCAGAGATTAAACCTTTGAGATCCTTCTTTTCAGTCTGCTACCCTAGCTCCTTCAATTCCTGTTGCAGGACTTTATTTCTTTCTACCCATGTCATTGGTACCTATGTGAACCACGACTTCTGATTGTTCACCCTCCCCCTTCAGAATGTCCTGCAGCCGTTTAGTGACATCCTTGACCCTGGCCCAAGGGAGCCACCACATCATCCTGGAGTCACGTCTGCGGCTGCAGAAACACCTGTCTACACCCCTCACTATCGAGTCTCCTACCGCTATTGCTCTTCCATTCTTAGTCCTCCTGCTTGTGCAGCTGAGCCGCCCACAGTGTCTTGAACATGGCTCTGGCTGCAGCCCCAGAGGAACCGTCACTCTCATCGTTTTCCAACACAGAGAAACAGTTCTTGTGTGAGATGCACTCTGGAGGGGTTTTCCTGACTACCTGCCAGCCCCCTTCTTCTGGCTGGTACTCACCCATTTCCTCTGACTGCATTTCCTTAGGTTGTGGGGTGACCACGTCTAAAAATGTGCTATACACATAACTTGCAGCCTCGTGGATGCATCTCACTGCCTCGAGCCATTGAAAAATAGAAACAGAGAAAATAGAAGCAGGAGTAGGCCATTCGGCCCTCTAAGCCTGCTCCATCATTCATTTTGATCAAAGCTGAACAGCAAAATCAATACCCTGATCCCTCCCTGCCCCCCGCCCCTCATATTCCTTTAGCCCCAACAGCTATAATTAATCACTTCTTGAAATCACACAATGATTAGGCCTCAACTACTTTCAGTGAATTCCACACATTTATCACCCTCGAGGTGAAAACATTTCTCCTCACCTCAATCCTAAAAGGTTTATCCATTATCCCCAAAATAACCCTAGTTCTAGACTCTCCCACCATCGGGAACATTCTTTCTGAATCTATGTTACCTATCCCTGTAAGCAATTTATTAGTTTCTATGAGATCCACTCCCACTTCTCTAAACTCCAGTGAATACAATCCTAACCGATTCAGTTTCTCCTCATGTGATAGACATCCCATCCCAGGAATCAGCCTTTGCTCTACGCCCTCTATAGCAAGGACATCCTTCCTCAGGCAAGGACACCAAAACTGCACACAATAGTCCAGGTGTGGCCTCACGAATGCCCTGTACAATTACAGTAAAACATCCTTCTTCCGATACTCAAATCCAGTTCCTATGAAGGTCAACATACTATTTGCCTTCTTTACCGTCTGCTGTACCTGTACACTTACATTCAGTGACTGATGCACAATGACACTAAGGTCTAGTTGAGCATCCACCTCTCTCAATTTATATCTATTCAAAAAATAATCTGCTTTCCTATTATTGCTACCAAAGTGGACAATCTCATATCCAGATGAAAGTGCATTCTGTTATGCATATGCCCATTCACTCAGCTTGTCCAAATCACGCTGAAGCATCTCTGCATCCTCCTCACAGCTCACCCTCCCACCCAACTTTGTATCATCCACAAATTTGGAAATAATACATTTAGTTCCCTCCTCCTAATCATTAATATATAATCTGAACAGTTAGAGTCCTAGCACAGATCCCTGCAGGACCCCACTAGTCACTGCCTGCCAATTGGAAAAATACCCATTTATGCCTACTCTTTGCTTCCTATCTGCTAACCAGCTTTCTATCCATCCCAAGATACTAACCACAATCCCATGCCCTTTAACTTTACATTAATAACTATTGCATTCTCATACTTTTTACTCCTCCCCTCTGCAGCAAAACCAACCATGGTGCAACAAATTTGGCTGTTGAGAGGTCATTCCCTTAACAGTATCCAAAGTGGTATATCTGTTTTTCAGGGGAATGGCCGCAGGGGATTCCTACACTGCCTGCCTCCCCCTTTTCCTCTGCCTGGAGGTTGCCCATTCCTTTCCTGCCTATGGAGTCTGAGCCTGCAGTGTGACTATCTCTCTGTACATGCTATCCACGATACTCTCCACCTGCGAATGCTCCAGTGTCCCCTGCCGCCACTCCAGTTCCGAAACATGGGCTTCCAGGAGCCGACGCTCAAGCTCCAATGCCTGGAGTTCAAGTTGGTCAAACCTGTGGCACTTCCTGCACATGTGGCCATCTAGACTGCACGGAGCATCTATGGATTCCCATATAAGAACATAAGAACATAAGAAATAGGAGCAGGAGTAGGCCATCTAGCCCCTCGAGCCTGCCCCGCCATTCAATAAGATCATGGCTGATCTGACGTGGATCAGTACCACTTACCCGCCTGATCCCCATAACCCTTAATTCCCTTACCGATCAGGAATCCATCCATCCGCGCTTTAAACGTATTCAGCGAGGTAGCCTCCACCACCTCAGTGGGCAGAGAATTCCAGAATTCACCACCCTCTGGGAGAAGAAGTTCCTCCTCAACTCTGTCTTAAACCGACCCCCCTTTATTTTGAGGCTGTGTCCTCTAGTTTTAACTTCCTTACTAAGTGGAAAGAATCTCTCCGCCTCCACCCTATCCAGCCCCCGCATTATCTTATAAGTCTCCATAAGATCCCCCCTCATCCTTCTAAACTCCAACGAGTACAGACCCAATCTCCTCAGCCTCTCCTCATAATCCAAACCCCTCATCTCCGGTATCAACCTGGTGAACATTCTCTGCACTCCCTCCAATGCCAGTATATCCTTCCTCATATAAGGGGACCAATACTGCACACAGTATTCCAGCTGCGGCCTCACCAATGCCCTGTACAGGTGCATCAAGACATCCCTGCTTTTATATTCTATCCCCCTCGCGATATAGGCCAACATCCCATTTGCCTTCTTGATCACCTGTTGTACCTGCAGACTGGGCTTTTGCGTCTCGTGCACAAGGACCCCCAGGTCCCTTTGCACGGTAGCATGTTTTAATTTGTTTCCATTGAGATAGTAATCCCATTTGTTATTATTTCCTCCAAAGTGTATAACTTCGCATTTATCAACGTTATACTCCATTTGCCATATCCTCGCCCACTCACTCAGCCTGTCCAAATCTCTCTGCAGATCTTCTCCGTCCTCCACACGATTCACTTTTCCACTTATCTTTGTGTCGTCTGTAAACTTCGTTACCCTACACTCCGTCCCCTCCTCCAGATCATCTATATAAATGGTAAATAGTTGCGGCCCGAGTACCGATCCCTGCGGCACGCCACTAGTTACCTTCCTCCAACCGGAAAAACACCCATTTATTCCGACTCTTTGCTTCCTGTCGGATAGCCAGTCCCCAATCCACTTTAACACACTACCCCCAACTCCGTGTGCCCTAATCTTCTTCAGAAGCCTTTTATGGGGCACCTTATCAAACGCCTTTTGGAAATCCAAAAACACCGCATCCACCGGTTCTCCTCCATCAACCGCCCTAGTCACATCTTCATAAAAATCCAACATGTTCGTCAAGCACGACTTTCCCCTCATGAATCCATGCTGCGTCTGATTGATCGAACCATTTCTATCCAGATGCCCTGCTATCTCCTCCTTAATAATGGATTCCAGCATTTTCCCTACTACAGACGTTAAGCTGACCAGCCTATAGTTACCCGCCTTTTGTCTCCTTCCTTTTTTAAACAGCGGCGTAACATTAGCCGTTTTCCAATCAACCGGCACTACCCCAGAATGCAACGAGTTTTGATAAATAATCACTAACGCATCCACTATTACCTCTGACATTTCTTTCAATACCCTGGGATGCATTCCATCCGGACCCGGGGACTTGTCCACCTTCAGTCCCATTAGTCTACCCAGCACTGCCTCTCTGGTAACATTAATTGTATTAAGTATTTCTCCTGCTGCCAACCCTCTATCGTTAATATTTGGCAAACTATTTGTGTCCTCCACCATGAAGACTGACACAAAAAACTTATTTAAAGACTCAGCCATATCCTCATTTCCCACTATTAACTCCCCCCTCTCGTCCTCCAAGGGTCCAACATTCACTCTAGCCACTCTATTCCTTTTTATATATTTATAAAAACTTTTACTATCATTTTTTATATTAATTGCTAGCCTAGCTTCATAGTCTATCCTTCCTTTCTTTATCGCTTTCTTAGTCTCTCTTTGTTGTTTCTTAAATTTTTCCCAATCACTTGTTTCTCCACTATTTTTGGCCACTCTGTACGCAGCTGTTTTTATTTTAATACTCTCCTTTATTTCCTTCGTTATCCACGGCTGGTTCTCCCTTTTCTTACAATCCTTGTTTTTTGCTGGAATATATTTTTGCTGAGAACTGAAAAGGATCTCCTTAAAAATCCTCCACTGTTCCTCAGCTATCCTACTCTCCCAGTCTACCTTAGCCAATTCATCCCTCATCCTATCATATTTCCCTCTGTTCAAACAGAGGACACTGGTTTGGGACCAAACTTTCTCCTCTTCCATCTGAATCAGAAATTCGACCATATTGTGGTCACTAGACCCAAGAGGGTCCTTCACAATAAGATCCTTAATTCTACCTACCTCGTTACACAATACCAGATCCAAAATAGCTCGTTCCCTCGTCGGTTCTGTAACATGCTGTTCAAGGAAACTATCCCGACAGCATTCTAAGAACTCTTCCTCCATTCCACCCTTACCGACTTGAGTCTGCCAGTCAATGTGCATGTTGAAGTCCCCCATGATTATTGCCGTTCCGTTTTTACACGCATCCCTTATCTGCTTGTTTATAGCCCTCCCTACCTCAACATTATTATTTGGGGGCCTATATACCACACCTACTAGTGTCTTTCTCCCTCTACTATTCCTCATCTCTACCCATAATGATTCCACGTTTTGTTCCTCAGAGCCTATGTCATCCCTCAGTACTACCCTGATATTATCTCTTATTAATATGCTGCAGCACACAGGACTGAGCTCCCCTGCCATTACTTTAGTTTGAAGACTTACATTAAATTGATGCCCAGTAGAAGTTTATTTAAGGTTCTTTTTTTAAAAAAATGCTAGAACTCTTACCCTAATGTAGCTTCGAAGTGGAGAAAGGTTCAAAGGTTGGTGGAATTGTGGATAGCAATGAGGACCGTCAGAGGATACAGCAGGATATGGATCGGTTGGAGACTTGGGCGGAGAGATGGCAGATGGAGTTTAATCCAAACAAATGTAAGGTAATGCATTTTGGAAGGTCTAATACAGTCAATGGCAGAACCCTTAAGAGTACTGATAGGCAGTGGGATTTGGGTGTACAGGTACACAGGTCACTAAAAGTGGCAACGCAGGTGGAGAAGGTCTTCAAGAAGGCATACGGCATGCTTGCCTTTATCGGCCGGGGCATTGAGTTTAAAAATTGGCAAGTCATGTTGCAGCTTTATAGAACTTTAGTTAGGCCACACTTGGAATATCGTGTTCAATTTCTGATCGCCACACTACCAGAAGGATGCGGAGGCTTGGGAGAGGGTACAGAAAAGATTTACCAGGATGTTGCCTGGTATGGAGAGCATTAGCTATGAGAAGCAGTTGGAGAAACTTGGTTTGTTCTGACTGGAACTACGGAGGTTGAGGGGTAATCTGATAGAAGTCTACAAGATTATGAGGGGCATGGATAGTCACAAGCTTTTTCCCAAGGTGGAAGAGTCAATTATTAGGGGGTATAGGTTTAAGGTGCGAGGGGCAAGTTTTAAAGGAGATGTATGAGGCAATTTGTTTTACTCAGAGTGGTGGGTTTCTGGAACTCTCTGCCGGGGGAGGTAGTGGAAGCAGATACGGTAGTGACTTTTAAAGGGTGTCTTGACAAATGCAGTTTTAATTCAGACAGGCAGATTATCAATGCAGGCTTGGAGGACCGAAGGGCCTGTTCCTGTGCTGTAATGTTCTTTGTTGAAACAACTCACCCACGAAATACCAAGTGTATAGAGGGGGTTCTGCTCTGTCCCACTGCTTACTCACAGATCAGCTCCTGTAGCTGTCATTTAACTCTCATTATCTATATTCCTCAGTCACTTCATAGATTGATTTTATATTCTGGATCATTCCACCTTTTTCTCCACATTCCCACTGTTTCTGAATTGTCAATTAAGCCACTCTGTCCGGGAGCCACTCTGTCCAGGAGCCACTCTGTCCAGGAGCCACTCTGTCCGGGAGCCACACTATTCCAGAGCCGCTCTGCTTCGGCTCTCTTGCTCTTCATAGTATTTTCAAGTTCCCAGTGATGACTCAACTGCCCTACACCTGGTGATTAGCACCTACCCAAAACCAAATGCTTGCATACGGATGAAGAATTAAATTCCGCTGGCAGGCAAATTCTGTTACCAGAATTTCTAAAGTTCTAAGTTTAAGTCGAGCTATTAAACTAGGCTTCATTTTTTTATTGCTGAAATAGGCCAAAGACGATCATCAGCATTGCTGAAATAGGCCAAAGAGGTATTGATGAAGCAGGTCAGAGACCATCGGCACCATTGCTGAAAATAGGCCAGAGAGACATTGCTGAAATAGGCCAGAAACCATCAGCACCATAGTTGAAATAGGCCAGAGAGAGACATTGCTGAAGTAGGCCAGGGACATGGTTGAAATAGGCCAGAGACCATCGGCACCATTACTGAAATAGGTCAGAGAGAGACATTGCTGAAGTAGGCCAGGGACATGGTTGAAATAGGCCAGAGACCATCGGCACCATTACTGAAATAGGTCAGAGAGAGACATTGCTGAAGTAGGCCAGGGACATGGTTGACATAAGTCAGAGACCATCGGCATCATTACTGAAATAGGTCAGAGAGACATTGATGAAACAGGTCAGAGACCATCGGCACCAATCCTGAAATAGGCCAGAGAGACAACAGCCTGCAGCAAGTAGGCAAAGACACGCTTTAAAATTAAGAAAAAGGTGAGTGTTGAGGAGAAACCACTCCAGGGAAATTGTTGGGGCTGAGAGTGCTGGCTTCCCTTAACAGGACTTTGTATTAGTGCAAATCTCTCCTGGGCTGTTGCTGATGCTGGAAGACTGCTTCAACTTGCTGGCAGTCTCTTTTTAAGGTGGATTCACCAATGGCAGAGTTGCTATTGCACCTTAAATTGGCTCCTAACTGGGCCTTTAATGATTGATTGTCTTCCTCCTGGAGCTGTTGGGAACAAAGGGAGTGGTAAACTGGTCGGTGCAACATCGTGGGCCGAAGGGCCTGTTCTGCGCTGTAATGTTCTATGTTCTATGTTCTATGGTACAAAATGGGCTGGCACAGATGCAGCAGGCTGAAAGTTCTCCATCTATGCCGGAGCTATTCTGTGATTCCATTGGATGGCACAGCGCCAGCGACCCAGGTTCAATTCTGGCCTCAGGTAACTGTCTATGGAGTTTGCACATTCTCTCGGTGTCTGCGTGGGATTCCTCCGGGTGCTCTGGTTTCCTCCCTCATTCCAAAGATGTGAGGGTTAGGTGGATTGGCCATGCTAAATTGCCCCTTAGTGTCAGGGGGACTAGCTAGGGTATATGCATGGGGTTATGGGGATGGGGCCTGGTTGGGCTTGTGGTTGGTTCTGACTTGATGGGCCAAGTGGCCTCCTTCCGCATTGTAGGATTCTATGCTTCAATGATTCTATGATCCCCTGTCTGTTCCAAAATGCACGCAAGCCAAGATTGTCACTAACAGAACTGCCACAAACCCAATCTCAGTGAAGTCAAACGCGGCAATGTCAATGCACTAACCTTCATTTTCCTCACTGTAACACTGCACCTCACCTCCAGTGAACTACCTGGAGATAATCATAGAACAGAATCATAGAACCCCTACAGTGCATAAGAGGCCATTCATCCCATCAAGTCAGCACCAACTCTCTGACAGAGTAACGTACCCTCCTCTTCCTATCCCTGTAACCCCACACATTTCCCATGGTCAATCCATCTAACCTGCACATCTTTGGACTGTGGGAGGAATCCAGAGCACCAGAGTAAACTGATGCATACACGTGGAGAACATGCAAACTCCACACAGACAGTGACCCAAGATGGAATCGAACCCGGGTCCATGGAACTGTGAGGCAGCAGTGCTAGCCACTGTGCCACCCCTAATCTACAGAACAATCAGGAATCTATTCAGCCTACACCATCTTCAATCCATTTTGGTCGGAATAACAGCAAAATGGACTATTATTTAAATGGTAAAAAATAGCAGCATGCTGTGTGCAGAGGGACCTGGGTGTCCTTGTGCATGAATCACAAAAAGTTGGTTTGCAGGTGATTAAGAAGGCAAATGGAATTTTGTCCTTCATTGCTAGAGGGATGGAGTTTAAAAACAGCAAGATTATGTTGCAGCTGTATAAGGTGCTGATGAAGCCACAGTTTTGTACTGTGTACAGTTTTGGTCTCCTTTCTTGAGAAAGGATATACTGACACTGGTGCAGAGGAGATTCACTGGGTTGATTCTGGAGTTGAGAGAGTTGGCTTATGAGGAGAGAATGAGTAGACTGGGCTATACTCATTGGAATTCAGAAGAATGAGGGGAGATCCTTTTTAGATTACGAAGGGAATAGGTAAGATAGAAGCAGGGAATAGATAAGATAGAAGCAGGGAAAGTTGTTTCCACTGGCAGGTGAAACTAGAACTGGGGGGCATGGCCTCAAAATAAGGGGGACATAGGATTGAGTTGAGGAGGAACTTCACCCAAAGGGTTGTGAATCTGTGCAATTCCCTGCCCAGTGAGGCAATTAAGGCTACCTCATTAAATGTTTTTAAGGCAAGGACAGATACATTTTTGAACCGTAAAGGAATTAAGGGTTATGGTGAGCGGGCAAGTAAGTGGAGCTGAGTTCACGAAAAGATCAGCCATGATTTTATTGAATGGCAGAGCAGGCGCAAGAGGCCCGATGGCCTACTCCTGCTCATAGTTCTTATGTTCTTCTTATTTTCTTATGTAATCCAATACGAAAATCACCTCAACCTCAATCATCTAGGTCACATAAATGTGACACCTTTTAATCGAGTTGCCCAATCTATCTTAGCCTATTCGCCCCTCTTGCCTACATAATTTGCTTTCTTTATACTTAAGCAGCACGTAATAAAAAAGGCAAATGGGATGCTGGCATTTATTGCGAAAGGACTGGAGTATAAAAGTAGAGAAGTGTTGTTGCAATTGTATAGCATGTTCATGAGACCACATCTGGAGTATTGCGTCCAATTTTGGTCTCCTTATTTGAGGAAGGATATGGTGGCATTGGAGGCAGTTCAGCGGAGGCTCACCGAATTGATTCCGGGGATGAAAGGATTGACGTACGAGGAGGGATTAAACAGTTTGGGCTTGTATTCACTGGACTTTATAAGGATGAGAGGGGAGCTGATCGAGGTATATAAAATTTTAAATTGATAAAATAAATTTAGACCAAATGTTTCCTCTTATGGGGCAATCTAGAATGAGAGGTCACGGGTATAGGTTGCAAGGCAATAGATTTAAAACTGAGATGAGGAGAAACTACTTCTCGCAGAGGGTGGTGAATTTGTGGAACTTGCTGCCCCATAGCGCAGTGGAGTCAGAATTGTTGAATGGTTTCAAGAGGGAGATAGACATATTTCTAATAAAAAAAAGGAAAGAGGGACATGGGGGACAGGTGGGGGGTGGATTTGAGACCAGGAAGAGATCAGCGATGATCTGATTGAATGGCGGAGCAGACTCAAAGGGCTGAATTTGCCTACGTCTGCTCCTAATTCCTCCGTTCCTATGTTCCCAGAAAGATAGATGAACAGTAAAGGAGTTATGCTGGAAAATAGGTAAAAAAAAACATTAGATTACCTCAGACATTATCACATTACTGTTTGTGGGATCTTGCTGTGCACAAATTGATTGGTGCCTTTCAACAGTGGCTTTATTTCAGTATGTAGATGATGCTTGTGTGTGTGAGCTCACTTAGAAACTGAGCTCCAGGTCATTGCTGTCTCCTCTGAAACATTTAAGAATATAGGGCCTTCACTAAACATCTGGAAAACTAAATTCCTCCTCTAACCAGCTCCCACAAGACAACACCTCCCTCCATGGATTCAGATTAATAATGAGATCCTGGAAAATGTGGACCATTTTCCGTACCTTGGGAACCTCCTCTCAATGAAGACATAGACATAGATGACAAAATTTATCACCGACTCCAATATGGCAGCTCAGCCTTTAGCTGAGTGAGGAAAGTATTTGAGGACAAGGATCTCAAATCTGAGATTAAATTTATGGTTTCCAGATTCCTATTTGCATCAGAGACAACCTACAACCCAGAGCTGGGGAAGTACCACCAGCTAAATCTTCGCAAGATCCTCCAAATCTGATGGCAAGAAAGGCAATTCAACAACAGCATCCTCTCCAAAGCAAACTTAACATTAACATAGAAACATAGAAACCCTACAGTGCAGAAGGAGGCCATTCAGCCCATCGAGTCTGCACCGACCACAATCCCACCCAGGCCCTCCCCCCACATATTTTACCCACTAATCCCTCTAACCTACGCATCCCAGGACTCTAAGGGACAATTTTTAACCTGGCCAATCAACCTAACCCGCACATCTTTGGACTGTGGGAGGAAACCGGAGCACCCGGAGGAAACCCACGCAGACACGAGGAGAATGTGCAAACTCCACACAGACAGTGACCCGAGCCGGGAATCGAACCCGGGATCCTGGAGCTGTGAAGCAGCAGTGCTAACCACTGTGCTACCGTGCCGCCCCATACCACTGTGCTACCGTGCCGCCCCTTGCACAGCATCGAGGCACAGCTCACTCAGAACTCAAACCCAGCTCTGCTGGGTGAGATCTGTCTATCATGCCGGACTCCAGAAACCCGAAACTCTACTTATTGGAATTTGATCGAGCAGGAAACACCCAGGAGGTTAGTGGAAATGATTTAGGGATGTCCTCAGAGCATCACTGAGAGGAATTTGTAGCTTGTGACTGACCAAAATGTAAAAGGCTCCTTCAAAACAACACTGAATACATCAAGAGACCATGTTAGGAATGAGCTGGGGTGAAGTTGAGGCATCGTAGAGAGTGCACAAACCTCCAAACAATCCAGCTACCCGACATCCCAAGCATCATGTGCCCCAGATTGCATATTGAACTTCTCAGTCATCTCAGAACTCATTAAGCAAAAGTTGAAGCAAGTCATCCTCGATCCCAAGGGAATGCCTAAACCCAGAAGAACAATGCAAGGGAAAACCCTTCTGTGGAGGAACAGCCCATTGACACTCACTGGGTGGGAATTTGTGGCCTCGCTCATCCCGAAACCATAGAATCCCATCCGAGGTCCACAGACCTTCACATAGTCCGTCCCTCGCCCACTCTGATTCTCGTGGCGGGCGACATGGTAAAATTCCAGCCACTATCTTTCCATGAGTGTAAGGCAATGGGTATTGAGAGATACAGACTTTACTGATTAGCCTCAGCGACCTGCAAAGGCAATAAGAAACGGTATACTGACATTTTCAAAGCAACACCCAACATTGTGCAAGATTCTCGGGAAATTTAGAGAGGGTTTCAAGCTAGAGAAGCTTTTAGTAGAGTGAAAAGGAAAGGAATACATTTCCTGATTGGGAGATCGGTGTGGAGGAGACATCACTTTAACACTGTTACAAGCTGAAAAAGGTGTGGGATGTTATGAACAACGTGTTTACCATCTATGGGGAGAGAGAGGGACAGTGGGATTAGTTTGGGATTGATACAGAGGTATGCGGAGGGAGCGGGGCAGTGGGATTATTCTGAGATTGATACAGGGATATGGGGAGAGTTTGGGCAGTGGGATTAGTTTGGGATTGATGCAGGGCTATGCAGAGAGAGCGGGGCAGTGGGATTATTCTGGGATTGATACAGAGCTATGGGGAGGGAGTGGAGCAATGGGATTATTCTAGCATTCATCCAAGGCTATGGAGAGAGTGCGGACAATGGGATTAGTTTGGGGATTGACATAGGGTAATGGGAAGAATCTGGGGCAGTGAGATTAGTTTATGATTGATACAGGTCCATGGGGAGAGAGTGGGATGAAGCGATTAGTTTCAGATTGATACAAAATCACAAGGTGAGAGGGGGAAAGTTTACAGGAGATGTGCAGAGGAAGTTTTTCAGGCAGAGACTGATGGGTGCCTGGAATGCGCTGCCAGAGGAAGTGGTGGAAGCAGGCACATTAGCAACATTTAGGAAGCATCTGGATAGGTACATGAATAGGGAGGGAATAAAGGGATACGGATTGAGTAAGGGCAGAAGAGTGCAGAGCAATGGTATTAGTTTGGGATTTATGCTGGACTATGGGGTGAAAGCAGAGCACTGGGATAAATTTAGGGATTAATAGAGGAGTCTGTGGAGAGAAGGGACAGTTGGATTAGTTTGGGAATTGATACAGGGCTATGGCTAGAGAGCAGTGCATTGAGATTAGTTGGTGATTGATACAAGGCTACAGGGAGAGAGTGGGGCAGTGGGAGTAGTTTGGGATTGATACAGGGATCTGGGAAGGGAACGGGGCAGTGGGAGTAGTTTGGGATTGATACAGGGCTCTGGGGAGGGAACGGGGCAGTGGGAGTAGTTTGGGATTGATACAGGGCTCTGGGGAGGGAACGGGGCAGTGGGAGTAGTGTGGGTTCTTACAGGGCTGTGGGAAGGGAACGGGGCAGTGGGAGTAGTATGGGTTCTTACAGGGCTGTGGGAAGGGAACGGGGCAGTGGGAGTAGTATGGGTTCTTACAGGGCTCTGTGAGAGAGTGTAACAGTGAGATTAGTTTGGGATTGATACAAAACAATGGGGAAAGAGTGGGAACGTGGGATTAGGTTGTTGATTGACACAGGGCTATG
This sequence comes from Mustelus asterias, assembly GCF_964213995.1. Classification (NCBI taxonomy): domain Eukaryota; kingdom Metazoa; phylum Chordata; class Chondrichthyes; order Carcharhiniformes; family Triakidae; genus Mustelus; species Mustelus asterias. Next base: position 75,521,360 of record NC_135804.1, on the reverse strand, counting down.
GGGAAAGAGTGGCACTGTGAGACTGATCTGAGATTGATACAGGGATATGTGGGAGGAAGAGATCATGGCACTAGGGAAAAATACAGGGCAATGTGGAGAGAGTGGAACAGGGGGATTAGTTTGATGATTAAGACAGGGTTATTGGGAGAGAGTGGCACAGTGAGATGACTCTGGGGATTGAGACAGGGCTGTGGGGAGATACTCAAACAGGTGGATTAGTTTGGGAATTGATACAGGTTTATAGGGAGAGACTGGGGCACTGAGTTTAGTTTGGGGATTGATACAAAACAATGGGGAAAGAGTGGGAGCGTGGGATTAGTTTGATGATTGATATAGGGCTATGGGGAAAGTGGCACAATGGGATTAATGGGGATTGTGGCAGGGCTATGGTGAGATACTGGGGCAGTGGGGTTAGTTTGGGATTGATACAGGCCTATGGGGAGAGAGCGGGGGAGTGGGATTAGTTTGGGGTTCGGTACAGGGCTATGGTGGAGAGTGGAGCAATGGGACTGGTTTGGGAAATGAAAAATGCCTATGGGGAGAGTGGGGGGAGTGGGATTAGTTTGGGATCGATACAGGGCAATGGGTGGGGAGAGAGTCCAGCAGTAGGATTAGTTTGGGAATTGATACAGGCCTATGGGGAGCGAGCCGTGCAGTGGGATTAGTTTGATGTTGATACAGCGTAATGGAGAGAATGGAATGATTGGATTAGTTTTAGATATGATGCAGTGTTATGGGGAGAAAGCGGGGCAGTGGTATTAGTTTGGGTACTGATACAGGGCTATCGGGCAAGAGTGGGACAGTGCGGTTAATCTGGGATTGATACAGGGCTATGTGGTGAGGAAGAGATCCTGGCACTAGATTGGGTATGATACAGAGTTTATGGGGGGAGAGTGGCACAGTGGGATTTGTCTACGCATTGATACAGGGTCAGAGGGCGATACTGAGGCACGTGGATTAGTTTGGGATTGATATAGGTATATGGGGAGTATGTGGGGCAGTGGGATTAGTTTGGGGATTGATACAAGGTTATGGTGAGAAAGTTGGACTGCGGGTTTAGTTTGGGATTAATAAGGGATATAGGCAGAGAACGGGCAGTGCAATTATTTTGGGATTGATACAGGCTATGAGAAGAGTGCAGAGCTGTGGGATTAGTTTGGAATTTATCAGGGTTTAGTGAATGAGTGGGGCTGTAGGATTAGTTTGGCATTGATAATGGTTTTCGGGCTGATATTGGGCAGAGGGATTAGTTTTGGATTGATAGAGGGCTGTGGTGAGAGTTTGGGACAGTGGGATTGGTACAGGAGTCTGCGGAGAGAGAGGACAGTTGGATTAATTTGGGAATTAATACAGGGCTATGGCTAGAGAGCGGTACAGTGGGATTAGTTTGGGATTAATGCAGGTTTATGGGGAGAGACTGGGGCAGTGAGATTAGTCTGTGATTGATACAAGGCTATAGGGAAAGAACGGAACAGTGGGAGTAGTTTGGCAATGATACAGGGTTCTGGGGTGAGTGTGTAACAGTGAGATTATTTTGGAATTGTTACAAGACATTGGGGAAAGAATGGGAGAGAGAGATTAATTTGATGATTGATACAGGATTATGGGGAGAGAATGGCACAGTGGGATTACTCTCGGGATTGAGACAGGGCTATGGCGAGACTCAGGCAGGTGGATTAGTTTGGGATTGATACAGGTATACGGGGAGAATGTGGGCAGCGGGATTAACTTGGCAATTTATACAGGGTTATGGTGGAGAGTGGAGCAGTGGGATTAGTTTGGAAATTGATACAGGCCTCTGGGGAGAGAGTGTGACACTGGGATTAGTTTGGGATTGATACAAGACAATGGGGAGAGAGTGGGGCAGTGGGAATAATTTGGAATTGAAGCTGGGCTATGGAGGGAGAGCAGAGCAGTGGGGTTAGTTTGAGATTGATACAGGGCTCTGGGGCAAGGAGATAGTCCTGTCACTAGAATGGGAATGATACAGGTCTATGGGGAGAGAATGGGATAGTAGTATTAGTTTGTGATTAATACAACAGTATCAGGAGGGAATGGGGCAGTGGGATTAATTTTGGATTAATACAGGGCTCTGGGGAGAGAGCGGGTCAGTGGGATTAGTTTGGGATTGATTCAGAGCGATGGAGTGCGAGCAGAGCAGTTGGATTAGTTTGGGAATTATACGAGGTTATGGGGAAGTGCAAGGCACGAGATTTGGTTTGGGATTGATACAGGATAGGGAGAAAGCGAGGTATTAGCAAACGTTTTTGATAGATTTACCCAAGAGGCAGCAGACTCACAAAGGACTTGATTGCCTCTTTCTCTGTTGTAAATATCTATGGGTTCAAACATGTTATTGAAACACATTCGAGTATATAAATAAGATATGAAGTGACTATGATATGGGGACATGGTGCTGTCTTTGAATCTGATTTCTCGTAACTCCTGTTCCCCATCAGCAGTGGTTTATCAAAGTGAAGGTCCTCAGTACTCTTATGGGAGTGTTCTAACCACATTCTGTATGAGGTATCATTATGTTTACAGAGGAGATTTTCTGAGGAAGTAACCATGGAAACGCTATGCGACCCTTTGCGAAAATTGAAAAATGATGCGGTGTTGCCATGACAACAAAGCAGTAATTAGGTGGTGAGTGGGGGACCTGAGGCTTTATCAATGAGCAAAACATATCTAAAAATGAGTTCTTTCGGAGAGGTGATGGAAGTAATTTGATCCTTTCACCAGGGAGCCATGGCATTCAAACAGATTAAACCACATTTTATACCTTTCCCACTTCAACATCCATTAAATATCACACAGCAGTGCAGCAAGAAATATCACATCCCTACACTGTCTGACATGTCGCCTTCTGTGGCACTGAGTTCCATAGATTCACCATTCTCTGGCTAAAGAAATTCCTCCTCATCTCAGTTCGAAAGGATCGTCCCTTTATTCTGAGGCTGTGCCTTTGGATCCCAGTCTCTCCTACTCATGGAAACATCTTCCCCACGTCCACTCTATCCAGGCTTTTCAGTATTCTGTAAGTTTCAATGAGATCCCCCCCGCTCATCCTTCTAAACTCCATCGAGTAAGACCCAGAGTCCTCAAACGGCCCTCATACATCAAGCCTTTCATTCCCAGGATCATTCTCATGAACCTCCTCTGGACCCTCTCCAGAGACAGCACCTCGGGTCACTGTCTGTGTGGAGTTTGCACATTCTCCTCGTGTCTGCGTGGGTTTCCTCCGGGTGCTCCGGTTTCCTCCCACAGTCCAAAGATGTGCGGGTTAGGTTGATTGGCCAGGTTAAAAAATTGCCCCTTAGAGTCCTGGGATGTGTAGGTTAGAGGGATTAGCGGGTAAAATATGTGGGGGTAGGGCCTGGGTGGGATTGTGGTCGGTGCAGACTCGATGGGCCGAATGGCCTCCTTCTGCACTGTAGGGTTTCTATGATTCTATGATCCTTCCTTAGATACAGGGCCCAAAATTGCTAACAATATTCCATATGTTGTTTGACCAGAGCCTTGTAATGCCTCAACAGAACATCCCTGTTCTAGTCCTCTCGAAATGGATGCTAACATTGCATTTCCATTGAGAGGGTGAAGTTCACATTCTACAGAATGACCGAAGGCCTAAATGCTGATGGCACCTTGCATGAAATTGTACAGGTTGGGTGGGAAGTCCAGAACAAGAGGTATAATCATGAAATTTGAGACAAGCTGTTCAGAAGAGAAATTTATTCACACAAAGCTCTCTCTCCCACAAATTTCTCCAATGAATACTGGAGAACAATTGGAGCTTTCAGACTATATTTCTGTTCGTAACAGTATCATGAGCTAAGCAGGAAGAATTAGTAAATGGAATTATCCAAGGATGATCTAATTCAAATTTGGAATAGGATTTGAGGGGCTAGAATGGTTCACTACTGTACTCAGGTTAAAGGGGTAGAATCACTTCCTCCTGTTCCAAAACAACAGGCCAGAGGGGCTAAACTACTTCCTCCTATTCCTGTGTAACAGGGTTCAAAGGGCCGAATGGCCTCCTCCTGTTCCTGTGTAGCAGGCTCGAGGGGCTGAATGGCCTCCTCCTGTTCCTGTGTAGCAGGCTCGAGGGGCTGAATGGCCTCCTCCTGTTCCTGTGTAGCAGGCTCGAGGGGCTGAATGGCCTCCTCCTCATCCTGTGTAGCAGGCTCAAGGGACTGAATGGCTTCCTGCTCTTCCTGTGTAACAAGCTCGAGGGCAGAATTTTGAGAACATCTCAGCAATGTTTCAGAAATGGAGACAACAATTAAATGTTAAAGAGAAATCATTTCCACAACCATGTTTTTCTGGGTGATAACACGAGCTTTGCCAGCGACTCCCACATCTCAACAGCAAATAACAGAAAAAAAATTTCTGAAAATATATTACAGGAACTGTTGAGGAGTGGACATTAGTGACAGGAAAAATGTTGGCATTCGAGTACTTCATACTACCAGAGGGAAGCCCCAGGCAACCCCGAAAATCTGTGATGCGCGTTATCACACACGAGGCTTGAGATGCTCAAGGAAATAAAGGCTTTTATTTACTATTACAACAAAGCTACCATGTATAGTACACGATCCCAGACTGAGGGGTCCCAGACAGAGCAGTGACCTTTATACCTCTCCCAGGAGGCGGAGCCCGACTGGGATGTACCACAATAACAATAATACAGGTGTAACAGCCCAACCCTAACCCCAACAGCAACATATATACATACTCGTAGTACTGGCCAGACCCTGGCTCAGTACTACCTAGTGGGAACCAACGATGGTTCACCACATTCACCCCTCCTTTGAAGACAAAGGCCGGCGGGATACAAACAAAACAGAATAATTTGTCATCAGTCTATAAGTTCAGACGGTCAGGGGGACCGCACCGTCGTTGTGACCTCCTCAACACCAGTGATGACACCGGAGTAGGCACTCGCGGTGACGTTCTCCCCAAGGCGATGTCCAACGGTTCCTCCACAGTCTCACGGGCTGGCTGACCCCGAGGTGGTGATAATCCATTGAGTTCCGACACGCCCTGAAGTGGTGACCATCTCCTGGACTCAGGCAAGCTGTACACGGGAGTAAAAGGGTTAAGTAATGGTCCCGATGCTGCCCGCGCCGTGTCAGGAGGGGAAACAATAGTTGGGGGTCTCTAACAGGAGGTATGGGAGCGACAGGGGTTTCTACGTCCCCTGCTGGCGCCAGGTCTCAAATCGAGACCGTGTCCTCTCGCCCGTCAGGGTATGCCACATAGGCATACTGAGGGTTGGCGTGGAGGAGATGGACCTGTTCGACCAACGGGTCGGACTTGCGGGCCCTTACATGTCGCCGCAGGAGGACAGGTCCTGAGTACGTCAACCAAGACGGTAATGAGGTCCCAGAGGAAGACTTCCGAGGGAATGAAAACAGCCTCTCATGAGGAGTAGCGTTGGTTGCCGTACACAGGAGTGAGCGTATGGAATGGAGCGCATCAGGGAGCACCTCTTGCCAACGGGAGACTGGAAGGCTTTTTGACTTCAACACCAGTAAGACAAGCCTTCCAGACTGTAGCATTCTCACATTCCACCTGTCTGTTACCCCTAGGGTTGTAGCTCGTGGTTCTACTAGAAGCAATCCCGTATGAGAGCAGGTATTGCCTCAAGTCATCGCTCATGAACGACGAGCCCCTATCGCTGTGAATGTAGCAGGGGTACCCAAACAGAGTAAAAAGATCACGGAATGCCTTGATAACCGTGGCAGCGGATGTATCAGAGCAGGGAATAACAAAAGGGAATCTCGAGTACTCATCAATGATGTTGAGGAAGTACACATTCCGATCTGTCGAGGGAAGGGGGCCCTTAAAGTCGACACTCAGTCTTTCGAAGGGACGAGTGGCCTTGACTAGTTGTGCCCGGTCAGGTCGGTAAAAGTGCGGTTTGCATTCCGCACATACCCGACAACTTCTTGTTATGGACCTGACATCCTCCACCGAGTAGGGCAGATTGTGGGCTTTTACGAAGTGGTAGAGCCGAGTGACCCCAGGATGCCATAGGTCATTATGGAGAGCCTGCAAATGGTCCTCCTGTATACTGGCGCATGTTCCACGCGACAGGGCATCTGAGGGCTCATTGAGTTTCCCTGGACGATACATGATGTCGTAATTATAGGTGGAGAGTTTGATTCTCCACCTCAAGATCTTGTCGTTCTTGATCTTGCCCCGCAGCGTGTTATTGAACATGAACGCCACGGACCGCTGGTCCGTGATTAGGGTGAACCGTTTTCCCGCCAAGTAATGGCGCCAATGCCTGACGGCCTCCACGATGGCCTGGGCCTCCTTTTCCACCGCTGAATGTCGAATTTCGGGGCCTTGGAGGGTGCGGGAAAAAAAGGCGACGGGCCTGCCTGCCTGGTTAAGTGTGGCGGCCAGGGCAAAATCAGATGCATCGCTCTCCACCTGAAAGGGGATGGACTCATCAACAGCGTGCATCGTGGCTTTCGCAATGTCGGCTTTTAGTTTATCAAAGGCCAATCGAGCCTCTGGTGTTAGGGGAAAAGAGGTGGACTTGATGAGCGGACGGGCTTTGTCCGCGTAATTGGGAACCCACTGTGCATAATAAGAGAAAAAGCCTAAGCATCTTCTCAGTGCTTTTGCGCTAGTGGGCAGGGGAAGTTGAAGGAGGGGACGCATACGGTCTGGATCAGGGCCAATGACCCCGTTTTCCACCACGTATCCGAGGATGGCTAAACGGCGTGTACGAAATACACACTTCTCCCTGTTGTAGGTCAGATTCAGATGAGATGCAGTGCGTAGGAACTTAAGGAGATTTGTGTCGTGCTGGTCATGGCCGCAGATGGTGACGTTATCCAGGTACGGGAAGGTAGCCCGCAGTCCGTTATGGTCCACCATTCGGTCCATAGCACGCTGGAAGACCGAGACCCCATTGGTGACACCAAAAGGAACCCTGAGAAAGTGATACAAGCGACCATCCACCTCAAAAGCCGTGTATTGTCGGTCCTCTGGGCGAATGGGGAGTTGGTGGTTGGCAGACTTGAGGTCTATGGTGGAGAACACCTGGTACTGCGCAATCTGATTGACCATGTCAGATATGCGCGGGAGGGGATACGCATCCAGCTGCGTGTATCTATTAATGGTCTGACTATGGTCAATGACCATCCGGGGTTTGTTCCCACTCTTGACCACCACGACCTGCGCTCTCCATGGACTAGCTCTAGATTGTATGATCCTTTCCTTGAGGAGCCGCTGAACTTCAGATCGAATGAAGATCCGATCCTCAGCGCTGTAACGCCTACTCTTAGTCGCGATGGGCTTGCAGCCTGGCACAAGATTCTGGAACAGGGGGGGTGTGGTAATCTTCAGCGTCGAGAGGCTGCAGGCGGGGCACGTTGGGCAATTTGGAAGCTGCTGTTCTCCCACTGAAAGCGGAGGGAGTGGCCCACCATACTATAGGGTTACACTCTTCAAGAGGACCATGAAATTTAGTCCGAGGAGTATTGGCACGCAAAGGTGCGGTAACACTAGGATCTTGAAGCGCTTGTAAACCGTGCCCTGCACCGTTAAATTTACCATGCAACTCCCTAGCACGGTGACAGACCGGGACCTTGATGCCATCGAAATCGTCTGTTTGACAGGTTGGATCTGGAGGTCACACCGCTTCACAGCGTCTGGGTGAATAAAACTCTCATTGCTCCCGCTGTCAAACAGACAATAAATCAAGTGTTTGTTTACCTGAATGTCCATCATAGACTTGTCGAGTCTGTGAGGCTTGGCCTGGTCCAGGATGATCGATGCCACCGTTGGTTCATGAGCGCCACTGCAGGCAGCTGAGATAGATGAAGATGACCCCTGCTGGTCGTTTGCGGTCGGTGCCGACCAACATGGCTGCTCCCATAGGTCGCACGTGGGTGATGGCGCCAAAATCAGTGACCCCTGGTGGTCGCGCATCTCTTGCGACTCCGTCGACTGTAATGGCAGCGTCCTGGCCTCGCACGTGGACAAAACCCTCGACGATGCCGACGACGAAGAACCGGGCTCCGGGGAGTCGCAGGCCGCACTGCTGTTCCTGGAAGTAAGTTTGGATCGGCATACCTTCGAATAGTGCCCCTTCTTACCGCAGGCGGAGCACAACACAGCTTTAGTGGGACATTGCTGCCGAGTGTGCTTCACTCCCCCACAGAAGTAACACCGCGGGCCGCCCGGAGCTGCTGCCGTCGTCAGGCCCGAGTATGGGCACGCCATCACGCAGCTTTTCGAACCCGAGGGACGAGGAGGGATCAGCGACTGCTCCTGCCACGTTGTCTCCACGTGGTCTTCGGGATACAATACTAGGCTTTTGGGGGCCGTCTCCAACGTATCCGCTCATTCTATCGACTTAGTGAGATCAAGATTACCTTGCTCCAACAGTCTGAGTCGGATATAAGATGATCCGATTCCCGCCACAAACGCATCTCGAGCGAGGTCGTTCATGTTTTGGTCTGCCGACACTGCTTTGCAGTTACAGCCCCTGGCTAGCTGTAGGAGCTCGTTCGCATATTCCTCCATCGTTTCGCCAGACTGCCGTCGTCGAGTGGCTAAGAGGTATCGAGCATGCATCTCGTTTGGCGGTTTAATGTAACGCTTCTTAAGAAGCTCGAGGGCCCTTGTGTAGTCGGTGGCCGCACGCATCGCGAGATATACGGTGTCGCTTACCCTCGTGTGGAGGACCCGGAGTCTGTTGTCGTCTGTGGTGACCGCTGCGGAGGCTGCAAGGTAGTCCTCAAAACATTTCAACCAGAGGTCGAAGGTGTTAGAGGCGCCCGCCGCACGTGGATCCAGTGTAAGACGTTCGGGTTTTAACATTTGCTCCATACTCTCCGTATCGTTTTCTTTTTTTTTAACGACGAGAGTTTAATTAATAGTAAATAAAATTGATGCGCATTATCACACACGAGGCTTGAGATGCTCAAGGAAATAAAGGCTTTTATTTACTATTACAACAAAGCTACCATGTATAGTACACGATCCCAGACTGAGGGGTCCCAGACAGAGCAGTGACCTTTATACCTCTCCCAGGAGGCTGAGCCCGACTGGGATGTACCATAATAATTATAATACAGGTGTAACAGCCCAACCCTAACCCCAACAGCAACATATATACATACTCGTAGTACTGGCCAGACCCTGGCTCAGTACTACCTCGTGGGAACCAACGATGGTTCACCACAATCTGACAAGACCTGAAGAAATAATGGCATGTATTCATATTGCATGAGAGAAAGCAGCTGAGCAAAAAAAAAGTCTCAACAATAAATTGATAATTGTGAGCACAGTAAGACGTCTCACAACACCAGGTTAAAGTCCAACAGGTTTATTTGGTATCATGAGCTTTCGAATTGCTGCTCCTTCATCAGGTGAGTGATGAATCACACCCACACAGCCATTGTTGTGAGACTTCTCACTGTGCCAACCCCAGTCCAACACCGGCATCTCCACATCATTGATAATTGTGATAAATAAATAACAAATAAAGACCATTTGAATGTGACAGGGTGAGAGTGTGTGTGTCTACTCACTCCCAGTCTATTGTGTTCAATCACCCACCCTCACCCAGAGAACGTGCATGTTGGCGTGTGGGGGGAGGGTGAATGAGCACCCACAGAAACACACTCTCTCCACTTCTCTCTCTCTCTCACACCCATGCAAACTCACACACACAGACACACCCTCTCACACACAGTTTCTCACAAACACTCACTCTCTCATAGGGTAGGAATTTCCAGTCCCGCTCAAGCAAGGCCGTAGACGCACACACGCACAATTCTCTTTCGCATACATGGACACACATTCACACAGGCACACGCACACTCACATACACACACACACACACACACACACACACACACACACACACACACACACACACAGTCTGCCTCGCATACAGCACAAAGAACAAAGACAAAAAAAAACAAGAAAATTACAGCACAGGAACAGGCCCTTCGGCCCGCCAAGCCTGCACCGACCATGCTGCCCGACTTAACTAAAACCCCCTACCCTTCCGGGGACCATATCCCTCTATTCCCATCCTATTCATGTACTTATCAAGACGCCCCTTAAAAGTCACTACCGTATCCGCTTCCACTACCTCCCCCGGCAACGAGTTCCAGGCACCCACTACACTCAGTGTAAAAAAATCTGCCTTGTACATCTCCTTTAAACCTTGCCCCTCGCACCTTAAACCTATGCCCCCTAGTAATTGACTCTTCCACCCTGGGAAAAAGCTTCTAACTATCCATTCTGTCCATGCCTCTCATAATCTTGTAGACTTCTATCAGGTCTCCCCTCAACCTCCATCGCTCCAGTGAGAACAAACCAAGTTTCTCCAACCTCTCCTCATAGCTAATGCCCTCCATACCAGGCAACCTGGTAAACCTTTTCTGTATCCTCTCCAAAGCCTCCACATGCTTCTAGCAATGCGGCGACCAGAATTGAATACGCATAGATATGCAGACTCACCCTCACTCAACCACCCATCAACTCACCCTCACTCACTCACCTACCAATCTTCACCGACACCCATCCTCACTGTCACCTGCATCTCTCTCATCCACCGCACACTCACTCACTCATCCTCAATTGCTAAATCTGCTGGGGGCAGGGGTAGGAATGATGAGAGTAGAAGAGAGGCCTGGACTGAGACCCGAGGCCTAGCGGCGCCTGAACGTGGGTACCCACTGAGGGTGAGGGAGGAGCAGGCCCCTGCAGAAATCTTCAAACTTACATAGAACATAACAGCTCAGTACAGGCCCTTCGGCCCTCGATGTTGCGCCGACCAGTGAAACCAATCTAAAGCCCATCTAACCTACACGGTTCCAATATCATCCAAATGTTTATCCAATCACCATTTGAGTGCCCTTAATGTTGGCGAGTCCACTACTGCTGCAGGCAGAGCATTCCATGCCCTGAGTCTCTGAGTAAAGAACCTACCTCTGATATCTGTTCTAAATCTATCACCCCTCAATTTAAAGCTATGTCCCCTCGTGCTAGCTATCACCATCCGAGGAAAAAGGCTCTCACCCTATCTAATCCTCTGATCATCTTGTATGCCTCTATTAAGTCACCTCTTAACCTTCTTCTCTGTAACGAAAACAACCTCAAGTCCCTCAGCCTTTCCTCATAAGACCTTCCCACCATACCAGGCAACATCCTAGTAAATCTCCTCTGCATCTTTTCCAATGCATCCACATCCTTCCTATAATGCGGTGACCAGAACTGTACACAATACTCCAAGTGCAGCCGCACCAGAGTTTTGTACAGCTGCAACATGACATCCTGGCTCCGAAACTCAATCCCTCTACCAATAAAAGCTAACACTCCGTACGCCTTCTTAACAACCCTATCAACCTGGGTGCCAACTTTCAGGGATCTATGCACATGGACACCGAGATCTCTCTGTTCATCCACACTACCAAGTATCTTACCATCAGCCCAGTACTCTGTAATCCTGTTACTCCTTCCAAAGTGAATCACCTCACACTTTTCCGCATTAAACTCCATTTGCCACCTCTTAGCCCAGCACTGCATCTTATCTGACCCATCTTACCACCATTTTCAACAATCACTCCTGGAGCCACATAATGGGTTGCACAAGCCTGCTCTAACAAGTGACATCATGCTTGAGATCTTAATCATAGATAAACAGCATTTGAGTAATGTCTATAATATGCACAGTAATATGGATAATATATACAGTATGTCACCAATGTTTACCAAAGTTAGTAAAGTCCTCAGGGACAATGTCCTCCACCTCACTGAGTCACTGGGAAATTGATTGTCAAACTAAATCTACTTCCTGCATTTATGCTTCATCTAAACTGCTTATATACAGGAACAGGAGGAGGCCATTGAGCCCCTCAAGCCTGTTACATGAAACAGGAAAAACCATTCAGTCCCTCAAGGCTGTTACACAGGAACAGAAAGAGGCCGTTAAGTCTGTTACATTAGAAGAGGGGAAGACCATTCTGCCCCTTGAGTCTGTTATATGAGAACAGGGAGAGGCCATTCAGCCTCTTGAGTCTGTTATACAGAATAGCAGGAGGCCATTTAGCTCCCTCTGATATGTCCTATAGGAACAGCTCAAGACCACTTAACTCTGTGTCTTTTGCATAAAAACTGCAAGGGGGCCATGAAATCCATCAGTTCTGCTGCATGGGAACAAGAGGAAGCCATTCCCCCCTCTGTTCTGTTATACAAGAAAGGAGGAGACCATTCAGCCCCTCAAGTCTATTGAATAGGAACATGAGGTGGGCATTCAGTCCTTGGGCCTACTACAGAGAAATACTAAGTTATTCAGCTTCTTGAGCCTGTTTGCACCTTCTGTTAGACCATGGCTAATCTGTACCTGAACTCTGTAAGATACCCATAGTCATCTCAGTATTGGAGTTTCAATTAGCCACCTGGAATCACAAGTCTTTGAGGGTGGGAGTTCGAATTTTCATTATTATTCTTTTTAAACCATTTTGTTCCCTCTAATTCTGAAGGAGCTGAAACAGGCAAGGCCACATTCCACGATGAACAGACTCGCTATGAACCATTTGAAGTTTAGAGTAGGGAGATGAGCTGGGCTGGTTAACGCTCCAGCTTTTTGCAGTCCGGGCCTGTTGATCTGATTGTTGTTCTTGGCTGTCTGGCTAGTTCACACTGTTTGCAACACAGGACTTCCACTTCTCATGGCTCAGAGATGGGCCTGAGCTGCAGTTAAGGATCATATATTAATAACTACAGGAACATGAAAATCACAGCAACAGGACTAGTAGCTCAGCCCTTCGAGCATTTCTGCTGTAGTCAGGTCACGCTTGGTTAGTATCTTAACTCTACCCACTTGCCAGGACTCCATATCAGTTTATAACCTTGTCTAGCCAAAAACATATCGACCTCAGATTTAAAATTATGTATTCCATTAATATTTACTGCTTTTTGAGAGAGAGGAAGTTTTTAACCTCGTTTATTTCTCAGTTTCTCTGCTGCATGATCTGCCTCTCATTGGAAGGTTGACAGGTAGAAATTGCTTCTCCTTATCTAACCTATCAATTCCTGTCAAAATCCTCAAAATCTCAATCAAATCACCCCTTAACCTATCAAATTTCAAGGAACACAAGCCTAATTTATGGAATCTGTTTTCATAATCTACCGCTTGGTAACATTTGGGTGAATCTGTGTTGCACTCTATCTGAATCGATAATCCTTTTTAAGGCACAGTATCCCAAGCTCGACACATTACTCCAGACATTTTCCAATCAGGGCTTTGTACATCAGTAATCAAACTTCCTGTCATTCATATTCTAAACCTCTGGATTAACATTCCTCTAGGTTTTTCCACTATTCTCTGTACCTGACCATTATATTTGTAATGATCTGTGTACAAATGGACCCCTGAATCTCCTTGACCTGTTAGTCATAGTTCCTAGTTATCCACCATCTAAAAATTACTCAGGTCTCTCACTACTTGCTCCAAAATGAATGACATCAGCATTGGAACGCAGTATAATATTATGGAATGATTACAGCATGAAAGGCAACCATTTGGCCCATCATACCTATGCTGCCTCAATGCAAGAGCAACTCACTGAATCCCATTTGCAACAGTTTCCCTGCTCAGTTAGTCTTTCACTGTCAAATTAATAATTTTGCAGACCTTGGGTAGGGATTTCAATGTCCATCACCAAGAGTGCCTCAGTAGTACCACCACAGACTGGGTCCTAAAGGAAATAACTGCGAGACTGGGACCGAAGCAGGGAGGGAACCAACAAAAGGGGAAAACATACTTGAGCTCATCCTGACTAACCTGCCTGCACAGATGCATCTGCCCACTCTTGGTAGGAGTGACCAGCGCACAGTCCTTGTGGAGCATTCTTCGTCACAATGGATGTCTCGGCACTCTACACCAGCATCCCCCATGACGATGGCATTGCTGCAACTGCCTCAGTACTCAGCGCCGACAATTGCCAATCTCCAGGTGCAATTCTACATCTGATCTGCTTCATCCTGGACCACAACATCTTTACTTTCAATAACCAGTTCTTCATCCAGACACACCGAACAGTCATGGGGGACCAAATTTGCACCTCAATATGCCAACATCTTCATGCACAGGTTCGAACAAGACCTCTTCACCACACAGGACCTTCAACCAATGCTATACACTAGATACATCGATGACATTTTCTTCCTTTGGACTCATGGCGAACAATCACTGACATCAACAAGTTCCATCCCACCATCAGACTCACCACGGACTACTCTCCGGAATCGGTTGCATTCTTGGGCACATGCATCTCCATCAAGGATGGTCACCTCAGCACTTCACTGTACTGCAAGCCCACGGATAACCTCACAATGCTCCACTTCTCCAGCTTCCACCCTAAACACGTTAAAGGAGCCATCCCCTACGGACAAGCCCTCCGTATACACAGAATCTGTTCAGATGAGGAGGATTGCAACAAACACCTACCGATGCTGAAAGACGCTCTCATAAGAACAGGATATTGTGCTCGACTCATCGATCGACAGTTCCGACGCGCCACACTGAAAAACCGCACCGATGTCCTCAGAAGACAAACACGGGACACGGCGGACAGAGTACCCTTTGTTGTCCAGTACTTCCCCGCAGCAGAGAAGCTACGACATCTTCTCTGGAGCCTTCAACATGTCATCGATAAAAATGAACATCTCGCCAAGGTCCACACCCACACCCCCATTTCTTGCCTTCAAACAACAGCACAACCTCAATCAGCCCATTGTCCACAGCAAACTACCCAGCCTTCAGGAGAACAGTGACCACGACACCATATAACCCTGTCATAGCAACCTCTGCAGGATGTGCAGGATCATCGACATGGATGCCACCATCTCACGTGAGAACACCATCCACCAGGTACACGGTACATACTTTTGCAACATGGCCAATGTTGTCTACCTGATACGTTGCAGGAAAGGATGTCCCGAGGCATGGTACATTGGGGAAACCATGCAGACGCTGCGACAAAGGATCAATGAACACCGCTCGACAATCACCAGGCAGGAGTGTTCCCTTCCTGTCGGGGAACACTTCAGCAGTCATGGTCATTCAGCCTCTGATCTTCGGTTAAGCATTCTCCAAGGCGACCTTCACTACACACGACAACGCAGAATCGCTGAACAGAAACTGATAGCTATGTTCTGCATGCATAAGGACGGCCTCAACCGGGATCTTGGGTTCATGTCACAATATCTGTAACCCCCACGACTTGCCTGGGCTTGCAAAATCTCACTAACTGTCCTGGCTGGAGACAATACACGCCTCTTTAACCTGTGCTTAACCTTTTCTCCACTCACATTGTCTATACTTTTAAAACTTGATTATCTGTAAAGACTCACATTCCAACCGTTATCTTGTAAATTGAGTTTGTGTCTATATATACACTGTTTGTGAACACAACTCCTCACTCACCTGAAGGAGTGACACTCCAAAAGCTTGTGCTACCAAATAAATCTGTTGGACTTTAACCTGGTGTTGTGAGACTTGTTACTGTGTTTACCCCAGTCCAATGCCGGCATCTCCACATATTGACTGGCAGAAGGCAGAGAGTAGGGATAAAGGGCCTTTTTCAGGATGGCTGCCGGTGACTAGTGAGTGGTGTGCCCCAGGGGTCGGTGCTGGGACCACAACGTTTCACAATATACATTAACGATTTGGAGGGAGGAACTGAAGGCACTGTTGCTAAGTTTGCAGATGATACGAAGATATATAGAGGGACAGATAGTATTGAGGAAGAAGGGGGGTTTCAGAAGGACTTAGACAGCTTGGGAGAGTGGGCAAAGAAGTGGCAGATGGAATACAATGTGGAAAAGTGTGAGTTATGCACTTCAGAAGGAGGAATGGAGGCATAAGCTATTTTCTAAATGGGGAAATGCTTAGGAAATCAGAAGCACAAAAGAACTTGGGACTCCTTGTTCATGAGTCTCTTAAGGTTAACGTGTAGGTTCAGTCGGCAGTTAGGATGGCAAATGCAATATTAGCGTTCATGTCGAGAGGGCTAGAGTATAAGAGCAGGGATGTACTTCTGAGGCTGTATAAGGCTCTGGTCAGACCCCATTTGAAGTATTGTGAGCAGTTTTAGGCCCCGTATCTAAGGAAGGATGTGCTGGCCTTGGAAAGGGTCCAGAGGTGGTTCACAAGAATGATCCCTGGAATGAAGAGCTTGTCGTACGAGGAATGGTTGAGAACCCTAGATCTGTACTCGTTGGATTTTAGAAGGATGTGGGGGGCATCTTATTGAAACTTACAGGATACTGCGAGGCCTGGATAGAGTGGACGTGGAGAGGATGTTTCCACTAGTAGGAAAATCTAGAAGCAGAGGGCACAACCTCAGACTAAAGGGATGATCTTTTAACCAGAGATGAGCAGGAATTTCTTCAGCCAGAGAATGGTGAATCTGTGGAACTCTTTGCCTCAGAAGGTTGTGGAGGCCAGGTCATTGAGTGTCTTTAAGACAAAGATAGATAGGTTCTTGATTAATAAGAGGATCAGGAGAATGGTGGATGAGAAAAATATCAGCCATGATTGAATGAAGGAGGAGACTCGATGGGCCGAGTGGCCTAATTCTGCTCCTATGTCTTATGAGTGAACATTGAGTCATCGCATAATTATTGTACAGGAGGAGGTCATTCAGCCCATAGATGCCATGCTTCCTTTCTGTGGAGCAACCCATTCAATCCCATTCCCCTGCTTTAGTCCCCTGAACCTGGGAGTTTATTTTGCTGAAATATCCATCCAATTCTAAAATGATTCATTGTCTCTGCTTCCACCACCATTGTAGGCAGCAAGTTCCAGGACATTCCTACTTGCAATGTAAAAAAAGTTCTTCCTCACATCACTTGCCCAAAATCTTACATTAGTGACCCACTACCATCTGCTAATGGGAAGAGCTTTCCTTTGTCTGCCTGATCTAAACTTGTTATGTGGTGGAGACCAGTACCTTTGAAAAATGAAATTTGAACTCCCAGTTACTAATTGAAAAAATTAAGCTGCAAGATTTCATGTTTGAAACAACATCATTCACAAAAACTAAGCAAAGCAAGCACTAAGAATATTATTTTGCGTTCACTTATAATTCAAACTCAAAAATCATAACAGACCTTTTTTTGTTCTTCTTTCATTTCCACCCAAGAGTTCCCTTACACTTCATAGTATCTTGAGGGTTCTGTCAATTTTCCTTGGATCAAGCCAATGTGCATCATAGCTCTTGTATGTCATATCCCACAGGAATCCACTTTGTTTCACCTCAGTGTTTCCACCATTCTCCAAGGTATTTTTTTTTGGGATCCTTCCATTAGCATCCAAGTTGGCAGTAATCCAGCTCTCCTTCCGCAGCTCACAACTGTGGACTCCCCAGTTCAAGCATAGGCTTCACTAGTTAGCGACCCCAAATCAGAAACATCCCTGGTTTCTGACAGCACTTTGCTACTGGTCCACAGTTCAGTTACAGCTGCTGCAGGGTTCCTTTGCTCTCTTTATCAAAGTTACTCCCAGGTTGACTGGCCGTTTAATGGGAAATCACACTGAAAATGCAAAATATTTTTTTATAGACCTCTTTGCAATCTATCTCCACGCAATGTGGTACACCTGGGATGGCCCCGAAAGAAATTTAAACTAATTACCCCAATTTCAAAACTTCTGTTTTATTCTGAGAAGTCACATGAATAATTCAAATTCCTTATTGAGACAAATCTGGATATCATGTCGCCCCACCGAGAAACTCAGAGATAATCCATTCTTCAGTTTATAGGATCATAGAATAAAATCAGAGAATCCCTATAGTGCAGAAGGAGGCCATTCGGCCCATTGAGTCTGCACCAACCACAATCCCACCCAGGCCCTATTCCTGTAACCCCACATATTGACACTGCTAATCCCCCTGACATTAGGGTCAATTTAGCATGATCAATCAACCTAATCTGCACATCTTTGGACTGTGGGAGGAAACTGGAGCACCCAGAGGAAACCCATGCAGACATGGGGAGAATGTGCAAACTCCACACAGTGACCAGAGGCCGGAATTGAACACGTGTCCTTGGCGCTGTGAGGCAGCAGTACTAACCACTGAGCCACCGTGTCGCCCAATTGACTGTCCCCATTGATTCTATACAGTAAATATAGGATATTCCTTAAATTGCAATTGCTCTGAAGTTTATTTGCCAGCTTCTCAAACCCATTATTTTCATTTATTTTATATGTAGGCATCTCAACCTCCAAACAAAATTATATTTCTAAAATATAGGAATCATAAAAAATTAGATACAGTTAACAATGTCATAATCTTGTACAACTCCATTTTAGAATCCACAGAATCCCTACAGTGCAGAAGAAGGCCTTTATGCCCATCAAGTCTGCACCAGCTCTCTGAAAGAGCATCCCACCAGGGCCCTCTCCTCCTCCCTATCCCTGTAACCCCATGCATTTACCATGGCTAAATCCAGACACAGGGAGAGCATGCAAGCTCCGCACAGTCAGTCACCCATGGCCGGAATCAAACCTGGGTCCCTGGTGCTGTGAAGCAGCAGTGCTAACCACTGTGACACTGTGCCGTCACCTCCGACCTAACCTTTTAAATAAAATTCCTCTTCCCTGGACTCATTCTGGTAAATCTCCTCCATGCCCTCTCAAAGACCCTCACGTCCTTCCTAAAGAATGGTGACCAGAACTGAATGCAGAACTTCAGTTGTAGACTAACCAGAGTTTTATAAAGTTTCTGTACAACTTTCCTACTTTTGTACTCAATACCTCTATTCAGGAAATTATGGATGATAAAGTAGTAAAAGTATTCAATGCCTACCTCAATCAGCAAAATAATATCTTGGGTGAGCAGGGGAAATTTAACAAACATACCCAATGACAAGAGGAATATATTGATACATTTATCAATGATCTGTGCAGACCTGTAGTGAACTGTGAATGTGGCAGTTTAAAAGATGAACTAATCAGGAACAGAATTGTCCGTGTCTTGGAAGAAGCATTGTCTGATCCACTTGCAATCAGTCGATGATTTAACCTTAAAAATGTGAAGTGGCCATGGTAAATTGCTCTTTAGTGTCCAAAGATGTTGTAGGTTAGGTGGATTAGCCATGGTAAATGTTTGATGATGGGGATAGGGCAGGTGTGGTGAGGCTGGATGAGATGCCCTTTTGGAGAGTTGGTGCAGACTTGATGGGGGAAATGGCCTCCATCAACAGTGTAGGGATTCAATGAAAGGCAATTCATCTGTGGACAAATGGAGTTCAGGAAGCAAAATTGATCAGTGATTCAGGGTGAGAGGGTGAACCATGTCAGAAAAACAAATTACTCAGTGAGGAGGCCGTACAACAGCAGGGGAGGCAGGAAGGGCAGCCATCAACTGTCCCAACAAACTGTAATTAGTGTGGTAGGAAAAAAAACAGGCTACTATTGCAGAAAGAAGGGTCACTTCCAGCTTGTGTGTCACAGCAAGAAGCCCATACAGAATAAACAGATAGAGAAGCCTTTGAGATGTGTTAAGAACCATGAAATTGAAGATATCACTGCTATTGAGATGTCTTTCCTTGGAGAGATCCAGGATCCAAGCAGAAGCTTCTGGAATGCTGATATCCTCATGGAGAGAAGCAAGAGACATTTTAAGTTGGACACAAGTGCAGCAGTTTTGGTCTTTCTGATGCTGAACTATGGGTTGGAGTAAAATTCTCTTCAGCCATCATGTAAAAAAAATTAGATGGACCAGAATGGAACCCATAGAACAACCTTCAATATATAGAGAGAAAAATTACTGAAACCTCAGATGTGATTCTGACCCAGGGTTGTTCACTCTTAACCAGGAAGCCTGGGCCAACTTATATCTGATTTACAGAGTAGAGGAATTGGAAAGCCCAGAAGATCAGCCTCAAATCTTCAGAGCTGAATTTCCACAGCTGCTCACAAGACTAGGAAAGCTGAAGACAGCGTAGCATATCACTCTAAATTCTAAAATGAAGCCAGTGTGTCTGTTTACACCCAGAAAAGTTTCTCATCCGCTCTGGCCAAAGGAAAAAGGAGAAAATTGACTCTATGTTGAAGCAAGGGATCATTTCACCTGTGACAGGTGACAGCTGGCACTCGGAGATAGTTCCAGTTCCAAAACCTGACAGATTAGTTTGTGTAGATCTTACACAGCTGAACAAAGCAATTAAACGCAAAGTTCACCATATGTTGTCTGTGGATGAAAGTTTAGGAAAATTGGGAAAAATTGGGAAAGACTCCAATCTTCACAAAGCAAGATACAAATACTAACTTTTAACAACTACCCCTCGATGAAGAATCTAAGTTGTTCGCAACCATCATTGCTCCATTTGGGAGATTTTCTTTCAACAGGTTACGTTTTGGCTTGACGTCAGTGCCAGAAATCTTGCAGAGGACAATATCAAATATACAGGAAGGATTGGATGGAGTTGTATGTCACATGGATGATGTTCTGATCTATGGACCCACACAGGCAGAACATGACACTAGAGTGTGAGCCATGCTGCAATGCCTAGAGAAAGCAGGACCTACACTTAACAATAAAAGTGAATTTTCACAGCCAACTGTCAAATTCCTTGGGTATTGATGCGCGATTAAATCATTCGGGAGGCTGGATCGCACCCGGGAAATAAAGGCTTTTATTACTAACAAGAATGGAGCATCCTATATACAATACAATCCCAGACTAAAGGGTCACCAGGCAGTGCAGTGACCTTTATACTCCTCCAGGTAGGCGGAGCCAACTGGAGTGTACCACAGAACAATATCAACAGGTAGAACAGCCCAACCCTAACCCCAACAGTGACAACAGTAACATATCTACAAATACCCATCGTGCTGAACATCTATGGTTCAGTACTCATAGTGGTAACCAACTATGGTTCACCACATTCACCCCTCCTTTAAAACAAAGGCCGGCGGGGCAAAAATGACCCAGAACAACTGTTCATATATTCACAAGTTCAGTCATATTGGAGGACCGCACCGTCTCTGCGACCTCCTCAACACTGGCGGTAACGCCGGTTCTGGTGACCGTGGTGACCTTCTCTCCAAGGCGGTGTCCAGTGACTCCTCCAGTTCCTCACGGACAGGTGGACCACGAGGTGGCGACAATCTGCTGGACTCGAGCACGCCTCGAGGTGGCGACAATCTCCTGGACTCAGGCAAGCTGTACACGGGAGTACGAGGATTAAGTGATGGTCCCGATACTGCCCGCGCCGTGTCAGGAGGGGAGGTAAAGGTCAAGGGGTCCCTAACTAGGGGTGTGGGAGCGACTGGGGTTTCCAAGTCCCCTGCAGGCGCCAGGTCTCTAATAGAGACCGTGTCCTCTCGCCCGTCAGGACATGCCACATAGGCATATTGAGGGTTGGCGTGGAGGAGATGGACCTGTTCAACTAAAGGGTCGGACTTGCGGGTCCTAACATGCCGCCACAGGAGGACAGGTCCTGAGTACATCAACCAAGACGGCAATGAGGTCCCAGAGGAAGACTTCCTAGGGAAGGAAAACATCCTCTCATGTGGAGTAGCGTTGGTTGCCGTACACAGGAGGGACCGGATGGAGTGGAGCGCATCAGAAAGTACCTCTTGCCAAAGGGAGACTGGAAGACCCTTAGACCTCAACGCCAGTAAGACAGCCTTCCAGACTGTAGCATTTTCTCTTTCAACCTGCCCGTTACCCCTGGGGTTGTAACTCGTAGTTCTACTTGAGGCAATCCCTTTTGAGAGCAGGTACTGCCTCAAGTCGTCACTCATAAATGATGAGCCCCTATCACTGTGGATATAACTGGGGTAACCGAACAGGGTGAAAAGATCCCGTAATGCTTTGATAACCGTGGCAGCGGTCATATCTGAACAGGGAATGGCAAAAGGGAATCGTGAGTACTCGTCAATCACGTTGAGGAAGTACACGTTCCGATCTGTCGAAGGGAGGGGGCCCTTGAAGTCCACACTCAGTCTTTCAAAAGGGCGAGTGGCCTTAATGAGGTGTGCCCTGTCAGGTCGGTAGAAGTGCGGTTTGCATTCAGCACATACCTGGCAGCTTCGGGTTATGGACCTGACATCCTCCACTGAGTAGGGTAGATTCCGGGCCTTTACGAAATGGAAGAACCGAGTGACCCCCGGATGGCAGAGATCATTGTGGAGGGCCTGTAATCGATCCTCCTGCACACTTGCACATGTTCCACGTGACAGGGCGTCTGAGGGCTCATTGAGCTTCCCTGGACGGTACATGATATCATAATTGTAGGTGGAGAGTTCGATTCTCCACCTCAAGATTTTAGCATTTTTGATCTTACCCCGTAACGTGTTGTTGAACATGAACGCCACGGACCGCTGGTCCGTGAGCAGGGTGAATCGTTTTCCCGCAAGTAATGGCGCCACTGCCGGACGGCCTCCACAATGGCCTGGGCCTCTTTTTCCACCGCGGAGTGCCGAATTTCAGGGCCTTGGAGGGTGCGAAAGAAAAAGGCGATGGGCCTGCCCGCCTGGTTAAGTGTGGCGGCCAGGGCGAAATCAGATGCATCACTCTCCACCTGAAAAGGAATGGACTCATCAACAGCGTGCATCGTGGCTTTCGCTATGTTGGCTTTTATCCCTTCAAAGGCTAAGTGAGCCTCTGCTGCTAGGGGAAAAGAGGTAGACTTTATGAGCGGACGGGCTTTGTCCACATCATTGGGAACCCACTGTGCATAGTATGAAAAGAAACCTAAGCATCTTCTCAGTGCTTTGATACTAGTGGGCAGGGGAAGTTCAAGGAGGGGACGCATACGGTCTGGATCAGGGCCGAGGACCCCGTTTTCCACCACGTATCCGAGAATTGCTAGGCGGCGCTTGCTAAATACACACTTCTCCCTGTTGTAGGTCAGATTCAGGCGAGACGCAGTGCGTAAAAATCTAAGGAGATTGGCATCGTGGTCCTGCTGGTCATGGCCGCAGATAGTGACGTTATCCAGGTATGGGAAGGTAGCCCGCAGCCCGTTCTGGTCCACCATTCGGTCCATTGCACGCTGGAAGACCGAGAGCCCATTCGTGACACCAAAGGGAACTCTTAAAAAGTGGTAAAGACGACCATCCGCCTCAAAGGCCATATATTTTCGGTCCTCTGGGCAAATGGGGAGTTGGTGGTAAGCTGACTTCAAGTCAATGGTGGAGAACACCCGGTACTGCGCAATCTGGTTGACCATGTCAGATATGCGCGGGAGGGGATACGCATCCAGCTGCGCATATCTATTAATGGTCTGACTATAGTCTATGACCATCCGGGGTTTGTTTCCAGTTTTAACCACCACGACATGCGCTCTCCATGGACTAGTGCTAGGTTGAATGATCCCTTCCCTGAGGAGCCGCTGAACTTCAGATCGAATAAAGATCCGATCCTCAGCGCTGTAACGCCTGCTCTTAGTTGCGATGGGCTTGCAGCCTGGCACGAGATTCTCGAATAAGGATGGTGGGGTGATTCTGAGTGTCAAGAGGCTACACGTGGAGCGCGGTGGGCAATTTGGAGGCTGCTGTGCTCCCACTGAAAGTGGAGGGAGTGGCCCATCGTACTGCAGTGTTACACTCCTCAGGTGGACCATAAAGTCTAGTCCCAAGAGTATCGGAGCGCAAAGGTGCGGTAACACGAGGAGCCTGAAGTTCTCATAGACTGTGCCCCGCACCGTTAGGTTGACCACGCAGCTCCCTAGCATGGTAACAGACCGGGACCTCGACGCCATCGAAATTGTCTGTCTGACAGTCCGTACTCGGAGACCGCACCGTTTCACGGTGTCAGGGTGAATGAAACTCTCCGTGTTCCCGCTGTAAACAAACAATGAATTAGGCGTCCATTTACCTCTATGCCCATCATGGACTTGTCGAGTCTGTGAGGCTTGGCCTGGTCCAGGATGATTGACGCCACCGTTGGATCTTGAGTGCAACTGCAGGCAGCTGAGATGGTTGATGATGATGACCCCTGCTAGTCGTCTGCGGTCAGTGCCGACCAAAATGGGTGCGCCCATGGATCGCATGTGGTCGGTGGCGCTAAAAATGGCGACCTGCAGGTCGCATGTGTCTTGCGTCTTCGTCGTCAGGAATGGCGGCGCTCTGGAATCGCACGTGGTGGAAGACCTTGAAGAAGCTGGAGACAAGGAGACAGGCTCTGGAGAATCACACGCCACGCTGCTATGCTTGGAGGGTGGTTTGGCCCTGCAGACTTTGGCATAATGCCCTTTCTTCCCACACGCGGAGCAAAATACCGTTCTGGCTGGACATCGCTGCCGAGGGTGTTTCGCCAATCCACAGAAATAGCACCGCGGGCCTCCTGGAGCCGCCGCCGTCGTCAGGTCCGAGGTTGAAAACACAATCGCGCAGTTTTTCGGAGCCGCTGGGTAGAGTTGAGTCGGTGGCTGTACTTGCCACGATGTTCCCACGTGGTCGGTGGGGTAAGTTTCTAGACTTCTGGAGGCCGTTTCCATCGTGTCAGCCAATTCCACCGTTTTAGCGAGGTCTAGGTTACCTTGCTCTAGCAGCCGAAGGCGAATATACGTTGAGCCGATTCCCGCCACGAACGCATCTCGGATCAAGTCGCTCGTATACTGGGCTGCCGACACTGGCTTGCAGTTGCAGGCTCTGGCTAGCTGCTGAAATTCGCGCAGGTACTGTCCTGTCGTTTCGCCGGGCTGCCGCCGTCGAGTGGCTGGAAGGTGTCGAGCATGGATCTCGTTTGGCGGTTTGTTGTACAGTTTCTTAAGTAGTTCGATGGCCCCTTTGTAGTCTTGGGCATCGCGGATTGATGAGTATACAGTGTCGCTTACCCTCGCGTGGAGGACCCGCAGTCTATCGGCGTCGTTTTGAATGGCTGTTGAGGCATCGATGTAGTCTTGAAAACACTTTAACCAATGGTCGAATTGGATAGGCACATGGAGCACACCAGGATGATAGGGAGTGGGATAGCTTGATCTTGGTTTCAGATAAAGCTCGGCACAACATCGTGGGCCGAAGGGCCTGTTCTGTGCTGTACTGTTCTATGTTCTATGTTCTATGAAAGTGTTCAACGCTCCCGCCGCACGTGGATCAAAAGTAAGCTGATCGGGTTTCAACATTTGCTCCATTTTTTTTACCAAAATTGTTAGTAATAAAATTAATGCGCGATTAAATTACTCGGGTGGCTGGATCGTACCCGGGAAATAAAGGCTTTTATTACTAACAAGAATGGAGCATCCTATATACAATACAATCCCAGACTAAAGGGTCACCAGGCAGTGCAGTGACCTTTATACTCCTCCAGGTAGGCGGAGCCAACTGGAGTGTACCACAGAACAATATCAACAGGTAGAACAGCCCAACCCTAACCCCAACAGTGACAACAGTAACATATCTACAAGTACCCATCGTGCTGAACATCTATGGTTCAGTACTCATAGTGGTAACCAACTATGGTTCACCACAGGTATATTGTGGATTCATCTGGTGTTAGAGCTGATCCACAGAAAACAAGAGCAATCAAGAAGTTTCCAGCTCCTCAAAACATGATCGAGCTCAGGAGATTCATGGGAATGGTAAACCAAGTCGGAAATCTCTTGCCCAACCTAGCTGTTGTCAGTGAGTCACACGGTCAGTTGTT
Organism: Mustelus asterias; assembly: GCF_964213995.1. Taxonomy (NCBI): domain Eukaryota; kingdom Metazoa; phylum Chordata; class Chondrichthyes; order Carcharhiniformes; family Triakidae; genus Mustelus; species Mustelus asterias. The sequence goes on along the minus strand of NC_135804.1, from coordinate 75,495,714 downwards.
ACAGGACAATACATGGTGCTGGGAGGAAACACAACAGAGGTGTGGAAACACAACAGAGGAAACACCTCAGTGTAACTAAGGGCGGCACGGTAGCACAGTGGTTAGCACTGCTGCTTCACAGCTCCAGGGTCCCGGGTTCGATTCCCGGCTCGGGTCACTGTCTGTGTGGAGTTTGCACATTCTCCTCGTGTTTGCGTGGGTTTCCTCCGGGTGCTCCGGTTTCCTCCCACAGTCCAAAGATGTGCGGGTTAGGTTGATTGGCCAGGTTAAAATTGCCCCTGAGATGCGTAGGTTAGAGGGATTAGCGGGTAAATATGTGGGGGGTAGGGCCTGGGTGGGATTGTGGTCGGTGCAGACTCGATGGGCCGAATGGCCTCCTTCTGCACTGTAGGGTTTCTATGATGATTTCTATGAGGTCTTTTGAGAAAATCAAAGAGATGCTCACATCATCTGATATTTTAGTTCACTATGTGCTAGAACTAACCACTGTCATCGTTACAGGTACACGTTCTACAGGACTGGGAGCTGTGGTCTTTTAGAAATATATGGATGGAAAGTACAAAGCAGTTTACAACATGTCCTGTTCACTGACACAGAGTGAACAGGGATATGCAGTAATAGAAAAAGAATCTTTAGCTGCTTTTTTGCCTTGTGAAAAATTTGTTGATTATGTTCCTGGTCTCCACTTCAAAATAGAGACAGAAGATCACAAGCTCTCTTAAATTCTGAAGGAGTGAGCAAAAATGGCTCCAGGTGTACAATGATCCAGTCTGAAGATGAGGACCTTGATGCAAACACAGAGGATGTTCTAGGAAAATAGCAGACTATTGCAGATGCTTTGTCCTGTATCCCAGTGGCAAGAGTTGAACAAGGTAATGCAGCCCTTGTTGAAGGGATAGGAAGCTTTGCATTGACAACAGCCACAACTCTACCAGCAACAATTCACCAAATGCTCAGGTCCAAGACTAATGCATCAAAGAATGATCATACAACATGTACATGTCACACAATCCCATACTCAGACAGTACTACGAACAGAAAGAACACCTCAGTGTAACTAATGATTTACTCATTCATCTGTGATGAGAGATTGGTCATCCTGAGAGTCGATATACTACAACAATTACACCAAGGACATCACAAAATGTCGAACCAAAGCAAGATATTCTGCTTGGTGGCCAGGTCTCTCAAAGTCACTGGAAGAAATAAAATCAAACTATTATTTGTGCTATTCATCATCAGAAGACAAGAGAATAGTTGATGTCATCTTCCTTTCCATTGAGACCTTGGAACATCTTGGGATGAACTTCTTCAAGTATAGAGATAAAATGTTCTTGATTGTGATGGATACTGCTGAAAATGGATAGAAGTCAAGTAACTGTAGGGTCACAGTTCTGAATCAGTGATTACATCACTGAAGGAGAACCCAGACAACAGACTGCAGTTTGACAATGAATACTTTAATGAGTTCACAACAGCATATGGATTGGTCTATTTTACCAGATCACCAAGATACCCTCAAGCCAGTGGTGAAGCTGAAAGAAAAGTGGGAGCATTGATGAAAAGCGATGACATTCCAATGGCACTTCTGAGCTATTGTAGCAATCCATTCCAAAATGGTTCAGCACTTTGTGAACTCCTCATGGGAAGAAGACTGAGAGCCCAATGTCCTACTTTCAAATGCACTCACTCATACAACATGTACAAGCTGATGACTTGGACAACGTGAGGGAAAAGAGGACGAGTATCATTCCAGCCAGATGTGGAACTATGACAAAAGTCACAAAGTACATAACCTGTCAGACCTCCAACCAGGACAGCCTGTTTGGATCCGGGACCAAGATCACTTTGGACAATTGGTTGAACACATCCTACCTCATCCAAAATGGTACAGTGTTATGGAATAGATGTGCACTGGTTTCCACACAAATAAAACCTCCTACACAGCCAAAGCAGTCATCTACACAACCAAATAGGCCAGACATTTAGCAATCCACATGTCTACCAGACTGGTGAACTCGATTCATCTATCAATTCTCCTGTCCAGCAGAGTCTGAGAGATCACCCGCAGGATTCATATCCCAAATCTCCTCCAAAGGGGCTGAGGACCCATTCAGATAGACTAGTAAATCCACCACAGTGTTTGGTTCTTTCAAATAGGGAATGGAAGTCAGAGACTTGAGGAAGAAGTATAAAGGGGAGAATCCGAGACTTGGGGAAGATGTTTTGTAAGGGGCTAATGCTAATTGTGTGACATGCTAAAGGATATATCATCACTGGAAGTGGTGCAATGTGACACGATCTTGTGCTCTCTTGTAGAACCTTGTGCTGAGATGTAACTCTCAGTTACCAATGTGGTTGTTTTCCTACTTCGGCAGACTCTGTAAATAATTTCTGTTATCACAACGAGAACAAGAATTTTACCCAACATGCCCACTAATTTGGGTAGGATATCCTAGTGCACTCACTATTTGAAGAAGAACAGGGGAGTTTCTCCCAGTATCCTGGCTAAAAATGATTCCACAACCAACATTAATAGAACAACTTATCTGGCCATTATTGCATTGATGTTTGTGGAAGCTTGCTGTATATAAATTAGCTGCTACATTTCGTACATTACAAGAGTGACTACACTTTTAAAGTGTGTTATTGGCTGTAAACAGCTTTAGGCTGTCCTGTGGTACAAATGCATACCTTTAGGAGCCAAAATCTAGCCAATTAATTCAAGGGCGGTATAGTAGCACAGTGGCTAGCATTACTGCCTCACAGCGCCAGGGACCCGGGTTTGGTTCCATGAATTGGATCACTGTGTGAAGTTTGCACATTCTCCGTGTGCCTGGGTGGGTTTCCTCCGGGTGCTCCAGTTTCCTCCCACATTCCAAAGGTGCGCGGGTTAAGTTGATTGGCCATGTTCACTTGCCCCTTAGTGTTGGGGGGCTAGCAGGGTAAATACATGGGATTTACGGGATTAGGAGCTGGGTGGGATTGTTGTCAGTGCAGACTCGATGGGTCAAATGGCCTCCTTCTGCACTATAGGGATTTTATGAGAATACATTCAGTTTGTATTCTCAAGTGGTTTGATGGCCCCTGAATTATCAAAGTAATTCTGAGCAACATTAGTCTTACTCACAACAAAAAAAAAGCACAGCTTTAGAAACCATAGAAAATTACAGCTCAGAAACAGGCCTTTGGGCCCTTCTTGTCTGTGCCGAACCATTTTATGCCTAGTCCCACTGACCTGCACTTGGACCATATCCCTCCACACCCCTCTCATCCATGAACTTGTGGGAAGCTTTGAAATTGTGAACTGATGAAGTGACACTATTAGTCTGACTTTGAAAGATCTATTATCTCAGCTGCTAAACCCGAAGTAATTATTCTCAGTAATTAACCTCAGAGTCTCAAAATCTGAAACAGATTAAAGAGCAATCGAACTTTTACCTGTTGTACGTACCATTCACTAGTATAGGATGCATTAACAACTTTGGGGAGCGTTTACAAGCAAGCAACATGTCATGTGACCAGATGACAAATAATCAGTATCATGGGTAACACAGTAGCACAGTGGTTAGCACTGCTGCCTCACAATGCCAGGGACCTGGGTTTAATTCCCAGCTTGGGTCACTGTCTGCGTGGAGTCTGCATGTTCTCCGTGTCTGCATGGGTTTCCTCCGTCGATGGTAGTCATGATGTGGAGATGCCGGCGTTGGACTGGGGTAAACACAGTAAGAAGTCTCACAACACCAGGTTAAAGTCCAACAGGTTTATTTGGTAGCAAATACCATAAGCTTTCGGAGCACAGCTCCTTCGTCAGATGGAGTGGTTATCTGTTCTCAAACAGTGCAAACAGACACAGAAATCAAATTACAGAATACTGATTAAAATGCAAATCTCTACAGCCAGCCAGGTCTTAAATGTACAGACAATGTGGGTGGAGGGAGCATTCAACACAGGTTAAAGAGATGTGTATTGTCTCCAGACAGAACAGCTAGTGAAATTCTGCAAGCCCAGGAGGCAAGCTGTGGGGGTTACTGATAATGTGACATAAATCCAACATCCCGGTTTAGGCCGTCCTCATGTGTGCGGAACTTAGCTATCAGTTTCTGCTTAGCGACTCTGCGCTGTCGTGTGTTGTGAAGGCCGCCTTGGAGAACGCTTACCTGAAGATCCAAGGCTGAATGCCCGTGACTGCTGAAGTGCTCCCCCACAGGAAGAGAACAGTCTTGCTTGGTGATTGTCGAGCGGTGTTCATTCATCCGTTGAATCAACACATGAGGACGGCCTAAACCGGGATGTTGGATTTATGTCACATTATCAGTAACCCCCACAGCTTGCCTCCTGGGCTTGCAGAATTTCACTAGCTGTTCTGTCTGGAGACAATACACATCTCTTTAACCTGTGTTGAATGCTCCCTCCACCCACATTGTCTGTACATTTAAGACCTGGCTGGCTGTAGAGATTTGCATTCTAATCAGTATTCTGTAATTTGATTTCTGCGTCTGTTTGCACTGTTTGAGAACAGATAACCACTCCATCTGACGAAGGAGCTGTGCTCCGAAAGCTTATGGTATTTGCTACCAAATAAACCTGTTGGACTTTAACCTGGTGTTGTGAGACTTCTTACTGGGTTTCCTCCCACAGTCCAAAGATATGCGGGTTAGGTTGATTGGCCATGCTAAGTTGACCCTAGTGTCAGTGAGATTAGCAAGGTAAGGATATCTTAGTACTGTAGAGGATCAGAAGGACCTTGGGGTCCGGGTCCATACGACTCTAAAATCAGCCCCGCAGGTGGAGGAGGTGGTTAAGAAGGCATATGGTGTGCTGGCCTTTATCAATCGAGGGATTGAGTTTAGGAGTCCAGGGATAATGTTGCAGCTATATAAGACCCTCGTCAGACCCCACTTGGAGTACTGTGCTCAGTTCTGGTCGCCTCACTATAGGAAGGATGTGGAAAAGATTGAAAGGATGCAGAAGAGATTTACAAGGATGTTGTCTGGATTGAGTGGCATGCCTTATGATGATAGGCTGAGGGAGCTCGGTCTTTTCTCCTTGGAGAGACGAAGGATGAGAGGAGACCTAATAGAGGTGTATAAGATGTTGAGAGGCATAGATCGGGTGGACTCTCAGAGGCTTTTTCCCAGGGTGGAAATGTCTGCTCCGAGAGGACACAGGTTTAAGGTGCTGGGGGTAGGTACAGGGGAGATGTTAGGGGTAAGTTTTTCATGCAGAGGGTGGTGGGCGAGTGGAATCGGCTGCTGTCAGTGGTGGTGGAGGCAAACTCAATAGGGTCTTTTAAGAGACTCCTGGATGAGTACATGGAGCTTAATAGGATAGAGGGTTATAGGTAGATCTAGAAGGTAGGGATGTGTTCGGCACAACTTGTGGGCCGAAGGGCCTGTTTGTGCTGTAGTTTTTCTATGTTTCTATGTAAATGTGTGGGGAAAGGGCCTGGGTGGGATTGTGGTCAGTACAGGCTCAAAAGGCCGAATGGCCTCCTTCTGTACTGTAGGGATTTTATGTGAGGAAAACAGAGGGTAGTGATGATCTGGAATGCGTTGTCAGAGAGGGTGGTAGAGGCGGGTTACCTCACATCCTTTAAAAAGTACCTGGATGAGCACTTGGTACGTCATAACATTCAAGGCTATGGCCAAGTGCTGGCAGATAGGATTAGGTGGGAGTTCAGGTGTTTCTAATGTGTGAATGTGGACTCAATGGGCCGAAGGGCCTCTTCTGCATTGTATAATTCCATGACTCTATATGTATGTCATCTTAACTCCACTTTTCTGCCTGTTCCCATGATGCCCTGAGAAACCAAACATCCTGCCTTCCTCAGCTTTAAAGAATCTTGTATGTTTCAAGAGACCACCTCTGATTTGTTTAAACTAAAGCTCTTACATCTGTTGTTATATTTCTCGTTTACTGTCATTTTTTAAAGTCTTTTTCTTCCCTATTACCCAACATTTGATGGTTCTTTGTTAGTTTCTAAAACCTCAATCCTCAGGCTTACTCTATTCTTTGCATTTTTATAAACCTCTTCTTTTAATCTTAACTTTCTTTGTTAGCCACAGATGGATCTTTCTTGCTGAGCTTTTGATTTTTTAATTAAATATATTTTTGTTGAATATTTTGAAATGTTTGTTTCCCGCTGTTTATTTACTGTAATATCTTTACATCTATTTTACCAATAAACTTCAGCCAATTTTCCCCTCGTACACAAGTAATTGGCTTTGTTTCAGTTTAGAAATTTGTGTTTGTGATTTGAATATTTCACTATTACACTTAATGTGGAATTCAATTGTATGATGATCACTATTTCTCATTGTATTTTTACAATTACGTTGCTAATTAAACTTGCCTCATTACATAATGCAAGATCAAAAATAATTTTCTCCTTAGTTGATTCCTCAACATATTGGTTGAGCAAGCTGGGCCTATACTTATTGAGGTTTAGAAGAAAAAGAGGTCACAGAATCAATGAATTGTTACAACAGAGAAAGAGGCCATTCAACCTGTCATGCCTGCACTGGATCTTTATATGAACAATTCACCTCATGCCATTCCATTGTGTTACTGTTGGCTGAGAGCCCAGATATGAATTAGACTTTTAAAACATGTGAGCCCCAGAGAATACATTGTTTGCTTGACAGCTCTGGCTCTCTGATCTCTGCTGTCAATTTTACAAAGTTTATTTTTACAAGATTAAAAATGTCAAGGGCTTGTCATTTCTGTTATTGATATTTTAAGTGTCTGAATGATGACACTTTTATTGTCCAGTAGTAAAAAGGAGTTTTTTTTAAGAAAGTGGAATGTTATCAAAGAATATTATTTTATTTTTTTTGAAACACTATCTACTAATACTATAGGATTCATTACTTCCATACAGTGTACAGTGGATGAATGGGCATGGAAATGCTACAGCTTGGTGTAGTGGGCATGAGAGGCCATAAAGGTGAGTTGGGGGCAAAAGTTGGCAAGGAGAGTATGTGGAAGGTGTGAGGGCTGGAGGACCATTCTGCTTTTATTTTAGCTAGGACAAAGTCACACTGCACCAAAGCGGGCCATTTAAACAGCCCACCTCTGCACCTTGCAGCCCCTATGGCTGCCTCTGAATTTTTTCCTGGGTTAGCTGGTCTGACTCCTGCCCTCACTCACTCCCCAGCCTCCCCCCCCATCCCTGCCTTTGCTGGCACATTCTCATGAGGTGGGCAGGTTGAGTGGATATCATCCTGACTCCCACTACCTACCTCAAAGGTGAGTATCGAGGCTTTAAAAGCAGCCCCCCTTCCTCTGCATTGAATTCCCACTCATTCCAAGGTTGTGACCTTAACACTTAGTTTATGAAGCACTCTGTTCTCCACATAAACTCAGGACATTACAAAGCTCTCTGCAGCCAATGAAGTACTTTTGAAGGTTAATCTAGGAAATGCAGCAGCTAATCTGCATAATGCAAAGTCAGGCAAAAAGCAATCTGATCATGAACAGATAAATTACACTTAGGCATTATTTGTAAGATAAATATCAGACATCAGGACAAGTCCCCTGTTTTTCTTCCAATAGTTCCACTGAATCTTCTACACCAATTTAAAAGGGTAGTTTGAACCTTAGTTTAAGCTGTCATCTGACCCACTGACAGCGCAGCACTCACTCAATACTGAAGGAAATACTCAGCAGGTCTGATAGCATCTGTAGAGAGTGAGAGAAATTCTCACTCTTTTGGACAACATGGTAGCATAGTGGTCAGCACTGCTGCCTCACAGCGCCAGGGACCCAGGTTCTATTCCAGTATTGGGTGACTGTGTAGAACCTGCACGTTCTCCGTGTCTGCATTGGTTTCGTCTGGGTGCTCCCGTTTCCTCCCACAGTCCAAAGATGTGCAGGTTAGGTAGATTGGCTGTGTTAAATTGCCTCTTAGTTTCTCAAGATGTGCAGGGTAAATGCATGGGATAGTGTGGGGATTGGCCTGGGTAAGATGCTCTATTGGAGTATTGGTGCAGACTCAATAGGCTGAATGGCCTCCTTCTGCACTGTAGGAATTCTATGATTCTATTCTATGAAACACAGTTAATTTTTCAGATCTAGATTCTGTTGAAATGTCACATATCTAAAACATTAGTACTTCCTTTCTGTTGCTAGACACTGGATTTTCTCAGCTGCCTCTGCTGAAGATACTGACTTGTCCTGGAGTGGTTCCAAGGACAGCAGTCAGATACCTCACTCCAGAGGTCTTTCTTCATGAAAGTAATCATTCTGAAGATTAAACAATTTCGCCCTCTCCACTCTTCAAACTGTCTGATACAAGAACGGCTCTGATTGGTGGCATTGTGGGCAGTGAACAAAGTTATCTTGGATTGCAACGGGATCTTGATCAATTGGGCCAGTGGACTGATGAATGGCAGATGGAGTTTAATTTAAATAAATGCAAGGTTATGCATTTTGGTAGATTGAACCAGGGCAGGACTTATTCAGTTAATGGTAGGGCGTTGGAGAGAGTTACAGAACAAAGAGATCTAGGGGTACATGTTCATAGCTCCTTGAAAGCGGAGTCACAGGTGGACAGAATGGTGAAGAAGGCATTCAGCATGCTTGGTTTCATTGGTCAGAACATTAAATACAGGAGTTGAGACGTTTTGTTGAAGTTGTACAAGACATTGTTAAGGCCACACTTGGAATACTGTGTACAGTTCTGGTCACCCTATTATAGAAAGGATATTATTAAACTAGAAAGAGTGCAGAAAAGATTTACTAGGATGCTACCGGGACTTGATGGTTTGAGTTATAAGGAGAGGCTGCATAGACTGGGACCTTTTTCCTCTGGAGCGTAGGAGGCTGAGGGGTGATCTTATAGAGTCCATAAAATAATGAGGGGCATAGATCAGCTAGATAGTCAATATCTTTTCCCAAAGGTAGGGGAGTCTAAAACTAGAGGGAATAGTTTAAGGTGAGAGGGGAGAGATATTAAAAGAGTCCAGAGGGGCAATTTTTTCACTGAGAGGGTGGTGAGTGTCTGGAACAAGCTGCCAGAGGTAGTAGTAGAGGCGGGTATAATTTTGTCTTTTAAAAAGCATTTAGACAGTTACATGGGTAAGATGGGAATAGAGGAGTATGGGCCAAATGCGGGCAATTGGGATTAGCTTATGAGTTTAAAATAAAAGGATGGCATGGACAAGTTGGGCCATGCTGTAAACCTCTATGACTATGACTCTGGTGCAGTAACCCATTACATTGGATATATGTTGAGAAATGTCTTTGCCTGCTGCTAACCATTTGTGATAATTTGAGAGCACTAAAGTTGACAAGTCATAATCATACACCATTAGAGTATGGCAATAAGTCTGACCGATCAGCAGAGTTGCTGTTGGCCCAACACTGCTCCTCCACACATCAATATTGCTGAACTTGGGACTGTGGGCCAGCACTACAATTGATATCTAGTGCTCTCTTCTCTCCTTCTCTTGTTGTTCAGATTAAGGAAGCAAAGGAGATTGATTTAGGAGACAAGGCTGAACGGCATTGTTTTGATAAAGCCTCAAAAGGCAATGTTCGAGTACAGCAAAAAATGCTGGAACACAAATCCACAGTGTATAGCTGTAAAAAGAAAGTCTTCATCTCGGAGAGAGCTCTCACAATATCGAATCTGGGAACCACTGATGCTTTGGGTATGTGAAATGTGCTGAAAGTCTAACTCATGAATTCCATAGAGCCACTGAAGCAAATGTGGGCAACCTGCGGCCCATCTGGGTTCTAAGTGCAGCCCAGGAGATATTTTGTTGCCCATGCACATTCCGCTGGGTTCCATCCTTGTGGGTTTCTTTTCCTACTGGCGTGACAGATGTGATACACAGTAAAGCAAGGGCAAGCCAAGTGAGGTACATGCTGATTACTCACAGCATTGAATGTGAGAGCCATCCAAAGTGTAAATATTTACTTTGTTTTTACCACCTAAAGTTGATGACAGTTCTATTAACATACATGAATGATGAAGCATTTTCTATAACTCGTTATGAAATAGTTAGCATGTATTAAATGTATTTAATCTTATTCATGGGATCATGGTTAGTGAACCACCCTGATTTCAATCTTGCGGCCCACTGAGCTGAAGGAGGGACCACTCATGCAGCCCACTCACTAGCCTCGGTTGCTCAGCACTGCAGTGAAGCACTGAGGCTGTAGTGTGGGTAGCAGGAGCTTGATACCGCAGTCTCAAAATTTCTCACACTGCTGCAGATCTGTGGCTTTGGGGCAGACACACAGAACATCATCCTGCTGAGTCCCCGGCTTCCTGTGTGAATTCCAAACTGATATCTTATTTACTCTTTCTTTATTTCAACAGACTATCCCTTTACTCGTACAACCAACAAGGTAATCCCTCTGAAAGAATTCTCTAAGGTAATCAATGGTATGTCTACACAGTTTAGAGACACGGGCTGCATGTTTACCAAAAACTCTGGATGTGCAACAGAGATATAATGAGAATTGATGATAGTTGCAACTTCTCTGTTTTGTTATCACCCTTGTGAATCTTTGCTTCGTTTCCTCCAGTGCCTCTGTATCCTTCATTTCATATGGAGACTAGACTATTCGCAGTACAGTGTGGTCTAAGCAAACTTTGACACAAGTTTAACATGACTTAGCTGCTTTTCATTGTTATCCCTCTCGAACTTTCTTTCGTTTTATTGTCCTGTGCCATTACTTTCAGTGATTTATCTATCTGTACCCCCAGATCCTGCTGCGCCCCTACCCCATTTAGACACCTATTCCTTCTAGAAAGCACCAACTCACACTTCTCTGTATGAAATTAATTTGCCATTTACACGTCCATTCTGTAAGTTCATTAATGTCTTGTATTTTGACACAGTCGTCATCAGCATTAACTCCACCCAACCAGTTAAAGATATTTGAAAATTTGGAAATTATATCTCAGATATTTGAGTCCAAATCATTGGTGAATCCTGCTTCGATCTTACTGACACCAACATTTGGGTACCGACCCTAAACACCATTTGTTTAATTTCAACTTTGTTGCTAAGTTGTAATCCATTCTGCTATTTGTTATATGTAACATGTGCAAGCCACATTGTTTTCTTTTTGTTTAAAACCCACAACCCCTAAAATAGTTAGGACATTACACATTATCTATCTCCACGTGTTTTGATCTTGTGGCCAGGATTTTACGACGGGCAACTTGCAAATGGTGACATAGGGGTGCAAAATCTCACGAGAGGCCAAAAGTGAGATTCTCACTGGTGAGATGTCAAAGTGCAATCATCTCCAACCTCTGCCAGTGACATAACAAAGTTCCTGCCCAGGAAGGTCATTGAAATACATTATCATCTCATTCGCAGGCTTCCCTACTGTATTATTTCCCCCCCCACTTTGGGACTTCCCATGTTTACCACAGGCCCAGAGCAATGTGAACTAGGCAAAGAGACCATACCAGTGGCACACAGGTAAACACAGTCCTTAGGCGGAGAGGGACATGCCTAGGCAGTGCTGGGATGGGGGGAGGGGGAGAAGGCTTCCTCTTCCTCTGGGGAACACCATGGAGGGGGGTTCCCGGTGCTTTTGGGGGAGAGAGGAGGCTGGTTCTCCATGTCCGTGGATGAGGGAGTTCCCCTGGTATGTGTGGTGGTCCCCGTGTGCATGGGGGAGTTCTGTGTTTTTAGTTTGAGTGGTGGAGATCAGGTGCCCTTTAAAAGCACCACCCCAATCTCTGGAACCCCGACATTACCGGTTCTTTCAGGCCCTACTCTGCCAGCATGATGCGTGGGACACGCTGCCAGGATTTCCAAATGCTAGACAACATGGCAAGAAAAGCCACTGTTCAGCTCGTGAGCTACACATAGCTTTTCTCACCTAGACTCACACTTAAAAGAAAAAAAGGAAAATTTCATATTGAGAGTCTATATAGTTCTTTATTTAAGGGCTTTTAAAAATCCAAATATCCCTGTCCATCATTATGTTACTTCACAGATTTCAATAAGGTTTGTCAAGCAAGACATTCCTTCATTGAATGTGTCTCTCTCTCTGTATATATGCACACACAAACACATATTATGTATGCATGCATGTGAGTGTGCAAATATATAGATATATATTCATACACTTTATATCTGCTATCTTTTCCCAAGCATATTTTAATATGTATAGATATAAACACTATAGAAAGACCAACAGTTTAATCCACTAAGTTTTAGGAGTTTATCTTAAATGACTTTATCATTTTTAATTTCTTCTTCCAATATCATGTCCTCCTTGTTACTCCCTGCTAATACAGCAACAAAGTAACTATTCATTTTTCTGCTATTTTGCTGTATTTTATTGTATTTATCCCTCAATGACCCTATTTATTGCTGTTATGATTTTTGATTTGTTAATTGAGTGTGTCTCAAATACTTGACTATTTAACCTCATAACTTATTTTCTTTTTGCTTTCTTATTCAGTGCTTTGATTTCTTTTTGAACTGTTTTTGTCATTCTCTTTTTTATTGTCTTTATCTAGTTTCATTTTGTCCTTATCGCTTTAACCAATGATGAATCATCATGGATCATTTGTTTCTTTTCACTATTTAGTAGAATATGTTTTTTCTGGACTTCATTGATCACCCTTTTAAATATTTTTCATCATTGTTTTTTGGGGTTTTTTTTTCCCCAGTTTACCTTCCCTACTCCCATTCTCATCCCCTCACAATAAGCTATTCCCACAATTACATAGGAGCAAGAGGAGGCTTTTAGTCCCTTGAACCTGGTCTGCCATTGAAAGAGATCATGGCTGACCTGGACCCACTTTTGCCCATGCCCCTTACCTTTGGATCATAGAAGTCTATCAATCTCAGTTTTAAAATGAATAACTGATCTTGCATCAACTGCTAATTGTGAAAGAGTGCTCCAAACCTTTACTGCTCTTTGCATGAAAATCTGTTTCCTAATTATACTCCTGAAAGTCAGAGTTTTGATTGTTAAACCCCCATGCTAGACTCTTGATGAAAATTGCAGAAAGTAGAGGAAATTCAGAAGAATGAATCCAGGGGTAAAGAACTGTGGCTATGAGGATAGATTGGAGAGGTTGGGACTGTTTTCCTTGGGGAAACAAAGGCTGAGAAGAGACTTGATATAGGTATCCAAGATCCAGAGAGGTATGGACAGGATAACAGTGAGAAACTGCTCTCTCTCAAGAATACATAAAGAACTAGAGGGCAAAGATTCAAAATAATGGTCAAAGGGAATACGAGTGATGTGAGGATTTTTTTTTCACCCAGAGGGTCATTGGAATCGGGAATTTACTTCCTTAGAGGGTGGTGGAGGCAGGTTCAATTGAGGTCTCCAAACGGGAATTGGATTGCTATCTGAAAAGAAAGAATGTGCAAGGTTATGGGGGTAAGCCAGGGGAGTGGGACTATTTAAAATGCCCTTTCAGAGAGCCAGTGCAGACTCAATGGGCCAAATGGCCTCCATCTGCACTGTAACGAGCCTGTGATTCTGAAAATCATGCCTTAACCTTCTAAGTTCCAGGGAATACAATTGTAGATTTTAATTATGCCTCATAATTTATATATGAAAGATAATTTACATAACACATTTAAAGTACAAAGAGTAAAGAACAATACAGCTCAGGAACAGGCCCTTCAGCCCTCCAAGCCCGCGCCGCTCCCTGGTTCAAACTAGACCATTCTTTTGTATCCCTCCATTCCCACTCCGTTCATGTGGCTATCTAGATAAGTCTTAAACGTTCCCAGTGTGTCCGCCTCCACCACCTTGCCTGGCAGCGCATTCCAGGCCCCCACCACCCTCTGCGTAAAATACGTCCTCCTGATATCCGTAAATAAAACATCCCCAGCTGCTTCATGGCAGAATTATAAAATTCTGCTGGACACTGAGCCACTTAAGGAGATATTAGGTCAGGTGACAAAATGTTTGGTCAAAGAGGTAGGTCTTAAGGCTTAAAGGAGGAAAGTAAGGTGATGAGGTGTAAGGAGGGTTATTTCAGAGCATACAGCTAGGGCAACTGAAGGTGTGGCTACTAATGGTGAAGTGATTAAAAGCAGGGATGCTCATGAGACCAGAAGTAGAGGAGTGATGATATGAGAGGATTGTGGAACTGGAGGAGATGGCAGAGATGGGGAGGGACAAGGTCATGGAGGGATTTTAAAAGAAGGATGGGGATCGTAAAATTGGGCAATTGCTGGACTAGGAGCCAATGTAAGTCAGTGAGCACAGGGATGTTGGGTTACAATTAGGTTGTAGGAAGCAGAGTTATGGATCAGCTCAAGTTATGGAGGACAGCCAAGAAAGCTGTGGAATTGTCAAGTCTAAATCAAGGTAACAAAGACAAAGGTAAGTGTTTCAGAACCAGGTAAGCTGAAGCAGGGGTAGAGTCAAGCTGGAGTCTATAGGATGGGGAGATTAATCTGTGGTTAATTTATATCAGAACGCAATCACACAAAGTACAGGTGTAAGTAGGGGAAGAGTGTGAATGTCAGTAAGCAAAGAACTCAGGAGGAGAAAGAAGGATTTGTATAATCCACTGACAACCCCATTGTTATATATTTAAGTATTTGCATGATTGCTTCAAGGGTTGGTTATATGATTTGATGGTGATGTCATTTGGAGTGTTTCACAGGCTCCTGATTTTAGTTTGTACTCTGTGCAGAGAACATCTCTTTCAACAAATCTGGTGTTGTAACTTTGAATCTACATGTGCAAACCACATACTTTCTTTTTGTTTTAAATCCACAACCTCTAACATGGTTTGGACATCATACCCATTCAATCGATACTTTTGTGGAGAAGCAAACAGACTACAGGGAAGATACACTGAATGATAACCATGGAGCAGGAGGCAGAAAACAAGCTGATGTATACAATAGCAACTAGTTTTTGCTTTTGGGGTGCAAGGGGTGATTCTAGTACCATAGACTGAGTGGTCACATGATGCCACGGTGACATGGCTACTTAAAGGGTCACATGTGGCATGGCACGATGACACAGTGGCTAGCACTGCTGCATCTCAGTGCCAAGAACCCAGGTTCAATTCTGGCCTTGGGTGAGTGTCTGTGTGGAGTTTGCATGTTCCCCCCGTGTCTGCGTGGGTTTCCTCTGGGTGCTCCGGTTTGAATCATAGAAACCCTACAGAGCAGAAGAGGCTGTACTGACTGTCTGACAGAGTATCTTACCCAGGCCCTCTCTCTCACTCTATCCCTGTAACCCAAGGATTTATCATGGTGAATCCATTAACTTACACATTTTGGGACACTAAGGGGCAATTTGGCATGGCCAATCCACCTAACCTGCACATCTTTGGATTGTGCGAGGAAACCTCATGCAGGCTAGGGGAGAATGTAAATTCCAAAGAGACAGTCACCTGAGGTCAGAATTGAATCTGGATCCCAGGCGTTATGAGGCAGCAATGCTAACCACCTCATATTCCAGGTGGTTTGATCTCGACTACCTGCAAACATGACAACTAACACAGTTATCATCAAGCTCAGGAGACCCTTCAACACACACAGCATTCCACATGACAGACATTTGTATCCACTTGGCTACCGGACGGTGTGGGCAGCTATGGAAGAAATTACAGGCCCCCTGGCAAAGATATTTGAATCATCGACAGCCACAGCTGAGGTGCCTGAAGATTGGAGGGTGGCAAACGTTGTGCCTTTGTTTAAGAAGGGCTGCAGGGAAAAGCCTGGGAACTACAGACCGGTGAGCCTAACTTCTGTAGTGGGTAAGTTGATGGAAGGTATTCTGAGAGAGAGGATCTACAGGCATTTAGAGAGGCAAGGACTGATTAGGGACAGTCAGCATGGCTTTGTGAGTGGAAAATCATGTCTGGGCGGCACGGTAGCACAGTGGTTAGCACTGCTGCTTCACAGCTCCAGGGTCCCGGGTTCGATTCCCGGCTCGGGTCACTGTCTGTGTGGAGTTTGCACATTCTCCTCGTGTCTGTGTGGGTTTCCTCCGGGTGCTCCGGTTTCCTCCCACAGTCCAAAGATATGCGGGTTAGGTTGATTGGCCAGGTTTAAAAAATTGCCCCTTAGAGTCCTGGGATGCGTAGGTTAGAGGGATTAGTGGGTAAAATATGTGGGGGTAGGGCCTGGGTGGGATTGTAGTCGGTGCAGACTCGATGGGCCGAATGGCCTCCTTCTGCACTGTAGGGTTTCTATGATTCTAAATCTGATTGAGTTTTTTGAAGGGATAACCAAGAAGGTTGATGAGGGCAGAGCATTTGACGTTGTCTACATGGACTTTAGCAAGTCCTTTGACAAGGTACCACATGGTAGGTTGTTGCATAAGGTTAAATCTCACAGGCTCCAGAGTGTGGTAGCCAAGTGGATACATAATTGGCTTGACGACAGAAGACAGGGTGGTTGCAGAGGGTTGTTTTTCAAACTGGAAGCCGGTGACCAGTGGTGTGCCTCAGGGATCAGTGCTGGGTCCACTGTTATTTGTTATTTATATTAACGATTTGGATGAGAATTTAGGAGGCATGGTTAGTAAGTTTGCAGATGACACCAAGATTGGTGGCATAGTGGACAGTGAAGAAAGTTATCTCCAATTGCAATGGGATATTGATCAATTGCACCAGTCGGCCGATGAATGGCAGACGGAGTTTAAATGAGATCAATGTGAGGTAATGTGAGGTTGGGGAGAGTTACAGAGCAAAGAGATCCAGGAGTACAGGTTCATAGCTCCTTGAAAGTGGAGTTACAGGTGGACAGAGTGGTGAAGAAGGCATTTGGCAGGCTTGGTTTCATTGGTCAGAACATTGAATACAGGAGTTGGGACGTCTTGTTGAAGTTGTACAAGACATTGGTAAGGCCATACTTAGAATACTGTGTACAGTTCTGGTTACCCTATTATTGAAAGGATATTATTAAACTAGAAAAAGTGCAGAAAATATTTACTAGGATGCTACCGGGACTTGATGGTTTGAGATGTAAGCAGAGGTTGGATAGAACAAAGAACAAAGAACAATACAGCACAGGAACAGGCCCTTCGGCCCTCCAAGCCTGCGCCGCTCATGTGCCCAACTAGACCATTCGTTTGTATCCCTCTATTCCCAGTCTGTTCATGTGGCTATCTAGATAAGTCTTAAATAACGATCCCAGCGTGTCCGCCTCAATCACCTTGCTTGGCAGTGCATTCCAGGCCCCCACCACCTTCTGTGCAAAATACGTCCCCCTGACATCTGTGCTGAACCTTGCCCCCCTCACCTTGAACCTGTGACCCCTTGTGTTCATCACCTCCAACCTGGGAAAAAGCTTTCCACTGTTCACCCTATCTATGCCCTTCATAATCTTATACACCTCTATTAGGTCGCCCCTCATCCTCCGTCTTTCCAGGGAGAACAACCCCAGTTTACCCAATCTCTCCTCATAGCTATGACCCTCCATACCAGGCAACATCCTGGTAAACCTTCTCTGTACTCTCTCCAAAGCCTCCACGTCCTTCTGGTAGTGTGGCGACCAGAACTGGACGCAGTATTCCAAATGTGGCCTAACCATCGTTCTATACAGCCACAACATCACATGCCAACTTTTATATTCTATGCCCCGTCCAATAAAGGCAAGCATGCCATATGCCTTCTTCACCACCCTCTCCACCTGTGCTGCCACCTTTAAGGAACTGTGGACTTGTACACCCAGGTCCCTCTGTGTGTCTATACTCCTGATGGTTCTGCCATTTATTGTATAGCTCCCCCCTACATTAGATCTACCGAAATGCATCACTTCGCATTTATCTGGATTAAATTCCATCTGCCATTTCTCCGCCCAATGTTCCAGCCTATCTATATCCTGCTGTATTCTCTGACAATGTTCATCACTATCCGCAACTCCAGCAATCTTTGTGTCGTCCGCAAACTTACTGATCACACCAGTTACATCTTCCTCCAAATCATTTATATATATCACAAACAGCAGAGGTCCCAGTACAGAGCCCTGCAGAACACCACTAGTCACAGACCTCCAACCGGAAAAAGACCCCTCCACTGTTATACCCTCCGTCTTCTATGGCTAAGCCAGTTCTCCACCCATCTAGCTCGCTCACCTTTTATCCCGTAAGATTTACCCTTTTGCACCCGCCTGCCATGAGGGACCTCGTCAGTGGCAAGCCGGGAAGAGGCCATAAAGCTGATTTGCGCCGGGTGCAAACTTGTTTGGGAGAATTCCCATGCTTCTATCACAGTCCAAAGATGTGCGGGTTAGGTTGATTGGCCAGGTTAAAAATTGCCCATTAGAGTCCTGGGATGTGTAGGTTAGAGGGATTAGCGGGTAAATATGTCGGGGCAGGGCCTGGGTGGGATTGTGGTCGGTGCAGACTCGATGGGCCGAATGGCCTCCTTCTGCACTGTAGGGTTTCTATGATGACATGACCCTTTATAAGTGTGGTGAACCATAGTTGGTTACCACTATGGGTACTGAGATGTTCAGCACTATGGGTACGCTGGCTCTGTCGAGTTGAATATTAATGTCGTGCTTTGCATGAAATAGCGGGGCTGGCATGAGCATTTCCGGCCTCCTGGACGCTCCCCCCCCTCCTCATCGTTGAGAGGTCCCACTGACGAGTCACAGACATGGATTCACAGAGGTTTGCAGCATGGAAACAGGCCCTTTGGCCTAACTTGTCCATGCCGCCCAGTTTTTACCATTAAGCTAGTCCCAATTGCCCGCATTTGGCCCATATCCCTCTATACCAATCTTACTCATGTAACTGTCTCAGTGCTTTTTGATGTGGAGATGCCAGCATTGGACTGGGGTGGGCACAGTAAGAAGTCTCAAAACACCAGGTTAAAATCCAACAGGTTTATTTGGAATCACGAGCTTACAAAGCGCTGCTCCTTCATCAGTCTTCCTTCATCACTCACCTGAAAGATTCATTAACCATCATTATTCACACCAATGGTCACATGATGTTTTACATCCTGGTTCCTCAGTGATGTGTACCTAATTTGCATATTTTCTTAAAGGGATACTATCCTTATTTCCAAGGATAGTACTGCATATTTTAAGAGTTTAAAAAAATACACAGGGTGGATGTTAAAACCATTTACATAAGGCGGAACAGTGGCACAGTGGTTAGCACTACTGTCTCACAATGCCAGGGATCCAGGTGACTGTGTGGAGTTTGTGCATTCTCCCTGTGTCTGCGTGGGTTTCCTCCGGGTGCTCCGGTTTCCTCCCACAGCCTAGAGATGTGCAGGTTAGGTGGATTGGCCATGGTAAATTGTCCCTTAGTGTCCAAAGGTGTATAGGTTAGATGAATTAGCCATGGTAAATGTGTGGG
This sequence comes from Mustelus asterias, assembly GCF_964213995.1. NCBI lineage: Eukaryota > Metazoa > Chordata > Chondrichthyes > Carcharhiniformes > Triakidae > Mustelus > Mustelus asterias. The sequence continues at coordinate 75,476,430 of NC_135804.1, read as the reverse complement.
GTTACAGGGGTAGGGTGGGGGAGAGGGCCTGGGTAAAATACTCTGTCAATGAGTTGGTGCAAACTCATTGGGCCAGATGGCCTTCTTCTGCATTGTAGGGATTCTACGAAAAAATCTCTGTTCAATGTTTAAGAGGCATAATGTCTCGGTGCCTTCTAATCCTCATGATGGTGTAATCTTCCTGAGATCTAGACTTGCCACTGGATTTTCTTGACAAGTAGGTGCACTGGCATCCTGTGTGTTATTGGAGAGTTGGATGTTTTCATGGGTGGTCTTCCACAATTTCACTTTCTGAGTTCATCGTTGAGTTTGTTTTTGATGCTATTGGTGTGCTGGGTCTTACAAAGTTGTACAATTACCTTCGCTGGTGTCTGTTTCTCCTTAACATCACCCTATTCAGTGTTGTGGCCTCATTGGATGTAGGTTCACTGCACACTTTAGATATTTCAGTGGAGAACCAGGTTCCTGGGTAGGATGCCTGCCCTAAACCTTTTGTCTCACTGTTACAACCAAATGAGGAGGAGTGGACTGGCTCCCCTCTATTCGACCTCCTCGGTTGGTCACAACAAAGATTCTTAAAGTTATTTTCCCCGTGGATGTTGTTTCCCAACCAAAATGTATTTTTAAAATTATTATCTATGCAGTACAAAATAAGAAACCAATCACACAGTTTCCTTGAGTCAAAGAAAGAGCAAATTTATTAACAGCTAGACCCAAGGAAAAATAATAAAGTACACAATATTATGCACAGACTCTGATATTGGAAGTAAGAAAGGTTAGTGTACAATGAAAAGTTTAAACTAAGTTAAGCCATTTCCTTGCCCTTGAGGCGCAGATGTTTGAACATTGTTTCCATTTTAAGTTAGTTGATTCCTTTAAAATCCAGGAGTTGAATTAAATCACTCACTCACAATTTCCCATCACCTTGACACTACGCTCAGACTAAGCAGTTCATGTGCCGTTTTCATTCTCCCTTATTTAGCGAGAGGTTTTTCTGTATTCTTGAGGGTTTTCACAGGTGTGAGCTTAGTAAGGATATCCTAACCTGCCTCCAAAACATGATTTCCACTGGTGATGATAAGGCCATGTCGAAAGGTGTCACCCATGTAAGACCATAAGACATAAGAGCAAAATTAGGGCACTCAGCCCATCGAGTCTGCTCCACCATTCAATCATGGTTGATATTTTTCTCATCCTCATTCTCTTGCCTTTTCCCCATAACCCTGATCCCCTTATTAATCAAGAACCTATCTATCTCTATCTTAAAGACACTCAATGACCTGGCCTCCACAGCCTTCTGAGGCAAAGAGTTCCACAGATTCACCACTCTCTGGCTGAAGAAATTCCTCCTCATCTCTTAAAGGATCGTCTCTTTAGCATGAGGTTGTGCCCTCTAGTTTTAGTTTTTCCTACTAGTGGAAACATCCTCTCCACGTCCACTCTATCCAGGCCTCACAGTATCCTGTAAGTTTCAATAAGATCCCCCCTCATCCTTCTAAACTCCGAGAACAGAGTCCTCAACCGTTCCTCATATGACAAGTTCTTCATTTCAGGGATCATTCTTGTGAACCTCCTCTGGACCTTTTCCAAGGCCAGCACATTCTTCCTTAGATATAGTGCCCAAAACTGCTCACAATACTCCAAACGGGGTCTGACCAGAGCCTTATACAGCCTGCATGTAACTGCAATTTGCTGGAGACAATTTCCTTTTTGAATTCATGACCATCTTCTAGGAATCATTGATTTTCTCCTGTGACTCTTGCTGATGAACATTCATTACCTCTTATGCTGGATTTGTAGACTGAAGAGATAGGGCTTTACTTAACTTAAGAGAGAGAGAGATTCCTTACTGTTCCATTAGCAGCTTCTTTGGATTCCTCTGTTTCTGCCTGGCAAACCCAATTCTTAAATTCCAAAGGAATTTGATTACCATGTCTGCAGAATCATTGTTCATATTTTAATGTTACATTGCAGAAACGTTTGACATACTTCAAGATAGTAGAAACTAATAGGTAAAGAGATTCTTTCATCCTCCACAGGGGTCTGAGTGTCTTTTGGTTGCATATCGTGACTGGTTAGCAGTTCCCCATTGTCTTGACAGGATTACAGTTGATTAAATTCCAACACCTTTCATCATTAATAACTTCCTTTCGGTAGTGCTTTTTGAAGTGGACCGTGACACCCCCTGGGTCTGAAATTCGATGAGCAACATTTCAAGCATGTCTGCAGTGCAATCCGCAATCCATATAGTAACTGTTCAGAAATAGTCCACTTACAATGCCATACATCAGGCGACCTGTATCAGCCATCTTTGGTCAGTACATTTTTTTGTATTAAAAAAAGGTAAGCTGGTGAAGTTATAGATAGATATCACTCCATTGCAATTTCCTATCTTTCTAACACTATGCACAGTTCCGCACCTGTATGTCAGTCATGTGCCATCTTCATTCTCCCTTGTTTATCGAGAGGTTTTTCCTGTATTCCTGCGAGTTTTGACAGGTGATGGCTTGTCAAGGATGTCCTAACCTCAAACATGATTTATACTAGGGGTGGTAAGACCATGTCGTAAGGTGTCACCTTTGTAATGAAGATGGTCTCTGGGTGGCCACATCCATGACAGTGAGTGTATACTGCAGGTCCTCTTTTGTTTTTAGTAGCAGTCCCACACAATCTATCAACACCTTGCTGAACATTCTTTTTGCTTTCCCAAAAGCTGGTATGGGAATCAGGGGTGCCAGTTTTATCACAGGTTGGAGCTTTCCCACAATCTGGCACATGTGGCATGTTTTACAGAACTGCACCACATCTTTATTGAGTGTGGCCAATAATAGTACTGGTTCATGCAGGCTGGGGTCTTCCAGATGCCCACATGCCCAGCCATGGGGATTTAGTGAGCTTCCCTTAGTATCTCCACTTACATATCTCCACTTACTAGATATTGAGAGGCTGGATAGACTGGGACTTTTTTCTCTGAAGTGTAGGAGGCTGAGGGGTGATCTTATAGAGGTCTATAAAATAATGAGGGACAAAGATCAGCTAGATAGTCAATATCTTTTCCCAAAGGTAGGGGAGTCTAAAACTAGAGGGCATAGGTTTAAGGTGAGAGGGGAGAGATACAAAAGTGTCCAGAGGGGCAATTTTTTCACAGAGAGGGTGGTGAATGTCTGAAACAAGCTGCCAGAGGTAGTAGTAGAGGCGGGTACAATTTTGTCTTTTAAAAAGCATTCAGATAGTTACATGGGTACGATGGGTATAGAGGGATATGGGCCAAATGTGGGCAATTGGGATTAGTTTAGGGGTTTAGAAAAAAAGGGCGGCATGGACAAGTTGGGCCAGAGGGCCTGTTTCCATGCTGTAAACCTCTATGACTCGATGACTCTATCTCCTCATGGTAGCTGGGTAGCACCAGCATCTGCTGGATCACCATTCACTCTTCATCCACAAGTCTGTGAGCAGGTCTCCACTTTCTCATCAATACCCCAATTTTAAATAGGAGGACTCCTGACCTCCCTCACCATCAGCTTCAGTTTGAGCAGTTCAGACTCATTTAGTTTGACAAATTCAGTGTATTGAGCATTGAACAGGGAAAACCTACTTATCATTTCCTACTGGTCATCCATAACTTCAAATAAAAGTTTTGGAAAACCAGGCAGCAGAGTAATCTGCCTGTGGTCCTAATTTAGCCTCCAACAATGGGCTCCTTTGGCCATTGACTGAGTCACTACACAAACAAAGAAAATGCCAGGAACCTTTTCCCCTAACTGTTCTGTCTTCTAGATCTCACTTGGTCTCTTGGAGACTACTGGGGCAGCGATTATCTTCACCCCCATTGTTATTTCTGAGGAGCAAATCGATCCTGTCCGCAGATAAACTATGGCCACAGTGACCAGCCCAGACATAAGGCCATACTCCAGAAGTACCCCATACAAACTTATGGGTACTCTTCCCCCAATGTGGTTCACAAAAACCTTGATATTGCACGCACTCTCTGGTGGAAAGGTCATACCATTCTACAGCAAAAGAGTTTAGGTGGCCCCTGTATCACTAAATATGATTGGCTTTACCCGTCTCACTTGATGCATCAGAGGTAATTTGTTCTTTAGATAAGCAATCCCAGTTAGTCTCAGGGTCCTGAGGACAGAGCCATAGCTTTGGTTGCTGTAATCTCAGTCAAAATTCAAAATCCAGAATTCCAGGTTGCTTTGATGGAGTTTGTATTGGCAATCCAATCAGTTAAAGATCATGCACATTGCAGAGAGACGGTGATATTGAGGGTCTGTCCAGAATTATTTGGAAACTGAGATAATTAGAGAGCCAGTTGTATTTGCTAGGCTTCAAGAGTGACAGGTAACCATTTGTTTCTTTTTTCATTATTATTTTTGACACTATAGAATCATAGAATCCCTCCAGTCCAGAAGGAGGCCATTCAGCCCATTGAGTCTGCACCAACAACAATCCCAGCCAGATCCTATCCCTGTAACCTCACTAATTCCTTTAACTTACACATCCCAGGACACTCAGGGGCAATTTAGCATGGCCGATCAACAAAACCCGCACGTCTATGAAGATGTGTTATGCAAAATATTACTTTATGTCATCAGTCGGACATACAAATGTATTGAACTTTTTTGAAGAAAATTTTACCTTAGCAACTAATGTTACTATGTTGCATTTGTGAAGGACACAAACTGCTTTATGGAGACACCGACTCAGAGAAATTACGTGATCCAGCTCCTGGGTGTACAAATATATGGATTTTTGTATAGTCAGGGAGATAGAGGTTGCCACAGGGGCAAGAACCCAACCCCGTCTCTTTTTCTTCTGAAACCTCGCCTATCAAAGTTGAGCTATTTGTGATTTGAAAAACCCACCAGAAAACTTGATTGCTGCAAACCATAAGATTCTCAAGGAGAATCAGTATCAATGAAAAACCTCAAGAACCAGCAGCACTGTAGACTGGAATCCTTCAACTGTAAACAAGCCTCTCGACAATCCGTGATTTATTTTTCTGACTTCATTTGTTACTTGGCCAAGTTTTTAAGATTGGATACTCTGCAGAGTTTTTTTGTTGCATGTTTGGAGGCAGGGAGTCGGGGGTGGGGGGGCGGGGGGAGGGGGGGGGAGGGGGGGGCGCGGTGTTGAGGGGGGTGTGGGATGGGGTGATGAGGTGACTGTATATGTACTGTTTCTGCATTACTGGGTAGTTGGACACATTTGATGAGCTCCCTGATGAGCTCAATGCATTCTACACCCGTTTTGCACAAGATGCCAGCGACAGCATGCCCTCCAACCTGGAAGCCCTAAATGAACCTGCATCTGGGGTCACCATTGCAGATGTCAGAGCAGCCTTCTGGAAGGTCAACCCACTAAAAGCGACTGGCCCGGATGGGGTACCCGGACGAGCATTCAGATCCTGTGCGGATCAGCTGGCGGAGGTATTTACAGACACCTTCAACCTCTCCTTACAACAATATGAGGTCCCTATCTGTTTCAAGAAGATGACCATCATCCCGGTACCTAAGAAAAACCAAGCAGTGTGCCTTAATGACTATTGGCCGGTGGCTCTGACATCCATCATTATGAAGTGCTTCGAAAGGCTAGTCATGGCACAAAGCAATTCCAGCCTCCCGGACTACCTGGATCCACTACAGTTTGCCTACCGCCGCAACAGGTCCACAGCAGATGCCATCTCCCTGACCCTGCACTCAACCCTGGAACACCTAGATAACAAGGACATCTATGTCAGCACCTCAGATACTGGCACTGCACAAACTTAGTATAGAATATGGGCTCATACGTAGAGTATAGAATATTGGCTAGTCCAGAGTTGCAGTCTGCATGTGGTGCAATAGTAAGCTGCCGGCATAACGGGGGGAAATATATCTGTGTGTTAGTTCAACAGAGGGCGCAGTGCAGACAAGTTCTGCTGCAGCAGACCCAGATGAAGATTCAATGGGCCTACACGGGAATGTCGATGAGCATGTACACAGCTGTACTTTGCACATTGGTAGACCTTCATGACAGACTTGTGATGTTGTCAAGGAGAGCTTGGAACCCATCCTTTCCAATGCAGAAGGGGACCAACTCCCTGCCATCATGAGCGCTCCCTCATGATGCTGTCTGCAAACTCAGCTGAGACCGATTAATACAGATGGTCAGTGGACAGACAGTGGCCAAATTTGTGAAATGTTCATAAGAACATAAGAAATAGGAGCAGGAGTAGGCCATCTAGCCCCTCGAGCCTGCCCCGCCATTCAATAAGATCATGGCTGATCTGACGTGGATCAGTACCACTTACCCGCCTGATCCCCATAACCCTTAATTCCCTTACCGATCAGGAATCCATCCATCCGCGCTTTAAACATATTCAGCGAGGTAGCCTCCACCACCTCAGTGGGCAGAAAATTCCAGAGATTCACCACCCTCTGGGAGAAGAAGATCCTCCTCAACTCTGTCTTAAACCGACCCCCCTTTATTTTGAGGCTGTGTCCTCCAGTTTTAACTTCCTTACTAAGTGGAAAGAATCTCTCCGCCTCCACCCTATCCAGCCCCCGCATTATCTTATAAGTCTCCATAAGATCCCCCCTCATCCTTCTAAACTCCAACGAGTACAAACCCAATCTCCTCAGCCTCTCCTCATAATCCAAACCCCTCATCTCCGGTATCAACCTGGTGAACCTTCTCTGCACTCCCTCCAATGCCAATATATCCTTCCTCATATAAGGGGACCAATACTGCACACAGTATTCCAGCTGCGGCCTCACCAATGCCCTGTACAGGTGCATCAAGACATCCCTGCTTTTATATTCTATCCCCTTCGCAATATAGGCCAACATCCCATTTGCCTTCTTGATCACCTGTTGTACCTGCAGACTGGGCTTTTGCGTCTCATGCACAAGGACCCCCAGGTCCCTTTGCACGGTAGCATGTTTTAATTTGTTTCCATTGAGATAGTAATCCCATTTGTTATTATTTCCTCCAAAGTGTATAACCTCGCATTTATCAACGTTATACTCCATTTGCCATATCCTCGCCCACTCACTCAGCCTGTCCAAATCTCTCTGCAGATCTTCTCCGTCCTCCACACGATTCACTTTTCCACTTATCTTTGTGTTGTCTGCAAACTTCGTTACCCTACACTCCGTCCCCTCCTCCAGATCATCTATATAAATGGTAAACAGTTGCGGCCCGAGTACCGATCCCTGCGGCACGCCACTAGTTACCTTCCTCCAACCGGAAAAACACCCATTTATTCCGACTCTTTGCTTCCTGTCGGATAGCCAGTCCCCAATCCACTTTAACACACTACCCCCAACTCCGTGTGCCCTAATCTTCTTCAGCAGCCTTTTATGGGGCACCTTATCAAACGCCTTTTGGAAATCCAAAAACACCGCATCCACCGGTTCTCCTCCATCAACCGCCCTCGTCACATCTTCATAAAAATCCAACATGTTCGTCAAGCACGACTTTCCCCTCATGAATCCATGCTGCATCTGATTGATCGAACCATTTCTATCCAGATGCCCTGCTATCTCCTCTTTAATAATGGATTCCAGCATTTTCCCTACTACAGACGTTAAGCTGACCGGCCTATAGTTACCCGCCTTTTGTCTCCTTCCTTTTTTAAACAGCGGCGTAACATTAGCCGTTTTCCAATCAACCGGCACTACCCCAGAATGCAACGAGTTTTGATAAATAATCACTAACGCATCCACTATTACCTCTGACATTTCTTTCAATACCCTGGGATGCATTCCATCCGGACCCGGGGACTTGTCCACCTTCAGTCCCATTAGTCTACCCAGCACTGCCTCTCTGGTAACATTAATCGTATTAAGTATTTCTCCTGCTGCCAACCCTCTATCGTTAATATTTGGCAAACTATTTGTGTCCTCCACCGTGAAGACCGACACAAAAAACGTATTTAAAGATTCAGCCATATCCTCATTTCCCACTATTAACTCCCCCCTCTCGTCCTCCAAGGGTCCGACATTCACTCTAGCCACTCTATTCCTTTTTATATATTTATAAAAACTTTTACTATCATTTTTTATATTAATTGCTAGCCTAGCTTCATAGTCTATCCTTCCTTTCTTTATCGCTTTCTTAGTCTCTCTTTGTTGTTTCTTAAATTTTTCCCAATCACTTGTTTCTCCACTATTTTTGGCCACTCTGTACGCAGCTGTTTTTATTTTAATACTCTCCTTTATTTCCTTCGTTATCCACGGCTGGTTCTCCCTTTTCTTACAATCCTTGTTTTTTGCTGGAATATACTTTTGCTGAGAACTGAAAAGGATCTCCTTAAAAATCCTCCACTGTTCCTCAGCTATCCTACCTGCCAGCCTGCTCTCCCAGTCTACCTTAGCCAATTCATCCCTCATCCTATCATATTTCCCTCTGTTCAAACAGAGGACACTGGTTTGAGACCAAACTTTCTCCTCTTCCATCTGAATCAGAAATTCGACCATATTGTGGTCACTAGACCCAAGAGGGTCCTTCACAATAAGATCCTTAATTCTACCTACCTCGTTACACAATACCAGATCCAAAATACCAGCTGGTCATGCAATTAGAACAGCTGACAATCACAAACAAATCTTCACTGTTCCAAAACATGCACAGTATGCCTACACAAGCAGTCTGTCCAGCATTTGCCATCAAACAGGATGCATTTTATCAAAATGGTGAAAGATTGCAAAGTTCTGAGGTACAGAGGGATCTGGGTGTCCTAATGCATAAGTCACAAAAGGCTAGTATGCAGGTCCAGCAAGTAATTAGGAAAGCTAATAGAATGTTATTGTTTATGGTGAGGGAATTAATTACAAAAGTAGAGAGGTTATGCTTCAGTTGCACAGGGCTCTCGTGAGACCACATCTGGAGTACTCTGTACACTATCAGTCTTCTTATTTAAGAAAGAAAACTGAATGCTGAGTGTAAATTTGTTTGAAGCAATTCAGAGAATGTTTACTAGACTAATACCAGGAATGGGTGCGTTCTCTTATTGTAATAGTTGGACAAGCTAGCCTTGTATCACTGGAGTTTAGAAGAGTAAGAGGTGGCTTGATTGAAACATCTAAGATCCTGAGAGGCCTTGATGGGGTGAATGTGAAGAGGATGCGTCCTCTCGTCAGAAAATATGGAACTAGGGGTCACTGTTTAAAAATAAAACAGATGAAGCTATTTTTTTCTCTCAGGATTGTGAGTCTCTGGAACTCTCTTCCTCAGAAGGCAATGGAAGCAGAGTCTTTGAATGTTTTTAAGGCAGAGGTGGATAGATTCTTGGTAAGCAAGGGGGTGAAAGGTTATCAGGGATAGGCAGGGTGCAGGTTTGAGGTTACTATCAGATCAGCCATGAATTTATTAAATGGCAGAGAAGGCTCGGGGGGCAGACTAGCCTACCTCTGCTCCTTGTTTTTACGTTTGTATGTTTTCTGGAAGTGGCTGACAGCATGGTCCACACCATTTTATAGCTTCAGGGCATCCACAGCACTGGGACAAGCTGTGGTACAGAGTGTAAAAATGCATCCTCAGTTTTTATAGCCTGGCATAATCTTAGGGTCAATAAACAATTGTCAGTTCATGATTTGTTGTGTGACATCTGTCAAAAAGGATGAATTGATTCAACCCTTGATTAGCTTGTGGCTTTCCTAATAGAAGGCTGGTGAGGTTAATGTGTATTCAGTCCACACTGAACGAGGTAAGACAGCTCAACAAGCCAAACAGAGGTTTTGATGTAGACCCATTTATGCATACTCTCTGGTTTCTGGAAATTCAAGAACAGTACATCTACAGGTTCCCCTTTCTCCACAGCACATGTTACACTTTCAAAGAACTCTAGTAACCTGGTTCAACATTATTTCCCTTGCATAAAGCCATGCTGACTCTTCCCGATTACCTTGAGCTTGTCTAAATGCCCAACTATAACCTCTTTATTTAATGATTGATTCTAATACCTCCCTGAATCCCTCCAGTCAGGGTTCTGCCCCTGCTACAGTACTGAAACTTCTCTTATCAAAGTCACAAATAAATGCCTTATTATTGTAACAAAGGTAAATTATTCTTCCTCATCCTTCTCAGCCTATCTTCAGACATGGTTGACCACATCACCCTCTTCCAAAGTATCTCTATTGTCATCCAGCTGGATGGGACTGCTCTTACCTAGTTCCATTCTTATCTATATAATCATAGCCAGAGAATCACTGGTAAGGATTTCTCTTTCCGCTCCTGCATCATTACCTCTGCAGTCTCCCAGGGATCTCTAATTTCTCACTCCACGCTGCCCCTCTGCTACATTTGAAAATACAACATCAACTGTCACATGTACATTGACAACACTGAATTCTACCTCACCACTATCTTGATCTTTCCAATGTCTCCATCAAATTGTATTTCCAACAAATAAGTGTAAATTTCCTCCAACTAAATATTGAGAAGATGAAAACTATTGTCCTTATCCCTACCAGAGACTCTGCCTTATTCAGTCCTATTCACTCACCTGAAGAAGGAGCGACACTCTGAAAGCTTGTGCTACCAAATAAACCTGTTGGACTTTAACCTGATGTTGTGAGGCTTCTTACTGTGCTTACCCCAGTCCAACGCCGGCATCTCCACATCGTATTCAATCCAGCCCACCCCCTGGCTAATGTCTGAGTCTGGACCAGACAGTTTGCAACATTGGTGTCATTTTTGACTACATATTCCTCTCACACTAAATTGGACATTTCTGCCTGCATAACATTGACTATTCCAAAGCACTCCTGCTATTCTTGAACTGATCCGAAACATTTTTGTTTTTGTCCTAACCCTTGCCAAGTTCTGTTCAGCTATCACCCTCCATTTTCTAATCTACGTTAGCTCCTGGCCAAGCAGCATATTGATTTTAAAAGCCTCATCCTTATTTACAAATTTCTCCATGATCTAAACCTCGTGATCTCTGTTATCTCCTCCAGTCCCACAACCCTCTGAAATATCTGCATCTTCTAAATCCATCTACCAGGGCGGCACGGTAGCACAGTGGTTAGCACTGCTGCTTCACAGCTCCAGGGACCTGGGTTCGATTCCCGGTGTGGGTCACTGTCTGTGTGGAGTTTGCACATTCTCCTTGTGTCTGCGTGGGTTTCCTCCGGGTGCTCCGGTTTCCTCCCACAGTCCAAAGATGTGCGGGTTAGCTTGATTGGCCATTCTAAATTGCCCTTAGTGTCCTGAGATGTGTAGGTTAGAGGGATTAGTGGGTAAATATGTAGGGATACGGGGCTAGGGCCTGGGTGGGATTGTGGTCGTTGCAGACTTGATGGGCCGAATGGCCTCTTTCTGTACTGTAGGGTTTCTATGATTCTACTTGAGAATCTCTGATTTTAATCATGCCACCATTGATAGTTGTATCTTCAATTGCCGAGACCCTAAACTCTGGGATTCCTTCCCCAAACATCTCCAGTACTGCCCCTCACTTTCCTCCTTCCAGATGCAGCTTAAAACTGATCTGCTTAACCAAGTGGTTAGACACTCGCTGTGATATTTCCTGCTGTGGATCAGTATCAAACTTTGCCGCTGTGAATTGCCTTGACCGGATTCCTATATTAGAGGTGTGATACAAATATAAGCTGAGAACTTACACCAAGCAAACATCTGCAGGTTCCTGCTGCCAAATGTTTTGTTACAAAACCTGTGTGTTGATGAATGGTTTCCAAAGGGAAAGACCCTGTCTTTTCCATGTCTGCAGACTTTATACCCGATTGTGTGAGAATGGTACAAGGATTTTGTTTTTCTGTGAAATCTAACTTTTTATCTTCACATTTTTATTCATTCAGAAAGGCATCTGAAAAAAGAATAAGAGGGAGAATGGCAATTTACTGTGGTTTATTTGTAATCGTAGACTACGGCACGGTAGCACAGTGGTTAGCACTGCTGCTTCACAGCTCCAGGGTCCCGGGTTCGATTCCCGGCTCAGGTCACTGTCTGTGTGGAGTTTGCACATTCTCCTCGTGTCTGTGTGGGTTTCCTCCGGGTGCTCCGGTTTCCTCCCACAGTCCAAAGATGTGCGGGTTAGGTTGATTGGCCAAGTTAAAAATTGCCCCTGGGATGCGTAGGTTAGAGGGATTAGCGGGTAAATATGTGGGGGTAGGGCCTGGATGGGATTGTGTTCGGTGCAGACTCGATGGGCCGAATGGCCTCCTTCTGCACTGTAGGGTTTCTATGATTTCTATGAGAATCATGTGGCATTTGGCTCATTAACTGTTCTGTTTTGAGCTAATTTAAGTTAAGGGGTTGGTTTAGCTCATTTGACTGGACGGCTGGCAATTGATGCCAACGAGTGCAGGTTTCAATTCCCATACTGGCTGAGGTTAGCCCACTGCCTTCCCGACCTTGCCCTTTGCCTAAGATGTGGTGAAGCTCAGGTTAAATCACCACCAGTCAGCTCTCTCTCAAAGAAAAAGCAAACTATGGCAGCATTTAAACTTTCATTAGTTTAAATTATATTAGTGTTGTTGAGCTTGTTGTTGAACCTATTAAATTGTGAAAACCAGTCTCTTATTGTGTTTACAGTGAAATGATAAATTACGTGAACAATCCCCAATAATGGACATGTGGTCAGAACAGAATGAAAACTGAATGCTGAGTGTAGTAAATCCAACTGAAGTTGTGCAAAGTTTCCAATTGAAACAGACTAATCAGTACAAGGGATATTAGTTGTACTGGAATATAATCAGTATTCAGAAGGTGACAGCACTCTTTGATCTTGTAATTGATTATGTGGCGAAGAAATCTGACGAGAGTGAAAAACAAGAATGATCTGAGAATTTACTGTCAGTTCTCGAGCAACAATCTAGAGACATGCCAAAGACTTCATAATGTAAGCAGCATTTGAAACCCCTCAACCACAAAACAGAAATAAATTATTTTTTAAAACAGAGAAATTAATCCAAAGATCCAAAACTGAAGGGAAAAAAAACCTTTTTTGCAAATCATAGAGTCATAGAGGTTTAGGGCATGGAAACAGGCCCTTCAGCCCAACTTGTCCATGCCGCCCTTTTTTAAAAAACTCCTGAACTAATCCCAATTGCCCGCATTTGGCCCATATCTCTCCATACCCATCTGACCCATGTAACTGTCTAAACGCTTTTTAAAAGTCAAAACTGTACCCGCCTCTACTACTACCTCTGGCAGCTTGTTCCAGACACTCACCACCCTCTCTGTGAAAAAATTGCCCCTCTGGACACTTTTGTATCTCTCCCCTCTCACTTTAAACCTATGCCCTCTAGTTTCAGACGCCCCTACCTTTGGGATAAGATATTGACTATTTAGCTGATCTAAGAACATAAGAACATAAGAAATAGGAGCAGGAGTAGGCCATCTAGCCCCTCGAGTCTGCCCCGCCATTCAATAAGATCATGGCTGATCTGAAGTGGATCAGTTCCACTTACCCGCCTGCTCCCCATAACCCTTAATTCCCCTACCAATCAGAAATCCATCTATCCGTGACTTAAACATATTCAACGAGGTAGCCTCCACCACTTCAGTGGGCAGAGAATTCCAGAGATTCACCACCCTCTGAGAAAAGAAGTTCCTCCTCAACTCTGTCCTAAACTGACCCCCCTTTATTTTGAGGCTGTGTCCTCTAGTTCTGGTTTCCTTTCTAAGTGGAAAGAATCTCTCCACTTCTACCCTATCCAGCCCCTTCATTATCTTATGTGCCTCGATAAGATCACCCCTCAGCCTTCTAAACTCCAACGAGTACAAACCTAATCTGCTCAATCTCTCCTCATAATCTACACTCCTCATCTCCGGTATCAACCTGGTGAACCTTCTCTGCACTCCTTCCAAGGCCAATATATCCTTTCGCAAGTAAGGGGACCAAAACTGCACACAGTATTCCAGCTGCGGCCTCACCAATGCCTTGTACAGATGCAGCAAGACTTCTCTGCTTTTATATTCTATCCCCTTCGTGATAAATGCCAACATCCCATTTGCCTTCTTGATCACCTGTTGTACTTGCAGTCTGAGTTTTTGCGACTCATGCACAAGGACCCCCAGGTCCCTTTGTACAGTAGCATGTTGTAATTTTTTTCCATTTAAATAATAATCCAATTTGCTATTATTTCTTCCAAAGTGAATAACCTCACATTTGCCAACGTTATACTCCATCTGCCAGATCCTCGCCCACTCACTCAGCCTATTCAAATCTCTCTGCAGACCTTCCGCTTCCTCCATGCAATTCACTTTCCCACTTATCTTCGTGTCGTCAGTCCCCTCCTCCAGATCATCTATGTAAATAGTAAACAGTTGAGGCCCCAGTACCGATCCCTGCGGCACGCCACTAGTCACCATCTGCCAACCAGAAAAGCACCCATTTATTCCAACTCTCTGCTTCCTGTTGGATAGCCAATCCCCAATCCACGCTAACACCCTACCCCCAACTCCGTGTAACCCAATCTTCTGCAGCAACCTTTTGTGAGGCACCTTATTGAATGCCTTTTGGAAATCTAAAAACACCACATCTACTGGTTCCCCTCCGTCAACCGCACTAGTCACATCTTCATAAAAATCCAGTAAGTTCGTCAAACACGACTTTCCTCTCATGAATCCATGCTGCGTCTGCTTGATCGAACCATTCTCATCCAGATGGCCTGCTATTTCTTCTTTAATGATGGATTCCAGCATTTTCCCAACTACAGACGTTAAGCTAACCGGCCTGTAGTTACCCGCCTTTTGTCTATTTCCTTTTTTAAACAGCGGCGTAACAGTAGCTGTTTTCCAATCAGCTGGCACTACACCAGAGTCCAGTGAATTTTGATAAATAACTACTTACGCATCTGCTATTACCTCTGACATTTCTTTCAGTACCCTGGGATTCATTCCATCCGGGCCCGGGGACTTGTCCACCTTCAATCCCGTTAGTCTACCAAGCACTGCCTCTCTAGTAACAATAATTGTATTGAGTACCTCTCCTCCTACCAACACTCAATCGTTAATATTCGGTAAACTATTTGTGTCTTCCACCGTGAAGACCGACACAAAAAACCTATTTGAAGTCTCAGCCATTTCCTCGTTTTCCATTATTAAATCCCCCCTCTCGTCCTCCAAGGGTCCAACATTCACTCTAGCCACTCTATTCCTTTTTATATATTTGTAAAAACTTTTACAATTATTTTTTATGTTTAGAGCTAGTTTCGTTTCATAATCTATCTCATAGAATCATAGAAACCCTACAGTGCAGAAAGAGGCCATTCGGCCCATCGAGTCTGCACCGAACACAATCCCTCCCAGGACCTATCCCCATATCCCCACATATTTACCCGCTAATCTACGCATCCCGGGACACTAAGGGCAATTTAGCATGGCCAATTAACCTAACCCGCACATCTTTGGACTGTGGGAGGAAACCGGAGCACCCGGAGGAAACCCACGCAGACACAGGAAGAATGTGCAAACTCCACACAGACAGTGACCCGAGCCGGGAATCGAACCCAGGTCCCTGGAGCTGTGAAGCAGCAGTGCTAACCACTGTGCTACCGTGCCGCCCCAACCACTGTGCTACCGTGCCGCCCCTTTCCTTTCTTTATCTACCGTGCTACCGTGCCGCCCCTTTCCTATCTTTCCTTTCTTTATCGCTTTCTTAGTCATTCTTTGGTGTTTTTTAAAGCTTTCCCAATCTTCTAAGTCTCCACTATTTTTGGCCATTCTGTACGCATCAATTTTTAATTTAATACTCTCCTTTATTTCCTTCGTTATCCACGGCTGGTTATCCCTTTTCTTACAGTCCTTCTTTATCACCGGAATATATTTTTGCTGAGTACTGAAAAAGATCTCCTTAAAAATCCTCCACTGTTCCTCAGCTGTCCTACCTACCAGTCTGCTCTCCCAGTCCACCCTCGCCAATTCAGCCCTCATCCTATCGTACTCCCCTCTGTTCAAGCAGAGGACATTGGTTTGGGACCCTACTTTCTCCCCCTCCATCTGCACCAGAAATTCGACCATATTGTGATCACTCGACCCAAGAGGGTCCTTCACAAGAAGATCCTTAATTCTACCTGTCTCGTTACACATTGTAAGAAGTTTAACAACACCAGGTTAAAGTCCAACAGGTTTATTTGGTAGCAAAAGCCACACAAGCAAGAAAAAGCTTGTGTGGCTTTTGCTACCAAATAAACCTGTTGGACTTTAACCTGGTGTTGTTAAACTTCTTACTGTGTTTACCCCAGTCCAACGCCGGCATCTCCACATCATCGTTACACATTACCAGATCTAAGATAACTCGTTCCCTCGTAGGTTCTGTAACATACTGTTCAAGGAAACTATCCCGACAGCATTCTAAGAACTCTTCCTCCATCCCACCACGTCCAACTTGAGTCAGCCAATCAATATGCAGGTTAAAATCCCCCATGATTATTGCCGTTCCGTTTTTGCACGCATCCATTATTTGTTTGTTTATAGCCCTCCCCACCTCAACAGTATTATTTGGGGGCCTATAGACCACGCCTACTTGTGTCTTTCTCCCCCTACTATTCCTTATCTCTACCCATAATGATTCCACGTTTTGCTCCTTAGAGCCTATGTCATCCCTCACTACTACCCTGATATTATTCTTTATTAACAGAGCTACCCCACCACCTTTTCCATCCTGTCTATCCTTCCTAAATGCCTGATACCCCTGGATATTCAATTCCCAGTCCTGGTCACCCTGTAACCACGTTTCTGTAATGGCCACTAGATCATACCCATTTGTGCTGATTTGTACCATCAACTCATTTACTTTGTTCCGAATGCTCCGTGCATTCAGGCAAAGTGTCCTTATTCCAGCTTTTATCTGGACCCGAATTGTTGAAATGTTATTAACCTCCTCCCTCTTACACTGTCTATAACCCTTCTCTATTTGCGAGCTAACTTCCTTGCTCCCAGTCACCTCGTCTCGATCCCCTCCCCCCAACCTATCTAGTTTAAATTCTCCCCAGTAGCCTTAGCCAACCTTCCCGCCAGGACATTGGTCCCCCTGGGATTCAAGTGCCACCCGTTTTTTGTGTACAGGTCACACCTGCCCCTGAAGAGGTCCCAATGTGTGACTGAGGGACTGGTGCAGGGGGCAGGGACTCAGTCACACATTCATCCTCCACCTCACTCCATTCCTGCCCTCACCTTCCCGTGGCACAGGCAGCAATCCTGAGATTAATACCCTTGCTTTCCTTCTTCTCAGCTGTCTTCCTAATTCCCTATACTCTCTTTTCATGACCCCTTCCCCCTTCCTACCCACATCAGCGGTACCAATATGTACCACTACCTCTGGCTCTTCTCCCTCCCACCTCAGGATTTCAGGGACTCGCCCAGCGACATCCTGGATCCCGGCCCCAGAGAGGCAGACAACCATCCGAGACTCCCGCCTACCTCCGCAAAAACATCTGTCCCTCCCCCTTACTGTTGAGTCCCCGATCAACACTGCCACCCTCTGCTTTTCCTTAGCCCTCTGAGTTACAGGGCTGGCCTCCACTCTGGAGACACGGCCACTGCTGCTTCGCCCAGGCGGGCTGTCCCGTCCCCCCCCCCCCCCCCCCCCCCCCCGCAGCAGTACTCAGGCAGGAGTACTTGTTGTGTTGGGGCACATCCACTGGGGTGCTCTCTGTCACCCGAGCTTTCCCCTTCCTGGCTGTTACCCACTTGTCTGACTCCTGTGGCCCCGGTGTAACCATGTTTCTGTAACTGGTATCAATTGTCTGCTCAATCTCCCTCATCAGACGAAGGTCATCGAGCTCCAGCTCCAGCACAATTACCCGGTCCTGTAGGTGCTGCAACTCAATGCACCTGGCACAGATATGGGTGTCCGGGAGGCTAGGAATCTCCAGGATCTCCCACATCATACACCCAGAAAACAAACTGGCCTCACACTCATATTTGACCCTTTTTAACAAGGCACACAGAGAAAAGTTAAGAATTATAAAACTAAGATTTGAAACTCACCCTTGCTTGCCCTTACCCCAAAGCCCTGTGAGCCAAAGCCCTTACAGCTCACACTCTGCTCCCCACTCACTCCACTGCCCACTGCCGACGTTGCCCGCTGTATACTGCAGCCTCCCTTTTATACTTCGTGCGCTTTAAAAAAACTACAAAATGTCCACCCACGTGACCCCGCGCCCGGTCTACTTCTGGTTTAAACTTAAACTTTTAAATCACTACAACCCCACGAAAAAATAAATAATTAAAGTCGCTCCCTTCCCCTTTTTACTGTAACTACCAAACACTCCTCTCTCTGTTGCTCCAGATGAACAATGAAATCTGTGCCCCTCATTATTTTATAGACCTCTATAAGATCACCCCTCAGCTTTCTACGCTCCAGAGAAAAAAGTCCCAGTCTATCCAGCCTCTCCTTATTACTCAAACCATCAAGTCCGGGTAGCATCCTAGTAAATCTTTTCTGCACTCTTTCAAGTTTAATAATATCCTTTCTATAATAGGGTGACCAGAACTGCACACAGTATTCCAAGTGTGGCCTTACCAATGTCTTGTACAACTTCAGCAAGACGTCCTAACTCCTGTATTCAATGTTCTGACCAGTGAAACCAAGCATGCTGAATGCCTTCTTCACACTCTGTCCACCTGTGACTCCACTTTCAAGGAGCTATGAACATGTACCCCTAGATCGCTTTGTTCTGTAACTCTCCCCAACACCCTACCATTAACTGAGTAAGTCCTGCCCTGGTTCAATCGACCAAAATGCATAACCTCGCATTTATCTAAATTAAACTCCATCTGCCATTCGTCAGCCCACTGGCCCAATTGATCAAGATCCTGTTGCAATCGGAGATAACTTTGTTCACCGTCCACTATACCACCAATCTTGGTATCATCTGCAAACTTACTAACCATGCCTCCTATATTCTCATCTAAATCATTAATATAAGTGACAAATAACAGTGGACCCAGCACTGATCCCTGAGGCACACCACTGGTCACAGGCCTCCAGTTTGAAAACAACCCTCTACAACCACCATCACAATGTGATGAGAAACCTGAGATTCTGTCTTCCTGATGTCATGTTGCTGATCATTTCTGCTTGTTTTAACGGCTTTTCAATTCCTTTAAAAAATCTGGTAAAAGTGTTGTGCCTTCGTGGTTTATGTGTGAAAAAGTGGAAGTCAAGGTGAAGCTGAAATGTATTTGTCACAATTTAATTGTATTCAGGTCATTGTGTAATTTTAGTTTTAATGAACACTGAAGACAACAACTTTAATAAATTCCTAGGGTCGCTGTTAAGGCACAAAGAAAATGGAGTTTGGTTCTTTTCCATGCATCAAGTTTCCTTTAAGTCAATTTGAAAGCTATGTGATGTCAGCCAACACTGGCTGAATCAGACTAATCTTGGCTCTACCTTTTCACATCATTAGGATTCCAGACCAGAGCCCGCATTTTGTTACAATCTGCTTAGTAACCAGTAACTTTGTTTTCATTAAAGTGGACCAAATTTGCAATCCATAGTACTCACTAAGAGAATAAAGCCACAGGATTTCAGTTTTAAACCATAAGAAATATTACTCTACACGGGTTAACAAAAGAGTCAATGCTATCTACCTTCTACTTTCAGAATTAACATGAGGTAAACATGATTTAACAGGCAAACTTTGGTCTCACACACACCACAAGCTGCACATTAAATGGCAGATACATCCACAGATGCTAAATTAGACACAAAAAAACTACAAAAAATGATTTTATCACAATACAAATAATTTAAGCCTTCCACAAGCTGACAACTTTAATTTTACTGGAATGGGATTAAACATAGAAACATAGAAACTAGGAGTAGAAATAGGGCCATTCAGCTCTTTTAGCCTGCTCTGCTATTTAATATGATCAAGGTTGATCCGTGATCTCAATGCCATATTCCCGCTTTCTCCCCATATCCCTTGAAGCCATTAAAAAAATTTAAATTATCTACCTTTCTTGAACATATTCAGTGTCTTGGCCTCTGCAGCCTTCTGTGGTAGAGAATTTCACAGGTTCACTACCCTTTGAGTGAAGAGATTTCTCCTCACCTCAGTTCTAAATAGTCTATCCTGTAACCTGACACTGTGTCCCCTGGTTCTAGATTCCTCATGATGTGGAAATGCCAGCGTTGGACTGGGGTAAACACAGTAAGAAGTCTAACAGCACCAGGTTAAAGTCCAACAGGTTTATTTGGTAGCAAACGCCACGAGCTTTCGGAGCGTGCTGCTCCTTTGTCAGGTGGAGCAGATCTCCCACTCCACCTGACGAAGGAGCAGCACGCTCTGAAAGCTAGTGGTGTTTGCTACCAAATAAACCTGTTGGACTTTAACCTGGTGTTGTTAGACTTCTAGATTCCCCAACCAGGGAAAACATCCCCCCTACATTTAATCTATCCAGCCCTGTTAGAATTTTATACATTTCAATCAGAATCTCATCCTTCTAAACTCTGGTGAATACAGATCCAGTTGAACCAATCTCTCCTCACAGCTCAGTCCCGCCAACCTCAGTATCACCCCTATGAACCTCCACTGCACTCCCTCTACGACAAGTATATCCTTTCTCACGAAGAAAGACCAAAACTACATGGTCTTACCAAGGCCCTGTATAACTGCAGTAATGATGTGGAGATGCCGGCGTTGGACTGGGATAATCACAGTAAGAAGTTTAACAACTCCAGGTTAAAGTCCCTCTGGTGTCACATTATGTCCCGCTGGTGTCCCGCTGGAAAGCTTGTGTGGCTTTTGCTACCAAATAAACCTGTTGGACTTTAACCTGGTGTTGTTAAACTTCTTACTGGAACTGCAGTAAGACATCCCTACTTTGAATCTCAAATCCTCATGCAATGAAGGCCAACAAACCATTTGCCTTCCTAATTGCTTGCTGCACTTGCCTCTCCACTGTACAAAGACACCCAGGTACCTTTGTGCATCCACACTTCACAATATACCAGCATTTAAATAATATTCTTTCTTTCTGTTTTTAACATTTAGCCGCATTGTACTGCATCTGCCATGTGTTTTCCCACTCACTCAGCTTGTATAAATCATCCTGAAGCCTCCTTGCATCCTCTTCACAACTCACAATTCCACCCAGTTTTGTGTCATCAGCAAACTTGGATATGTTACATTTGGTTGCCTCATTCAGATCATTTATATATACTGTGAACAGCTGGAGCCCAAGTACCGAGCTCTGTGATATCTCACTAGTCACTGCCTGCTACTTGGAAAAATAACCATTTATTCCCCCTCTCTGTTTCCTGTCTGCCAATCAATTCTTGATCCATGCTAATACATTACCCCATATCCCATGTGCTTTAATTTTTCCCCAAGCTTTTATGTGGGACCTTATCAAAAGACTCCTGAAAATCTAAATACAACACATCCATTAGTTCTCCCTTATCTATTCTACTCGTTACATCCTCAAAGTGCTCCAGTAGATTTGGTACGCATGGTTTGCTTTTATAAACACATGCTGACTTTGTTCAATCCTGTTAGAACGTTCCAAATGTTCTGTCATCACATCTTTTTTAGTAGAATCTAGCATCTTCCCCACTACTGATGTCAGGCTTATTGGTCTTTAATTCTCCCTCTTTTCTCTCCCTTCCTTTTTAACTAGTGGGGTTACATTTGTCACACTCCAATCTCGAGGAACTGTTCCACAGACCATCGGACTTTGGAAGATGACCACGAATGCATCCAATATTTCCAGGGCCACTTCCTTTAATACTCTGAGTTGTAGATTATCAGACCTGCGGGAGTTAACCCAGGTTCCCCAGATTTTCTCAGCAACACACTCAGGTGTAAGCCATGACTGTGAGTTACAAAATATCTACAAATTCGATTTTCCTCCTGAGAACTTTTAGGTCCCATCTTTCAAAGAACTAGTTCGATCGCCAGGCTGAGAGCAGCTCCACTCTATCCGAGTTTCACAAATACCATCTTCAACCAAAATGCATGTTATTACAGATCTCTCTGAAATCTGCTTCCAGCTAGCCTTCCTGATCACTTTTCCAGCTGCTCTGACCTCCCACCGACATTGTGTCCCTGTGTTGGGTAGTTTCCAGTGTTTGAACATAGACATGGTCCCAGCTTAGCCACACTGCTGCCAACAACTGTTTTGGGGCTTCCTTGTGCCTTTACTTTGCCCCATGCTGCTTTTCTGAGTCCCTAATCTCTCAGCAGTACAGCTAATGACAGCACTTCAGCTCCATGGAGCCACTGTGTCTACCCCCATCTCATTGTTCACTAACTGTTCTTCACTGTTCCTTGAACTGACCTGTGTGACCCGTTCATATCTCCCAGCAGGGTTCCTCCCCTGTTCTTAGGTAGGAGCAAATGTATCAAAGCTAGATATGCTAAATTCTGCAGTCAGCAAAGGGACACCCTCCACATGTACAACACATATAACATATAAAAACACACAGACATTAAAAAAATCCAAAATAAAATGATTCCACCTCAACACAAATAATTTAAGGCCTACCACAGGTTGCTGGATTTATTTTGTTCTGGGCTGAGATTATCTCTGTTTATATATTCACACAGCTTTGACTTTGCTGAAAATATATATTTGTCATTATTAAATGTTTAGGTTTTTAACAGCTATAGAAGGAAATCAGCAATTGAAACACAGAAATATAGAAAATAAGAGCAGGAATAGGCCATTCGGCCCTTCAAGCCTGCTCCACCATTTATTATAATCATGGCTGATCATCCAACTCAGTAACTTTTCCCACTTTCCTCCCATATCCTTTGATCCCTTTCACTCCAAGAGCTATATCTGACTCCTTGTAAACATGATGTGGAGATGCCGGCGTTGGACTGGGGTAAGCACAGTAAGAAGTCTCACAACACCAGGTTAAAGTCCAACAGGTTTATTTGGTAGCAAATACCATAAGCTTTCGGAGCAATGCTCCTTCGTCAGATGGAGTGGTCTCTGTTCTCAAACAGGGCACAGACACAGAAATCAAATTACAGAATACTGATTAGAATGCAAATCTCTACAGCCAGCATGGTACATTGGGGAAACCATGCAGACGCTACGACAACGGATGAATGAACACCACTCGACAATCACCAGGCAAGACTGTTCTCTTCCTGTGGGGGAGCACTTCAGCAGTCACGGGCATTCAGCCTTGGATCTTCAGGTAAGCGTTCTCCAAGGCGGCCTTCACGACACACGACAGCGCAGAGTCACTGAGCAGAAACTGATAGCCAAGTTCCGCACACATGAGGACGGTCTAAACCGGGATGTTGGATTTATGTCACATTATCAGTAACCGCCACAGCTTGACTCCTGGACTTGCACAATTTCACAAGCTGTACTGTCTGGAGACAATACACATCTCTTTAACCTGTGTTGAATGCTCCCTCCACCCACATTGTCTGTGCATTTAAGACCTGGCTGGCTGTAGAGATTTGCATTCTAATCAGTATTCTGTAATTTGATTTCTGTGTCTGTGCCCTGTTTGAGAACAGAGACCATTCCATCTGACGAAGGAGCATTGCTCCGAAAGCTTATGGTATTTGCTACCAAATAAACCTGTTGGACTTTAACCTGGTGTTGTGAGACTTCTTACTGTCCTTGTAAACATACAGATGGTGATCTTATCAGCTTGTCATGCCAGTCAATCGACATGATGAGCTGGTAAGATCAGGCGAGAGGTGGAAAATGGGGCTCACACCCAGTTTCTCGCCTCTCACAACGTTATTGGCACTGTTCCGCCAGCATAATCAGCCTTGTGCCCAAGAAGGGCATGAAGCGGATTTCAATATTAATCAGGGGATTTCAATGTGATTAGTGAGTCCTGGACACAATTGTCCGGCCTTGCTGGTGGAGGTCCTCACCAGTGAGGAACGGGGACCTGATGTGATGGTCTCACCAGTGGGATTGGAGGCCATTGAGCCCCTTCCCCCTCCCCCCAGGTGATCGGGGGCAGGACTGGGCAAGTGCCCCTTGGCCAGTGCCAGCCTGACACTGCCAGCCTGGCACCACCCGCCAGGCACCAGTGCCACGAGGGCAGGCCTAAGCAGAGGTTTAAAGCCCGAAGGAGGCTGAGCCTGAGGGGTTGGTCCATGACAGAGGTGGAGCCATGACTGGGAGGCAGTGGGGGAGCTCTGTAAGGGGAGGGGGGTTACTCCTCATGGGGGGGGGGGGGGGATTTAGGGCGAGAATCAGCTGGGGGTGGACCGAGAGCTGCATTCGGTCAGGGTGGGGGGGAAGAGTTCGGGGGGTGGGGATCAGCCGGCAGGGGATGATTGGGGATGGATCAAAGTTGGGTGCATTTGGAGTGACAGATCTCTCAGAGCATTATGTACATACTTGTACCCAGTGCACTGAGAGTTCAGGGTACCTGCGCAATGGCACCCCTAGAGCTTAGCAGCTGGCTTCTCAGCATGAAAAGGCTCTGCCCACTCCTCCTGTTTCTTGGAGGGAGGAGGCTTAAATACACGATTGACTTTTATCGTATGTGGTTTTATTTATTAAAAAGTTAATAGTCACACACATTTAAAAACTCACACAGGCTGAAAAACAAAGGTCTTCTCTAAGAGCCTTCACAGACAGACAGCAAGTTTGGCAAAGCACATAAATCAGACATCTGTCACTGAAAAATGGGAGTGATCCACAGATATAGAAATGAGCTGTACTATGAAGTTTTCGTGTTGACTGGATATTATAATGAAACAAGCGTAAAGTGATTGTGATTGGTTTATGCTAATTACTCGTAATTGGTTTTGAAAACTTTAATTGCCTTTGCATCTTGGAATACACCATTCTGGCTAGCTACAGGGATGTGAATGTAGCTTCCCAGCATCCTTGCTATAGCTTGTATTAAAACAGCTGTTTCAGAAAACTCTGTTACTTGTCTGGTTACTCGAAGGGTAAAGTTGTGATCAATCAAAAGGCTGACATCAAAGCCTGCAACAGCCTCATTTTTTTTCTAAGTGCCATATGATTAAGTTTGGGACCTAGCCCAAAAAATGGGCACTTGCTCTCCCATTTTGACACTCTTTTGCCACTCAGAATATTTTTAGTAAGATCACCCCCACAATGTTGCAGTTTCAACTGCTTTCTATGGTAACAAATTCTACAGGCTCACCACTCTCTAGGTGAAGAATTTTTTCCTCATTTCATTCCTAAAAGGTTTACCCCATATCCTTAGACTATGACTCCGGCTTCTGGACACCCCACCATTGAAAACATCCTTTCTACATCTACTCTGATTAGTCCTGTTAAAACTTCATGGGTTTCTATGAGATTCCACCCGTCTCCCCCCACCCTCATTCTTCTAAACTCCAGTGAATACTTTCCTAACCGACTCAATCTCCCCTCATATGTCATTCCCTCTATCCCAGGAATCAGTTAGGATTGATTTTGTTGCACCCTCTCCATAGCAAGAATACTCTTCCTCAGATAAGGAGCCGAAAACTGCACACAATATTCCAGGTGTGGTTTCACCAAGGCCCTGTATAACTGCAGCAATACATCCCTGCTCCTGTACTCGAATCCTCTTGCGATGAAGGTCAACATACCATTTGGCTTCTTCATGGCCTGCAGCACCTGAATGCTTACCTTCACGCCCAGGTCTCATTTCATGTTCCCCTCTCTCAATCTACAGCCATTCAGATAGTAATCTGCCTTCCCATTTTGATTTGATTTGAGTCATTATCGTCACATGTATTGGGATACAGTGAAAAGTAATTTTTCTTGCGCACTATACAGACAAAGTATGCTGCTCATAGAGAAGGGAAGGAGAGAGTGCAGAATATAGTGTTACAGTCATTGCCACAGTGTAGAGAAAGATCAACTTGATGTGAGGTAGGTCCATTCAAAAATCTGATGGCAGCGGGGAAGAAACTGTTCTTGAGTTAGTTGGTACGTGATCTCAGACTCTTATTTCCTGACGGAAGAAGGTAGAAGGGATTATGTCCGAGGTGCATGGGGTCCTTTGATTATGCTGGCTGCTTTTCCAAGGCAACGGGAAGTGTAGACAGAGTCAGTGGATGGGATGCTGGTTTGCATGATGGACTGAGCTACATTAATAATCCTTGGTAGTTTCTTGTGGTCTTGGTCAGAGCAAGAGCCACACCAATCTCTGCTACACTTTTTTGCTACTAAAGTGGTTTGTATTTGCCCACTCATTCAACTTGTCCAAATTACACTGAAGCATCTATGCATCCTCTCACCCAGCTTTGTGCCATATTTAAATTTGGAGATGGGTGGCACGGTAGCACAGGGTTAGCACTGCTGCTTCACAGTGCCAGAGACCCGGGTTTGATTCCCGGCTTGAATCACTGCTTGTGTGGAGTTTGCACATTCTCCCCGTGTATGTAGGTTTCCCCTGGGTGCTCCAGATTTCTCCCACATTCTGAAAGACGTGCTGGTTAGGTGTATTAACCCGAACAGGTGCCGGACTGTGGCGACTAGGGGAATTTCACAGTAACGTCATTGCAGCGTTAATGTAAGCCTTACTTGTGATGAATAAATAAACTTTACTTTTTACATTTAGTTCCCGCATCTAAATCATTGATAAATATTGTGAATAGCTGCGGTCCCAGCACTGATCCCTGTGGCACCCCACTAGTTACTGCCTGTGATTTAGAAAAAGACCTGCTTAGTCCTCCTCTTTGTTTTCTATGTGCTAGCCAGTTTTCTATCCATATCAATACACTACCCCTATCCCATGCACTTTAATTTTACATGCTAATCTCTTGAGTTGAAAGTGTTCTGAAAGTCCAAATAAATGACATCCACTGGCTCCCCTCATCAACTCAACTAGTTACATCCTCGAAGAATTCTAGTAGATTTGTCAAGCATGATTTCCCTTTTGTAAATCCATGCTCTGTCCAATCCAGCCTTCTTTTAGAAATGGACTTTCGAATTTTCAAAGAACAAAGAAAAGTACAGCACAGTACAGCACCTTTGCTTCCTTCAGCCCTCCAATCCTGTGCCGATCTGATGCCCTAACTAAAAAAAAAATTTCTGCCGTTACTCAGTCCGTATTCCTCTCTTCCCTCCCTGTTCATGTCTTCATCCAGATGCCTCTTAAATGTTACTAATGTGCTTGCTTCGACCACCTCCTCTGGCAGCGCATACCAGGCACCCACCGCTCTCTGTGTGAAAAACTTCCCCCGTACATCTTCCTTAAACTTTCCCCTCCCACCTTGAACTTGTGCCCCCTTGTAATTGACACTTCTACCCCAGGAAAAAGCCTGTGACTATCCACCCTGTCTATGCCTGTCATAATTTTGTAGACCTCTCTCAGGTCTCCTCTCAGCTTCCGTCTTTCCAGTGAAATCAATCCTAGTTTATTCAACCTCTCCTCATAGCCAACACCCTCGAGGCCAACATCCTGATGAACCTTCTTTGCACTCTCTACAAAACTTCCACCTCCTTCCGGTAGTGTGGTGACCAGAACTGCACGCAATACTCCAAATGCAGCCTAACCATGGTTTTAATATACCTGCAACATGATTTCCCAACTCTTGTACTCAAGGTCACGGCTGATGAAGGCAAGCATGCCATATGCTTTCTTAATCAGCTTAGCCACCTGTGTTGCCCCTTTTAGGGAACTGTGGACCTGCACACCCAGTTCCTTCTCTATGTTAATGTTCCTAAGGGTCATGTCTTTTGCAGTATAATTGACACCTAAATTTGATCCTCCACCACCTCGCATTTGTCCAGATTAAACTCCATCTGCCATTTCTGTGTCCAAGTCTCCAATCTATCTATATCCTATTTTGTACAAAACTCTGGTGCGTCTGCACTTGGAGTATTGCGTACAGTTCTGGTTGCCGCATTATAGGAAGGATGTGGAAGCATTGGAAAGGGTGCAGCGGAGATTTACCAGGATGTTGCCTGATATGGTGGGAAGGTCTTGTGAGGAAAGGCTGAGGGATTAGATAGGGTGGACAGTGAGAGCCTTTTTCCTCAGATGGTGATGGCTAGCATAAGGGGACATACTTAATTGGGCATACTTACATGTCATACTTACTGCATTGAAGCAAATGCACTCCAGACCTCCAGTCCCGCCAAACCCCACTACTGACATCAGGCTGACTGATCCATAATTAACTGCTGTCTTTCTATCTCCTTTTTTGAATAGTGGGGTTACATTAGCTACTCTCTAATGTGTAGGAACTCTTCCAGAGTCTATAGAATCTTGCGAGAGGATCACCAATACTTCCACTATTTCTAGGGCCATTTCCTTAAGTGCACTGGGATGTAGATTATCAGGCCCTAGGGATTTATCGACCTTCAATCCCATCAATTTCCCCAACACAATTTCCCTACCAATACTGATTTCCTTCAGTTCCTCCCTCTCACTAACTGCTCCCCAACATTTCGGTACTTTACTTGTGTCCTCCTTTGTGAAGACAGAGCCAAAATGCTCATTTAGTTGGTCAGCCATGTCTTTGTTCCCCACTGTGCGGAAGCACAGTGGCACAGTGGTTAACTCTGCTGCCTCACAGTGCCAGAGACCTGTGTTTAATTGCGGCCTTGGGTGACTGTGTGGAGTTTGCACTTTCTCCCCATGTCTGACTGGGTTTCCTCCAGGTGTTTCAGTTTCCTCACACAGTCCAAAGATGTGTGGGTTAGGTTAATTGGCCATGATAAATTGCCCCTTAGTGTCAGGGGGATTAAAAGGGTAAATATGTGGGGTCACAGTGATAGGGCCTGAGTGGAATTGTTATTGGTGCAGGTTTGATGGGCCAAATGGCCTCCTTCTGCACTGTAAGGATTCTATGATTCCATGTTTATAAATTCTCCTGTTTCTGACTGAAAGGACCTACATTTGTCTTCCCCAATCCTTTTCTCTTCACGTACCTAAAGAAGCTTTTACAGTCAGTTTTTATGTTCCCTGCAAACCTACTTTATTACTCTATTTTCCCTTTCTTATTCAATCCCTTTGTCTTCATTTTCTGAACTCTAAACTGTCCCCAATCCTCGGGTCTGTTGTTTGTGCTGATCAATTTGTATGCCTCTCTCTTGGATCTAATACTATCTCTCATTTCCCATGTAAGCCAGGGTTTGGCGAGCGTTCCAGTTTTTTTTGGGCCAGACAGGAATGAACAATTGTTGCAGTTCAGACATGCACTCCTTGAATGTTTGCCATTGCCTATCCACCATCATCCCTTTAAGTTAAGTTCCCAATCAAAGCCAACTCGTGCCTCACATCATCGTAGTTTCCTTTATTAAGATTCAGGAACCTAGTCTCAAAATCAAGTGCGTCACTCTCCACCTTGATTAAAAATTCTAGCATGTTATGGTCTCTCATCCCCAAGGGGTCTTGCACAACCATATTGCCAATTATTCCTTTCTCAATACACTATCACCCAGGATGGCCTTTTCTCAAGTTAGTTCCTCAACGTATTGGTCGAGAAAACCACCCATATACACTCCAGGAATTCCTATGTCTAATTTGATTTGTCCAATCTATATGCAGATTAAAGTCACCCATAATTATAGATGTTCCCTTATCGCACGTGTCTCTAATTTCTCAGGTTCTACCATACAGATTCCACATCATCGGAACTAATCATTTTCCTCACTGTTGTGTTTATTTCCTCTTTCACCAGCAATGTAACTCCACCTACTTTTCTTTTTTGTCTGTCCTTCCTAATACTGAATATCCCTGGATGTTCAGTTCCCTTTACTGGTCACCTTGCAACTATGTCTCCGTAATCCCAACCATATCATACCTGTTTACATCCATTAGCACGATTAATTCATCCACTTTATTGCAAATGCTCCGTGTTAAGGCACAAAGCCTTAAGTCTTGTCTTTTTAACATTACTTGTCCCATTCCAATTATTTTTCCCTAAGGCCCTGTTTGATTCTGGCCCTTGATTTCCACACTTATCTCTTCTTATTCCCTTTTCTCTACTTTGGTCTTATCCTTGTTTCCCCGTCTTCTGACTCTTTGCCTAGATTCCCATTTCCCTGCCAGTTTAATTTAAACCCTCCCCAAATATTCGAGAAAATATTTCCCCTGGAACATCAGTCTCAGTCCTGCTCAGCTGTAACCCTTCAGAATGTACTGGTCCCACCTCCCCCAGAACTGGCCCCAATGCCTCAGGA
This sequence comes from Mustelus asterias, assembly GCF_964213995.1. Lineage (NCBI taxonomy): Eukaryota > Metazoa > Chordata > Chondrichthyes > Carcharhiniformes > Triakidae > Mustelus > Mustelus asterias. The sequence goes on along the minus strand of NC_135804.1, from coordinate 75,446,379 downwards.
ATCTGAAACCCTCCCCATCACACCCGGAGCAATTCTCCCACCTCACCACGCTAATTTTCTAGCATATTAGGATGGGAGAATCTCACGGCCGCGCATGTAATTTTTCATGTAATTAGCAGGCCTAGACTTGAATTCTCTGGGCCCGCCAGATTCTCCCTCCACCCTGCCAGGAGTGTTTCACTCCAGCGTGGATAACACTAGCAGCCCCACTTTAGGTGAGCTAGTGGCCCAACAAACTGGAGCGTGAGAGGGGGCAATTGGGGCCTCCAGGGGAGTTGCCAGCTTGCTCTCTGGCACTGCCCAAGGGGCAAAGTGTCAATGCCCAGGGGGCACCTTGGCACTGCCTATTGGGCATGGGGCAGTGCCAAGAGGTTGGGGCATATGGGGCAGGACCTAGGTGGTGATCAGTGGAGGTGGGGGTCCCTGCTGCCACTCTGTATTGGGATTGATGGAGGCAGGAGGGAGGCCAGCGATCGGGGTGGGCTAGGAGGGGGCGGTCAACTGGGAGGGGGGAGGGTTGCCTGTGTGGGGGTGGATAGCAGCGTGGGGTCCTGCCGGGGGTGGGAGGTTCTGCCTGCAGGGGGAGAAGTGTCTTCACTGTGGGGAGGTGGGGGGAATTGGCACTGCGGTGAATTGGGGGCTGAAGATCGGGGTGGGCCGGGAGGGTTGGGGCTGGCCTGGGAATGGTCAGGGGGCCGTGATCAGGCCATGGGGGGTGCAGGGGGGGGGGGGGCACGGGGCAGCACTGCAGAGGTCTCAGGCTGGCCAGTGATCAAGCTGGCCAGCAAACGGGAGGTTGACAGTTTGGGGCGACTGTACCTGCGCAGAGGCCCACTGGTTTCAGCCTCTCCAGTGGGGATAGACCCTGCCCCCTGAAATCTAATGATATTCCTGCTGGTGGCCTCTGCAGTGCACAGGGATGGGAGATTCTAGTGTGAACTCCCACTGAAAAAAACCCACCGTGAATTACTCCACTTTTCCTGTGAATTCAACATGGATTCTTTTTGGAAGTATTTTTTGGGAGCAGCTAAAAACAGATGAAGCACTGGAGGAATACAGAGAAAGTAGAAAAGAACTCAAACAGGGGGTTAGAAGGGCAAAAAGGGATCACGAAATGTCCTTGACAGACAGGATTAAGGAGAATCCCAAGGCATTTTATACATACGTTAGGAACAAGAGGGTTGTCAGAGAAAGAGTTGGACCTCTCAAGAACAAAGGAGGGGAATTATGCTCAGAACCCGAGGAAGTAGGTGAGATCCTAAATGAATACTTTGTATCAGTATTCACAAAGGAGAGGGACACGTTGATTGGTAGTGTCTCAGAGGGATGTGTAGACCCGTTAGAACAAATTGCAATTACAAGGGAGGAAGTGTCAGGTGTTTTAGGAAGCATTAAGGGAGACAAATCCCCAGGGCCAGATGGCATCTGTCCTAGATTACTGAGAGAGACAAGAGATGAAATTGCTGGGCCTCTAACAGAAATCTTTGTTTCTTCATTGGACACAGGTGAGGTCCCAGAGGATTGGAGGATAGCAAATGTGGTCCCGTTATTTAAGAAGGGTAGCAAGGATAACCCGGGTAATTATAGGCCAGTGAGCTTGACGTCCATGGTAGGGAAATTGTTGGAGAAGATTCTTAGAGATAGGATCTATACACATTTAGAACTGAATAGTCTCATTAGCGATAGATAACATGGTTTTGCATGAGGGAGGTCATGCCTCACAAATTTGGTTGAGTTTTTTGAGGAGGTGACAAAAATAATTGACAAGGGAAGGGCCGTGGATGTCGTCTACATGGATTTTAGTAAAGCATTTGACAAGGTCCCTCATGGCAGGCTGGTGCAAAAGGTTAAATCTCACGGGATCAAAGGTGAACTAGCTAGATGGGTACAGAACTGGCTTGGCCATAGAAGTCATGTGGAGATGCCGGCGTTGGACTGGGGTGAACACAGTAAGACGTCTCACAACACCAGGTTAAAGTCCAACAGGTTTATTTGGTTGCAAATACCATAAGCTTTCGGAGCACTGCTCCTTCGCCAGATGGAGTGGAATTCCACTCCATCTGACGAAGGAGCAGTGCTCCAAAAGCTTATGGTATTTGCTACCAAATAAACCTGTTGGACTTTAACCTGGTGTTGTGAGACTTCTTACGTTGGCCATAGAAGACAGAGGGTAGCAGTGGAGGGTTCTTTTTCTGATTGGAGGTCTGAGACTAATGGTGTTCCGCAGGGCTCTGTACTGGGACCTCTGCTGTTTGTGATATATATAAATGATTTGGAAGAAGATGTAGATGTAGCTGGTCTGATTAGTAAGTTTGGGAACGACACAAAGATTGCTGGAGTTGCGGATAGTGATGAACATTGTCAGAGAATACAGCAGGAAATAGATAGGCTGGAAAATTGGGCGGAGAAATGGCAGATGGAATTTAATCCAGATAAATGTGAAATCATAGAAAACCAACAGTACAGAAAGAGGCCATTCGGCCCATCAAGTCTGCACCGACCACGATCCCACCCAGGCCCTACCCCTATATCCCTACATATTTTACCCGCTAATCCCTCTAATCTATGCATCCCAGGACACTAAGGGGCAATTTTAGCATGGCCAATCAACCTAACCCACACATCTTTGGACTGTGAGAGGAAACCGGAGCACCCGGAGGAAACCCACGCAGACACGAGGAGAATGTGCAAACTCCACACAGACAGTGACCCAAGCCGGGAATCGAACCCAGGTCCCTGGAGCTGTGAAGCAGCAGTGCTAACCACTGTGCTACCGTGCCGCCCCAGGTGAAGTGATGCATTTTGGTAGATCTAATGCAGGGGGGAGCTATACAATAAATGGCAGAACCAACAGGAGTATAGACACACAGAGGGATCTGGGTGTGCAAGTCCACAGATCCTTGAAGGTGGTAGCACAGGTGGAAAAGGTGGTGAAGAAAGCATATGGCATGCTTGCCTTTATTGGACAGGGCATAGAGTATAAAAGTTGGCATATGATGTTGCAGTTATATAGAACGTTGGTTAGGCCACATCTGGAATACTGCGTCCAGTTCTGGTCGCCACACTACCAGAAGGACGTGGCGGCTTTGGAGAGAGTGCAGAAAAGGTTTACCAGGATGTTGCCTGGTATGGAGGGTGTTAGCTATGAGGTGAGATTGGGTAAACTAGGGTTGTTCTCCCTGGAAAGATGGAGGTTGAGGGGCGACCTCATAGAAGTTTATAAAATTATGAAGGGCATAGATAGGGTGAACAGTTGGAAGCTTTTTCCCAGTTCAGAAATGACAAACACAAGGGGTCACAAGTTCAAGATAAGGGGGGCAAGGTTCAATACAGATATGCGGGGGACGTATTTTACACAGAGGGTGGTGGGGGCCTGGAATGCACTACCAAGCAAGGTGGTTGAGGCAGACACGCTGGGATCATTTAAGACTCATCTGGATAGCCACATGAACAGACTGGGAATAGAGGGATACAAACGAATGGTCTAGTTAGGAACACATGATCGGTGCAGGCTTGGAGGGCCGAAGGGCCTGTTCCTGTGCTGTATTGTTCTTTGTTCTTTATTCCAGCCACCATCTCTTCAGCCACATATTCACCGATATATCTTGCTGTTTCTACTCTGAGTAGCAGGTGGCACTGGTAGTAATCCTGAGATCACTACCTTTGAGGTCCTACTTTTCCACTTTCTTCCTAACTCCTTATATTCTGCTTTTCAGACCTCATCACATCTTTTTACCTCTGTCATTGGTACCTGTAATAACTCAGGAAGCCGACTAGAAAGGAACAATGTTTTATTCTCAAATCAAAGTTAAACCACAACTCTGTGGTGCATTTACATGAGTCCCATCCACGATGATGAATCATTGGACCAGCTGAGGGAGATGAGTTCCACCTGGGTCGGCAATTACCTATTAACAGGAATTCATATTCTATGAGTCCCACAGGGAGATCAATCAAGAATTCCCCATGTCAATCCTGAGGGTTATCACAGTCCCACTGTGTACCACAACCATTGGCTGTTCACCCTCCCCCTCCATAATGTCCTCCAGCAACTTTGAGACATCCTTGATCCTCGCACCAGGGAGAAAATATACCATCCTTGAGTTTCGTTTGCAGCCACAGAAATGTCTATCTATTCCCCTTGCAATTGAATCCCTATAACTTTCTCCTCCTCTCCCATACAGCAGAGTCGACAGTGGTGCAATGAATTTGGCTGTTGCTGCTCTCCCCTGAGAGGCTATTCCCCCAACCATATCCAAAGCAGTATATCCAGGGGATATGCCTGCCTAGAACTCTTACTCTGCCTGGTGGGCAAATATATGTTAAGCAATTAACTCATTGGGCTTTAAGGAAAAAAAATCCCAACAATAGTTTTTCTGCTTTTTGTTCCTTTTGTAAGAACAAGTGTTCATAGTTTTTGAGGCCACTTCATTGATGACGGTGAAAGAATATTGAGAGCACTTCTTTGAGATGAAAGTAGCTCAAGAGAGTTACAGAGCAGCCTTCTCTGGAAAGCATTTGGTACAAGTACAGCATTAAGAATCATCGAATAGCACAGCCTGGGGTTAAACTGGATAAAAACATAGCCTCCTCTAGGGCTTGGCTTTAATCCACGGTAAGTCATTAGTTATCTGCCAAACCAGCGTACTCAAGGGGGTGTGATTTGAGAATTACCTCTGAAAGTAACTGTGGACATTTCCATCTCAATGGAAGAACATCAATCCTGGAGATTATTTGTTTCTTAAATTGAAATTGAAAAGCTACATTGAATCAAGTTGCTGTTCAAGCATTTCAGAAGTGTTTAGTGGAATAATCAAATTGAAATCATGCTCAATATTATCCAAGATACAGGATTGATGTAGTCACAGGGCCTGATTTTACCATTTTCATTCTAAGTGCTGAATCTGGGTGTAGTACAGATCCGACTTAGAAATCTGCTTTCAGGCGCCCCCATACGGTCTCAGCCATCTCCAGTCCCATTCGCACTGTGGGCGGGGCTTAGCGCGGCCAAAACTATCAGAGCTCTGAACTGCGCATGCGCAGTTAGAAAAAAATTTGAAAAAGCGCGCCCGTGTCAGATCACTCCCGGGCCACAGAAAGCGAAGAAAGGGGCCCAGGAGTGAAACGCAGCAGCGATGGTGCACACACACATCACCCCCACCCCTCCAACATCATTGTCCCCCTTATCCAGCCCCCACTACCCACACACATCACTGTCCCCCTTATCCAGCCCCCACTACCCACACACATCACTGTCCCCCTTATCCAGCCCCCACTACCCACACACATCACTGTCCCCCTTATCCACCCCCCCCACTACCCACACACATCACTGACCCCCTTATCCACCCCCCCCCCACTACCCACACACATCACTGTCCCCCTTATCCACCCCCCCCCACTACCCACACACATCAATGTCCCCCTTATCCACGCCCCCCGCTACCCAGACCGATCGCCACCCCTGCCCCCTTCCTCCCCCCACTGATCGCCCGCAGAGTGGCAGCGGACCCCCTACCCCCCACCAGAGATCCATCTACCCCCCCCACCAGAGATCCATCTGACCCCCCCACCAGAGATCCATCTGCCCCCCCACCAGAGATCCATCTGCCCCCCACCAGAGATCCATCTGACCCCCCCACCAGAGATCCATCTGACCCCCCCACCAGAGATCCATCTGACCCCCCCACCAGAGATCCATCTGCCTCCCCCTGCCAGAGGTCCATCTGCCCCCCCACCAGAGATCCATCTGACCCCCCCACCAGAGATCCATCTGACCCCCCCACCAGAGATCCATCTGCCTCCCCCTGCCAGAGATCCATCTGCCCCCCCACCAGATATCCATCTGACCCCCCCACCAGAGGTCCATCTGACCCCCCCACCAGATATCCATCGCCCCCCCAACCAGAGATCCATTTTACCCTCCTCCCTCCTCTCTCCCCCCCAGACAATGATCTGGCCTCACTCATCCTCCCCAGAGAATGGTCTGGCCTCACTCACCAACCCGCTGCCCCCCCCCCCCCCCCATGCCCCCCCCCCCCCCGGCCCAGCTCCAGAGGAACGTCTGACCCGCCTCCTCCTCCCTCCCACCAGACAACGATCGGCCCTCTCCCCCCTTCCCCCCTCCAGAGATACATCTGACCCGCCTCCTCCTTCCCCCCCGCCCCACCCCCCCCCCCCCCCCCAACCAGACATTAATCTGGCCTCACTTCCCTCCACCCCCCCAACCAGAGAATGATCTGACCCGCCTCCCTCCTCCCCCCCAACCACTGATCTGAGTCAGAGAGCCATTGGCAGCTCCGAACGCGCTCTTCAGAAGCTGGAGCGCCCGATTCAGACTTTTATTTAGCAGGTCCCTAAAAGCGCGGTTCCGGATTGGCAAACGCGGTGGTAAAGGGGGAAATGCTGATAGAGTTGGGCGGGCAGTTCATTAATTCAATTTAAATGCATGCAAATGCATTTAAATCGCCGTTGCGCCCGTTTTGGGCGTGAAGCGGATCGCCGCCATTCCCGGGTTTCAGTAAAGTGGCAATCTGCACGGACACGGGCGCGGATCGCTTTAATGGCCTCTCACCCGACTTTGGGCGCAAGGCAATGGTAAAATAGGGCCCATAGAGTCATGGAGTTGTACAGTGCAGAAACAACTCTTCGGCCCATCGAGTCTGCACCAACAATAACAACCACTAATTCCATTTATCAGCACTTGTCCCATATCCTTGAATGTTATGATATTTCAGATGTTTATCCAAATATTTTTAAAAAGATGTAAGGTTTCCAGCCTTGACTACTTGCCCAAGCAGTACATTCCAGATTCCCATCACCCTCTAAGTGAAATTTCTTTTCTCAAATCCCCTCTAAATCTCCTGCCCATCACCCTAAAACTATGCCCTTTCGTGATTGACCCCTAAACCAAGGGGAACAGCTGCTCCCTGCTCAGCTTGTCCATACCCCTCATAATCTTATACACCTCAATCACGTCCCCCCTTAGCCTTCACTGCTCTAAAGAAAATAACCCAAGCCTTTCCAGTCTCTCCTTATAGTTCAAATGCTCTATCTCAGGCAACTTGCTGGTGAATCACCTCTGTAACCTTCCCCCCTCCCCTCCTGTATTATCACATTCTTCCTATAGTGAGGTGATCAGAACTGCACAAAGTACTCAAGCTGTGGCCTAACCAACGTTCTGTACAGCTCCAACATTACCTCCTTGCTCTTATACTCTATGCCACAATTGATAAAAGCAAGTGTCTAATATGCTTTCTTAACTATCCTATTCACCTGTTATGCCACTTTCATGGATCTGTGAATAAGTACCCCAAGATCCATCTCGTCATCTGAGCTTCTTAGTGTCCTGCCATTCATTAAATACTCCCTTGTCTTGTTACTTCTTCCAAAGTGCATCACCTCATACTTATCAGTGTTAAATACTATCTGCCACTGCTCTACCTATCTGGCCAACACACCTTTATCTTCCTGTATCCCACGACTTTCTTCTTCACTATTAACCACCCTACCGATCTTGGTGTCATCTGCAAGCTTGCTTGTTATTTGCCCACAGGCGGCATGGTGGCAGAGTGGTCAGCACTGCTGTCTCGCAGTGCCAGGGATCTGGGTTCAATTCCTGGCTTGGGTCACTGTCTGTGTGGAAACATAGAAACCCTACAGTACAGAAAGAGGCCATTTGGCCCATCGAGTCTGCACCGACCACAATCCCACCCAGGTCCTACCCCCTTATCCCTACATATTTACCCGCTAATCCCTCTAACCTACGCATCTAAGGACACTAAGGGGCAATTTTATCATGGCCAATCAACCTAACCTGCACATCTTTGGACTGTGGGAGGAAACCGGAGCACCCGGAGGAAACCCATGCAGACACGAGGAGAATGTGCAAACTCCACACAGACAGTGACCCAAGCCGGGAATCGAACCCAGGTCCCTGGAGCTGTGAAGCAGCAGTGCTAACCACTGTGCTACTGTGCCGCCCTGGAGTCTGCATGTTCTCCCCATGTCTACATGGGTTTTCTCTGGGTGCTCCGGTTTCCTTCCACAATCCAACGACGTGCTGGTTAGATGCTTTAGCGATGCTAAATTCTCCCTTAGTGTACCTGAATAGGCGCCGAGTGTGATGACGAGGAGATTTTCACATTAACTTAATTGCACTGTTAATGCAAGCCTACCTGTGACACGAATAAATAAACTTTAAACTAAAACTTTATCACCAAGATAATTTATATATATAAAACAAACAATCAGGGTCACAGCACTGAATCTTGTGGCATGCCACTGGACACCAGCCTCCAGTAATTCAATCACGCTTTGTGTGCTATTACTAAACCAGTTTCAGCTCCACCTCGCCAAGTTACCCTGAATTCCATATGCTTCAACCTTCTCAATCAGTCTCCCATGTGATCCCATGTCACCTATCGCCGCAAAAGATCTATCGCAGACACCATCTCTCTGGCCCTGCACTCGCCCTGGAACAACTAGATATCAAAGACACCTCTGTGAGACTCCTACTTATTGATTACAACTCAACCTTCAACATCATTATTTCTACGAAACCCATCTCCAAACTCTGTGGCCTGGGCCTCATCTTCTCCCTCTGCGACTGGATCCTGAACTTCCTAACTCACAGACCACAATCAGTAAGGATAGGCAACAACCCCTCCTCCACGATCATCCTCAACACCAGTGCCCCACAAGGCTGTGTTCTCAGCCCCCTATTATACTCCTTATACATCTATTACTATGTGGCCAAATTTCCCTCCAACTCAATTTTCAAGTTTGCTGAAGACACCATTGTAGTGGGTCGGATCTCAAACAATGACGAGACAGAATACAGGAATGAGATAGAGAATCTGGTGAACTGGTGCGGCAACAATAATCTCTCCCTCAATGTCAGCAAAACAAAGGAGATTGTCATCGACTTCAGGAAGCGTAATGGAGAACATGCTTCTGTCTACATCAACGGGGACGAAGTAGAAATGGTCGAGAGCTTCAAGTTTTTAGATGTCCAGATCACCAACAACCTGTCCAGAACCTCCCCGTGCTGACACCATAGTTAAGAAAGCCCACCAACGTCTCTATTTTCTCAGAAGACTAAGGAAATCTGACATATCAGTTACGTCTCTCACCAACTTTTACAGATGCACCATAGAAAGCATTCTTTCTGATTGTATCAGAGCTTGGTACGGCTCCTGCTCTGCCCAAGACTGCAAGAAACTGCAAAAGGTCATGAATGTAGCCCAATCCAGCACGCAAACCAGCCTCCCATCCATTGACTCTGTCTACACTTCTCGCTACCTCGGCAAAGCAGCCAGCATAATTAAGGACCCCACACACCCCAGACATTCTCTCTTCTACCTTCTTCCGTTGGGAAAAAAATACAAAAGTCTGAGGTCACTTATCAACCGACTCAAGAACAGCTTCTTCCCTGCTGCCATCAGACTTTTGAATGGACCTACCTTGCATTAAGTTGATCTTTCTCTACACTTTAGCTATAACTGTAACATTACATTCTGCACTCTCTCATTTCCTTCTCTATGCTTAGTCTGTATAGCACGCAAGAAACAATACTTTTCACTGTATACTAATACATGTGAGAATAATAAATCAAATAAATAATAACAAATAAATAATAAGTTAAAATGTTGGACCTTGTCAAAGATATTGCTAAAATCCATATAAAATACATGAGCTGCACTTCCCTCAACCACATACTCGATCACATTTTCAAAAATTCTATCCAATTTGTTAGGCATAACCTCCTTCGAATAAAACCGTGCTGACTATCCCCGATTAACCCATGTCTTTCCAAGTGGAGATAAATTTTCTCCTTCAGAATTTTCTCCAGTAGTTTTCCCTACAACTGACGTGAGACTCACCAGTCTGTAATTTCCTGATTCATCACTACTACATTTATAACCATATTAGCCATCCTCCAGAGCTCTGGCACTTCCCCTGTGGTCATGGGCATTCGGCCTCTGATCTTCAGGTAAGCGTTCTCCAAGGTGGCCTTCACGACACACGACAGTGCAGAGTCACTGAGCAGAGACTGATAGCCAAGTTCTGCACACATGAGGATGGCCCCAACCGGGATCTTGGGTTCATGTCACACTATCTGTAAGCCCCAAGATTTGCCTGGGCTTGCAAAATCTCACTAACTGTCCTGTCTGGAGACAATACAGATCTCTTTAACCTGTGCTTAACGCTCACTCCACTCACATTGTCTGTACCTTTAAGACTTGATTACCTGTAAAGACTCACATTCCAACCATTATTTTGTAAATTGAGTTTGTGTCTTCATATGCCCTGTTTGTGAACAGAACTCCCACTTACCTGACGAAGGAGCAGCGCTACCAAATAAACCTGTTGGACTTTAAGCTGGTGTTGAGAGAATTCTTACTGTGACTTTCTCTGTGTCCAGAGAGGAATTGAAAATTTCTGTCAGAGCTCCTGCAATTTCCTGCCTCGCCTCCCACAGCAGCCTGGGATGCAGTTTATCTGGCCCTGGGGATTTGTCCATTTTCAAGTCTGTCAAAACTCCAATACCTCCTCACTTCCTATGTCAAACTGCTCAATGTCCTCACAGTACCTTTCCCTGAATTCTGTACCTATGTTCTCCTTTTCCTGAGTGAAGACCGATGAGAAGTATTCATTTAACACCCTTCCAATGTCCTGCGGCTTCGCACACAGATTGCCCCCTTGGTCTTTAATGGGCCCTACTGTTTCCCTGGTTAACCTAATGTATTTATTAGAATTCTCCCTAAATCTTTTTTGAAAGTCCTTTGTCATGCCCCCTTTTTGCTCTTCTAATTTATTTCTAAAGTCCCCTCTTGCACTTGCTATATTCCTCTTGGGTCGCAGCTGAATTGTTCCTTTTTGACTTGATAAAAGCCTTTCTCTTCTTTCTTATCCAGTCCTGAATTGTCCTAGACATTTGGGGTTCCCTGAACTTATTGCTGCTACAGGGAACAGGTTGGACCTGTACTCTCCCAGTTCCTTTTTGAATGCCCCCACTGCTCCACTGTAGATAAAGAACAAAGAACAAAGAAAATTACAGCAAAGGAACAGGCCCTTCGGCCCTCCAAGCCTGCACCGACCATGCTGCCTGACTTAACTAAAAACCCCTACCCTTCCGGGGACCGTATCCCTCTATTCCCATTCTATTCATGTATTTGTCAAGACGCCTCTTAAAAGTCACTATTGTATCTGTTTCCACTACCTCCCCCAGCAACGAGTTCCAGGCACCCACCACCCTCTGTGTAAAAAACTTGCCTCGTACATCTCCTTTAAACCTATGCCCCCTAGTAATTGACTCTTCCACCCTGGGAAAAAACTTCTGACTATCCACTCTGTCCATGCCCCTCATAATCTTGCAAACTTCTAATCTTGTAGACTTCTATCAGGTCGCCCCTCAATCTCCGTCATTCTAGTGAGAATAAACCAACCTCCAACGTCTCCCCGTAGCTAATCGCTAGACTTTCCCATAAGGAGCTGTTGCCTGTCAACTTTGGCCAGATCCTGCTTTATTTTATTTTAACATATTCTGCCTTCCCCCAATCCAAAACTATTTTTTGCAGGCCAACTTTCTCCTTGCCCAGAACAAATTTGAACTGTTGTGGCCACGATTGCTAAAATGCTCCCCCACTGCCACATTGAACAGTGGGCAGCATGGTGGCATAATGGTTAGCACTGTTGCCTCACAGCTCCAGGGACCTGGGTTTGATTCCCGGCTTGTATCACTGTCTATGTGGAGTTTACACATTCTCCCCGTGTCTGCATGGGTTTTCTCCAGGTGCTCCGGTTTCCTCCCACATTCCAAAGATGTGCGAGTTAGGTGGGTTGGCCATGCTAAATTGCTCCTTAGTGTCCCAGGATGCATGGGTTAGAGGGATTAGCCAGGTAAATATGTGGGATTACGGGGATAGGGCCTGGGAGGGATTGTTGTTGGTGCAGACTCGATGGGTTTCTATGATTTCTATGACTTGTCTAGCTTCACTCCCCGGAACCAGATCCAGCACTGTGCCACTGTGTTGGGCCTGACACATAGTGATACATAAAACTCCCCTGGATACATTTCAAGAAATCTACCCCCTCTAAACCCTTAACACTATGATTATCCCAATTTATGTTGAAATCCACTAGTGTAATTACCCGATTATTATTCTTCAGTGAACTGCCTACATGTTCTTTCCTCTATTTCCCGCTGATTCTAGGGGCCTATGATACACTGAACTGGCCTCCACAGCCTTCTGCGGCAAAGAGTTCCACATATTCACCACTCTGGCTGAAGAAGTTCCTCTTCATTTCTGTTTTGAAGGATCGTCCCTTTAATGTGAGGTTAATGTAATGTAACTTCTGGTTCTAGCTTTTCCTACTAGTGGAAACATTGTCTCCACATCCACTCTATCCAGGCCTTGCAGTATCCTGTAAGTTTCAATAATATCTCCCCTCATCCTTCTAAATAAAAGAACATGTGTAATTCTGGGTGATTTTAATCTGCATATAGATTGGGCAAATCAAATTAGTCACAATATCGTAGAAGAGGAATTCCTGGAGTGTATAAGGGATGGTTTTCTGGACAAAAAAGGTTGAGGAACTAATTAGCGAACAGGCTATTCCAGACTGGGTATGGTGTGATGAGAAAGGAATAATTGGCAATCTAGTTGTGCGATGCTCTTTAGGGATGAGTGACCATAATGTGATAGAATTTTTCACTTAGATGGAGAGTGACATAGTTGATTCTGTGATGAGCGTCCTGAAACTTAATAAAGGAAACTATGATGGTATAAGGCGTGACTTGGCTATGATGGATTGGGAAAGGTTACTTAAAGGGATGATGGTGGATAGGCAATGGCACGTAATCAAAGAGTGCATGGGTGAACTGTAACAATTGTTTATTCCTGTCTGGCACAAAAGTATAATGGGAAAGATGGCCAAACCATGGTTTACAAGGGAAATTAGAGATAGTATTATATCCAAGAAAGAGGCATTCAAGAACAACAGACCTGAAGATTGGGAGCAGTTTAGAATTCAACAAAAGAGGACAAAGGGATTGATTAAGAAAGGGAAAATAGAGTATGGGAATAAGCTTGCGGATGGCATAAAAACTGACTGTAAAAGTTTCTATACATATGTGAGAAGAAAAAAATTGGTAAGGCCAAATGTAAATTCCTTACAGTTGGAAACAAACAAATTTATAATGAAGAACAAAGAAATGACTGATCAACTAAATACATACTTTGGTTCTTCACAAAGAAGGACAAAAATAAGATACCAGAACGACTGAGGGGCAAGGGTTTAATGAGAGGGAGGAATTGAAGGAAATCAGTATTAGTGGAGAAATGTTGTTGGGAAAATTGATGGAATTAAAGGCCGATAAATCACCAGGGCCTGATAATTTATATCCCAGAGTACTTAAGGAAGTGGCCTGAGAAATAATGGATGCAGTGATGGGCATCTTCCAAGATTCTATAGACTCTGAAACAGTTCCTACACATTGGAAGGTAGCTAATGCAACCTTATTTAAAAAGGGAGGTAGAGAGATAACAGGCAGTTGTAGACCAGTAAGTCTGACGTCGGTAGTGGGGAAAATTCTAGAATCCATTATCAAAGACTTTATAGGAAAGCACTAGTAAACAGTAATACAATCGGACAGAGTCAACATGGATTTACGAAAGGGAAATTATGCTTGACAAATCTACTGGAATTCTTCAAGCGAGAATGTAGTAGAGTTGATGAGGTGTGCCAGTGGATGTGGTTTATTTGGACTTTCAGGAAACTTTTGACAAAAACCCACATAAGAGATTGGCATGCAAAATTAAAGCACATGGATTTGGGAGTAGTGTATTGAGATAGATAGAAAACTGGAAACAAAGAATAGGAATAAACAAATCTTTTTCCAAATGACAGGTAGTGACTAGTGGGGTTCTGCGGGGATCAGTGCTAGGACCCCAGCTATTCACAAAAAATATTAGTTGAAGGAACTAAATGTAATATCTCCAAATTTGCAGATAACACAAAGCTGGTTGGGAGACTAAGACTGAGCTGTGAGGAGGATGCAGAGATTTGGACAAGTTGAGTGAGCGGGCAAATACAAAGCAGATGCATTATAATGTGGATACATGTGAGGTCATATTTTTGTAGCAAAAACAGGAAGGCGGATTATTATCTGAATGGATGTATATTGAGGGAGATGAATGTGCAATGAAACCTGGGTGTCCTCGTTCACCAGTCACCTGCATGCAGCGGCAGCAGGCAAATGGTACGTTGGCCTTCATCACAAGAAGATTCTAGTACAGGAACAGGGATATCTTGCTGTAGTTATATAGGCCTTGGTGAGGCCACACCTGGAATATTATATGCAGCTTTGGTCTCCTTATCATAGAATCAGATTCATACAGTGCAGAAAGAGACTGTTTGGCCCATTGAGTCTGCACCGACCACAAACCCACCCAGGCCCTATCCCCATAACCCCATACATTTACCCTAGCTAGTCCCCCTGACACTAAGGCGCAATTTAGCATGGCCAATCCACCTAACCAACTCATCTTTGGACTGAGGAACCTTTATCTGAGGCAGGATGTTCTTGCTCTAGAGGGAGTGCAACAAAGGTTTACCAGACTGATTCCTTGGATGGCAGACTGACAAAGGAGAAGAGACTGAGTCTTTTATGGTTATATTTGCTGAATTTTAAAAGAATGAAGGGACGGGGATCTCATAGAAACATGCTAAATTTGAACAGCGCTAGATAGGGTAGATGCAGGGAGAAAGTTCCTGATGGTAGGAGAATCCAGAACCAGAGGTCTAAGGACATGGGGTAAGCCTTTATGACTACGATATTTTCACCCAGAGTGTGATGAGCCTGTGGAATTCACTACCACAGAAAGTAGTTGAGGCCAAAATATTGTGTGTTTTCAAGTAGGAGTTAGATATATTGGGGCGAAGGTGATCAAAGGATATGGGGGGGAAGGCAGGATCAGACTATTGAGTTGATCAACCATGATTATAATGAATGGCAGAGTGGCTCGAAGTGCCGACTGACCAACTCCTGCTTCTATGTTCTATTTCTATGTTTCAACTAAATCACCACTTTTTTTTCTCAGAAACTATACCCTTGACACAAAAGAGACTGAAATAATTTTCAGTTGTAACAGTATATTATCTTCACCTGTATCTAATCTTTGTGTGAGATCAGTCACTGAAACATTGCGTTATTTTGGGGTAAGTGGGTGATTATAACTAACCTTCTTTATTTCAAAACTGCATAAAGCTTGCTGCTGAAATTACTTCATTCATAGAATTCATAGAATCCTACAGTGCAGAAAGAGGCCATTCGGCCCATCGAGTCTGCACCAACCACAATCCCACCCAGGCCCTATCCACATATCCCCACATATTTACCCACTAACCCCTCTAACCTATGCATCCCGGGACACTAAGGGGCAATTTAGAATGGCCAATCAACCTAGCCCGCACGTTTTTGGACTGTGGGAGGAAACCGGAGCACCCGGAGGAAACCCATGCAGACACAGGGAGAATGCGCAAACTCCACACAGACAGCGACCCGAGCCGGGATTCGAACCCAGGTCCCTGGAGCTGTGAAGCAGCAGTGCCAATCACTGTGCTACCGTGCTGCCCAAAAGTAAACCCTGGGCTCGTCCGGGATTTGAACCCGGGACCTCTCTCATTTCAATGTTGTAGGCCCTAAGCGAGAATCTTACTCCTAGACCAATGAGCCAACCGCCAATTGGGACACTCATTCTGAGGGTAAGGAAACACTCACCTCTTACACACAAACATACTGATCAAGGCAGAGAAAGAGAACACATAAATTCTATCCCTGTAGGTGGAATCAAACAAGTACTTCTTGAGACTCCAATCCTTTGATGAGAGAGCCTGGCAACAAGTAGTCTGAGGACCTTATGTTCTGGAGTTTGCCTATAATGCCCAATATCTAATGACATAAGTGCACAATACTGGATGTAACAATTGGATCCCCTGTGACCGAAACACCTTCAGTCTGTCCTGTCTGTCAATTTGAGGCCTCCCTTTTAATCCTGTGTAGCCTTTACTTAATTTTAATACAAAATCCATAAATATAACTCAGTTTGAAAACCCTTTCCAGAATCTCAAAATAAGACAGGCACAATTGTATGTAGAAGGATAAAATGGGTTACACTTGCAATTTATGAAGACCACTAAGAGTACCTCGGCATAAAGCTGACAGAGACTTAAGAGTCTTGGTAGACTTGACAGCAAACATAGCCAACGATGGACTGCAGAAGTCAACAA
Source organism: Mustelus asterias (assembly GCF_964213995.1). Classification (NCBI taxonomy): domain Eukaryota; kingdom Metazoa; phylum Chordata; class Chondrichthyes; order Carcharhiniformes; family Triakidae; genus Mustelus; species Mustelus asterias. Next base: position 75,430,083 of record NC_135804.1, on the reverse strand, counting down.
AGTGTGTCTGTTTCTCATTAATCATCTTGTGTGGCACATGACTCATGGCATAGATTAATCTAGAACAACCAGCATGCATTCGTTAAGGCAAGGTCCTGGTTGACTGTAGTAGCAAGTAAGATGTTTGATGGAGCTGACATGGATTTTAACAAGGCTTTTCACAAGGTTTGACCTAACAGAGGGGTCAGAAAATTAAAAGATCATGGGATTCAAGAGAAAATTAACATTGGATCCAAAAGTGGAACAGGAATCAGAAGCAAGGGTTTCTGGTTGATGGGTGTATTTGTGACCAGAAGATTGGTTCTGCAAGGCTCTGTAATATCACAAGAAAGAAGAATAGGACTAGGCCATCTGGCCTCTTGAGCCTGCTCCACCATTCAATAGAATCATGGCTGATCCAACATTCTTCACGTGCATTTTCCTAACTGATTCCCTTAGTGATCAAAAATCTATCTGTCTTAGTCTTAAGTATACACATGGACTCTGCAGCCACAGTTCTCTGTGGCAAGGAGTTCCAAATACTCACAACCCTCTGAGAGAAGAAATTCCTCCTCATCTCAGTCTTAAATTAGCATTCCTTTATTCTGAGACTATGCCTATTGGTCCGAGACTCTCCCATGAGGAGAAACATTCTCTCAGCATTTATCGTGTTGAGTCACTTCACTCAGTATGGGCTTCTTTACAGTTTGTAGTGTGTATCAATGATTTAGACAAATGTTGGGGACATGCTTTAAGAAGTTTGCAGAAGGTTACAAATGCTGGCCATGTGGTCAATCATGAAGTAGGAAGATATGAATGGACGAGTCAGATGGGTGGAAAATTGACAAAAGGAATTCAATCCAAAGAATTGTGAGGTGATGCACTTGGGGAGGGTAAACATGGCAAGAGAATAAAGAACAAAGAACAAAGAAAAGTACAGCACAGGAACAGGCCCTTCAGCCCTCAAAGCCCATGCTGATCATGATGCCTTAACTAAACTAAAAAAAAATTCTGCCCTTACTCGGACTGCATCCCTATTCATATACTCATCCAGATGCTTCTTAAATGTCGTTAATGTGCCTGCTTTCACCATCTTGTCTGGCAGCGTGTTCCAGGCACCCACCACTCTCTGCTTGAAAAACTTCCCCCGCACATCTCCTTTAAATTTTCCCTTTCTAACCTTGAACCTGTGCCCCCTTGTAATTGACACTTCCACCCTTGGAAAAAGCCTCTGAGTATCCACCATGTGTATGCCTCTCATAATTTTGTAGACCTCTATCAGGCCTCCCCTCAGCCACTGTCCTTCCAGTGAAAATAATCCTAGTTTATTCAACCTCTCCTCATAGCCAACACCCTTGAGACCCAGGTAACATCCTGGTGAACCTTCTTTGCACTCTCTCCAAAGCTTCCATGTCCTTCTGGTAGTGTAGTGACCAAACTGCACGCAATACTCCAAATACGGCCTAACCAAGATTTCATAGAGCTGCAACATAATTTCCCTACTCTCGTACTGAAGGCCCCAGCTGATGAAGGCAAGCATGCCATATGCTTTCTTAATCAGCTTGGCCACCTGTGTTGCCACTTTTAGGGGGACTGTGAGCCTGCACACCCAGACCCACTGTATGTTAATGTTCCTAAGGGTTCTGCCATTTACAGTATAATTCACACCTAAATTTGATCCTCCAAAATGCATCAACTCGCATTTGTCCAAATTAAAATCTGCTATTTCTGTGCCCAAGCCTCCAATCTATCCACATCCTATTGTATCTTCTGGCAATCTCTGGCACTATCAGCAACTCCACCAATCTTCATGCCATCCACAAACTCACTAATCAGACCACCCACATTTTCCTCTCGATCATTTATATATTGTACAAACAACAGAGGTCCCAGCACTGATCCCTGTGGAACACCACTAGCTACAGATCTCCATTCTACCACTAAACACCCTTCCATCACTACTCTCGGTCTTTTAAAACTAAGCCAGTTCTGTATCCATCTAGCCAGCCCACCCTGAATTAATTTTTGTACCAGTCCATGTGGGGCCTTGTCAAACGCCTTAATAAAGTCCATATAAACTACATCCACAGCCCTTCCCTCATCAATTATCTTTGTCACCTCTTCAAAAAACTTTATCAAGTTGGTGTGCCATGACCTTCCCAGTACAAAACCATGCTGCCTGTTACTAACTCGTCCATTTTCTTCCTATCCGTCAGTATCTTCTCCAAGAGCTTCCCCGCCATTGACATCAGGCTCACTGGCCTATAATTTCCCTGTTTCCTTTCTTAAACCAGGGAACAATATTGGCTATTCTCCAGTGGCCAAGGAGGATATGAAAATATCCAACACTTTCTCCTTCGATATATTGATAATTTCGAGAGCGTTTACACATCTATCCCTGACCGCAAAATCCGTCATGTCCTTCTCCTTGGTGAATATCAACAAATGGTAGGATATTGAGAAGTGTTGAGGAACAAAAGGACCTTAGAATGCAGAAATCCCAGAGGTAACAGGGAAGATAGATAAGGTGATTTCCAGAATTATTTTTAATTAGCTAAAATATAGAATATGGGAGTAGGGGGAGGTGATACGAGAACTGAAGCAAACACGAGCCAGAGTACTGTGTACAGATCTGGTCACCACATTGCAGAAAGGATGTGACCACACTAAAGAAGGTAAGGAGGAAATTTCCGAGGGTTTTGCCAGGGTTGGAGAATTTGAGTAATTTTTTCAAGGGCGTGATATGGGTCTGGAACTCACTGCTTGAAATAATAGAGGCAGAAACCCTCGACACGTTTAAATAACACTTTGATATATATTTGAAATGCTGTCACTACAGAGCTAGGGGCCAAGAGTTGGAAAGTGAAATCATACTGAATAACTCTTTTGGCTAATACAAGCACGATGAGATCTTATAGTAATTTTTCTGTTGAAAGTTGACATTTTTCCATGGGGAGAGCAGTAGCATTGAGTAAGACAATTTTATCATTATACCTGGTCAATTTTGCCCCAAAGAATAGTTATTACCTTAAAATATTTTCTTAGAAGAACTGGCAGGCCTCCATGTTTCAGACAAGATGCCATATTCCCATCCTACACTATATATAACTATGTCTTACACCTGCTCCAATCATTCCTCTGGACATTGGGCAGAATTAACAGGATGTGGGCATCGCTGGCTCGGCCCAGCATTTATTGCCAATCCTTAATTACCTCTGTGAAAATGGTGGTAAGTTGCCTCCTCTAGCTGCTATAGTCCATGTCGTGTAGGTACACCCATAGTGCTGTTAGAGAGGGGGTTCCAGAATTTGACCCAGTGACAATGAAGGAATGGTGATGCATTTCCAAGTCAGGATGGTGAGTGGCTTGGAGAGGAACCTCCAGGTGGCGGTGTTCCCATGTGTCTGCTGTCCTTGTATTTCTATGTGGCAGAGGCCACAGGTTTGGAAGGTGCTGTCAAATGAGCCTTGGTGAGTTCCTGCAATGCATCCTGTAGATAGTACAGACCGTTGCAACTGGGCATTGATAGTGGACGGATTGAACGTTTAAAGTGGATGAATACCTGTAATCTTCTCATTCTCATCCTCCCCTCATGCTGTCCAATACAATGCAAACCTGCAACTTCTCATTCATCAGTCCAATCCTTAACTGAATCCCACAATCCATCTTCTGACTCACTCACCATGTCTGTGTCAGACACAGGCCCGAAGCTTGTAACGTAGATGTCTGTTTTAACTTCAGTCACGCTTTCTGTGAGAAAACAAAAAATAAACATTTTGAAAGTAAGACTTTCCTTTAACATTCAAAACATCAGTGTCAGTGAGTCATTAAAATTCCATACAGTCCAGTACAGAAAACATTAAAATTCTACACTGTCCAGTCCACAGCATAGCTGCACAGTGGTTAGCACTGCTGCCTCACAGCGCCAGGGACCCGGGATTGAATCCCGCCTTGGGTGTCTGCCTGTATGGAATTTGCACATTCTCTCTCCGTGTTTCCAAGCTCTACAGCAAGGTAAGTCTTTTACCAGCTCTCTGGCCATGAATAAATGAACATATAAATAATGTTATCCAAACCCTTTTGCATGATTGGTGCCTTGCTGCTTCTAATCCAAATAAGCTCAAAGTCTTGTGGCACGGTAGCACAGTGGTTAGCACTGCTGCTTCACAGCTTCAGGGACCTGGGTTCGATTCCCGGCTTTGGTCACTGACTGTGTGGCGTTTGCACCTTCTCCTCGTGTCTGCGTGGGTTTCCTCTGGATGCTCCGGTTTCCTCCCACAGTCCAAAGATGTGCGGGTTAGGTTGATTGGCCATGCTAAAATTGCCCCTTAGTGTCCTGAGATGCGTAGGTTAGAGGGGTTAGTGGGTAAATATGTAGGGATATGGGGGTAGGGCCTGGGTGGGATTGTGGTCGGTGCAGACTTGGTGGGCCAAATGGCCTCTTTCTGCACTGTAGGGTTTCTTCTATGTTTCTTATTTTATGAGGACATAACAATATTCGTCGCTGGCTAGGAAACTCCTATTACCCAACCATAATGACTCTTGAGAAAGTGGTGGTCAGCCGCCTTCTTGAACTGCAGCAGTCTAAGTAGCGTAGGTACACCGACAGTGCCGTTAGTGGCAGTGAAGGAATGGTGATATAGTCTGTGTGATGTGTGGTTGGAGGTGGTAGTGTTTCCACATGCCTATTGGTGTTGTTTGCTTAGGTGGTAGAAGTAATTAGTTTGGAAGATGCTGTCAAAAGAGCGTTGGTGAGTTGCTCCAGTGCACCTTGTAGATGGTAAACACTGCTGCCACTGTTTCGTCAGTGTTGCAGGGAGTGAACAATGGTTGCTGCTCATCCGGCTCCTTTGTCCTAGATGGTGTTGAGCTTCTTGAGTACTGTAGGATCTGCATTCATCCAGGAAATTGGAGATTATTTCAGCACACTCCTGACATTGCGCCCCATAGATGGTGTACAGACTTTGAGGAGTCAGGAGATGAGTTACTCAACTATTGATCTCTTCTTGTAGCCTCTGTATTTATATGGTTAATCTAGTTACATTAACTGTCAATGGGAGCATGGGCTATTCTGCTTCTCAACATATATTCAGCTGTTTGAAGTTAAAGGAGGGAAGTGGCTGCACTGACATCCCATCAATGTGCTGATGTTTCAATCTACCTACTTTAAACTATGTATTGTGGCCACTCCCTGTGTACACACCAAATCCCACACAGCATGGCTCACATCAGCAGAGTACATGCATGCTGTGCACTCATTCCCTTCCATTTCTGCTGCTTGGCCCTCAGGAGCTGTCTCATTAGTAATACAGTGGATCCTTGCAGTGAACTATGCTGCATCCACCTCCCATCTCTGAAGCCTGCACACTATCCTTAATGGATAGTGAGTGCAGAGGAGGTCAGCTAACTGGCCACCTCCCATGCATACCCTGTGGCAATGAACAAGATTAGGGTTTGGGAAGGTTACCACCTCACAAATACTTGCAAAGTTCAAAGAAAATTCAGTTCATTTTCATTCAAACATAAATTTCTGCCCAGATGGAGTTTAACCCTGATAAATGTGAGGTGATTCATTTTGGTGGGACAAATTTAAATGTGGATTACAGGGTCAAAGGTAGGGTTCTGAAGACTGTGGAGGAACAGAGAGATCTTGGGGTCGATATCCACAGATCTCTGAAGGTTGCCACTCAAGTGGATAGATCTGTGAAGAAGGCCTATAGTGTGTTAGCTTTTATTAACAGGGGGTTGGAGTTTAAGAGCCGTGGGGTTATGCTGCAAGTGTACAGGACCTTGGTGAGACCACATTTGGAATATTGTGTGCAGTTCTGGTCACCTCACTATAAGAAGGATGTGGAAGTGCTGGAAAGAGTGCAGAGGAGATTTACCAGGATGCTGCCTGGTTTGGAGGGTAAGTCTTATGAGGAAAAGTTGAGGGAGCTAGGGCTGTTCTCTCTGGAGCGGAGGAGGTTGAGGAGAGACTTAATAGAGGTTTATAAAATGATGAAGGGGATAGATAGAGTGAACGTTCAAAGACTATTTCCTCGGGTGGATGGAGCTATTACAAGGGGGCATAACTATAGGGTTCATGCTGGCAGATATAGGAAGGATGTCCGAGGTAGGTTCTTTACTCAGAGAGTGGTTGGGGTGTGGAATGGACTGTCTGCAGTGATAGTGGAGTCAGATACTTTAGGAAAATTTAAACGGTTATTGGATAGGCACATGGAGCACACCAGGATGATAGGGAGTGGGATAGCTTGATCTTGGTTTCAGATAATGCTCGGCTCAACATCGTGGGCCGAAGGGCCTGTTCTGTGCTGTACTGTTCTATGTTCTATGTTCTAAGCCTGCTCTATACTCTAGAACAAGCTGGTACCCTTACGCTTCAGAATAACAGATAGTTTGTGACTATTACAATGAAGACTGAAGAAGGGGAGCATCAAGTTAATGTGAAGTGTCAGATAGACACTGGCGCTAAGTGAAGTTTGATTAAAGCAACAGGTTTCCTTACTGGGTTCTGGATGTTATTTGGGAGTTAACAATTGGTTGTGCATGTCACTTAGCATTTCTACTGCTCTGGAAGAGTATCCATGCAGACAGCATGAGATATTCATTGAATTTCCAGGGATAGATGTAATTGTGGATGATCTGCTAGCCTACAGAAATGGAGATATGATGAAAAAAGCCATCATCGACTATGATCACAAGTAACTGTTAGGGCCCTGGACCAGAATCCCAAATTACATTAGGAGATTAGACTAGATCCCAACAACTTTTCTATTTTGGCATAAATGTGAGAAAAGGATACTTTTTTCCAGGAGTAATTTCACTGACAAATTAGGGATTTTTTATAGTAAAACAAATTTTATTTAATAACACAGTTTAAATATAACTCTAACAAATGAAGCAGCTTGACTATTAATAGTTGAACAATATTTAAAAATCAAAGGAGGCAACTTTACTTTCTAGCTTATGGCTGTTTCATTTCCAAATAAGCAACATTCCTTAGAGATTTAAATGCCACTTTAAGTACAGTCAGCACCCATAAATATACTTGCTGTAAATTGTGTGAACAATCTTGAAGCTTTCAGAGTGAAAATGAGTTTTAGAACAACTTGCAGACCTCTGTCTTCAACAGACACCTAGCTAGAATGGCACAGTTGTGTAATAATAATACTGATACTGCTAGAGTGAGCACAACAAAGCTTATTCACCTGAAGCTGAATAAGAAAAAACTGCAACAGAAAATAACTAAAATCATGATAGCAAAAGGAATTTGCTCTGCTCATGATAACATGTAAGCTGTAGCAGAGATGCAGCAACCAACAGATGTGAAGAAGGTGTTCGACTTATGAATTAACTGGCAAAGTTCTGCCCAATTTGTCACCGGAGTTTGAATATCTACACAAGCTCACTGCAAAAGATGTTCAATAGTATTGGGGCACAGAACAAGAAGCAGCTTTCAGTTAAATCAAACAACTCGTGAATGCAAAGCCAGTGTTGAGGTACTATGATGTCAATGGCAAAGTCACTCTGCAGTCTTATGCCAACGAGAAAGGACTTGGAACAACCCTTATGTAACAAAGGCAACCAGTTGTGTTTGCATCCAGAGTGTTAATGCAAACTGAACAATGCTATAAACAGGTTGCGAAAGAGTGCCTGGATTTGCCTTTGCTTGTGAGCATTTTAATCAATATCTGTTTGGGAGAGAGAAACTTAGGATGAGTCTGACAAGCCACTTCAAAATATCTTTCCCAAATCACTTGTATCTGCTCCAAAGTGTCTGCAAAAGGATGTTATGCTTTTTGCAGAGATACGATTTGAAAGTGCAATACAAGCAAGGGAAGTGGATGTACATCACTGACATGCTGTTGAGAGTCACTTTCCCTTTGAAGAAACTTGATGGCACCAGCACAGAGTGTGAAATGTTCAAGATAGTACTGTAGAGGATCAGAAGGAGCTTGGAGTCTGGGTCCATAGGACTCTAAAATCGGCCCCGCAGGTGGAGGAGGTGGTTAAGAAGGCGTATGGTGTGCTGGAGTCCGGGGATAATGATGCAGCTATATAAGACCCTCGTCAGACCCCACTTGGAGTACTGTGCTCAGTTCTGGTCGCCTCATTACAGGAAGGATGTGGAAAAGATTGAAAGGGTGTAGAGGAGATTTACAAGGATGTTGTCTGGATCAAGTGGCATGCCTTATGAGGATAGGCTGAGGGAGCTCGGTCTTTTCTCCTTGGAGAGACGTAGGATGAGAGGAGACCTGATAGAGGTATATAAGATGTTGAGAGGCATAGATCGGGTGGACTTTCAGAGGCTTTTCCCAGGGTGGAAATGGCTGCTACGAGAGGACACAGGTTTAAGGTGCTGGGGGGTGGGTACAGGGGAAATGTGAGAGGGAAGTTTTTCACACAGAGGGTGGTGGGCGAGTGGAATCGGCTGCCGTCAGTGGTGGTGGAGGCAAACTCAATAGGGTCTTTTAAGAGGCTCCTGGATGAGTACATGGGACTTAATAGGATCGAGGGTTATAGGTAGGCCTAAAAGGTAGGGATATGTTCGGCACAACTTGTGGGGCCGAAGGGCCTGTTTTGTGCTGTAGTTTTTCTATGTTTCTATGTTTCGATACAACAAGAAGCAACAGCACTACGTGCTCTGGAAGTCATCAACCAGCAGAGACTTGAATCTGACAGATAAGTATCTTGTACAGATCAAGCAAACTAGATAATGAAATGTAACTCTCCAAGTGCGACAGGAAGAAGTGAAGAAAGGATGGCCTGAAACCATCAAGCACTCATCCGTTGCTGTGAGAGTATTGGGCAGACAGAGATGAAGTGATATTCTAGGATGGTATCTTGTACAAAGGGATTAAAATCATTATCTCTAACAAGATGAGAAAAGAGATGGTAAAGTGCATCCATGCAAGCCATTCATGAATGAAGTCTAGTCTAAGGAAGCAAGAGAAATTCTCTACTGTCCAAACAGAAGCAATGGGATTAAGGAGTGCTTCTAATGAACATCAAACTAAGGAAGGGGAAGAGCTGGTCATGACTCATGACATCCCAGATAGATTATGAATGAAGCTTTGAGTAGACCCCTTCGCCGTCTTTGGATCTGCCTATCTTGTCACTGTTGACTACTATTCAGCCTACTGGGTATCAAACAAGGTGATGTTAACAGCTACCAGTGAAATTGTAGAATGCCTGAAAACGCACTTCTGTCATCATGACATTGTGATGAACGTCAATGGCCCTCAGTTCGCAAAGAACAAAACAACAAAGAAAGAACAAAGAACATTACAGTACAGGAACAGGCCATTCGGCCCTCCAAGCCTGCACCGACCATGCTGCCTGACTTAACTAAAACCCCCTAAAAGAACAAAGAACAAAGAACATGTGAAGAGTTCAGGCACTTGATGAATGATTTTGAAATTCAGGCCTACGCATCATTTCCACAGCAGTCCCAGTCAAATGGAAGGCTGAGGCTGCGGTGAAAATTAACAGAGGAATCATCAATAAATCAATTAGATGGTGACTTTAAGAGTGAAGAAACACAGGTACTGAGGGCATGAAAAGTAGCCCAGTTCAGTGCATACTGTCACACCACAACCAGACTACTGAAACCAGGTGTAATAACAGGAGTGAATTACAAAATTAAAGTGAAATTTTTGAGTCAAATTTCACTTTGATAGAGCTATCAAAATCATTGCCGGAGTTGAGTGTTGAAGAGCCAACAAGAATGAAAACATTTAACGCAATCGACAAAATTCAACCCACTGGGTAACTTGGAAGCTGTGTGAAGCAGTTGTCATCTCGATTGAACACGGTCAAAGTAAACAACTAGATATATCATCACAACTGTCAACATATACATGAAATTGGAGAAGCTGCTCCTTCACAGCAGGCAGCTGATGAGGAGGAGTTGATTTTGCCAATTGAACGAGGAACGCAATAAGCATCCGTCCGAGTGGTTAACTGTTCCCTGACAAATGGGACAGCTCAGCAGCAGCACTCACCATGGCAACAACATTTCCCGGAGAGACAACCCAGGAACCAGCAGACATCAGACAGACAACCAATAACCCACACACATACAGTGATTCCCAAATTTTCAGTAACGCAGCACATTTAAATAAGACAAACAATTCCATGGTGCACCCACTTTATTTCAGCTGAATCGATTACGCATAAACATCGCATTACTATGCTTACATGAGAGTGTGATGATACTGTGCCTTTAAGAAATGTATTTGTGTCATGTTCCTTGTACAGGATCTGTATAGCAGTTTTTTATTATTGGTGCTCTTTTGTCTGTATCTGGCAGTCTGCATTGTTACTGCAGCAGCATAATTGGTCCTAATTGCTAGAACGTTGGTGTTAATCTGAACTAATGCTGTTCTGTTATTTTAGTGTTCACCTGGGGTGACTTGCAAAGTCGGACTTGATTGACAGGAAAATCAGGTGACTGGTTGGGGCTAAGCTTATTCAGGGAAATCAAGCTCAGATGTTGCTTGGAGTTGTTAGAGAACAACGTTATCTCTCTACCTCTCTTTGGAGTCAGACTGGAATCTGCCAGGAAATAAGTCTCTTTTTCTGAAATGCTGCTGTTTGGGGTGGATCTTTCTCTGGAGATGGTTGTATGAGAGTGAGAAGACATGTGTCTGTCTGGATCTCTGTCCAGGGGTGTTAAAAGGCTGGAAATCTGGCATCCACGTAAGCATATCCGTTTTCCGTGCTAACTGGTTCTGAAGAAGGAATTTATGTCGGTGGGGTGCTGCTTATATTGGAACTGCAGAGATAGATAGCTGTTAAGAATTATACCTCGTCATATTTAAGCATTTAAATTGGTAAAAAAAAGCTTATTCTTTTTGTTATATTCTAACTGTGTTCTCAAATAAAGTTTGTTTGATAAAAGCGTTCTAGTATGTCAATTGAATCATACCTGGAGCAGAATACCTTATGCTCACCCTAATGCCAAAACCAAAAGGAAAAATTAAGGTCTAGAAACTTGAGTTTCTGATTTGGTCCATAACAAGAGGGTCACAACATGGTGCATACAACAAACCAAATAAGGATCAAATGCATTAATGTTACAAATCTACCACAGAATACCTCATCTTCAACAATGAGCACAGATACATTTTTAAAATCTGCTCAAATCAAATATTTCTAACCATTCATAGCCCTAAATCTGTTCCACAGGCAGCACTCGATTCAGGTGTCTGAATTTCATCTTTTCACATTATGAATTTCATATTACCATCACAGAGTTTGCCAACTTCTCTCTGCAGATGAGACATTCACGTAAAGGGCAAGGGCATCTCCTGTCCATGAAAACCCAAAGGCCAGATCACTCTCATTATACTATCTCCAAACATGTTTTGCTTTTTCTTCTTGGTGTTCAGATGTTTCATCAATGATTTAATAAACAGAAGAATAAAATTCTTCCATTTCTTCTCAGGTCAAGGGATTATAAAATAGATCCAACAAAGAAATATGGATACAATCAATTTTACTGCTTGTTTTGTCTGTTTTGCTATCAATAAAAAACATACAAACACCATTCCTTGGTTTCTATGGTGACTGGTAAAAACTATCACATCATTTCAATTTCACCCGTTGGCGACCTGTGTTTAGAATGTTCACCTTTTAGAATCAAAAGATCTCTACAAACAAGAAGACAGATGACTGTCTGAATGGCTATAAATTGAGAGAGGGGAATGTGCAATGAGATCTGGGTGTCCTTAGACACCAGTTGCTGAAGGTTAGCATGCTGGTGCAGCAAGCGGTAGAGAAGGCAAATGGTATGTTAACTTGCATTGTAAGAGGATTTGAGTACAGGAGCAGAGATATCTTGCTGCAGTTATACAGGGCCTTGGTGAGGCCACACTTGGAATATTGTGTGCAGTTTTGGTCTCCTTATCTGAGGATGAATGTCCTTGCTATAGATGGAGTGCAACAAAGGTTTATCAGACTGATTTCTGGGATGGCAGGACTGACGTATCGGGGGAGATTGAGTCAACCATTTGTTGAAGTTTGGAATAATGTGGGGGAAGCTCATAGAAACCTATAAAATTCTAACAGACAGGGTAGATGCAGGAAGGATGTTCCCTCTGGTGCTGTAGTAGAACCAGGCGTCACAGTCTAAGGATACTGGGTAAACCATTTAAACCATGTAGGAGATGCAGAGGAATTTCTTCACCCAGAGAGTGGTGAGCCTGTGAAATTCTCTACCACAGAAAGCAGTTGAGGCCAAAACATTGTCTATTTTCAAGAAGGAGTTAGATAGAGCTCATGGCGCTAAAGTGATCAAAAGATGCGTGGCACTGTGGCACAGTGGCACAGTTGTTAGCACTGCTGCCTCATAGCACCAGGGACCCGGGTTCAATTCCGGCCTTGGGTGACTGTCTGTGTAGAGTTTGCACGTTCTCCCCGTGTCAGCATAGGTTTCCTCCGGGTGCTCTGGTTTCTTCCTACAGTTCAAAGATGTATGGGTTAGGTGGATTAGTGATGCTAAATTGCCCTTTATTGTCAGAATACTAGCAGGGTAAATACGTGGGGTTACGGGGATATGGCCTGGGTGAGATTGTTGCAGGCTCGATGGGCTGAATGGCCTCCTCCTGCAATGAAGGCACTCTGTGATTCTCTATGACTCTATGGGTGGGATGTTACAGCCGTGCTCACCCCAAGATCAGAAATTCCTATCTGAGGTCAACAGACATTTGCATGGTGCATGTCCCGCCCACTATGATCCCTGTGGCGGGCGGGACAGGAAAATTCCACCCTATGACTCTATTTATTATATGGGAAAAAAGCTGGAACAAGTTACTGAGTTGAATGATCAGCCTTGATCATAACGAATGGTGGAACAGTTTCAAAGGGCCAAAAGGCCTCCCCTGTTCCTATTTCCTATGTTTCTGTTACCTCACTGTTGAAGTATTTGATGATTAATTTTTACGAGTTTTATGCGTTGTAATTTTGGTTGCATTGAATATTATCCAATGAAACAATGGGGGCCATTCTCCCATCACGATCCACAAACGTTCTGGCGGGTTGGGTCAGAAGATGTGCGTGCCGGCCATTTCACGGGATTCAAGAGCCGGAGAACAGTTGCAGTCGGGACTGTGCTGGAAATCGGCGGGAAAAGAGGTAAGTGATTTAAATCTTTTAAAAATGTATTTTAAATCTATCTTAAATGTAATTATCGGGCCTGGTACTTGCTGAGCCCATTGGGTCTCCCACCCCGCCAGGACTACCTAACTCTGGCGGGGTTTAGAGTAGCTCCCCATGTTCAAGGAACTAGTGGGAAACCCCGCCGGAGTGAAGGGTGAGCAATTGGGCCCCCCCAGGGGGTCAGGCAGCAGGGGGGTAGTGCGCCCTGAGCATGGGCACCCTGGCAGTGCCAGCCTGTGCACACTGGCACTGCCCAAGGGGCAAAATGCCCATGGCTGGGGGGCACCTTGGCGCTGCCCATCGGGCATCGGGCAGTGCCAAGGGGATGGAGCCTATTGTGGGCAGAGCCTACGGGGTGATCTGTGGGAGTGGTGGGTCCTGCTGCCACTCTGCATGGGGATTGGTCTGGGCTGGAGGGAGGCCAGCAATCGGGACAGGCTGGGGTGTGGCGGTCTGCCGGGGGTGGTCTGCCTCCTGTCGCGGGGGTCTGCCGGGGTGAGGGGGGTGGGGGGATCGCCACTGCTGAATGCAGGTGGCTCGACATCGGAGCGCTCCGGGACAGGGAGGGAGTCGGGGCTGGTCCAGGAATTGCTGTGGGGGCTGCGATCGGGCCATGAGGGGGGGCTGCAGGGGTAGTACTGTGGGGGGATCCCAGGCTGGCCAGCGATCAAGCTGGGCAGCAAATGGGGAAACTGACAGATCGGGGCCACTGCGCATGTGCAGAGTTCCGGAACTGTCAGCCTCTGGCGTGAATAGGCTCCCCCACCTCCCCCCCTCCACCCCCCGGGTTTTAATGATATTCATGATTGTGACCTCTATATTGCACAGAGTGTGGAGATTCAGGTCTGAAGTTGCTCTGAAAAAACAGCCGTGATCACGACAGTTTTCCCGCCAATTCAGCACTCTTGGGAGAATCGCCCCCAATATGTTTGCTTTTCATTGATTTTTATTACCTTTTTCATGGCACACTTGAACATGGCACACTGGATGAAAAACCATTGCATTAGAAGACCTGCTTTTGTGTGCAATGTCTGAGTGCAAAGACTGACAAAAGTGAACCAGACTAGAATGAGCAGTTTTCTATTTGCTGTGATGACTTTCTTTATGGTCGTGTACGTGAGTAACTTGTAATTTCAAATGATAGTGTATACAATGTGTTTTTTTCTATTTATGAAGAGGTTTTTTGGGGGAATTGCCTTTGTGCACTGCTGCCTCTTGTGTACTGTGGATTTGCAGAGTTACGTGACCGTTCATTTATGTGACCTTTGACGTTGTTTCTTTGTGAGTAAAGGATTGAAGCAGAAACCATTTTAGCCACTACATGAAACTTCCATGTTTGTCTCTTTGTCATCTTTAAAAATGATGACTGCAGAAAATTACAGATGGCAGTGACAGTATGGGCAGTAATATCAACGTCTGAAGGCCGTCGGGGGGGGCGGGGGGGGGGGGGGGGGGGGGGGGCGGGAGCGGGCAGTGCCTATTTGCACCAGAGTCTGACAGTTCTGGAACTCTGCACATGCGCAGCGGTCCCGATCTGTCAGTCTCCCTGTTTGCTGGCCAGCGATTGAGCTGGCCAGCCTGGGACCCCCGCAGTGCTGCCGCTCCAGCCCCCCACGGCCTGATCAGGGCCCCCACAGCAATTCCCGGGCCAGACCTGACCTCCCCCCTGTCCCGGAGCACCCGCCTCCAGCAGTGGCGATTTCCCCACCCCTACACCTCGGCAGACCACCCCCCACCGCTGATTCCCCCCCACCGGGGTCAGACCTCTCCCCCCCACCCCCCCGGGAGGCAAGCCACATCCCCCCCCCCTCCCGGGAGACCACCCCACCCCCCCTCGCCTGCCCACCACAGTCATCACCCTCCCTCCATCCCAGACAGATCCTGTCTGCAGGGTGGCAGCTGGACGCTCTACCCCCATCCTGAGGCCCGGCCCACAATAGGCCCCACCCCCTTGGCACTGCCCAATGCCCAATGCCCAATGGGCAGTGCCAAAGTGCCCCTTGGGCTGTCCCAGGTGCACAGGCTGGCACTGTCAGGGTGCCCATGCCCAGGGGGCACCACATCCCCCCCCCTGCCCAACCCCCTGAGGGGCCCCGATTCCCCCCCTTCATTCGGGGGGGGGGGTCTTCCGCTAGTTCCTCAAACATGGGGAGCTAGTCTAGACCCCACCGGAATGGAGTACTCCTGGCGGGTTGGAAGATTCAATCGGGACTGGAAAGTTCCCGATAATTAGATTGAAAATATATTTAAAATACATTTAAAACAGATTCAAATTACTTACCTGTCTTCCCACCAGTTTCCAGCGTGGTCTGACCGGCGACTGTTCGCCGGCTCTGGGAGATGCGCATGCATTCCTGGCGCATGCACAAATCCCGGAACAAGGCCGGCGACACGCATCTCCCACTGCGGCCCGCCAGAGAAGTTGTGGGTCGCGATGGGAGAATCGCAGCCGATATCTATCTCTGTCCTGCACTGTAGGTAGGGCCTGATCTCCTCTGACTTGTCATAGTGCCAATCTTGTAGCACCATCCTCTTAACTTTGGAGAGCAATCGATCTCTCTCTTTGTCCAGAACATTGTACAGGCAGCTGAGACCGGCAATTCTCTATCAGGTGTAATACCAACACTATTTTTTGTAGTACAAGTTGTGACGGTATTGTCTGCAGCAGAGGTGGGTGGCTGAGTGCATCCACATTTGATATTTGCATCCCTGGTCAATGCTGGAAGGAATAGCTGTATGGAGCTAACAATAGAGCCCATCTCTGTACCCTCGCAGAGGCAATCGTTAGCACAGGCTTATCCTCTCGGAGTAGTCCCAACAAAGGCATGTTATCCAATACAATTGCCTCCTATGTACATATCAATGAAACTTCTTCACCACATAGATTGCCGCAAGACTCTCCTTGTCAATTTGAGAACATTTCTTCTTAGCGTCAGATAAGGTTCTTGATGTGAATGCAATTGGCCTCTCTATTCCATCTGACATCTTGTGGGAAAGAGCTACTCCTACTCCATATGGTGATGCACCACAAATAACTACCAATAGTTTGGTTGGATCGAAATAAGGAGTTTTGATGATTGTAAGGTTTGCTTTACTTTTTGAGCCTTTCCTCATTTCCATCGTTGATGTTTCTTCAGAAATTGGTATAATGGGACCAGAGTCATGAACACATTCTGCAGGAAACACGCAGAATAATTTACCATCCCTAGGAATGATTTTAACTCCATCACATTCCTAGGCCATGGTATGTCTTTGATAGTTTACACCTTGTCCTCAAGGAGTTGCAAACCCTTGGTACCTACCTTGAAGCACATCCAATTGGAAGGTGCATTCTCTTGTTTTAAGCGGATGCCCACTTTTTATAATTTTTCAGGAGTTGTTCTTGGTTTGCCCAGCGGATACTCCAGTTATTAGGACATCATCCAAATATATCACCACTTTGGGGATTCCCTGCAACAATCTTTGCATAATACACTGGAAAATGGAACAGGCTGCTGACACTCCAGATGGAAGGTGAGTATACTGATATAACCCTTTGTGGGTGTTAATGATGACCAACCTTTGGGAGTCTTCATCCAGCTGCTGGTGTGTATGACTAAGATTTAACTTGGTGAACTTAAGGTGCCCTGCTAATTTTGCATAGGGATCCTCATTCCTTGGAATGGGCTATTGATCTCCTTGGTTCACAGTTACCTTATAGTCTCCATAGATTAGGCTTCAGAGTAAGGTTTTCAGAAAACTGCACTGGTTTTATGACACCCAAACCTTCCAATCTTTTTAACTCCACTTCCAATTTATGATGAAGTACGGAAGGTACTAGACAAAAGAATTTAGGCGTACCCCCAGGGTTAAGTAAATTTTGGCTTTAGCCCTTTCTTTTCTCCCTTGTTCCTCCAGAAAACCTCTGAATATTTGCATAGGAGCTCTTGGAAACCTCCATCCTGAATGTTCAATATCTCCAGTCAGTCCAATTTTATTTGTTTCAACCAGTCTCAACCCATGAAACAAGGTCTGTGACACTCAATCACCAGAACTGATAACTGTGCTATTTGGTTCCGACAGGATACTGGTACTGCAGCTGTCCCTACTGTCTTCAGCATCTCTCAATTATAAGTAGATAAAATGGCTTTGGAGCGACTCGACTCAAGGGTTACAGGCCTTTCTGGATGTGTCTGAATGATTGTTCATTTATGATTGTGACTGCGGCTCCAGTGTTGATCTCCATCTTCAGAGGTTTGCCATTGACTGTCAGGACTATCTCGATAGGTGGCACCTTGTTGAGTTGGACCTGGTTTAAAGTATAAGTTTCAGATCCCTTGTTGGGTTCCTTGGCCAGTTGTTTTAACGGTGTTGCCTTGACCATTGTTTTTTTGTGCTTTCTGTCCTGCTTGCTTTACTCTGCACCAAACCTGCAAATGACCCTTCGTTTTGCAAAAAACATGTATAATTTTTACTCCGACCTATTTCCTATGAGTGCTCTCCCCCACACCAAAAACACGTTTCCATCCCTGGTGCTGTACTATACCTCTCAGGATCTGCAGCACCCTCACTCAGGCTGTTCCTTGCAGCAGCCATTTCCCATCGCAAATGG
This sequence comes from Mustelus asterias, assembly GCF_964213995.1. Lineage (NCBI taxonomy): Eukaryota > Metazoa > Chordata > Chondrichthyes > Carcharhiniformes > Triakidae > Mustelus > Mustelus asterias. The sequence goes on along the minus strand of NC_135804.1, from coordinate 75,412,349 downwards.
TTCACCTCGTTGGGCATGCCTTGTAATTCACTTCCGCTTTGCTCAGCGCATTCAGTCACCTATCTCTACTGATTTTTTCCAAAGAGATTTTATTCTTATCCAGCAGCTTTTTTGTATTGTGAGACTGTTAATTCCGCAGACCAAACGGTCACTTAACATCTCCCCCAAAGTTGGGTCAAATTTGTAGTGCTCTGTTAAACATTGCAATCTGGCCATGAATTTGGAGACCTGATTCCCTCACAGCAGAATCGAACTTATAAGAAGGGTAGGAAGGATAACCCGGGTAATTATAGGCCGGTGAGCTTGACGTCCGTGGTGGGGAAGTTGTTGGAGAAGATTCTTAGAGATAGGATGTATGCGCATTTAGAAAGGAATAAACTAATTAACGATAGTCAGCATGGTTTTGTGAGAGGGAGGTCATGCCTCACTAACCTGGTGGTGTTTTTTGAAGAAGTGACCAAAATGGTTGACGAAGGAAGGGCCGTGGATGTTGTCTATATGGACTTTAGTAAAGCGTTTGACAAAGTCCCTCATGGTAGGCTAGTGAAAAAGGTTGGATCCCATGGGATAAAGGGGGAGGTGGCTAGATGGGTGGAGAACTGGCTTGGTCATAGAAGACAGAGGGTGGTAGTGGAAGGGTCTTTTTCCGGCTGGAGGCCTGTGACTAGTGGTGAACCGCAGGGCTCTGTATTGGGACCTCTGCTGTTTGTGATTTATATAAATGATCTGGAAGAAGGAGTAACTGGGGTGATCAGTAAGTTTGCGGACGACACAAAACTGGCAGGACTTGCAGATAGTGAGGAACATTGTCAGAGGCTACAGAAGGATATAGATAGGCTGGAAATTTGGGCAAGGAAATGGCAGATGGAGTTCAATCCTGATAAATGCGAAGTGATGCATTTTGGTGGGAATAATGTAGGGAGGAGCTACACGATAAATGGAAGAACCATAAAGGGTGTAGAGACGCAGAGGGACCTGGGTGTGCAAGTCCACAGATCTTTGAAGGTGATGTCACAGGTGGAGAAGGTGGTGAAGAAGGCATATGGCATGCTTGCCTTTATAGGACGGGGCATAGAGTATAAGAGTTGGGGTCTGATGTTGCAGATGTATAGAACGTTGGTTCGGCCGCATTTGGAATACTGCGTCCAGTTCTGGTCGCCACACTACCAGAAGGACGTGGAGGCTTTGGAGAGAGTACAGAGGAGGTTTACCAGGATGTTGCCTGGTATGGAGGGGCTTGGTTATGAGGAGAGATTGGGGAAACTGGGGTTGTTCTCCTTGGAAAGACGGAGGATGAGGGGAGACTTAATAGAGGTGTATAAAATTATGAAAGGCATAGATAGGGTGAACGGTGGGAAGCTTTTCCCCGTGTCGGTGGTGACGTTCACGAGGGGTCATAGGTTCAAGGTGAAGGGGGGGAGGTTTAACACAGATATCAGAAGGACATATTTCACACAGAGGGTCGTGGGGGCCTGGAATGTGTTGCCGGGCAAGGTGGTGGAGGCGGACACACTGGGAACGTTTAAGACTTATCTAGACAGCTATATGAACGGAGTGGGAATGGAGGGATACAAAAGAGTGGTCTAGTTTGGACCAGGGAGCGGCGCGGGCTAATTGTTCCTTGTTTCTCGTTTCAAGGCTTCATTCTATGATCATCTTGCTGGTGCCAGTACAGAGCGAGACTGCGGATAGTTGGGAACCTGTCTCAGGGGCAGGGAATTCATATGGTGTTCGTGGAAGTGGAAATGACTAGGGTTGGGAAGCATTTTCCGATCAGGGCCATTGTGATCTCCTGGACTCGTTTCGATCGCCTCAGGGGGTCGGAGAGGAATTTCCCAGATTTTTTTTCCCCATATTGGCCCTGGGGTTTTTCACTCTGGGTTTTCGCCTCTCCCTGGAGATCACATGGTCTGGAATGGGGGGGTGGGAGTGAGTTAATAGGTTGTAATGAACAAAGCATCGTAGCTGTGAGGGACAGCTCGGTGGATAGGATATTGGTATGTAGATAGGCTGGAAAATTGGGCGGGGATCCTGGATTCAGGATTCAATCCTGGACCGGGGAGCGGCGCGGGCTTGGAGGGCCGAAGGGCCTGTTCCTGTGCTGTATTGTTCTTTGTTCTTTGTACCTCACCATAATGATTGAAAGTCAGAGGTTAAAATGGTCTTTGACCAGTCCCACTATTTGATTGAAAAACAATTGTCTGGAGCATCAGGTGATGTTAGGCTCCTCACTAGACTGTAAGTTTGTGGGCTACAGATTGTGAGTAGTATCATTTTTTTTTCTGCAGTGATCTAATTAGCCACAAAGAAATAATGCAACCTTTCAAAATATTGCCCCAACTTTCAACTTCTTGGTCAAATGACTCTATTTTCATGACGAAAGGCATTTTAAGGGCACCTGTACCTGTTTCTTCTTGGCTTCAATGATCACTTTCCTCGATCCTGTAAATGCACCCTGCAACCTCCCGATGATGAGCATAGATTTTCCTCATCGCCAGTGTAATAACTGGAGGCAACTTGAAACATCTCCAACTACAAAGGGTTTATTAAACTAATATAACTATATAAAAGATAAGGGTCTGACAGAATACATGCATAGGCATACTCTCTCCTCCTCTCTGGCTCCAAGTGAAGGTCCTCCCCATCCCAGGATGCACATCTTTACTCCTTACTGGCCCGGCTTCTCATGCACCCTCTCCATAGGGTCCAGCTCTATCATGTGGCCCTCAGATGATTGCCCCTTATAGGGCCATGTTACCACAGAAACCTTTGGTTTTGGAGACTTTCCCTTTTTTAATGCAAAAATGTCTTGATTCCTGTTATTTTGTTGATGCTAATTTGGTGGGTTTCTGTCCCCGATTCAACATTTGTTTTTGAAATTTCTGACATGAGGATCTTTTCTTGTGCTGTAAATGCTGAAGCAAACTAATTATTCAACACCTCTACCATTTCCTTATTTTTATCGCCCTTAGTGATTGCCAAGGGAACTACATTGTTCCTGGCCACCATCTTTTCCATAATATAATTGTAACAATATTTTGTTTAGATTTTGAAATCCCTTGAAAATTTATTTCCAAACTCCCTTTTTGTAGCTCTTATTATCCGTGTTGTCACTCTTTGCCGTCCTTTGTATCTTTCCCATTGACCAGGATTTGTGTGTTATTTATCTTTTCATATTCTCTCATTTTAGTTTTTGTTGTCCTTTACCTCTTTAATCATCCATGACAGTTTCTTTTGGCAAGTTGATTGTGTCATGTCCGGAGTTCAGGTGATTGTCTCAGCTCTACCCAACTCTCCTGATTACAACAACTTGACCTCACCATCAGCTGTCTCTGCTCCACTTTTGCTGGATTACCGAACAGTTTATCTGACATCCATTACTGCATGAGCAGAAATTCCCTCCAATTATATACTGCAAACCTGAAGCCATTGACTTTGATCCCCACCATAAATGTTAGAATAGAATCCCTACAGTGCAGAAGGAGGCCATTCGGCCCATCGAGTCTGCACCGACCACAATCCCACCCAGGCCCTACCCCCACATATTTTACCCGCTAATCCCTCTAACCTACACATCTCAGGACTCAAGGGGCAATTTTTAACCTGGCCAATCAACCTAACCTGCACATCTTTGGACTGTGGGAGGAAACCGGAGCACCCGGAGGAAACCCACGCAGACACGAGGAGAATGTGCAAACTCCACACAGACAGTGACCCGAGCCGGGAATCGAACCCGGGACCCTGGAGCTGTGAAGCAGCAGTGAAGCAGCAGTGCTAACCACTGTGCTACCGTGCCGCCCCGTTATTCCCTCTTCCTCAATCCCATCCATCTCCCTGACAACCATCTGAAGAGAACCCGATTATTTGCAGCCTTGGCCTCATATTAACCCTGAGATGAGATTCCTGACATATTTCTACACCATGACTAGGATCTCAGTAACTTGGCACAACTCTGATTGTCTGCTGCTTGAACACTCTTGTTATTTCTAGACTTGACTGTTTCAGACTGCTATTCTCCCACATTCTAACCTCTGGAACCATGAGGTTATCCAAATCTCTGCTGCCCTCTCCTTATTTGTAACAAATCCTGTTTCCTATCAGCCCTCTGCTCGCTAGCCTATATCGGCAACTGGTTAACATTCCCTGTGATTGTCTTATAATATCTAACCCCTGAGTAAACTTGGGGTCCATTCCATTCCTCAATACAATCCCGCGATTGCACATTCTTTAAACCAGGTCTCTTTCTGAACTGCAAACCAACAGATCACCTGCTGTGTTCCCAAACACTGACAAGAAGGACTAGTAAAAACAATACTTCATTCACGAGCTGAGCAGCTACTTCATGCCTGTCCTCTGTCCATGCTCCCAGGGAGAACTCCCACGCTCCCAACATGTGACCCTTTTTGTGGCCGCATCATCAGACCATTCAGTCTATATCTTTCTGGTTTAAATTGCGACAACTATTAATGTAACAGTGTGTATGAACGGACAATGTGTACAAGCCATTTTGTAACATAGCGATTGAACTGGGTAACAATACATAACTAGTCACATAGAGTGAGATACAGATTAAGCTGCTGCAGTTGGTGCATAACCCATTGCCTCTACATCCTCCCACCTCCCCTTTTCATTGTGTAAAGATGAAATTCAAAGGCCAGTTGCAATGGTGGCGACATAGTTCTGGAACTTGTGTTTGGTTTAATCACACACCCTGAGTGTATGATTATGCTGGTTGGTTGTACTTTATTTCACAGGCTGGTGTCCTCAGTGTGGATGACCTAGGGCAGTCCAGCAGTGTGTCCAGTGGGTACAGGGCTTGCAGCCTCTGGAGGAGCCTCCATTTCCACTGGTGTAGGGGGCCTGTGTTGTAGGTTGGATGACTAGGGTTTTGTGGTATCTGTTGGTATCTGTTGGTTCTGATGCCTGTAGTGGGTGATGGCAGTTGAGTACATAGTGAGCACCATCTGACGCTACCACATACCTGTTCAGCTCTGGACGTAGCTGTGTGTCACCACCAACTTTTCAAGGCCGTGTGCCATCTAGATCCTGACCATTTGACCAGGTGTCAGAGGGCCTAGTCTTTCGGCATTGGAATCATAGTGCATTTTGTGTCTCAATCTGTGTTGCAGGAGGGCACCATTCACATTGGTTTCAAGTTTAGACTGCAGCAGAGCCTTGGCAATAGAAGTTGTGGTCCAGGTGCGCTTGGAAAAGAGTCACTGTGTTGACGAGGGCAGACCCTGTCATGGTAGATTTCACATGCTGAGGAGTGCAGCACACTAATCTGTGATCTCGGGCACATTTCTCTAGAAGGTTCTTGGCTGAGTGATCCGCCTATTCCACCAAAGTGTTGGACTGTGGATCTCGGTAGCTGCTCATGATATGCTCAAAGTCCCATGTGTGTACAAAATTTCAAAATTCAATGACCCTGGTGAAGTTGTTGACTGTGGTATCTCTGAACAGAAGTAGGGATGATAAATTGTTGGCCATGTGCTATTAATCCATCCTGTATGGTTAGTTCATCTCTGATGGTGAAGAATATGTGGAGCCCATGGAGAAATTCCCTTGAGGACTCTGGCCTGCCCCTCATGATGGAATATCCATCTGTAAGGATCTTTGAGTTCCTGGATCCTACAATAGGACAGCACCTCTATTGTCATGATGTCTATGTCTTCCTGATGATCTGCCTGGTCTGCTGTGGGTCGGAAGGTTCTGGAAAGGACATCAGCCAAGCAGAGCTCCTTACTGCATTTGTAGACGACACTGAGATTGTAACATTGTAGCTTTAACATCATGTGCAGACACTGTGTGAAGAGGCTTTTTTAGAATAGTTGTGCATGGCTGATGATCAATTTGGCAGGATGACCATATATGAAGTGATGAAATTTCTGCCAGGTGAAGACTAAAGCGAGGAATTCCTTCCCTATCTGAGCATAATGAGTCTCAGTGTCAGTGAGGGCTCTTGAAGCAAAGGCCAGAACCCGCATTTCACATCCAGGAAGCTGAAAACATTAATATTGTGCATTTCTGCAACACCTGTTCCACTGTCTTCATAGGGTGATGAGATCTGAGCAGTGCCTTATTTAAGTGTACTGGGTCAATGTCGATCCTGACCATGCCATCTTTCTTTACTGCAGCCACCATTGCTGGAACCCATTATGTGGCCTCGTCACTGGGAGTTGTGACTCCCAGTGTCATCATCCGTTCCTGCTGATCATCTACTTTCTGCTTCATGACTACCACTCTTCTCAAGCAAAGACTGTTGATGATACCAAGTCAACTAGTCTCATGTGGTATATTACTGGTAGCTTATCAATGACACTGCAGTTGAAGAGGTCTTTGTGCCCTCTCATTTCTGGGGCCTGGTGTTGCAGAGCATGTACCTCTGGATCAAGTTGGATGGATCCCAGTGTGATGCCATCCAAAAGACCTAACAGTGGCCTCATGTTCTGGTCGACTATATGAAACTTGAAGCTGCCCAGTGTGCAGTGGAGAGTGGCCACACCTTCAGTGTGGATAGTTTGTCTGTCATAGGCTACATGGTCTACCTGAGTTTTGGGGCCCACTAAACCATAGAACCATAGAAAATTACAGCTCAGAAACAGGCCTTTTGGCCCTTCTTGTCTGTGCCGAACCATTTTTTGCCGAGTCCCACTGACCTGCACTTGGACCATATCCCTCCACACCCCTCTCATCCATGAACCCGTCCAAGTTTTTCTTAAATGTTAAAAGTTTTACCACTTTATCCGGCAGCTCATTCCACACTCCCACCACTGTCTGCGTGAAGAAGCCCCCCCTAATTTTCCCTTTAAACTTTTCTCCTTTCACCCTTAACCCATGCCCTCTGGTTTTTTTCTCCCCTAGCCTCAGCGAAAAAAGCCTGCTTGCATTCACTCTATCTATACCCATCAAAATCTTATACACCTCTATCAAATCTCCCCTCATTCTTCTACGCTCCAGGGAATAAAGTCCCAGCCTATTCAATCTCTCTCTGTAACTCAGCTTCTCAAGTCCCAGCAACATCCTTGTGAACCTTCTCTGCACTCTTTCAACCTTATTTACATCCTTCCTGTAACTAGGTGACCAAAACTGTACACAATACTCCAAATTCGGCCTCACCAATGCCTTATATAACCTTACCATAACACTCCAACTTTTAAACTCGATACTCCGATTTATAAAGGCCAATGTACCAAAGGCACTCTTTACGACCCTATCCACCTGTGACGTCACTTTTAGGGAATTCTGTACCTGTATTCCCAGATCCCTCAGTTCAACTGCACTCTTCAGAGTCCTACCATTTACCCTGTACGTTCTACTTTGGTTTGTCCTTCCAATGTGCAATATCTCACACTTGTCTGCGTTAAATTCCATTTGCCATTTTTTAGCCCATTTTTCTAGTTGGTCCAAATCCCTCTGCAAGCTTTGAAAACCTTCCTCACTGTCCACTACACCTCCAATCTTTGTATCATCAGCAAACTTGAAAACTTGACCATTGCTGCCAATGTTCTAACTGTGATAGTATTCAGCTGGGCAATACATTACACTTTGCTCCAATGTTAATCTTTACCTTCAGTTTTGTGTTCCTGCAAATTATGTTGAGGGTGGTGAAGATCTCACCCTGTTCTGTGACAATGTCGACTCTCTCACAGTAGAGCGTTGTTGGAGGCTCACTGGTTCAGTTGCTCTGGCTGAGCTCCAATTCTTTCATCTTGCTTGCGCTGCGAACCTTGGAGGACTGACCAAGCTGTAATATGGCTGGTGGCAAAGGAAAGTTGCTGTGGCTTCGATCTGCAGCAGTTCGTGAAATGGTTCAATTTGTCACATTTATTGCAACGTCTAGTAGACACAAACATGTTGTTCTGTTCTGAAGCTGATGGCCATTGCAGTTGGGGCAAGGTGTGCCCTGTACCACAAAAACTTTTGTTTCCCGTCTAAACTCGTAGCTGCTTTTTTCATGCAGATGTTAATGGCTGTTTGTACTGTTAAGTATTTGTCTCTCAGCTAGAGGACAAGATCAGTGTGGGCCCCGCAGATTATTCATTCCATGACTAACACATCAGTAAGTGTGCCAAATACAGGTTATTTTGGTAAGATTTTCAAGGTTGTTGTATATGATTATAATGATTGATCAGATCTTTGGTTTGTAGAGTTAAACTCGTGCATGTTGAGTATTATATTCTTTGGAGGCAGCACGGTGGCACAGTGGTTAGCACTGCTGCCTCACACAGCACCAGGGACCCGGGTTTGATTCCTGGCTTGCCCTTGTCAGTGTGGAGTTTGCACATTCTCCCCATGTCTGCGTGGGTTTCCTCCAGGTGCTCCAGTTTCCTCCCACAGACCAAAGACGTGCAGGTTAAGTGAATTGGCCATGCTAAATCGACCCTTAGTGTACCCGAACAGGCACCGGAGTGTTGCGACTGGGGGATTTTCACAGTAACTTCATTGCGTTGTGAATGTAAGCCTACTTGTGACTAACAAATAAACTTTACTTTTTGCTTCATGGCAGACAAATATTTTCAAACATTTTTAGAATAATTGCAGTTCCTCTTTCACCCTTTCCATTTTGAAGGGACAGCATCTGGATTTTGGGGGAGGGGCAGTGGCTGGATTTTGGGGGTGGGGCAATAGTTAAATTTAGGGTGCGGGTCAGTAGTTAAATTTTGGGGGAAGGGGATAGCTGGATAGTGGGGGAGTGTCCAATTTAAAAGTGAGGGCTGGTATTTTGAGGTGTGTAGTTGGATTTCAGAGCACAAGATTTGGCAAAAGCTGGGAATATCCATTTGGAGCAGCTGTTTAAGTGGGTCTGTTTTCACTGGGTGAGAGAGTAAACATTGCCACTCATTTAGTTTGTGAGGAATAGCCTCCTGGGGGACAGAGCCATGGATGATGCTTAATCAATCCAGGGAGGATCAGATCTCTGAGTTTGGGAAGAAAGCTGAGGTGGAGGGGGATGAGCTGAAATTCAAATCTGGATCCTAATGATATTTACACTATTTTGTTGCTATGAGGAGCTTGGGGAATTTAACTGTCGCATAAGTTCACTGTCGTCATGAAACACTCAGCAAGTCACAGAACATTAGCGTTTATAAGAGAATTTAGAGCACAAACATCCCCCTGGAGACTGACAAATGGGATCTATAGCTACAGTGTGCCTTTCTATGAGCCTGTATAAGGACAGATGTCTGTAACCCTGTAATAACTCAGTTAATGAAGGTGTATGTGAACCCTCAACTCCTTCTTGTCTACAGCTTGACAGACACCAATACTTCATCATCTGATCACTTTTAGCCTCAGTTCATGTGCTGTGACATGATATTGAAATAATATTTCTACTGAGACATCATTGAATGATTTATCACTTAAAACTAACAATGAACAAACACTAAATACAATAATAAATGTACTCAATTACCAGGGATAGATTTATTACCAAATATTAACCTGAATGAACAACAACTTGCATTTATATAATCCCCTTAGTATGGCAAAGCATCCATCACAGAGCAGTAATCTACACCATTCTAAAATAGTTTGATTTCTTTGTTTCCCCTTCTGTTTTGTATCTTCTCTTGAGTTCAGTATTCATAGCTACTCTTTCTAGTTATGCTCTATTTTAGCCACTTCAAACTTCTAGTTTATAGATGTTCATTTATTGATCCAGATGTTGACACAGATGTGGCTTTGTTGGCATTTGACACAGGATGACTTCAGTTAACATCTGATTGAATCAGCTTGGTCACAGTTCCCAGAGGCCATTTGTGTGTGTAGTTTCATAAAACCCAACATGTCTCATCATGATTGAGTAACATTTGCAAATCTATCGGAAAGTAATGGTTTGAGCCTCACTTCAGACAGCTCAGGAAGGAGAGACAGTCTATGAACATTAGAGCACAATCTTCTGGATGTAAAAGAGGATAAAGAAGGCATGGTAGCACAGTGGTTAGCACTGCTACCTCACAGCACCACGGACCCGGGTTCGAATCTGGTCTCGGGTCACTGTCTATGTGGAGTTTGCACATTCTCCCTGTGTCAGCGTGGGATTCCTTCGGGTGCTCTGGTTTCCTCCCACAGTCCAAAGGTGTGCAAGTTAGGTTGATTGGCCATGGTAAATTTCCCCTTAGTGTCAGTGGGACTAGCAGGGTAAATACAGGGGATTATGGGGATAGGCCCTGGAATTGTGGTCGGTGCAGACTCGATGGGTCAAATGGCCTCCTTCTGCACTGTAGGGATTGTAACAAAAAAATAATGTAGGGGGTAATCAGGAAGATGTTTGAAGTCAAATCCAGGTGGGTTTTGTTGGGAGGGTGTTGGTCACAGAACTGTGCCCCTTAAAGAAGTTGCTGTGTTCTTTAATAGATTAACAGCAGGTCTCTATTAACCACTTGTAACTATATGCATATATAGAGTGAAAGATACAGGCAAAAAGTTTTCTTCATGTTTAGGTCTTTATATATCATTGCTCAACATCACAATGACCGCTGGCTCTGGGTCATGTGAGTACTCAGTTCCACGTTAACCCTGGTAGTATGGTCCCTTTAAGGGGACAATCCCTGACGGCCATGTGATCGGGCCAGACGCTATGGAGTGTTGCGGTGGGAAGTTGAGCATATTGGGTGATAGGCCGCATATTCCCGGGTTGGGGAGGATCCGCAGCTGGAGCCAGGGGGGATTGGAGAATAGTCGCATATTTAGTTCTGTCAGACCCTTGTTGTAAATCACTATTCATTGTTGGGAATAAACTCCTTTATACTTTGAGCCACATCACTTATCGGTTTTAACGGGACAATATTTTAATGTGAGACCCACTGTCCTCATATTATTTGCCCACATCTGGGAAACTACACAAGACAATTGCAGTAAAACCAAATGGAGAACTTCACTTTCTGTCACTTTCTACTGTTGACTCCAATACTGACTTTGTCTGTTTAATGACAGAATGGAAATAAATACAATAATTAGGAGCCAATCAGATAGAACAGGATATGCATGAACAGATCAGATAGAACAGCATGAACTGGATACTGGCATGCTGGGAGGGTTGCAGCTCTGATCCACAGGCCTATTATCAGAAACCCTATAATATAACCTACAATTATCACAGCCAACTCCAGAACTGAAGTGAAAGACTTTGACGTGACATTAAATCAATGTGGCACCAAACTCATCAATGAAAATAAAGACAAGGATTGAGCAAGTGTCTTTACTGTGCTGAATGTCAGCTAGTGTTGAATAATGCTTCATGAATTTGAAATAGAGAGGTTTTGTGACATTCCCCTGTACAGGATGGCCTTGCAAACTGTATTTAAATCATCCTCGGTGTCATAATGATAGTCAAATGTGTCTGGATACTTGGGTTGAACTGTGTGTCATGTTGCATTCTGATGAAGGTCAGGTAGCACATGGTGGGAAGTTAGACAACATGACGGATTAAATGATGTGACACCTGCAAATAAGCCTGTGATTCCATGGTTCTTCTTTCATCCTGACATGTGACATTCAGGATGAAGGAGAAATGGCTGAAGGGATATATATTCACAAATGTGATTAAGACAATTTGTTCATGTAGGCAGTAAATGCCAACAAGGATGGTTAGGCTGTAGGGCCTGTTCCCTTGTTGTAACTGTATTTTGATGTAAATTCTCTTCTCACTATTCTCCTACACTCTGAGAGCAGAGTGTCCAGGGAGTGGCGAGGAGTGGTTGTGGGGAGGAGGGAGGGGGTGGAGTGGGAGGTGGGGGTGGGGGGGAGTTAGTTGGATGAGCATAAGGTGAGTATGGACTGGCAGCAGTCTCTTCTGTTAGGGAGGAACACTGCTCATCTCGAATGGCTCCACACTGAGGTAAAACCAACAGCAATCAATCTGACTACTTTGAAGCATCAACAAAATCCGGAAAATCTTAAAGGGAAGGTTCCACGAACTCAAATGCATGTTGCCATCAGACTGCCTGAAATATACAGAAATCCCATTCTCCTATTTATAGAGGAGGAGGTCCCAGGAACCAGAACTGGGTCCTGGCCTGCTCAGCAGCCACAGATATGACTTTTTATCTTGTTGGGTACACTGGAGGAGTGGAGGCCCAGCACGTGGCTACTCTGGACTCACTGTTCTAGGTCTGAATTATGAGCTTCCAAGGTTGGTGTTTGAGATGCCATCTGGTGGTGGGATAACCCTCTAACATTTTTTCAATGAGGTGTCATTCCCCTCAGCCTGAGTATCTCACCCGGGGGTGGGGTTAATGATGGAGGTCCCCAGAAGGTACATGCCAGGACTGACTCCCAGAGTGACTGGAGCACAGTATCAACTCATGCATTTCATCTTTAATGCCATCATATAGAAAGCACCCAAACTGAACAATACACATGGTAATAATACCATTCCGTTAGAGTATATAGATAGATAGAAATGTAGAAAATAGGAGCGAGAGTAGGCTATTCGGTCCTTCAAGCCTGCTCTGCCATTCATTATGACAGTAAGAAGTCTCACAACACCAGGTTAAAGTCCAACAGGTTTATTTGGTGGCAAATACCATAAGCTTTCGGAGCACAGCTCCTTCGTCAGATGGAGTGGATATCTGCTCTCAAACAGTGCACAGACACAGAAATCAAGTTACAGAATACTAATTAGAATGCGAATCTCTAAAGCCAGCCAGGTCTTAAAGGTACAGACAATGTGGGTGGAGGGAGCATTCAACGCAGGTTAAAGAGATGTGTATTGTCTCCAGACAGAACAGCTAGTGAGATTCTACAAGCCCAGGAGACAAGCTGTGGGGGTTGCTGATAATGTGACATAAATCCAACATCCCGGTTTAGGCCGTCCTCATGTGTGCGGAACTTGGCTATCAGTTTCTGCTCAGCGACTCTGCGCTGTCGTGTGTCGTGAAGGCCGCCTTGGAGAACGCTTACCTGAAGATCCAAGGCTGAATGCCCGTGACTGCTGAAGTGCTCCCCCACAGGAAGAGAACAGTCTTGCCTGGTGATTGTCGAGCGGTGTACATTCATCCGTTGTCGTAGCGTCTGCATGGTTTCCCCAATGTACCATGCCTCAGGACATCCTTTCCCGCAACGTATCAGGTAGACAACATTGGCCGAGTTGCAAGAGTAGGTACCGTGTACCTGGTGGATGGTGTTCTCATGTGAGATGATGGCATCCGTGTCGATGATCCAGCACGTCTTGCAGAGGTTGCTATGGCAGGGTTGTGTGGTGTCGTGGTCACTGTTCTCCTGAAGGCTGGGTAGTTTGCTGCGGACAATGGTCTGTTTGAGGTTGCATGGTTGTTTGAAGGCAAGAAGTGGGGGTGTGGGAATGGCCTTGGCGAGATGTTCGTCTTCATCAATGACATGTTGAAGGCTCCGGAGGAGATGCCGTAGCTTCTCCGCTCCGGGGAAGTACTGGACGACGAAGGGTACTCTGTCCACCGTGTCCCGTGTTTGTCTTCTGAGGAGGTCGGTGCAGTTTTTCGCTGTGGCGCGTCAGAACTGTTGATCGATGAGCTAAACGCCATATCCTGTTCTGATGAGGGCATCTTTCAGCGTCTGGAGGTGTCTGTTGCGATCCTCCTCATCCGAGCAGATCCTGTGTATTCGGAGGGCTTGTCTGTAGGGGATGGCTTCTTTTACGTGTTTAGGGTGGAAGCTGGAGAAGTGGAGCATCATGAGGTTATCCGTGGGCTTGCGGTACAGTGAGGTGCTGAGGTAACCGTCCTTAATGGAGATGCGTGTGTCCAAGAATGCAATCGATTCCGGAGAGTAGTCCATGGTGAGTCTGATGGTGGGATGGAACTTGTTGATGTCATCATATAGTTGTTTCAGTGATTGCTCACCATGACTCCAAAGGAAGAAAATATCATCGATGTATCCAGTGTATAGCATCGGTTGAAGGTCCTGTGTGGTGAAGAAGTCTTGTTCGAACCTGTGCATGAAGATGTTGGCATATTGAGGTGCGAATTTTGTCCCCATTTGTCCTCATTCATTATGACCACAGCTGATCATCCAACTCACTAGCCTGATTCTGCCTTCCCCCCATGTCCTTTGATCCTCTTCACCCCAAGTGCTATAGAACCATAGAACCATAGAAAATTACAGCTCAGAAACAGGCCTTTTGGTCCTTCTCGTCTGTGCTGAACCATTTTTTGCCTAGTCCCACTGACCTGCACTTGGACCATATCCCTCCACACCCCTCTCATCCATGAACCCGTCCAAGTTTTTCTTAAATGTTAAAAGTGACCCCGCTTTATCCGGCAGCTCATTCCACACTCCCATCACTCTCTGTGTGAAGAAGCCCCCCCCTATTATTCCCTTTAAACTTTTCTCCTTTCACCCTTAACCCATCCCCTCTGGATTTTTTCTCCCCTAGCCTCAGTGGAAAAAGCCTACTTGCATTCACTCTATCTATACCCATCAAAACCTTATACACCTCTATCAAATCTCCCCTCATTCTTCTACGCTCCAGGGAATAAAGTCCCAACCTATTCAATCTCTCTCTGTAACTCAGCTTCTCAAGTCCCGGCAACATCCTTGTGAACCTTCTCTGCACTCTTTCAACCTTATTTACATTTTTCCTGTAACTAAGTGACCAAAACTGTACACAATACTCTAAATTCGGCCTCACCAATGCCTTATATAACCTTGTAAGAAGTTTAACAACACCAGGTTAAAGTCCAACAGGTTTATTTGGTAGCAAAAGCCACACAAGCTTTCGGAGCTAAGCCCCTATAACCTTACCATAACACTCCAACTTTTATACTTGATACTCCGATTTATGAAGGCCAATGTACCAAAGGCACTTTTTACGACCCTATCCACCTGTGACATCACTTTTAGGGAATTCTGTACCTGTATTCCCAGATCCCTCCGTTCAACTGCACTCTTCAGAGTCCTACCATTTACCCTGTACGTTCTACTTTGGTTTGTCCTTCCAAAGTGCAATATCTCACACTTGTTTGCATTAAATTCCATTTGCCATTTTTCAGCCCATTTTTCTAGTTGGTCCAAATCCCTCTGCAAGCTTTGAAAACCTTCCTCACTGTCCACTGCACCTCCAACCTTTGTATCATCAGTAAATTTGCTGATCCAATTTACCACATTATCATCCAGATCATTGATATAAGAACATAAGAAATAGGAGCAGGAGTAGGCCATCTGGCCCTTCGAGCCTGCCCCGCCATTCAACAAGATCATGGCATATAGATGACAAACAACAATGGACCCAACACCGATCCCTGCGGCACACCACTAGTCACAGGCCTCCACTCAGAGAAGCAATCCTCTGCAACCACTCTCTGACTTCTTCCATTGAGCCAGTGTCTAATCCAATTTACTACCTCCCCATATATACCTAGCGACTGAACCTTCCTAACTAACCTCCCATGAGGGACCTTATCAAAGGCCTTGCTGAAATCCAGGTAGACAACATCCAAAACAAAGAGAAGAACAAAGAACAATACAGCACAGGAACAGGCCCTTCGGCCCTCCAAGCCTGCGCTGCTCATGTGCCCATGAGACCATTCTTTTGTATCCCTCTATTCCCAGTCTGTTCACGTGGTTATCTAAATAAGTCTTAAACGATCCCAGCGTGTCCGCCTCAATCACCTTGCTTGGCAGTGCATTCCAGGCCCCCACCACCCTCTGTGGTAAATATGTCCCCCTTATGTTCGTCACCTCTGACCTGGGAAAAAGCTTCCCACTGTTCACCCTATCTATGCCCTTCATAATTTTATACACCTCTATTAGGTCGCCCCTCATCCTCCGTCTTTCCAGGGAGAACAACCCCAGTTTACCCAATCTCTCCTCATAGCTAAGACCCTCCATACCAGGCAACATCCTGGTAAACCTTCTCTGTACTCTCTCCAAAGCCTCCATGTCCTTCTGGTCGTGTGGCAACCAGAACTGGGTGCAGTATTCCAAAGATGGCCTAACCATCGTTCTATACAGCTGCAACATCATATGCCAACTTTTATACTTTATGCCCCGTCCAATAAAGGCAAGCATGCCATATGCCTTCTTCACCACCCTCTCCACCTGTGCTGCCACCTTTAAGGATCTGTGGACTTGTACACCCAGGTCCCTCTGTGTGTCTATACTCCTGATGGTTCTGCCATTTAATGTATAGCTCCCCTTTACATTAGATCTACCGAAATGCATCACTTTGCATTTATCTGGATTAAATTCCGTCTGCCATTTCTCCGCCCAATGTTCCAGCCTATCTATATCCTGCTGTATTCTCTGACAATGTTCATCACTGTCCACAACTCCAGCAATCTTCGTGTCGTCCGCAAACTTACTGATCACACCAGTCACATCTTCCTCCAAATCATTTATATATATCACAAACAGCAGAGGTCCCAGTTCAGAGCCCTGCGGAACACCACTAGTCACAGACCTCCAACCGGAAAAAGACCCCTCCACTGCTACCCTCTGTCTTCTATGGCTAAGCCAGTTCTCCACCCATCTAGCTAGCTCACCTTTTATCCCGTGAGATTTAACCTTTTGCACCAGCCTGCCATGAGGGACCTTGTCAAACGCTTTACAGGCACACAGGCATGTGCCTGTAAAGAGAAAGAATAGGAAAGGGAGGATTTGAGAGCTGTGGATAACCAGTGAAATTGTGGGTCTAATCAAAAGGAAAAAAGAAGCATATATGAGGTCCAGGCAGCTAAAAACAGATGGAGCACTGGAGGAATACAGAGGAAGTAGAAAAGAACTCAAACAGGGACTTAGAAGGGCAAAAAGGGGTCACGAAATGTCCTTGGCAGACAGGATTAAGGAGAATCCTAAGGCATTTTATACATACGTTAGGAACAAGAGGGTTGTTAGGGAAAGAATCGGACCTCTCAGGGACAAAGGAGGGGAATTATGCTTCGAACCAAAGGAAGTAGGTGGGATCCTAAATGAATACTTTGCATCAGTATTCACAAACGAGAGGGTCATGTTGACTGGCATTGTCTCAGAGAGATGTGTTGACCCGTTAGTAAAAATCTCAATTACAAGGGAGGAAATGTTAGGTTTTTTAGGAAACATTAAGACAGACAAATCCCCAGGGCTGGATGGCATCTATCCTGGACTCCTCAGGGAGGTGAGAGATGCAATTGCTGGGCCTCTAACAGAAATCTTTGTCTCTTCACTGGACACAGGTGAGGTCAGTAAGAAGTTTAACAACACCAGGTTAAAGTCCAACAGGTTTATTTGGTAGCAAAAGCCACACAAGCTTTCGAGGCTCTGAGCCCCTTCTTCAGGTGAGTGGGAATTCTGTTCACAAACAGAACTTATAAGACACAGACTCAATTTACATGAATAATGGTTGGAATGCGAATACTTACAACTAATCCAGTCTTTAAGAAACAAAACAATGGGAGTGGAGAGAGCATCAAGACAGGCTAAAAAGATGTGTATTGTCTCCAGACAAGACAGCCAGTGAAACTCTGCAGGTCCACGCAACTGTGGGAGTTACAAATAGTGTGACATAAATTCTGATTCTAGGATCGCATGATCGCATGATCGCATGTCACACTATTTGTAACTCCCACAGTTGCGTGGACCTGCAGAGTTTCACTGGCTGTCTTGTCTGGAGACAATACACATCTTTTTAGCCTGTCTTGATGCTCTCTCCACTCCCATTGTTTTGTTTCTTAAAGACTGGATTAGTTGTAAGTATTCGCATTCCAACCATTATTCATGTAAATTGAGTCTGTGTCTTATAAGTTCTGTTTGTGAACAGAATTCCCACTCACCTGAAGAAGGGGCTCAGAGCCTCGAAAGCTTGTGTGGCTTTTGCTACCAAATAAACCTGTTGGACTTTAACCTGGTGTTGTTAAACTTCTTACTGTGTTTACCCCAGTCCAACGCCGGCATCTCCACATCATGACAGGTGAGGTCCCAGAGGGTTGGAGGATGGCAAATGTGGTCCCGCTATTTAATAAGGGTAGCAAGGATAACCCGGATAATTATTGGCCGCTGAGCTTGACGTCCGTGGTACGGAAGTTGTTGGATAAGATTCTTAGAGATAGGATATATGCACATTTAGAACTGAAGAATCTCATTAGCGATAGACAGTATGGTTTTGTACGAGGGAGGTCATGCCTCACAAATTTGGTTGAGTTTTTTGAGGAGGTGACAAAAACGATTGACGAGGGAAGGGCCGTGGATGTTGTCTATATGGATTTTAGTAAAGCATTTTGACATCCACCGCCTTCCCTTCATCCACTTTCCTGGTAACCTCCTCAAAAAACTCTAATAGATTGGTCAAACATGACCTACCACGCACAAAGCCATATTGACTCTCCCTAATAAGTCCCTGTCTATCCAAATATTTGTAGATCCTATCCCTTATCACACCTTCCAATAACTTGCCCATCACCGACGTCAAACTTACTGGCCTATAATTTATCGGATTTCTTTTGGAACCTTTTTTAAACAACGGAACAATATGAGCCACCCTCCAATCATCTGGCACCTCCTCTGTGAATACTGACATTTTAAATATGTCTGCCAGGGCCCCTGCAAGTTCATCACTAGCTTCCCTCAAGGTCCATGGGAATACCCTGTCCGGTCCTGGGGATTTATCCACTCTGATTTGCCTCAAGACAGCAAGCACCTCCTCCCCTTTAATCTGTAAAGGTTCCATGACCTCCCTACCTGTTTGCCCTATTTCCGTAGACTCCATGCCCGTTTCTTCAGTAACCTAACTGCTTCTTGAAAACATTCAGTGTCTTGGCCTCAACTACTTTCTGTGGTAGCGAATTCCACAGGCTGACCACTCTCTGGATGAAGAACTTTCTCCTCATCTCAGTCCTAAATGGTCCACACTGTATCCTTAGACTATGACCTCTGGTTCTGGACACCCTGCCATCAGGAACATCCTTCCTGCATCTAACCTGTCTAGTCCTGTTGGAATATTATAGCTTTCTATGAGATCCCCCCCTCATTCTTCTGAGCTCCACTGAATGCAATCTTAATGGACTCAATTTCCTCATACTTCAGTCCTGCCATCATTTGAGAAAGAGATGGTCATATTGATCATGAGTTTTGAATGAGTTGCTGTCTCAGGATTTTCACTCCTTGTTTTTTTTCTCAGCCTCTGATCTGTGCTTGCCTTCAAAGGAAGCCACAATGATTTTTATTTGGTTTCAGCAAGTGCAATGATCCTGGGTGAGCTTCTCCCAGGACTCAAATTCAACATCAAAATTCTTGAGTGAAGTCCTCAGAGTTTCCTTTGACTGTTCTGAGAGTGCATGGGCTGAGAAGCATGATACCAAACTCAAGGGCCAGAATTTCATGGCCCTCCACCAGTAGTTTTTAGGCAAGGAGGTGTGTAAAATGGCAGGGACGGGATTCCCTCGGGATTTCCAATCGTCCCAACCACACAGTGGATTTTACCTTGTTGTGGGCAAGGCCTTGGATGGGAAGCCCATCCTTGCCCCAATTGCAGCCCTTAAGGGACCAATTATTGGCCATATTTAAATAGTTTCCACCCAGCCTCAATTTTTGTGCTAGCAGGAGAATTTAGCTGTCTTGGGGGAAGTCCGAAAAAGATCAGGCCTAGATTTCGGGCAGGATGGGGTGGGTAGGGTTCCATCCATCCATCAGAAGCCTTCTTCCGACTGTTGGCCACTGGACCGCCATCCCACCCCAGCCTTTCCCCTGATCATCCCCCTTACATTCCTCCCAGGCCTTCCGTACCCTCTCTGTTCTGGGACCTCTTAAACTTACCTTGTCATAGGGTTCCAGGACTTAGATTCAGGCATTGTGCTCTTCAGTCCACTGCCGCCCTTCCTGAGCGAGGAGCAGAAGTCCTGCCTGCAGCCACGTTCACTCATTCAAACTTGAAATGGCTGCACTTGGAGTCGCTGGTGATGTGGTCCTAGCCAACTCTTTGGACGATGGGAAGGGGGAAATCCTGTCATCTGAAAAAATCAGGCCAAGATCTCCATAGAAGATTCGGTTTGGTAAGTGAGTGTCAGGTATTCTGGCTACATAACTAGCCCAACTCAGATGTGACTGTCTTAATATGGTGTGGGTGTTTGGCAAAGTCAATTCAGGTGAGCTTCTCTATATTAGACTTTTTATCCTCTCATCTTCAGACAGTTTCTGGTCATAGACTGAAACCTTGGGCTTGAGATAGGCATTCCTGGAGCAGGCTGGTACATTACTACAGGTTTCTTTGCACTGATTACAAGGCCTAAGTTGTCACATGCACTGGAGAACAAGTCTGCTAATTTGTGTATCCAGCTCTGAACCGCAAGTTATTGCATAGTCACTGGCAAACACAAACTCGCACAGTATGTCCTTGGAGACCTTAGATTTTGCTCGGAGTTGTCTCACATTGAGCAGCTCCCATTCATGTAATATCTGATTTTGATGCCAGGGTCACCTTCATGACAGCATGGCAGAACAAAAACATGCTGAAGATAGTTAATATTGACATGCAGTCTTGTTGAACTCCATTAGCACCATGTAGAAGAGCTGAATTTTAAACATATCCCTCACAGGAAACATGATATAATACATTTCTTGAAGGCACAGTACCATCACACTGTATCAATCCACCCATGAGATAAAGCTGGTTGCCCCATATCAGGTATTTCAGTAAGTTCCTTCCAACTTTCTAACTCTTTCTGTTTGGCTTCCTTTATTAGCATATTTTCCAGTTTATTGGCAGCTACTAAAATCTCTCCATTATGAGGACTTCAACTTCTATCGAGAATTCTAGTTTGCTCTCTAGGTTTCATTCTCATTAAACTATGGCTGATACATTCATTCCTGTCCCTTTCTGGACTGCTACTATATAATCTTTCTCCTGTATGAGTGGACTTCATCCACAAGTTGGTGACCTTTTTCTGGTGGTCATGGCCACCTTCTGGTTCAGTGTCAGAATGGATACTATGCCTTTTGGGTTTCAACATCTTTATATCGTTTTGCTAATCCAGAGATCTTGTCTCTTGGTCTCCCGCCTGTACATTCAGCCCATTTTTACATTTACCAGAGGCTTTTCCTGCTCTCCCACCATGTGTACCAATCAACCATGAAGAATATACCCAAACAATTTGATTGCTATGTTGTACAATTACCACTTATCCACTACTCTCTATTATCTTGCCAGGTCCTTTCCACTCTTTATGGCCTTCCCTTTTATAATATGCCATATCTCCTTGTTAAAGTTGTATTTGCGACAGCCTTATGCAGTGCCATAGGGTTCACCAAATTATCTCCAAAACCTCTGCTTTAATGAAGGCTTTTCTGCCTGCATGCAAGGCATTCAGATGCGCTGAAAAAGTAGAGCTATTGCTCGTCCCTTCTCAAGTAGGAGCAGTGGATCGCATGGAAGGCAGCTTTGGATTTCTTCCATACTCCAACTGGTATGGACTGTACCCCCCAACCATTTGCAAAGAGTTATTTATGTACACCACCATGCCAATGCTGTTTGCAATTTACAACCTGGTTGATCAGCCAATACTTTATGTAACATGTTGTTTATTACCGCATGGTTTCTTTCACAAAGCCCTCTACTAAACGGACTCTCAGCTGCAGTGTGCATTACTACAATGTTTAGATTTTCGCACATATTTTGAAAGCCATCATAATTTGGCAGGAGTTTTGTTAGTGTTCCTAAGCCTGCTCCTACCCATTTTTCCATGATCTTATCAACAATGGTATTTTTGTCTTTACTATATATCACAGTGGTTAGGCTAAATTTAGTAACCATATCCATGAAGTGTAGGATATCCTTGTTATTGTCCCAAACTTTCAAGTCCATTGCCACTGCATCATTAAACTATCTAGCTAGTGACAAGCTCACTATAGGGAGAGGTGGTGTCGAGCGATATTTAAGGCAGATTTCACATTGAGCAGTGATTTGTTCAATAAGGTCATCATATCCTATATCCAACAGTCCTGCATCTTATAACAAAGAACAAAGAAAATTACAACATAGCAAGAGACTCTTCAGCTCTCCAAGCCTGCACCGACCATGCTGCCTGTCTGAACTAAAACCCACTACCCTTCCAGGGACCATATCCCTCCATTCCCATTCTATTCATGTATTTATCAAAATGCCCCTTAAAAGTCACTATCGTATCTGCTTCCACTACCTCCCCCCGCAGACAGTTCCAGGCACCCACAACCTTCTGTGTAAAAAACGTGCCTCGTACATCTCCTTTAAACCTTGCCCCTCACAACTTAAACCTATGCTCCTGAGTAACTGACTCTTCCACCCTGGGAAAAAGCTTCTGACTACAGCTACAGACACACAGAAGGACCTGGGTGTGCAAGTCCACAGATCCTTAAAGGTGGCGGCACAGGTGGAGAGGGTGGTGAAGAAGGCATATGGCATGCTTGCCTTTATTGGATGGGGCATAGAATATAAAACTTGGCATATGATGTTGCAGCTGTATAGAACAATGGTTCGGCCGCATTTGGAATACTGCACCCAGTTCTGTTCGCCACACTACCAGAAGGACGTGGAGGCTTTGGAGAGAGTACAGAGAAGGTTTACCAGGATGTTGCCTGGTATGGAGGGTCTTACCTATGAGGAGAGATTGGGTAAACTGGGGTTGTTCTCCCTGGAAAGACGGAGGATGAGGGGCGACCTAATAGAGGTGTATAAAATTATGAAGGGCATAGGTAGAGTGGACAGTGGGAAGCTTTTTCCCAGGTCGGAGGTGATGAACACAAGGGGTCACGGGTTCAAGGTGAGGGGGGGCAAGGTTCAACACAAATGTCAGGGGGACGTATTTTACACAGAGGGTGGTGGGGGCCTGGAATGCACTGCCAAGCAAGGTGATTCAGGCGGACATGCTGGGATCGTTTAAGACTTATCTTGATAACCACATGAACAGACTGGGAATAGAGGGATACAAAAGAATGGTCTAGTGGCCACATGAGCGGCGCAAGCTTGGAGGGCCGAAGGGCCTGTTCCTGTGCTGTATTGTTCTTTGTTCTTTGTTCTATCCACTCTGTCCATGCTCCTCATAATATTGGGAACTTCTATCAGGTTGCCCTTCAACCTCCATCGTTCCAATGAGAACAAACCAAGTTTCTCCAACCTCCCCTCATAGCTAATGCCTTCCATACTAGGCAACATATTTTCTGTACCCCCTCCAAAGCCTCCACATCCTTCTGGTACTGTGGCGATCAGAATTGAACACTATATTCCAAGTGCGGCCTAATTAAGGAGCTATAAAGCTGCAACATGACTTGCCAATTTTCAATGCCACAGCCAATAAGGCAAGCATGCCGTATGCCTTCTTGACTACCTTCTCCACCTGTGTTGCCACTTTCAGTGACCTGTATACCTGTACACCCAGATCCCTCTGCCTATCAATACTCTTAAGGGTTCTGCCATTTACTGTATATTTCCTATCTGTATTAGACCTTCCAAAATGCATAACCTCACATTTGTCCAGATTAAACTCCATCTGCCATCTCTCCGCCCAAGTCTCCAACCAATCTATATCCTGCTGTATCCTCTGATGGTCCTCCTCACTATCTGCAATTCCACCAACCTGTGTGTCATCTGCAAACTTACTAATCAAACCAGTTACATTTTCTTCCAAATCATTTATATATATTACAAACAGCAAAGGTCCCAGCACTGATCCCTGAGGAACACCACTTGTCACAGTCCTCCATTCAGAAACGCACCCTTCCACTTCTACCCTCTATCTTCTATGACTGAGCCAGTTCTCTATCCATCTTGCCAGCTCACCTCTGATCCCTGCGACTTCACCTTCTGCACAAGTCTGCCATGAGAGACATTGTCAAAGGTCTTACTGAAGTCCATGTAGACAACATCCACTGCCCTCCCCTCATCAATCATCTTCGTCACTTCCTCGAAAAACTCAATCAAGTTAGTGAGACATGACATCCCCTTCACAAAACCATGTTGCCTCTCGCTAATACGTCCATTTATTTCCAAGAGGGAGTAAATCCTGTCTCGAAGAATCCTCTCCAATAATTTCCCTACCACTGACATAAGGCTCACCGGCCTGCAATTACCTGAATTATCCTTGCTACCCTTCTTAAACAAAGGAACAACATTGGCTATTCTCCAATCTTCTGGGACCTCCCCTGTCGCCCGTGAGAATACAAATGTTTATCTCAAGGCCCCAGCAATTTCCTCCCTTGCCTCTCTCAGTATTCTGGGATATATCCCATCAGACCCTGGGGACTTGTCTACCTTAAAGTTTTTCAAGAACCTCAATACCTCCTCCATTTTGATCTCAACATGACCCAAACTGTTTACATACCCTTCCCCAATCTTGAAGTGGAGTCTTCAGTTTCTGTGATTTTGGATGTACAAACTGTGTAATTTCCAAATTATCTTCTTTCTGTCCTCTAAATTCTTATTCTCAGTGGTTAACAAGACTTTGTGAGTTTTTTGATGAGAAATCTCTGCCTTCCTTAGTAGTAAACAGTAATGGCCAGAGTGAGTAAAATGCAGATTCACATCTTTTCCAAACACAATGGGCCTGATTTTACCAAAGCTTTGCGCCCGAAAATGGGCGCAAAATCGCGGTAAATTTGGGCGTCGGGCCTATCCCGCAATCTGCACCCGATTCCGAGCAGATTGCGACTTTACCGACACCCGATTTGCATGCATTTAAATCAACTTAATGAACCGCGCGCCCAACTCTACCGCCAAATCCCAGTTTACCGTCTTCTGGTCCGATGCGGATCCCGCGCTCTAATCAACCTGCCGAATAAAAATCCAAAGTCGCCGCTACAGCCTCCGAAGAGCGGGGTCAGAGACTGCAACGGCTCTCTGACCCAGCTCCTCCTCTGGGGGGGGGGGGGGGGGGGGGGGGGTGGCGGGGGGGGGGGGGTGGCGGGGGGGGGGGGGAGGGGGAGGAGGAGAGGTGGTGTGACGTATCATCCTCTGGGGGATGGGGGGGTGGGAGGGGAGGGGGTGTGACCGATCATCCCCAGCGGAATGCTGAAGTTGTGGTGTTTGAAGTATGCGGCCACTCCAGAAAGGGGGG
The DNA here is from genome assembly GCF_964213995.1 of Mustelus asterias. Lineage (NCBI taxonomy): Eukaryota > Metazoa > Chordata > Chondrichthyes > Carcharhiniformes > Triakidae > Mustelus > Mustelus asterias. The sequence continues at coordinate 75,387,375 of NC_135804.1, read as the reverse complement.
ATTTGTTCCTCCGGTGGGGAGGAGGGATCGGCCGCAGAGTGGCAGCGGAACCCCCTGCCCCCTCCTTCCCCACCAATCAGCCGCGGAGTGGCAGCGCCCCCCCCAGAGGATGATACATCACACCCCCTCTCCTCCCACCCGCCCCCTCCCCCCCGTGGATGATCGCTTACACCCCCTCCCCTCCCACCCCCCCACCCCCCAGAGGATGATACGTCACACCCCCTCTCCTCCCACACACACCCCCCCCCCACCTCCTCCCCAGATGGTCTGTGTCAGAGAGCCACTCTCTCTGCTTTTTTCTTTCGCCCCCGGGCACGCTGCTTCAGATTTTTTTGGAACTGCGCATGCGCAGTTCAGAGCTCCGATTGTTCCGGCAGCGCTAAGCCCCGCCCACAGTGCAAATCGGACCAGAGCTGGCAAAACGTGTATGGGTGCGGTGGAAAGTGGATTCCGGGCTCGGATCTGTATTATGCCCGGATCCCGCCCTTCGGCTCCGATGCGTAAAATCGAGCCCAATAGCTTGATCATTCTTCATATCTAACATCATCATTGCAGATTGATTTAACAATGGCAGTATATCAGTATATCTCTCTAGAAACCACATCAGTACCGATGAGGAGACTGATCCCTGCGATCTTACAAGGGTGGACCACCCATTTGAAGAATGTCATCTCCCAACCTGAAGCAGAGCTTTGTTTCATACCGCTGCTGTGTCTCATAGAATCATAGAAACCCTACAGTACAGAAAGAGGCCATTCGGCCCATCGAGTCTGCACCGACCACAATCCCACCCAGGCCCTACCCCCATATCCCTACATATTTTACCCACTAATCCCTCTAACCTACGCATCTCAGGACACTAAGGGGCAATTTTAACATGGCCAATCAACCTAACCCGCACATCTTTGGACTCTGGGAGGAAACCGGAGCACCCGGAGGAAACCCACGCAGACACGAGGAGAATGTGCAAACTCCACACAGACAGTGACCCAAGCCGGGAATTGAACCCAGGTCCCTGGAGCTGTGAAGCAGCAGTGCTAACCACTGTGCTACCGTGCCGCCGTCTCATCAAGAGATCCCCAGGTATCAGTTAAGCTGGTCCACATAATACACTGTCCAAGTACAACCACTGTCCAAACCTGCACAGTTGAAACAATTGACCATTAATATGTTCATTACTGGATTCAAACACTCAGTGACTGAGGCAATGAGTTTTTCCTTGGGTATTCCTGATGTCTTGTTGACTTATGCATGCCTACGTATAATGATGTTCCTTTTGTTTCATTCATACGTGAACTCAGGAGTTATGGGGGGAAGGAATGTGGTAGTGTGACTCCCTTAAGGGAGCAATCCCTGAGGGCCACGTAATCGGGCTGGCCACTATGGAGCGGCAGCGCAGGAAGCCAAGACAATCAGGTGCAAGGGCGTGTGTCCTGTGTCGGGGAGGATACTCAGTTGGAGCCAGAGAGGAGAAGAAATTTGACATGTATTCAGTTCTGTCAGACTCTTGTTTGCATATATCTATTTATCATTGGTAATAAACTCTTTATAACTTTACACTACAACGAGTCACCTTTGAAGTTATTATAAGTGGAAAATTCCAGCCAGAGTCTGGGTATATTGGAAGCTGAGCAGGAGAAGGTAGGCAATGGATATTAATTTTTGAACAAGGACTGATTTATTGTAATGACCTTGTGTGTTGCAATATAGCGATTGAGAATGTCACTCAGTAAATGAATGGTGCCATTACTTTTATTTAAACATACTTGTTAAAGCTGGTAATATCTGTATGAAGCTGTCCATCTGCTTTGACTGCAGCAAAATGGCCTGTCACACCTTCAAACTGTTCGTTCAAAAGGAAAGCATTAGTTCTCATTTAATCCAGTCGCACAGTCACTTCAAAGAATATGAAATGCAATCTTTCTCCAGAGGGTTTTCAGCTGTCTCCCAATTACATTGTAACAGGAGGAGGCCAAACATCCCCTTCAGCCTGTTCCTCTATTCAATTAGTTTGTGACTTCTGAGACCTGAACTCCATTTATGTTAGTCATAGAGTTTTACAGCACAGCAAGAGGCCCTTCAGCCCATCATGTCTTTTCTTTGTTCCATATCCCTGTTGCCCTTACCCAACAAAAATTGGCAATTCCAGTTGTCACAGTACCCCCAGTCTTTAGGAGAGATTTTTCACAAAAATCTTCTAACCCCAACATACCATGCCCTCTAACTTCATGTTTGCTCCAAATGTAGATATACCACTCTATTCCTGAAGGAGACATTAATTTGTGGCATGTCAGTTTAACCTCCCCCCCACCCATTTACATTTTCAGAAAATTATAAATTATCCTAGAGTTGGGAAGATCCATCCGGAGTCACCCTCTGGAAATGCAACTTTCAAACTGTACCCACACCCATTTCCGCCCCCCATTAACAATTGATAATCCAGCCCATATCCTGATGACAGAATGCAGTAACTTCCCCACAACTCACAATAAATGGACTGGTCTTTAATCTCTGTGTTCCTCCCTCAATTTCTTAAATACTGGATTGATTCTCCAATGCAAAGGAACATCTACCAAATCAAATCCTTTAATCATCCTAAACACCTCAGTTATATCACCCCATTAATCTTCTATACTCCAGAAAAGATATGGCAATTTGTCCTCATAATTGAATCCTTTTTGCTCTGGTCTCATTCTTGTGAATCTCCACTCAAAATACATCATCCTGTTTGGAATCTGCACCTGAACATAACATTGCAGAATGGGTTTGACCAGAGTTTATACGTGCTCATCTACATTGCTTACAGTGCCACCTAACTTTGTCCCATTAGCAAATTTAGAACTATTTTTCTCTAGTAAGTTCTAAATATAATAAATCTTCAGGTGCTAAAAGGACACCACTGGTAACATATAGTCAATTTGGGCCATTATTCTTATTGTCTGTTTCCGACCTCTTAATCAGTTCCCTATCCATCTCAACAGGTTGTCCCGAATTCCATAGACTCTCAGTTTTGCCCATGTCCTGTTGTGTGAATGACTTCTGGGAGTAACATCAATGGACACTCCAATATGACTCACAAAAATTCAACTATGCCAGTGAGACAAGTTTGAAAATTTACAGAGCTGTATGGGCTCTCAGATTATCCAATAGTTGCTGAGATGCTTAGTCATTTTGGTCCTAATAGCAGATTCCAGTAACCACCTTGCAATTGACATTAGACTAGCAATCCTGTAAAGAAACCTTTGTTTCTTTCTTATAACACTTTGAAACAATGTAGTGACATTTGCAATTTTTCATTACAATTTTGAAAGGTTATGACATGGGATCTTCTATGACCATCTGAGAGACCAGATGGAAACTTAGTTTAATATCTCATCTGACATATGGCAGCACTAACAGTGTAGCACTCCCCTAACAGCCCACTCCAGTGTCAGCCCTCAAATCTCTGAATCAAAGACGACCTTGTGTGCCACACTTGTAACATATCCCTCAACCCCATAAACCAAATCAATCAACCTCACTTTCCCATCTTCAGTTCAACCTCATCCACTTGCCCTGTCCCTCAACCTCAACCACTCACTCTGTCCCTCAATCTCATCTACTCACCCTATCCTTCAACACATCTGCTGACCAGAAACTTGGATCTCATCAATCGACTTTATCCCAATATCCTTCTACCTTGTCTCCAACCCCTGCTTCCAGGTATGCATTTACTCGACAAGTTTTTTTGTATTAATTGATGGGATGTTGGTATCTTTGTCAATACATGAATTTATTGCCCATCCCTAATTTCCTTGATAAGGGAAGATTGAGCTGCCACCGTGGTAGTTCCCAGAGAAGTCCATCTTTACTGCTGCATCAATGGATTTTCCTAGAAATTCAGCTGCTCATTGGATGGAAAACATTCTGTGAGATCTCTTCTAATTTGTAACTTTATTAACTTCCACCTTCTGGGTTTTGAACATTTCACCACACTGAACAATATGTATCTTATTAAATAGCTTGTGGAATAGAAAGTTAGAGTGTGCACCAGACTTTGAATATTTTTTAAAATTAGCTCAGCTGCTTGACTAAATGGAGTTGCTGTGATTCTTACCTCCAAGCCCAGGCCGCAGCCTGTTGTCGTATCCATCTAACAGACGGTCTAGAATCCTGGTGAAGATGGTGATGTTGTCCTTCCCCTCTGTTGGTGCTGGGCGGGCATGTTTCTTGGAAAATCTAAGAACATAAAGAATCAATCTATTTTTCCAAAAACTTTGGAAAGTTCCTGCAGTGAAGAAAACAAAGCTGCATATTTACAACCAGAGAAGAATGTTTTAGGAAACGTCTGTTGGGCCCAGGAAGTTGAGAGAATATTGAAGGATCCCATCACCAACTGGCAACCAACTTACCTGCCCTTCCTCCTAGAAGTGAAGGCATGTGTTTCAGGGGAGCACTCCCATCAGGGTGAAGAGGATGGGTGCCCCATGTATGATGGAATCAGTTTGGGATCTGATCAATCTATCTGATTCGACAGACAATGCTAGGGAAGTTACAAGTGCAGGTGTTTGAGAGGAAGTGCTGATGCCTTACATAGGTCAGCATACGGACATTTTTTACAGCCAGGAGAAACACTAATTCCCACAACAATCATTCACAAAACCATCTCTAATAATCCTACAAACCCAGACTTGAAGCTATATGTTACCTGAAGACTTGATCTATCTTTACAGGCTGGTTGTCTTCTCTGGGGAATGAGGGTTCTCATTCCAGCATTGCTAAGGAAACATTTCCTAAACCAACTTTATGAAGACCATTGTGGGATAGTAAGGATGAAAGAGATAGCCAGAAGCTATTTTTGGTGGCCAGAGCTGGATAGCGAAATTGAGGAGTAAGTGAATATGTGTTAGACTTGTACATAAGTTCAGAACCTGCCGTCATTAGCACCATTACACCCAAGGGAATGACCAGAAGGGCCATGGCAAAGAGTTCATATAGATTCTGCTGAACCATTGGAAGGACAAATGCTTTTCATTGTGGTTTGAAATGGCCGGAAGTCGCCATTATGAAGACTATGCCCTCAAAAAGAACAATAGAAAGACTGAGATTTCTGTAAGATTTGGACACCCTGAATAACACTAAATGAGGACGGAATCTAACACATCCAATCCGCTCCTTCTCATCCTGCTACAAATGGACTGGCTGAAAGGTTTGTTCAGACAATGAAGCATTCATTGAAGGTAACTCATGAGCAAGGATCAATGTCTAAATGACTAAGCCAATTCCTGATGACATACACGAATACAACACATTGGACAATCTAAAGTTCTTCGGCATTCCTCATGATAAAATGCCGATTATGCACAGCGTTTGATTTACTGAAGCCGCCTAGAGAAATTGTTGAGAGGAAACAGGAAAGTCAGGTTTTGTGATGTGAGAACAGGGCTAACTAAACATCACGTTTTTTAAGAAAGATCAGGAAGTATTGGAAAGGAACTAGACCACCAGTGAGAAGTGGATACCTGCTATCAGATTAGCACAGACAGGACCAGTCTCCTACACTATTCAAACTTGGGATGATGCAATGTGAAGAGGTCATACAGACCAACTTTTAGTTTGCCAGAAACAGAGTCAACCGAGAGTCCACACCGAACTGTGCCAAGTGAAGACCTAAACATTCCTCAGAACCTGACAATATCAGAAACAATTGTGGAAGACAGGACCTCAGCTGAGGTCATCCTCCAAATCCTACATCAACTCCGCTTGAAACAACTACAGATGACATCCGAACTGAACAAAAACACCAGAGGTTACAGCCAACATGAAAATCCAGACATCTGAGGTTCGCTAACAACCACCCAGAAATTGATATCCTCTGAAATGTTTAACTTATTGACTATTGTGTGTATTCATTGTTCATACTGAAAATTTTGATTGTTAATGTTATATTGTGTTTCATTGCAGGAATCTTTGATGTGAAGGGGAGGAAAGTGTTGTGTATTCATGTTTGTTCCTATTTGGAACAAGGTCACTTTAAGAGTCCGATCTGGTGACATATTGACAATGCCATCGGCTGTTCATGAGTGCAAACAGGTAGTCTATCCTAACAGCATATAGAGTAAACACCTTTCCAATAAAACTCTTGTTTGTTTGTAACCTTTGTGGTCTGCAAGCCTATCCTTTAAAAATACCACAACTAGCATTCCCAGGTCATTTATTCCATTCCTCTATTCCAGTGATTATGATACTGGACTAGTAACCCAAAAGCCTGGACTGTTGAATTGGAGACTTGAGTTCAATTCCCATCAGAACAGTTCGCGAAGTGCATATCAGTTAATCTAGTAAATCTGGAATGAAAAGTGAGTCTCAGTAATAGTTACCATATAAGTACAAGATTGTCATAAAAACCCATCTGGTTCACTACTAATGTCCTTTGGGGAAGGAAATCTGCTATTGTTACCTGGTCTGGCCTATGCATGATTTAAGACCCACTGCACCTAGTTGACTCTTAACTGTCCCCTGAAGCAGCCCAGCAAGCACTCATTTCAATCAAACCACGACAGAGAAAGTCATTGTAGGAGTCTCCTCACCACAAGGAAGGTAGTGGTTCAGGACAGCGGCTCATTTTGTCCACATATACTGGGGAGACACCATGAACTTTAGATGCAGAACAGTAACAGTGACATATCAGAACCAGGCAGCAAAGCTACTGGTCTTGGTAATCAAGGGTCGCAGACCTTGTTTAATGGGCTATGATTGGTTAAACTGGCTGGAAATATTAAACCTGAGGGATGGAGGTTTTCAGGAGTTATTGTACAAATATTCTGAGGTTTTCTGAGATGTAATAGGATGTATGTGGGGAGCTAAAGCTCAACTCTATCTGGATCAGGAAGAAACACCTACATTTTTTCAGGCCCATCCAGTGCCTTACACCCTTCGCCTGAAAGTGGAAATCAAGCTCAGGAGGCTGGAACATAGAACATAGAACATTACAGTGCAGTACAGGCCCTTCGGCCCTCGATGTTGCGCTGACCAGTGAAACCAATCTAAAGCCCATCTAACCTACACTATTCCAATATCATCCATATGTTTATCCAATGTCCATTTAAATGCCCTTAATGTTGGCGAGTCCACTACTGCTACAGGCAGGGTATTCCACGCCCTTACTACTCTCTGAGTGAAGAACTTACCTCTGACATCTGTCCTATATCTATCACCCCTCAATTTAAAGCTATGTCCCCTCATGCTAGCCATCACCATCCAAGGAAAAAGGCTCTCACTATCCACCCTATCTAATCCTCTGATCATCTTGTATGCCTCTATTAAGTCACCTCTTGACCTTCTTCTCTCAAATGAAAACAACCACAAGTCCCTGAGCCTTTCCTCATAAGACCTTCCCACCCTACCAGGCAACATCCTAGTAAATCTCCTCTGCACCCTTTCCAATGCTTCCACATCCTTCCTATAATGCGGTGACCAGAACTGTACGCAATACTCCAAGTGCGGCCGCACCAGAGTTTTGTATAGCTGCAACATGACCGCCTGGCTCCGAAACTCAATCCCTCTACCAATAAAAGCTAACACTCCGTACGCCTTCTTAACAACCCTATCAACCTGGGTGCCAACTTTCAGGGATCTATGCACATGGACACCGAGATCTCTCTGTTCAGCCACACTACCAAGTATCTTACCATTAGCCCAGTACTCTGTAATCCTGTTACTCCTTCCAAAGTGAATCACCTCACACTTTTCCGCATTGAACTCCATTTGCCACCTCTCAGCCCAGCACTGCAGCTTATCTATGTCCCTCTGTAACCTGAAGCAACCTTCCGCACTGTCCACAACTCCACCGACCTTAGTGTCATCCGCAAATTTACTAACCCATCCTTCTGCGCCCTCATCCAGATCATTTATAAAAATGACAAACAGCAGTGGCCCAAAACAGATCCTTGCGGTACACCACTAGTAACTGAACTCCAGGATGAACATTTCCCATCAACCACCACCCTCTGCCTTCTTACAGCTAGCCAATTCCTGATCCAAACCGCTAAATCACCCTCAATCCCATGCCTCTGTATCTTCTGCAATAGCTTACCGTGGGGAACCTTATCAAACGCTATACTGAAATCCATAAACACCACATCAACTGCTTTACCCTCATCCATCTCTTTGGTCACCTTCTCAAAGAACTCAATAAGGTTTGTGAGGCACGGCCTACTCTTCACACAACTGTGTTGACTATCCCTAATCAAATTATTCTTTTCGAGATGATTATAAATCCTATCTCTTATAATCCTTTGCAAAACTTTGCCCACAACAGAAGTAAGGTTCACTGGTCTATAATTACCAGGGTTGTCTCTACTTCCCTTCTTGAACAAGGGGACAACATTTGCTATCCTCCAGTCTTCTGGCACTATTCCTGTATGTGGAGATGCCGGCGTTGGACTGGGGTAAACACAGTAAGAAGTTTAACAACACCAGGTTAAAGTCCAACAGGTTTATTTGGTAGCAAAAGCCACACAAGCTTTCGAGGCTCTGAGCCCCTTCTTCAGGTGAGTGGGAATTCTGTTCACAAACAGAACTTATAAGACACAGACTCAATTTACATGAATAATGGTTGGAATGCGAATACTTACAACTAATCCAGTCTTTAAGAAACAAAACAATGGGAGTGGAGAGAGCATCAAGACAGGCTAAAAAGATGTGTATTGTCTCCAGACAAGACAGCCAGTGAAACTCTGCAGGTCCACGCAACTGTGGGAGTTACAAATAGTGTGACATAAATTCTGATTCTAGGATCGCATGATAAAGACTCAGGAGGAAAAAAGCAGAAATATTTATGTGAAATAGTGTGACATAAACCCAATATCCCGGTTGAGGCCGTCCTTGTGTGTGCGGAACCTGGCTATCAGTTTCTGCTCCGCGACTCTGCGCTGTCGTGTGTCGCGAAGGCCGCCTTGGAGAACGCTTACCCGAATATCAGAGGCCGAATGCCCGTGACCGCTGAAGTGCTCCCCAACAGGAAGAGAACAGTCTTGCCTGGTGATTGTCGAGCGGTGTTCATTCATCCGTTGTCGCAGCGTCTGCATAGTTTCCCCAATGTACCATGCCTCGGGACATCCTTTCTTGCAGCGTATCAGGTAGACAACGTTGGCCGAGTTGCAAGAGTATGTACCGTGTACCTGGTGGATGGTGTTCTCACGTGAGATGATGGCATCTGTGTCGATGATCCGGCACGTCTTGCAGAGGTTGCTGTGGCAGGGTTGTGTGGTGTCTTGGTCACTGTTCTCCTGAAGGCTGGGTAGTTTGCTGCGGACAATGGTCTGTTTGAGGTTGTGCGGTTGTTTGAAGGCAAGAAGTGGGGGTGTGGGGATGGCCTTGGCGAGATGTTCGTCTTCATCAATGACATGTTGAAGGCTCCGGAGGAGATGCCGTAGCTTCTCCGCTCCGGGGAAGTACTGGACAACGAAGGGTACTCTGTCCACTGTGTCCCGTGTTTGTCTTCTGAGGAGGTCGGTGCGGTTTTTCGCTGTGGCGCGTTGGAACTGTTGATCAATGAGTCTAGCGCCATATCCTGTTCTTATGAGGGCATCTTTCAGCGTCTGGAGGTGTCTGTTGCGATCCTCCTCATCCGAGCAGATCCTGTGTATACGGAGGGCCTGTCCGTAGGGGATGGCTTCTTTAACGTGTTTAGGGTGGAAGCTGGAGAAGTGGAGCATCGTGAGGTTATCCGTGGGCTTGCGGTACAGTGAGGTGCTGAGGTGACCGTCCTTAATGGAGATGCGCGTGTCCAAGAATGCAACCGATTCCGGAGAGTAGTCTATGGTGAGCCTGATGGTGGGATGGAACTTGTTGATGTCATCATAGAGTTGTTTCAGTGATTGTTCACCATGAGTCCAAAGGAATATTGGGTTTATGTCACACTATTTCACATAAATATTTCTGCTTTTTTCCTCCTGAGTCTTTATCATGCGATCCTAGAATCAGAATTTATGTCACACTATTTGTAACTCCCACAGTTGCGTGGACCTGCAGAGTTTCACTGGCTGTCTTGTCTGGAGACAATACACATCTTTTTAGCCTGTCTTGATGCTCTCTCCACTCCCATTGTTTTGTTTCTTAAAGACTGGATTAGTTGTAAGTATTCGCATTCCAACCATTATTCATGTAAATTGAGTCTGTGTCTTATAAGTTCTGTTTGTGAACAGAATTCCCACTCACCTGAAGAAGGGGCTCAGAGCCTCGAAAGCTTGTGTGGCTTTTGCTACCAAATAAACCTGTTGGACTTTAACCTGGTGTTGTTAAACTTCTTACTATTCCTGTAGACAATGACGACCTAAAGATCAAAGCCAAAGGCTCTGCAATCTCCTCTCCAGCCTCCCAGAGAATCCTGGGATAAATCCCATCCGGCCCAGGGGACTTATCTATTTTCACACTTTCCAGAATTAACAGGGCTTACCCCTGTTAAGTCGTCACCCCCAACAGTATCTAAAACGGAATACTTGTTATACAGAGGAACGGGGGATCCAGGGGATCGCTGCTCTGACTGCTTCTTACCCCTTCTAGCCGTCACTCACGTATCATCATTTCTCGGAGTAGCTACCTCCCTGTAACTTCTATCTATAGCTGCCACTGCCTCCCGAATGATCCTGAGTTCATCCAGTTCCAGCTCCAGATCCCTAACATGGTCTTCAAGGAGCTGAAATTGGGTGCACTTCCTGCAGGCGTGCTCAGCCGGGACACTGGTGTCCCTCACCTCAAACATCCCACAGGAGGAACATTGCACTGCCTGCACTGACATCCCTACTACTTCCCTTACTAAGAAATGAAAGAGAGAGAAAAAAAAAGCTTATCTGCTCTCACTCCGAGTCTTTTCTTTTAGGTTAGAGGAGGGGGGAGGGTGGGGGACTCTACCTGTGTAGAGTCTCGGGTTACCTCCCCGTTCAAATTTATTGGGAAGAAAAAAAAAACCTTCCCAGGCCTCCCTGCGGCCTACTTCCGGTTTCCTGTTTAACTGAAAAAAAAACTCCGCTAAAAAGTAAGGTAAAAAAAAATCACTCTTACCCTCAGCCACTCCTGACACGAATCGCTCCCTCTCTACTTTGTTCCAGTGGAACAATTAGGTCGAACAATGAGGAAGATTTATGTATCATAAAACCCGTACAATTCTCTGAAAGGGCTGCACCCATCGTCCCCATTTTAAAACCGAATCAGACTGTAAGAATTTGCGGGGATAAAATTAACTGTCAATAGGGGAGCTGTCAATAGGGGAGCACAGATAGACAGCAACCCCATACCCAGAATTGAAGATCTCTATGCTAAACTAGCAGGAGGTTTAAAATACACTAAATTTGACCTCAGCCATGCCGATCAGCAGCTGGAGTTGGGGTTGTCTCTTGGAGTCTTATCAGTTTGCCTCATTTTCCAACGTATGCTGGACAGTCTCTTGCAAGGCAACCCCTATGTAATGGTTTATTTGGACGATGTACTGATCACTGGTACCTCACCTGAAGAACATGGATCGAATTTAGAAGAAATATTGAGATGTTTAAGGAAGCAGGGGTTAGGCTGAAACGGGAGAAATGTACATTTCAACCAGAAAAGGTCACCTACTTTGGGTTTATAGTGAAGTCAGCAGGTCTACACCTCATGGAAGAAAAGGTAAAAGCCATCAAGGAGGTCTACAGCCAAAAGATGTATCAGAGCTGAAGTCACTTCTGGGTATGGTCACTTACTATTTAAAAAATTGTTTCTGTCATTTTATCCCCACTTCACCAGCTGTTAAAAAACATAGAACATAGAACATTACAGCGCAGTACAGGCCCTTCGGCCCTCGATGTTGCGCCGACCAGTGAAACCAATCTAAAGCCCATCTAACCTACACTATTCCAATATCATCCATATGTTTATCCAATGACCATTTAAATGCCATAAAACACCATTGATGGGAAAGGGGAGAAGAATGAGGAAGCCTTCATAAAAGTTCAACAGGCTCTACAGTCATGTGCCTTGTTGGTGCGTTTATCACATAAATTGTGGACAGAAAGAGACCTTGTATTGTTAAAAGTAAAAAAGATGGTCATGCAAGGATGGCAGAGTGAGAGAAATCAGACTTGTTAAAAACCTACCAAAGTAGAAGTACGGAAATAACCTTTGAAGATGGAGTGTTGGAGGGGGTTGGTGGTGAGTGGGGGAGGGTGGTTGTTGGGATAAATTTACAGATTTTGCTGGGCCATTTATGGGTCATGTGTTTCTTATACTAGTAGACACACATTCCAAGTGGCAGGACACGCAATAAGTTCATAACAGCCAAGGCCACCATTGACAAATTAAGGAAGATAGTCGCTATCCATGGCATTCCAGAAGTAGTGGTATTGGACAATGGCGAATCATTCAAGGCAGAAGAATTCCAAAAATGTCTCAAGTCATTAAATCTTTGATGAGTTTTTCTAGTGGTTCTTCCTGTTATCCTTTTTATTTAAATCCTATTGTGGGCCTTACCAGTCCTGCTCTTTGTTCCTTTTTTTAATTCATTCATAGGGCATGGGCATCGCTGGCTGGCCAGCATTTATTACCCATCCCGAGTTGCGGTTAAGAAGGTGATGGTGAGCTGCCTTCTTGAAATGCGTCCATGTGCTGTGGGTTGACCCACAATGATATTAGGGAGGAAATTCAAGGATTTTGACCCAGCAGCTGTAAAGAAATGGCGATATATTTCCAAGTCAGGATGGTGAGTGGCTTGGAGGGGAACTTGCAGGTGGTGGTATTCCCATGTATCTGCTGCCCTTGTCCTTCTAGATGAAAATGGTCATGGGTTTGGAAGGTGCTGGCTAAGGATCTTTGGTGAATTTCTACAGTGCATCTTGTAGATAGTACACACTGCTGCCACAGGCCCAGTCAAGCAGTTAGGGCCTGACCAGCTCGATCAGTGTGCTGCAGCAGAGCACTCCTGCTGGTGGACATTAAAATCCTCCACCCAGAGTACATTTTGTGCCCTTGTCACTCTATGTGATTCCTCCAAGTATTCAATATGGGGGAGTCCTGAATCTTTAGCCAAAGGAAGGCGGTTTGTGGTAACCAGTAAGAGGTTTCCTTGCCCATGTTTAACCTAAAGCCATTAGACTTCATGGGTTCCAGAGTCAATGTTGAGGACTCCTAAGGCAAGTCCCTCCCAACTTTACGCCACCTCTACTGGGTCTGTCCTGCCAATGGGACAAGGACATATCCAGGGATGGTAATGGTGGTGTCTAGGGTGTTATCTGTAAGGTATGATTCCATAAGAATGACTATGTCAGGTTTTTGCTTGACTAGTCTGTGAGACAGCTCTCCCAATTTTGGCACTAGCCCCCAGATATTAATAAGGAGGACTTTGCAGGGTCAACAGAGCTGTTTGCCTTGCCGTTGTCTTTTTCGGTGCCATTGCTAGGAAGTCTGCTCGGTTTCATTCCTTTTGTGGCGATTAATACAACTGCGTGGCTTCCTTGGCCATTTCTAAGGGCAGTTGAGAGTCAACCACATTGCTGTGGCTCTGAAGTCACATGTAGGCCAGACCAAGTAAGGATGGCAAATTTCCTTCCCTAAAGGACATTAGTGAACAAGATGGGTTTTCTGACAATCGACAATGGTTCATGGTCATCAGTAGATTCTTAATTCCAGATATCTTTTATGGAATTTAAATTCCACCACCTGCCGTGGCAGGATTCAAACCCGGGTTGGTTACATGCAGAGTGACATTAGCTGAGTTTCTGGATTAATAGTCTAGCGATAATATCACTGTGCCATCACCACCCCCCCTCCCACCATAGATATATTTCAGAGTTTAGGGGGAAGGATGTAGTAGCACAGCCCTTTAAGGAGTTTCCCGAGGGTCACGTGATTGGGCCGGACCCTGGGGATTGTCATTGTGGGATGCTCAGCCAATTTATCAATCTTATCGGCGGGCATGTACCATGCAACTCACAATGGGAACAAGGGGAGCCGAGTAGAACAAAGAACAAAGACAGTACAGCATAGGAAACAGGCCCTTCGACCCTCCAAGCCTGTGCCGCTCATTGGTCCAACTAGACCATTGGTTTGTATCCCTCCATTCCCAGACTGCTCATGTGACTATCCAGGTAAGTCTTAAACGGTGCCAGTGTGTCTGCCCCCTCCACCCTACTTGGCAGCGCATTCCAGGCCCCCACCACCCTCTGTGTAAAATACATCCCTCTGATATCTGAGTTATACCTCGCCCCTCTCACCTTGAGCCCATGACCCCTCGTGATCGTCACCTCCGACCTGGGAAAAAGCTTCCCACTGTTCACCCTATCTATACCCTTCATAATTTTGTACACCTCTATTAAGTCTCCCCTCATTCTCCATCTTTCCAGGGAGAACAAGCCCATTTTACCCAATCTCTCCTCATAGCTAAGACCCTCCTTACCAGGAAACATCCTGGTAAACCTTCTCTGCACTCTCTCTAAAGCCTCCACATCCTTCTGGTAGTGCGGTGACCAGAACTGGATGCAGTACTCCAAATGTGGCCTAACCAGCGTTCTATACAGCTGCAACATCAGACTCCAGCTTTTGTACTCTATACCCTGTCCTATAAAGGCAAGCATACCATATGCCTTCTTCACTACCTTCTCCACCTGTGCTGCCACCTTCAAGGATTTGTGGACTTGCACACCTAGGTCCCTCTGTGTTTCTATACTCTTGATGGCTCTGCCATTTATTGTATAACTCCTCCCTACATTAGTTCTTCCAAAATGCATCACTTCACATTTATCTGGATTAAATTCCATCTGCCATTTCTCCGCCCAATTTTCCAGCCTATCTATATCCTGCTGTATTGTCTGACAATGTTCATCGCTATCCGCAAGTCTAGCCATCTTCGTGTCATCCGCAAACTTGCTGATAACACCAGTTACACCTTCTTCCAAATCATTTATATGTATCACAAATAGCAGAGGTCCCAGTACAGAGCCCTGTGGAACACCACTGGTCACAGATCTCCAGCTGGAAAAAGACCCTTCGACTGCTACCTTCTGTCTCCTGTGGCCAAGCTAGTTCTCCACCCATCTAGCCACCTCTCCTTGTATCCCATGAGCCTTACCCTTCTTAACCAACCTGCCATGAGGGACTTTGTCAAATGCCTTACTGAAATCCATATAGACGACATCCACGGCCCTTCCTTCGTCAACCGTTTTTGTCTCTTCCTCAAAAAACTCCACCAAATTTGTAAGGCACGACCTCCCTCTTACAAAACCATGCTGTCTGTCACTAATGAGATTGTTCTGTTCTAAATGCGCATACATCCTGTCTCTAAGAATCCTCTCCAACACCTTCCCTGCGACGGATGTCAAGCTCACTGACCTATAATTACCCGGGTTATCCCTGCTACCCTTCTTAAATAACGGTACCACATTCGCTATCCTCCAATCCTCAGGGACCGCACCTGTGTCCAATGAAGAGACAAAGATTTCCGTCAGAGGCCCAGCAATTACATTTCTTGTCTCCCTGAGCAGTCTAGGATAGATGCCATCAGGCCCTGGGGATTTGTCAGTTTTAATGTTACCTAAAAAACTAACACTTCCTCCCTTGTAATGGAGATTCTCTCTAACGGGTCAACACCTCCCTCTGAGACACTCCTCGTCAACAAGTCCCTCTCCTTTGTGAATACTGATGCAAAGTATTCATTTAGGATCTCCCCTATTCCCTTGGGTTCTAAGCATAATTCCCCTCCTTTGTCCCTGAGAGGTCCGAACAGTCGCGTTGTAATTCAGACTGACCTTGTTGTATATATTATTCTTAATTTTGGCAATAAGACCTTTGTTGATTCAAACCACATTGAGTCATTCTCGATCTATTACTGTACCAATGTCTAATAAATGACTCAAAATAAATCTCATGTGGTTGAATGCATTCCTGCAAAACATTGCTTCTTATTTCTCATCTCCATATCAGCCATGGGATAAGAATCCTTCACCGCTCTATACAATTTGTTCAGATTCCTCTCCAGGATTGTAAAAACATTGAATTAGATCAGTCCCTTTCCCATATCCTGTGTAAAAGGCTGTAATTGGACAGGGACAATCAGTGAGTAGCAAATAAAGAAACACAAGAAATGGTAAAGATTAAACATCCATGCCCAAATTGAGATCTCACATTATTACCTGATCACGTAAGAATGTTCAAAATCAGTCATTTCCCCTCCTTGATTCAACCCTATAAAGCATTGGATAATTGGACCAGCCAATCACTCTGTATATAACTGGCCTAAACTAGGTACACGGACGAGCACCCAGTTCCTGCGCGGATCAGCTGGCGGGGATATTCACAGACATCTTCAACCTCTCTTTACAACAACCTGAGGTCCCTATCAGCTTCGAGAAGACGACCATCATCCCGGTACCTAAGAAAAACCAAGCAGTGTGTCTTAATGACTATCATCCAGTGGCTCTGACATCCATGATGAAGTGCTTTGAAAGGCTAATCATGGCATGAATCAATCCCAGCCTCCCAGACTACCTGGATTCACTACTGTTTGCCTACCACCGCAACAGGTCCACAGCAAACACCATCTCCCTGGCCCTGCACTCAACCTTGGAGCACCTAGATAACAATGACACCTATGTCAGACTCCTATTTATTGACTACAGTTCAGCCTTCAACACCATTATTCCTACAAAACTCATCTCCAAACTCCATGGCCTGGCCTCGGCTCCTCCCTCTGTGACTGGATCCTGAACTTCCAAACTCACAGACCACAATCAGTAAGGATAGGCAACAACACCTCCTCCACGGTCATCTTCAACACCGGTGCCCCACAAGGCTGTGTCCTCAGCCCTCTACTATACTCCTTATACACCTATGACTGTGTGACCAAACTCCCCTCCATTTTGATTTTCAAGTTTGCTGACGACACCACCGTAGTGGGTCGGATCTCAAACAATGTCGAGACAGAGTACAGGAATGAGATAGAGAATCTGGTGAACTGGTGCGGCGACAATAGTCTCTCCCTCAATGTTAGCAAAATGAAGGAGATTGTCATCGACTTCAGGAAGTGTAGTGGAGAACATGCCTCTGTCTATATCAACAGGGACGAAGTAGAAAGGATTGAGAGCTTCAAGTTTTTAGATGTCCAGATCACCAATAACCTGTCCTGGTCCCCCCATGCCGACACTATAGTTAAGAAAGCCCACCAACGTCTCTACCTTCTCAGAAGACTAAGGAAATTTGGCATGTCAGCTACGACTCTCACCAACTGTTACAGATGCATCATAGAAAGCATTCTTTCTGGGTTGTATCACAGCTTGATATGGCTCCTGCTCTGCCCAAGATTGCAAGAAACTACAAAAGGTCGTGAATATAGCCCAATCCATCATGCAAACCGGCCTCCCATCCATTGACTCTGTCTACACTTCCCGGTGCCTCGGCAAAGCAGCCAGCATAATTAAGGACCACCCGCACTCCAGACATTCTCTCTTCCACCTGCTTCCATCAGGAAAAAGATACAAAAGTCTGAGGTCAAGTACCAACCGACTCAAGGACAGCTTCTTCCCTGCTGCCATCAGACTATTGAATGGGTCTACCTAGCATTAAGTTGATCTTTCTCTACACCCTAGCAATGGCTGTAACATACATTCTGCACTCTCTCATTTCCTTCTTTATGAACGGTATGCTTTTTCTGTATAGCGCGCAAGAAACAATACTTTTCACTGTATGTTAATAGATGTGACAATAATAAATCAAATCAAATCAAAATCTATATAACTGGCATCAACCAGACTAATTCAGTGGTACCTAGAATTAAACAGAATATACAATACTTGTACACAGTACTCCGGTGTGGTCTAACCAAAGTGTACACAGTAGGGGAGGCAGTGGGCATTGGGGAGGCAGTGGTGTAGTTGTATTATTGCTGGACTGGTAATCCAGAGACCCAGGGTAATGCTCTGAGGACCCAGGTTAGAATCCCACCATGGCAGATGGTGAAATTTGAACTCAATAAAAATCTGGAATTAAAATCTAATGATGGCCATGAAACCATTGTTGATTATCATAAAAACCCACCTGGTTCACTAATGTACTAATGTCCTTTAGGGAAGGAAATCTGCCGTCCTTACATGGTCTGGCCTACATGTGACATCAGAACCACAGCAATGTGGTTGACTCTTAAATGCCCTTAGGGATGGGCAATAAATGCTGCCCTAGCCAGTGACGCCCACATCCCATGAACGAATAAAAAAAAACACCACTGCGGTATAATTACAGTGTACAGAATACTCCAGTGTGATCCAACCAGAGTGTACACAATACTCATGTGTTGTCTAACTAGAATGGTAAGAAGTCTCACAACGCCAGGTTAAAGTCCAACAGGTTTATTTGGTAGCAAATACCATAAGCTTTCGGAGGACTGCTCCTTCGTCAGATGGAGTAGATATCTGCTCTCAAACAGTGCACAGACACAGAAATCAAGTTACAGAATACTAATTAGAATGCAAATCTCTAAAGCCAGCCAGGTCTTAAAGGTACAGACAATGTGGGTACCAATGACATAGGTAGAACAGGAACAAAGGTTCTGCTGAGGGAGTATGAACAGCTCGGAGCTAAATTAAAAAGCAGAACCAAAAAGGTAATAATTTCTGAATTACTCCCTGAGCCACGAGTATATTGGCACAGGGTAAGTAAGATTGAGGCAATCGCATGGCTCAAAGATTGGTGTGGGAGGAATGGATTTGAATTCATGGGACATTGGCACCAGTATTGGGGAAGAGGGGACCTGTTCCGATAGGACGGTCTTCATCTGAATCGTGCTGCAACCAGAATCCTGGCAAATCAGGAATAAACCCCCACAGCTTTCCCCCTGGTCTTGCAGAATCTCACTAGCTGTTCTGTCTGGAGACAATACACATCTCTTTAACCTGTGTTGAATGCTCCCTCCTTCCACATTGTCTGTACCTTTAAGCTGGCTGGCCATAGAGATTCGCATTCTAATTAGTATTCTGTAACTTGATTTCTGTGTCTGTGCACTGTTTGAGAGCAGATATCCACTCCATCTGACGAAGGAGCAGTGCTCTGAAAGCTTATGGTATTTGCTACCAAATAAACCTGTTGGACTTTAACCTGGTGTTGTGAGACTTCTTACTGTGCTTACCCCAGTCCAACGCCGGCATCTCCACATCATAACTAGAATGTACAGAGTATTCCAGTGTGGTCTCATCAAAGTGTACACAGTATTCCAATGTGGTGTAATCAGAGTGTACATAGTACTCCAATGTGATCTAACCAGAGTGTGCACAGTACTCCAGTGTGGTCTAACCAGAGTGTACGCAGTATTCCAGTGTGGTCCAGCCAGACTGTACACAGTACTCCAGTGTGGTCTAACCAGAGTGTACACAGTACTCCAGTGTGGTCTAACCAGAGTGTACACAGTAATCCTGCGAGGTTAAACAAGAGTGTACACAGTAATCCACTGTGGTTTAACCGGCGTGTACATAGTACACCAATGTGGTGTAAGCAGAGTGTACAAAGTACTCCAACGTGATCTAACCAGAGTGTACACAATACTCCAGTATAAGAACATAAGAACATAAGAAATAGGAGCAGGAGTAGGCCATCTAGCCCCTCGAGCCTGCCCCGCCATTCAATAAGATCATGGCTGATCTGACGTGGATCAGTACCACTTACCCGCCTGATCCCCATAACCCTTAATTCCCTTACCGATCAGGAATCCATCCATCCGCGCTTTAAACATATTCAGCGAGGTAGCCTCCACCACCTCAGTGGGCAGAGAATTCCAGAGATTCACCACCCTCTGGGAGAAGAAGTTCCTCCTCAACTCTGTCTTAAACCGACCCCCCTTTATTTTGAGGCTGTGTCCTCTAGTTTTAACTTCCTTACTAAGTGGAAAGAATCTCTCCGCCTCCACCCTATCCAGCCCCCGCATTATCTTATAAGTCTCCATAAGATCCCCCCTCATCCTTCTAAACTCTATGGTCTAGCCAGCGTGTACACAGTACTCCAGTGTGGTCTAACCAAAGTGTACACAATACTCCAGTATGGTCCAGCCAGAGTGTACACAATACTCCAGTATGGTCCAGCCAGAGTGTACACAATACTTCAGTATGGTCCAGCCAGAGTGTACACAATACTCCAATGTGGTCTAGCCAGTGTGTATTCAGCACTCAAGTCTGGTCTAACCAGAATGTACAGTACTCCATTGTGGTCTAACAGCAACTCCAACACACAGAACTGGTCTTCAGGATGATTCTCCCCAGTACAACTCCACTTCAGTTGCACACCTGTTGTCATAAATACTTTATTTTCCTCTCATATTTCCTTTCCATTGTCTTCATGTGATAACTCCTAGGACTTCCATGGGAAATCCTTAATTGATCTCCCTATTTGGACTCATGGAATATGAGTTCCCATGGTAACAGGCAATTGCCTACCCAGGTGGAACTTGTCACCGAGCCCTTGATGAGGTGGTAGGAGACAGAGGGTGGTGACAGGTGACTGCTTTAGTAACTGGAGGCCAGTAACCAGTGGCGTACCACTGGGATCCGTGCTGGGCCCCCTATTGTTCGTCATTTATATAAATGACATAGATGACTATGTGGGGGCTAGGATCAGTAAGTTTGTTGATGACACAAAGATTGGCCGGGTGGTTAACAGTGAGGTTGAGTGTCTTGGGTTACAGGAAGACATAGGCATGATGGTTAAATGGGCGGATAAGTGGCAGATAGAATTTAACCCTGAGAAGTGTCAGGTGATGCACTTTGGAAGGAGTAATTTGACAAGGAAGTACATTATGAAAGGTCTAACACTGGGAAGTTCCGAAGAACAAAGGGACCTTGGCATGTTTGTCCATAGATCTCTGAAGGCGGAAAGGCAGGTAAATAGGGTGGTGAAAAAGGCATATGACACACTCGCCTTTATCAATTAGGGTATAGATTATAAAAGCAGAGAGGTCATGATGGAGTTGTATAGAACCTAAAGAGGCCACAGCTGGAGTACTGTGTGTAATTCTGGTTGCCACACTATAGGAAGGATGTGAACGCACTGGAGGGGGTGCAGAGGAGATTTACCAGGATGCTGCCTGGGATGAAACATTTAAATTATGAAGAGAGGTTGGATAGACTTGGGTTGTTTGCGTTGGAGCAGAGAAGAATGAGGGGCGACCTGATTGAGGTGTTCAGCATTATGAGGGGCATGGACAGGGTGGATAGGGAGCACTGTTCCCCTTATTTGAAGGGTCAGTTACGAGGGGACACAAGTTAAAAGTGAGGGGTGAGAGGTTTAGGGGGATTTGAGGAAAAGCCTTTTTACTCAAAGGGCAGTGATAGTCTGGAATGCACTGCTTGGGAGGGTGGTGGAGGCGGGATGCCTCACATCCTTTAAAAAGTACCTGGATGAGTACTTGGCACGCCATAACATTAAAGGCTATGGGCCAAGTGCTGGCAAGTGGATTAGATGGGCAGGTCAGGGCATTTCATGCATCAGTGCAGATTTGATGGGCCGAAGGCCCTCTTCTGCACTGTAGTATTCTGTGATTCTGTGATGATTCTGAGGCAGACTCCAGAACGAGTCTGCAGAATGATTATCCCAGGCGGGACTTGGGTATGTGTGCCACAGAGTTGTGGTTTAACTTGATGATTTATAATAAACATTGTTCATTTCCAGTTGGCTTCCTGAGTTATTACATTGGCGACAAGGTACAAGGAATGTTTTGGGTACCTTGCCACTCGACAGATCTGGTAAAACTGTAAGGGGAAGATTTCACAATGCTATTGTTTGGGAAATTAGAACCAAATGATGTGGTTGTTGAGAATTGACCACAGTATGCTGAGTGAATTAAATACTTCTTCCAGGCAAATGGAATAGAAGGTGATGACAGGCACGGTGGCACAGTATTTAGCATTGCTGCATCAGGGACCTAGGTTCAATTTTGGTCTTGGGTGACTATGTGTGTGGAGTTTGCACATTCTCTGTGTGTGTGCTTGGGTTTCCTCCGGATGCTCCAGTTTCCTCCCACAGTCCAAACATGTGTGGGTTAGGTTGGTTGGTCATGCTAAATTGTCCCTTAGTGTCAGGGGGATGAGCAAGGTAAATACGCGGGGTTACGGCATAGGGCCTGAGTGGGATTGTGGTTGGTGCAGACCTGATGGATCGAATGGCCTCCTTCTGCATTATAGGAATTCTATGATTTTATGAAAAAGTCATCCTCACGACTGCTTGTGGGGCTCCAACTTCCAGCATTATGAAGAGTTTCACATAACTGGCAGTATTGGATTCAAAAACCTTTGATAAACTGATTGGTATTGGTACCATTATGACTCCAAACCACCGAGATACTATAGTCATATAGGTTTCACACAACAAGCAGACTTCCTGGGGATTTTTTGACAAGATTGAAGAAACTGACAGAGCACTGTGAGTATGGGCCAGTACTACCAGAAATGTTGAGGGACTGCTTAGTATGTGGCATAGATAATATAGCAACTCAAAGCAGGTTACTAACAGAGCCGAAGCTGAACCATGTTGTATGCGTGCAGCCAGAAAGCCGACCCCAGACAAGGCTACTGAAACAAACACAGTGTGTATCGCCAGGCTGAAGAGTGAAGCCACTTCAAGACAGGGATTTTCAGATAAATCAGCCCAAGGAAGAGGAACTGATGCAATTAAATTGCATCACCAGATCCAAAGTGGCCCCAATCCAGATCCAACTCCAAGTCACCCATTAAACAAAGATGCAGCAGTATCCATTGTAGGAGAACACACTTTTAGGGGACTATGATTATCATTAAGCATGTGAGATACCAAGGCCAGATTGGCCACATATACCGGGGAGCCATTATGCATTATTGGGACCACTGTGACCACAGTTACACATGGACAACAGATAGTCCGACTGCCTCTAACAGTCATGGCTGGAGATTGGCGCATGCGCAGTGGCCCCCCACTGCCAGCCTCCCGATTGTTGGCCAGCCCTGTGACCCCCACAATGCCAGCCCTCCCCCCCTCTCTCTCACACCGCCAGATTGCTGGGCCCCCCCCCGCCCATTCCTGGGCCCAGCCCCGAAGCATCCCACGCACTCCCCACCGGCTCGCCTCGATCTCCAGCCACCCCCCAACAATCCACCTGACAGTTCACCACCCCCCCCAGTCCTGACCTCGCCCCACAGTGTTGACCTCCCCCCATAGAGCTGACCCCTCCCTGCAGGCTGACCATCCCCCGGCTTACCCCTACCCCTACCCCCTAGCCTGCCCCGATCACTGGCCTCCCTCCTTCCCCCAAAATCCCAACTGCAGAGTGGCAGTGGGACCTCCCCCCCCCAACTCCCACCGATTGCCCCGCCCCCATCAGGCCCCTGCCCCTGGGCATTGGCACAGGCTTACATTGCAAAGTGCCAATCCCCTCCCCTCCCACTGCCCAACCCTCTTGGGGGCCTCGATTGCCCCCCTTCACTCCAGCGGCCTTGGGTCGCTAGCTCCCCGAAAGTGGGGAGCTACTGTAAAGAAGTAAAATATTCCTAGAGGGGTGGGAGAGGCTAGCGGGCCTGGAGAATTCAGTCCCAAGCCTGCTACTCACATTTGTAATGCGTAATGTGTAATGTGGCTCTGTGTCTATTTCTGGCACGGAGCTGCCGGCACCAGAAATCTGGTACTGGGAGAAGCGCTCGCGGACAAGTGCCCAGCATGGATCGCGCTAATCTAGCCCTGCTGAAATCTTCTGGCCCGCTGCACCAATAAATTAGTGCACCTGGATGAGAGAATCGCCTCCAAGAAGTCCAAAAAAGAGGCCATGATGGATATAAGCCAGGTAGGTTTTTTAAGCCAGGGGATATTGTCCATGTACAAAATTTTGGAGACGGCGCCCCATTCACCCCAGGAGTTGTCCTCACAAACACTGGACCAGTGTTATATACAATGAGAACTGGAGAGAAGACAATGAAGAAACATATTGACCACCTCTGCCATCAGGATACACACCGGCACAACTTTCCTTATCTGCACAGAATATATACATCAATGCAAACAATATAAATAATCACATATCATCACAGAATAAAATGTAACTGGAAAAACAGCCACACTCCACAGATAATTTGCACCATCCAGTCACTTTTCATATAACTGGTACTAACCAGTAACACTGCTTATATGACTGGCATCGATCAGGCCACTGACTGTATGACTGGCATCTTGAGCTATTGGAGCCAAATCCTGTTGGATATATTCCTCGAGTCATCACCTGTAAATTCTCCATTCCATGAAACTGCCTTGTATCATGTGCAAATACTCTGATAAATAATTTTTTGAAGGCATTCAATGAAAATGAAAAAAAACAACAATTTGTAATGTCTGGAGATGTTCATCCTCGGTTTTCACACAGCAGTGTCCTGTCCTGTGCATTATTCTTTAGCTGGCATAGTCTTCAGGAAATCCAGCTGGTTTGGCTATTGTAAGGAACCTCCACAGGTAACTGACTCAAACTAGCCATAGTGCAGATATAAGTGACAATGTTTACTGACCTTTACCTAGCCTGTGCCTTTCTCACAGTTAAAAGAAACCAAAAGAATGGGAACACTTACAGGGAAACCCTGACCAAAGGATTCACTGGAAAGATAGCCTGGCTTCTGTTACTAGATAAGTGTTGTGGTTACCCATGGAGATCCTGACTTGTCTAAAAAAGTAAATGAACTTCATTTGGGAGCTATGGCCTACAGTTTTGCAACAGGAGCTCTATTATGTTGTATGAGGTAGTGAAATCCTCTTTAATGTTTTCAACCTTAGCTTGATATATATCTGGAAGTTTTAAGACCTTGCTCTCCGAACTGATTGTCACAGTCAAACAGCCAATATTTCCATGTCCAAAAATTCCATAATTAATATCAGAAAGTCTTCAAGTTTAATGCTCCTGTGATTTCTCTACTGGGATAACTTGCAACAGTATCCAGGATATTCCTCTTGCGGGAGATTCTAGCATAATCCTAAAGGAATATCAGTCCTAGCCCTCTATGCCTGTCTCTCCACTTACTGCAGCTATCCTGTTCCTTCTTTTCCATTCTTTGTACAGTCCTTCATGGATTGTCCATGGGTGAGATGTCAATCCACAACATTGAAAATACTGTGAGCATTCTGCTGCTCCCCAAATCAATCAAAGCCTTTGACACATTGCACAATGTTACTAACCAGTAACACTGCTTATATGGCTGGCATCGATCAGACCACTGACTGTATGACTGGCATCTTGAGCTATTGGAGCCAAATCCTGTTGGATATATTCCTCGAATCATCACCTGTAAATTCTCCATTCCCTCAAACAGCCTTGTACCATGTGCAATACTCTGATAAATAATTTTTTGAAGGTATTCAATGAAAATGACACAATGACATAGAACATAGAACATAGATCATTACAGCGCAGAACAGGCCCTTCGGCCCACGATGTTGCACCGACCAGTTAAAAAAAAACTGTGACCCTCCAACCTAAACCAATTTCTTTTCGTCCATGAACCTATCTACGGATCTCTTAAACGCCCCCAAACTAGGCGCATTTACTACTGATGCTGGCAGGGCATTCCAATCCCTCACCACCCTCTGGGTAAAGAACCTACCCCTGACATCGGTTCTATAACTACCCCCCCTCAATTTAAAGCCATGCCCCCTCGTGCTGGATTTCTCCATCAGAGGAAAAAGGCTATCACTATCCACCCTATCTAAACCTCTAATCATCTTATATGTTTCAATAAGATCCCCTCTTAGCCGCCGCCTTTCCAGCGAAAACAATCCCAAATCCCTCAGCCTCTCCTCATAGGATCTCCCCTCCATACCAGGCAACATCCTGGTAAACCTCCTCTGCACCCTCTCCAAAGCCTCCACATCCTTCCTGTAATGTGGGGACCAGAACTGCACACAGTACTCCAAGTGCGGCCGCACCAGAGTTGTGTACAGTTGCAACATAACGCTACGACTCCTAAATTCAATCCCCCTACCAATAAACGCCAAGACACCATATGCCTTCTTAACAACCTTATCTACTTGATTCCCAACTTTCAGGGATCTATGCACACACATCTATGACAACCTTGCTTTACCCATAGATCTTCTTCTCTCTATTCTCCTCCATGAACCATGCAGAGATTGCCGTCAGCCACAGATATCTGATAAGCTTAGGACCAATTGTCATTCTCCTTCAAAGAGCTATCTCACATTTCATTCCCTCAATATTCAAATTATCAGCTAGACTCAGTGGGCAAAAAATCTAATCTCAAAACCATAAGGTCATGGGTTCAATTCCCACTCCAGAGGCTTGAGTATAAAATCCAGGCTGACATTCCCAGTGAAGTACCAGGGAAGTGCTGCACTATCAGCGGGTCAGTACTGAGGGAGTGCTGCACTATCAGCGGGTCAGTACTGAGGGAGTGCTGCACTATCAGAGGGTCAGTACTGAGGGAGTGCTGCACTGTCAGAGGGTCAGTACTGAGGGAGTGCTGCACTATCAGAGGGTCAGTACTGAGGGAGTGCTGCACTATCAGCGGGTCAGTACTGAGGGAGTGCTGCACTATCAGAGGGTCAGTACTGCGGGAGTGCTGCACTATCAGAGGGTCAGTACTGCGGGAGTGCTGCACAATCAGAGGGTCAGTACTGCGGGAGTGCTGCACTGTCAGTGGGTCAGTACTGAGGGAGTGCTGCACTGTCAGAGATTCAGTACTGAGGGAATGCTGCACTGTCAGAGATTCAGTAATGAGGGAGCGCTGCACTGTCAGAGGGTCAGGACTGAGGGAGAGCTGCACTGTCAGAGATTCAGTACTGAGGGAATGCTGCACTGTCAGAGATTCAGTAATGAGGGAGCGCTGCACTGTCAGAGGGTCAGGACTGAGGGAGTGCTGCACTGTCAGAGGGTCAGTACTGAGGGAGTGCTGCACTGTCAGAAATTCAGTACTGAGGGGGGTGCTGCACTGTCAGAGATTCAGTACTGAGAGAATACTGCACAGTCAGATTCAGTACTGAGGGAGTGCTACACTGTCAGAAGGTCAGTGCTGAGGGAGTGCAGCACTGTCAGAGGGCCAGTCCTGAGGGAGTGCTGCATTGTCAGAGGGTCAGGACTGAGGGAGTATTGTACTGTCATTATCTTGCAATTGTATCTCTGTCTATATATGCTGTCTTTGTGAATCCAACTCACCACTCACCTGAGGATGGAGCAGCGCTCCGAAAGCTCGTGATTCCAAATAAACTTGTTGGACTTTAACCTGGTGTTGTGAGACTTCGTAAGGTGAATAGTGACATAGTTGATTCTGAGACTAGGTCCAGAATCTCAATAAAGGTAACTATGATGATATAAGACATGAATTGGCCATGATGGATTGGAAAACATTACTGAAAGGAAAGACAGTGGACAGGCAATAGCAGACATTTAAGGAACAAATAGGTGAACTCCAGAAGTTGTTTATTCCTATTTGGAACTAGAGTGGTCAGGGAACTGTGGCAAAGCCATGGCTTATAAGAGAAATTAGTGATAGTATTAGATTCAAGGAAGAAGCATACAAATTGGCAGGAAAGGCAATAGATTTGAGGGTTGGGAGCAGTTTAAAATTTAGCAAGGGAGGACCAAGGGATTAGTTAAGAAGGAGAAAATAAAGTATGAAAGTAAGTAAGCGGGGAACATAAAAACTAACTGTAAAAATTTCTACAGG
Organism: Mustelus asterias; assembly: GCF_964213995.1. Classification (NCBI taxonomy): domain Eukaryota; kingdom Metazoa; phylum Chordata; class Chondrichthyes; order Carcharhiniformes; family Triakidae; genus Mustelus; species Mustelus asterias. Next base: position 75,359,713 of record NC_135804.1, on the reverse strand, counting down.
TTTGAGAAAAAGATTGACAAAAAAGAATGTAGGCACCTGACAGTCAGGAACAGGAGAATTCATAAAGAAATGGCCGAGGAACTAAATTTGTACTTTGCTTCTGTCTTCACAAAGGAATACATAAACAATGTACCATAAGTTTAGTGAGGAGCTCAAGGAAATCAGCATTAGTAAAGAAATGGTTTTGGGGAAATTGATGGGATTGAAGGTGAATAAAATTCAAGGGCCTGATAATCTTCATCCCAGAGTAGAGTCATAGATCAACTGGTCCATGCCGACCAAAGTGCCCTCCCAGCTAGTCCCAATTGCCTGCATTTGGCCCATATCCCTCTAATCCTTTCCCATCAGTACCGGACCAAGCTAGAGTCCCAGGCTGGCCACACCGACCCCCGCCGACTATGGCAAGGTCTGCAAGACATAACGGACTACAAAATGAAGGCATGTAAAATCGCTGACTCCAACGCTCCCCTCCCTGATGAGCTCAATGCATTCTACGCCCGTTTTGAGCAAGAGGTCAGCGAGAGCATGCCTCCACCCTGGAAGCCCTGAATGAACCTGTATCTGGGGTCACCATTGTAGATGACAGAGCAGTTTTCTCGAAGGTCAACTCATGGAAAGCGACTGGCCCAGATGGGGTACCCGGACGAGCACTCAGATCCTGCGCGGATCAGCTGACGGGGGTATTCACAGACATCTTCAACCTTTCTTTAAAACAATCTGAGGTCCCTATCTGCTTCAAGAAGACGACCATCATCCTGGTACCTAAGAAAAACCAAGCAGCATGCCTCAATGACTATCGTCCAGTGACTCTGACATCCATCATTATGAAGTGCTTTGAAAGGCTAGTCATGGCACGAATCAATTCCAGCCTCCCAAATTACCTGGGTCCATTACAGTTTGCCTACTGCTGCAACAGGTCCACACCAACGCCATGTCCCTGGCCCTGTACTCAACACTGGAACACCTAGATAACAAAGACACCTATGACAGACTGCTATTTATTGACTACAGTTCAGCCTTCAACACCATTATTCCTGTGACACTCATCTTCAAACTCTGTGGCCTGAGCCTCGGCACCTCCCTCTGTGACTGGATCCTGAACTTCCTAACTCACAGACCACAATCAGTAAGGATAGGCAACAACGACTCCTCCACGATCAGCCTTAACACCTGTGCCCCAAAAGGCTGTGTTCTCAGCCCCTACTATACTCCTTATACACCTATGACTGTGTGACCAAATTCCCCTCCAATCCGAGTGGGTCGGATCTCAAACAGTGATGAGACAGAGTACAGGAATGAGATAGAGAATCTGGTGAACTGGTGCGGCAACAATAATCTCTCCTTCAATGTCAGCAAAATGAAGGAGATTGTCATCGACTTCAGGAAGCGTAGAGGAGAACATGCCCCTGTCTACATCAAGGGAGATGAAGTAGAAAGGGTTGAGAACTTCAAGTTTTTAGGTGTCCAGATTACCAACAACCTTTTAGAGATGCACCATAGAAAGCATTCTTTCTGGTTGTATCACAGATTGGTATGGCTCCTGCTCTGCCCAAGACTGCAAGGAACTACAAAAGGTTGTGAATGTAACCCAACCCATCACACAAACCAGCCTCCCATCCATTTACTCTGTCTACACTTCCCGCTGTCTCGGCAAAGCAGCCAGCATAATTAAGGACCTCACGCACAGGGTCAGGACTGGGGGAATACTGCACTGTCAGAGAGTCAGTAATCACAGAGTGTTACACTGTCAGAGAATCAGCACAGAGGGAGTGCTGGACTGTCAGAGGGTCAGTACTGAGGCAGGGCTGCACTGTCAGAGGGTCAGTACTGAGGGAGTGCTGCACTGTCAGAGATTCAGTACTGAGGGAGTGCTGAACTGTCAGAGATTCAGTACTGAGGGAGTGCTACACTGTCAGAGATTCAGTACTGAGGGAGTGCTGAACTGTCAGAGATTCAGTACTGATGGAGTGCTGTACTGTCAGAGGGTCAGTACTGAGGAAGTGCTGTACTGTCAGAGGGTCAGTACTGAGGGAGTGCTGTACTGTCAGAGGGTCAGTACTGAGGAAGTGCTGTACTGTCCAGATATTCAGTACTGAGGGAGGGCTGTACTGTCAGAGATTCAGTACTGAGGGAGTGCTGCACTGTCAGAGGGTTAGTACTGAGGGAGTGCTGTACTGTCCAGATATTCAGTACTGAGGGAGGGCTGTACTGTCAGAGATTCAGTACTGAGGGAGTGCTGCACTGTCAGAGGGTTAGTACTGAGGGAGAGCTGTACTGTCAGAGATTCAGTACTGAGGGAGTGCTGCACTGTCAGAGGGTTAGTACTGAGGGAGTGCTGCACTGTCAGAGATTCAGTACTGAGGGAGTGCTGCACTGTCAGAGATTCAGTACTGAGGGAGTGCTGTACTGTCAGAGGGTCAGTACTGAGGGAGTGCTGTACTGTCAGAGATTCAGTACTGAGGGAGTGCTGTACTGTCAGAGGGTCAGTACTGAGGGAGTGCTGCACTGTCAGAGATTCAGTACTGAGGGAGTGCTGTACTGTCAGAGGGTCAGTACTGAGGGAGTGCTGTACTGTCAGAGATTCAGTACTGAGGGAGTGCTGTACTGTCAGAGATTCAGTACTGAGGGAGTGCTGCACTGTCAGAGATTCAGTACTGAGGGAGTGCTGTACTGTCAGAGATTCAGTACTGAGGGAGTGCTGTACTGTCAGAGATTCAGTACTGAGGGAGTGCTGTACTGTCAGAGATTCAGTACTGAGGGAGTGCTGTACTGTCAGAGATTCAGTACAGCGAGAGGGCTGCACTGTCAGAGATTCTGCACTCTCTCTCGTTTCCTTCTCTATGAATGGTATGCTTTGTCTGTATAGTGCGCAAGATACAATACTTTTCACTCTATGTTCATACATGTGACAATAATAAATCAAATCAAATTAAATCAAATCAAATCAAATCCATGTACTTATCCAAATGCTTTTAAAATGTTGCTTTTGAACCTGCCTCAACCACTTTACCTGGCAGCTCATTCCATATACACACTACCCTCTGTGTGAAGAAGTTGCCCCTCAGGTCCCTTTTAAATCTTTCCCCTCTCACCTTAAACCTATGCCCTTTAGTTTTCAATTCTCGTACCCTGGGGAAAAGACTATGGGTGGGATTTTATGGCCTCGCTCCTCCTGAAACGGTAAAATCCCGCCCAAGGTCAACGGACCTTTCCATTGCCCACCCATTGCCCGCTCCGATTCCCGCGGCGGTGAGGCAATAAACATCCGGCCTAAGCTCTTCATGATTTTATATGCCTCAATAAGGTCACTCCTCATTCTCCTACGTTCCAAGGCATAAAGTCCTAGCCTGGCCAACGTCTCCCTATAACACAGGCCCACTAGCCCTGGCAGCGTTCTCTTAAATCTTCTCTGCACTCTTTCCAGTTTATCAATGTCTTTCCTATAACAGGATGACCAAAACTGTACACAATACTCCAAGTGAAGCCTCACTAATGACTCATACAACTGTAACATAATGTCCCAACTCCTATACTCAATGCCCTGACTGATGACACCCAGTGTGCTAAATGCCTTCTTCACCACTCTGTCTACCTGTGACGTCACTTTCAATGAACTATGTGCTTATACTCCTAGGTCCCTCTCTTCCTCAACACTCCTCAGGGTCCTACCACTCACTGTATAAGTCCTACCCTGGTTTGACTTTCCAAAATCCAACACCTCACACTTATCTGTATTGAAATGCATTGGCCATTCCTCAGCGCACTTCCCTACCTGATCAAAATTGCCCTTATAATTTTTGATAACCTTCTTTGCTATCAATGATACCTCCTAATTTAGTATCATCCACAAACTTACCAACAATGCCTTGTTCATTCACATAGAAACATAGAAACGTAGAAAAACTACAGCACAAAACAGGCCCTTCGGCCCCACAAGTTGTGCCGAACACATCCCTACCTTCTAGGCTACCTTTAACCCTCCATCCTATTAAGTCCCATGTACTCATCCAGGAGTCTCTTAAAAGATCCTATTGAGTTTGCCTCCACCACCACAGACGGCAGCCGATTCCACTCGCCCATCACCCTCTGTGTGAAAAACTTCCCCCTCACATTTCCCCTGTACCTACCCCCCCAGCACCTTAAACCTGTGTCCTCTCATAGCAGCCATTTCCACCCTGGGAAAAAGCCTCTGAGAGTCCACCCGATCTATGCCTCTCAACATCTTATATACCTCTATTAGGTCTCCTCTCATCCTACATCTCTCCAAGGAGAAAAGACTGAGCTCCCTCAGCCTATCCTCATAAGGCATGCCATTCAATCCAGGCAACATCCTTGTAAATCTCCTCTGCACCCTTTCAATCTTTTCCACATCCTTCCTGTAATGAGGCGACCAGAACTGAGCACACTACTCCAAGTGGGGTCTGACGAGGGTCTTATATAGCTGCATCATTATCCCCAGACTCCTAATCTCAGCCCCTCGATTGATAAAGGCCAGCACACCATACGCCTTCTTAACCACCTCCTCTACCTGCGGGGCCGATTTTAGAGTCCTATGGACACGGACCCCAAGGGCCTTCTGATCCTCTACCGTACTAAGAGTCTTTCCCTTTATATTGTACTCCTTCATCCCATTTGACCCGCCAAAATGGACCCCTGCGCATTTATCTGGGTTGAAGTCCATCTGCCACTTCTCTGCCCAGTCTTGCATCCTATCTATGTCCCTCCCTAACTTCTGACATCCCTCCAGACTATCCACAACCCCACCAATCTTCGTGTCATCGGCAAACTTACCAACCCATCCTTCCGCTTCCTCATCCAGGTCATTTATGAAAATGACAAACAGCAAGGGTCCCAGAACAGATCCCTGGGGCACACCACTGGTGACCGACCTCCATTTAGAAAAAGACCCATCTATACACACTCTCTGCCGCCTTTGGGCAAGCCAGTTCTGGGTTCACAGGGCAGCAGCCCCTTGGATCCCATGCCCTCTCACTTTTTCCAGAAGCCTTGCATGGGGGACCTTATCGAACGCCTTGCTAAAATCCATATAAACCACATCTACCGCTTTCCCTTCGTCAATGTGTTTAGTCACATTTTCGAAGAACTCCACCAGGCTCGTAAGGCACGATCTGCCTTTGACAAAGCCATGCTGAGTATTCTTGAGCATACTAAACCTCTCTAAATGCTCATAAATCTTGTCCCTCAGGATCTTCTCCATCAGCTTACCAACCGCTGAGTTTAGACTCACCGGTCGGTAATTTCCTGGGCTATCCCTATTCCCCTTCTTGAAAATAGGAACCACATCCTCCAGCACCTCTCCCGTCTCCAGCACCTCTCCTGTCTCCATCGACGATGCAAAGATCATCGCCAGAGGCTCTGCAATTGCTTCCCTCGCCTCCCACAGTAACCTGGGGTACATCCCATCCGGACCCGGCGACTTATCTATCTTGATGCCATTCAAAGATTCCAGCACAACCTCTTTGTTAAAGTCCACATACTCAATCTTTTCAGTCCACCGCAAGCCCGCAGTACATCCACCCACGTCTTTCTCCTCTGTGAAAACCGAGGCAAAATACTCATTAAGCACCTCTGCCATTTCTACTGGTTCCGTACAGATTTTCCCGCTTTCACCTTTTATAGGCCTTATTCCTTCACGTCTCATCCTTTTACTCTTCACATATTTATAGAACGCCTTAGGGTTTTCCTTAATCCTACCTGCCAAGGCCTTCTCGTGACCCCTTCTGGCTCTCCTAATTTCCTTCTTTAGTCCCTTCCTACAAGCCGTATACTCATCTAGATCCTTATCTTCGCCAAGCTCTCTGAACCTTTTGTACGCTTTCCTTTTCTTCTCGACTAGGTCTCTGAACCTTTTGTACGCTTTCCTTTTCTTCTCGACTAGGTCCCGCACAGCTTTCGTGCATCACAGTTCCTTTAACCTACCAACTCCTCCCTGTCTGCTCGGAACGTTGTCCTGTAGAACTCTAGACAGACATTCCTTGAAAAACTACCACCTCTCTTCAGTACATTTCCCCGAGAATACCTCCTTCCAATTTACTCCTCTAATTTGCTGCCTTATGTCTTCATATTTCCCCTTACTCCATATAAACGCTTTCCTAGCTTGCCTGATCCTCTCTTTTTCCAATGCAAGGATAAATGAGATAGAGTTATGATCACTATCCCCAAGATGCTCTCCCACTGAGAGATCTGTCTATAATACCAGCAGACAGAGCCCTGTCTACAATATCAGCGGAGAGAGTCCTGTCTATAACACCAGCAGAGAGAGGCTTGTCTGTAACACCAGCAGAGAGTGTCCTCGCTGTAATAACAGTAGAAATGTTTCTAGCTATATTACACCTTACAATCCCACCTGGGCCTTGCAGGTAACTGTGATGGGAATTTGCATTCTGTGAAATACATTTCCACAGCTGTAACGTTTAAACAAGTGGAAGCCACCTGTAACCAATTCTCTTCCAATCCTGTCAGCCATGAATAATATCATTCAGATTCTTCTCAGGTGCAAGCTAATCGAGCTCTGTGAAGTTATCACATTTTCAGCTCTGTGGCTTTAATTCTTTATTTCAATGTTCAGCCAGTCAGCAGAATGAACATGAATCCAATCATTTCATCTCCCTCCCGCAATTTCAGTTCAACTGGCAGATATACTATTTATTATTTACAAACCAATCAGCTGTGTATTACATGTCTAAATGTAATTACAGAAGAAAATTAAGGTTATTGGCAAGCGTCATCATTTCATGCACTGCAGAGAGTCTATTCTCCTTCAGTCAGTACTCTCTCTAAATCAGCCTGTCTCTATCTGATCTACAATATATTCCTAACCGACTCAATCTCTCCTCATATGTCAGTGGCCATCCCAGGAATCAGTCTGGTAAACCTTTGCTGCACTCCTTTGATAACAAGAACATCCTTCCTCAGATAAGGAGATCAAAACTGGACACAATATTCCAGATGCGGCCTCATCAAGATCCTGCATCGTTGCAGCAAGACATGCCTGCTCCTGCACTCGAATCCTCTCGCAATGAAGGTTAACATACATTTGCCTTCTTTACAGCCTGCTGCACCTGCATGCTTACCTTCAGCGACTGGTGTATGAGGACACTTAGGGCCCGTTGCACATTCCCTTCTCTCAATTTATAGCCATTCAGATAATTATCTGCCTTCCTGTTTTTCTACCAAAGTGGATAACCTCACATTTATCCACATTATGCTGCATCTGCCATTCATTTGCTCACTCACTCAGCCTGTCCAAATCATACTAAAGTATCTCTGCATCCTCCTCACAGCTCACTTTCCCACCCAGTTTTGTGTCATCTGTGCATTTGGAGATATTACATTTATTTCCCTCATCTAAATCATTAATATATATAGTGAATAGCTGGGGTCTCAGCACTGATCCCTGTGGTACCCTACTAGTCGCTGCCTGCCATTTGGAAAATGACCCATTTATTCCTATTCTTTATTTCCTGTCTGCCAACCAGTTTTCTACCTATCTCAATACATTATCCAATCCCATATGCTTTAATTTTACATGCTGATCTCTTATGTGGGATGTGGGATGTGGGATTCTGAAAGTCCAAATAAACCACATCCATCAGTTTTCTCATCATCTAGTTACATCCTCGAAGAATTCCAATAGGTTTGTCAAGTGTGGTTTTCCTTTTGTAAATCTATGCTGACTGTTTTCTAAGTGCTCTGCTATAAAATGTTTGATAATGGACTCTAGAATTTTGCCCACTACTGATGTCACGCTGACTAGTCTTTAGTTGCCTGTTTTCTCTCTACCTCCCTTTTTAAATAGTGAAGCTACATTAGCTACCTTCCAATCTGTAGGAACTATCACCACCAGTGCATTCACTATTTCTGGGCCCACTTCCTTAAGTACTCTGGATGTAGATTATCAGGACCTAGGGATTTATGGATTTATGTGGAGCCCCGCAATAGCTAGTGTATGTGTGTGTGGAGAGAGGGCAGGGGGCGGGGGGGGGGGGGGGGGGGGGGGGGTGGGCTGGTGGGGGTGCAATAGCACAGAACAGGGAGATCTGAGAATGCGCAGTGGCGCAGTCTGCTGCCATCTACTGGCTTTCGGTAAGCCCTGCCCCATTCCCTGCTGGCAGGCAACAGATCTTGCTTCATTTTTCTTCAAAGTGATGTAAGATTCAATTTTTAACTCGCCAAAATTGACAGGATTCTCTTCCGTTTTCACGCTCATTTGGCACTCAGAATTGGTAAGACTGCCCCCAATATCTTTCCTCAATATTTTGTTAATTTCCTCTTTAACCAACAATGCAGCCCCCCATCTTTACCTTTTTATCTATCCTTCCTAAATACTGAATAGTCCTGGATGTTCAGTTCCCATCCCTGGCCATCCTGCAGCGATGGCTCTCCGTAATCCCCACTACATCATAACCATTTACATCTATTTGCATGATTATTTCATCCACTTTATTGTGACTATCTTGTCTTTTTAACATTATTTGTCCCATTTCAACTGTTTCTTCACTGAAGCAATGTTGGATTCTGGCTCTTGGTTTCTCTGCCTATCACTTTTCTTATTCCCTTTTTCTGTCTTTGGTTTCTGTCCTTGATTCCCCCTCCTCTGACACCTTGCATAGGTTCCCATCCCCCTGCCATTTTAGTTTAAACTCTCCCCAACCACTCTAGCAAATACTCCCCTGCACATCTGCCCCGCTCCTGTCCAGATGTAACCCGTCCAGTTTGTACTGGTCCCACCTCCCCCAGAACCAGTTGCAATGAGTCAGGAATCTGAAACCGTCCCCCTCACACCATATCTTCAGCCACATATTCATCCGATATATCCCACTGTTTCTACTCCGACTAGCATGTTACACTATGTTTGAGGTCCAACTTTTCAACTTACTTCCTAGCTCCCTGAATTCAGCTTTGAGACCCTGATCCTTTCTTTTATGTTGTTTGTACTGATGTGTACTATGACCATTGACTGTTCACCCCCTCCCTTCAATATATCTTGTAAATGCTCCAAGACAGTAAGGTCTTTATTTTGTGGTTTATAGTTTGTAAGGGCTGCATTCTATAGTAATGAGGACCAAGGAAAAATTGATATGATAATTGGCATTTGATTTTGTGTCTCTGTGCACTGTTTGAGAGCAGATTTCCACTCCATCTGACGAAGGAGCAGCGCTCCGAAAGCTAATGGCATTTGCTACCAAATAAACCTGTTGGACTTTAACCTGGTGTTGTTAAAACTCTTACTCTCAGGGAAAAGCAGCAACAGTCAAAGAGGGGAGGAGAAAGTGTGGGAATACAATAGTTATAGGGGAATCAATTGTAAGTGGAAGAGATAGGCATTTCTATGGCCCCAAACATGACTGTAGGATGGTATATTTCCTCCCTGGTGCTAGGGTCAAGGATGTCTCAGTGCAGCTACAGGGCATTCTGGAGGGGCAGGGTGAACAGCCAATGGCTATTGTACACTCTGGTAAAAGCAAATTAGGTAAAAGTAGGGATGAGGGACAATTAGCAGTACAGTAGAAACTAAGTGGGCTTAGAGTAAGAAGGAATGCAATGAGGTCTTATTTATGTCATCAGCTGTCCCTTAATTCAAAGTTGATGTATATTCAGGGTCATAGATTTCTGCCATGGTCCTTCATATTACAGAACAGGAAGATTCTTGACCCACAGATCTTCGGGAAGATGAAATTTAATGCAGAGAAATGTGAAGTGATTCATTGTGACTCCAACAAGTAGAGTCTACCCCCCTCTCCGCGTCCCCCCCTCCCCCACCCCAACCCCCACCCCCTCCCGCCACCACCCAACCGATTTCTATTGACTCCTGCTTTGCTAGGGATCCCTGATGTCACATTTGATCAAATGTTGCTTTGATGTCAAGGGCAGTCACTCTCACTCACCTCTGGAATTCAGCTCTTTTGCCCATGTTTGGATTAAGGTTGTAATGAGATCAGGAGCTGAAAAACCTTGGTGGAACCCAAACTGATCATCAATGGGCAGACTATTGCTGAGTAAGTGGTGCTTGATAATGCTGTTGATGAACCCTTCCATCACTTTGCTGATTATCAAGAGTAAACTGATGACATGATAATTGGCTGGGTTGGATTTGTCCTATTTTTTACCTACAGGACACACCTGGACAATTTTCCACATTGCTGGGTAGATGCCAGTGTTGTAACTGTACTGGAACAGCTTGGCTAGGGGCACGGCAAGTTCTGGAGCACAGGTCTTCCAAACTATTGCAAGTTCTGGAGCACAGGTCTTCAGAACTATTGCTGGAATATTGTCAGGGTCCATGGCCTTTGCAGTATCCAGTGCCTCCAAAAGTTTCTTGGTATCAAATGGAGTGAATCAAATTGGCTGAAAACTGGCATCTGAGATACTGGGGACTTCAGGAGGAGGCCAAGAAGGATCATCTACTCGGCAGTTCTGTTGCAAATGCTTCAGCCTTATCTTTGACACTGATGTGTTTTGCTTCTCCATCATTGAAAATGGGAATATTTGTGGATCCTCTTTCTCTGGTTAATTGGTTAATTTCCCACCACCATTTAGACTGGATATGGCAGGGCTGCAGAACTTTGAGCTGATTCATTGGATGTGGGATCATTTAGCTCTGTCTATTGTATGTTGCACCCATTGTTTGGCATGCAAGTGGTTCTGGATTGTAGCCTCACCAGCTGACCCCTCATTTATATCTGTCAAAAGGATCATGTCTCATTCTTCTAAACTCTGGAGAGTGTAGACTCAGGGTCCCATTATAGGGCAACCCTCTCCTATCTTGAACTCATCTAGTGACTTTTGCTGGACTACCTCGAATGCAGTCCTTAGAAATGGAGACCAAAACTTTGTGAAATGCTCCAGGTCTGTCATCACCAAAGTCCTGTACAATTGTAGCAAGAGTCCATTAATAGAGAGAGACTGGAGTACAAGAATAAAGGCCAACATTCCATTCAACTTCCTAATTCCTTGGTTGTAACCAGCATACAAACTTGCTGTGTTGTTTTCACTCACATGCCCAAGTCCCTCTTGAACTTTTACAAGTTGTCAAAATCTTAAGAAATACTGCTTAATTTGTGAGTAAATTTGTGAGTAAATGTGTATGTTTATGAGTAAATTTGTGAATATGTTTGCAACTATATTTGTGAGTATGTTTGTGAGTATGATTGTGAGTGTGTTTGTGAGTTTGTGAGTACATTTGTGAGGATGTTTGCGAGTATATTTGCGAGTATATTTTCAAATATGTTTATGAGAGTTGCGCCTTTGAGCATTCAGAGGCCTTGATGGCTTCACAATAGGATGGGGTTAAATAAGTTGTTGACTATCTTCAGAAATCTTCGTTCCAGGATCCGCAAACTCTTTACTCTCAGGGACTCCTCACTCTGGCCAATATCAGCTGACCTTTTTCACTGCTGTATCTCAACCAGCTGAAACATCAAACCAAGGAGCTTTTACTCAGGGCTGCTGGCTGAAAGATATCTGCCAATGGTAACCCTCGAGATGAGGTAACCCTCAGTCCAAAGATGTGCGGGTTAGGTTGATTGGCCAGGTTAAAAATTGCCCCTTAGAGTCCTAAGATGCGTAGGGATTAGCGGGTAAATATGTGGGGGTAGGGCCTGGGTGGGATTGTGGTCGGTGCAGACTCGATGGGCCGAATGGCCTCCTTCTGTACTGTAGGGTTTCTATGATTTCTATGATTTCTATGATGCATCATCAGATCATCCCAGAAGACAAGGAAATTGGAATGGAGTTGTTGAAATTTCCTCATTGGAAGAATTGTTGACACTGTCCCACTGCTGCCAATATGCTGAAAACTGGAATCTAACTCCTTCAGAATTTGCCTGACATGTTTGAACAGTTGGGATGATAGTATCAGTTACCCATCAAAACTGCCCCAACTCGCGAATACAAGGAACAAGATGAAGAAAAAAATAGAAAATTCAAAATAATTCATGAAATAGACAATACTAACATCACTTACAACAAAATCCCAATATAATAGACTTCTGACTCTGCCTGTTGTCTTCCATACACACTGGACAATAATCATATCTGCTAGATAGCGAGCTACTGAGTAACTCTTACGTGAAAATGAAATGTTTGGTGCAACCACTTACCCATGCATAGTGAGGCTGGTCTTGGAAAGAAGGGCTATCACGAGGAGGCCATAGAGTACGAAGACTCCCAGAACTTGTTCAGCCATGTCCTAAATCTGTTCCCAATATCAACAAGCACACATGGGATGGAAATCTGCAGAGAAGCCAAAAGCAGAATAATATTAAATAGATGGGTAAGTCTCTCATTTCCAAAATGCTCCTTTTCACTCGCTTTCTTGCTCATCTCTCTCTCTCTAGTTTCTGCTCTGTTCACTCTTTAGAAATGTTACTGTCATCCTTGGTAATGTTTTTTATGAATTGTTAACTTTTAATTTGGGTTTACACAGCTCCACACAGGTTTGTGTCTGGCTGCCTTTCAATGAGTTGGACTAGTTCCTGTCTCTGTACTCCAATTAGCACATTCTTCAGTTCACACACTGTTCATAGTCATAGAGTCATAGAGGTTTACAGCATGAAAACAGGCCCTTCGGCCCAACTTGTCCATGCCGCCCTTTTTAAAAAAAATCCCTAAGCTAATCCCAATTGCCCGCATTTGGCCCATATCCCTCTATACCCATCGTACCCATGTAACTATCTAAATGCTTTTTAAAAGATAAAATTGTACCCGCCTCTACTACTACCTCTGGCAGCTTGTTCTAGACACTCACCACCCTCTGTGTGAAACAACTGCCCCTCTGGACACTTTTGTATCTCTCCCCTCTCACCTTAAACCTATGCCCTCTAGTTTTAGACTCCCCTACCTTTGGGAAAAGATATTGACTATCTACCTTGTCTATGTCCCTCATTATTTTATAGACCTCTATAAGGTCACTCCTCAGCCTCCTACGCTCCAAAGAAAAAAAATCCCAGTTTATTGAGCCTCTCCTTATAACTCAAACCATCAAGTCCCGGTAGCATCCTAATAAATCTTTTCTGCACTTTTTCTAGTTTAATAATATCCTTTCTATTATAGGGTGACCAGAATTGCACACAGTATTCCAAGTGTGGCCTTACCAATGTCTTGTACAATTTTAACAAGACGTCCCAACTCCTGTATTCAATGTTCTGACCGATAAAACCAAGCATGCCGAATGCCTTCTTCACCACTCTGTCCACCTGTGACTCCACTTTCAAAGAGCTATGAACATGTACCCCTCGATCTCTTTGTTCTGTAACTCCCCCCAATGCCCTATCATTAACTGAGTAAGTCCTGCCCTGGTTCAATCTACCAAAATGCATCAACTCGCATTTGTCTAAATTAAACTCCATCTGCCATTTGTCAGCCCACTGGCCCAATTGATCAAGATCCCATTGCAATTGGAGATAACTTTCTTCACTGTCCACTATGCCACCAATCTTGGTGTCATCTGCAAACTTACTAACCATTCCCCCTATATTCTCATCCAAATCATTAATATAAATGACAAATAACAGTGGGCCGAGCACTGATCCCTGAGGCACATCGCTGTTCACAGGCCTCCAGTTTGAGAAACAACTCTCAAGCAAGGAGTCTAACACCCCTGTTCCTTCTTGTGAGGGTTTCTCTCCTAAAGAGAGGTTTTGCTAGGTTCAATACCCATGTGCAACCACAATTGAAGTGGGTAGTAAGCCAACTATTTGATGCAACGGCCTGCATCTTTGTGATCCTTGCTGGCCCAGCTTATCACAAAATGATGGTGTGGTGGTAATATCACTGGACCAGTAATCCAGAGCCCAGGGGTCAAATCATAGCTGGTGGAATTTAAATTAAGTTAATAAATGGTGGCACAGTGGTTAGCACTGCTGCCTCACAGGTCCAAGGGCTTGGGTTCGATTCCTGGCTGGGGTCACTCTCTGTGTGGAGTTTGCACATTCTCCCCATGTCTGCATGAGTTTCCTCTGGATGCTCCAGTTTCTTCCCACAATCCAAAGATGTGCAGTTAGGTGGATTGGCCATGCTAAATTGTCCCTGGTGTCAGGGGGAATAGCTAGGGTAAATGCATGGGGTTATGGGGATAGGCCTGGGTGGGATTGTGGTTGGTGCAGACTTGATGGGCCAAATGGCCTCTTTCTGCACTGTAGGGATTCTATGACTCTAAATCTGGAATATAAAGTAATGGTGATCATGGAACAATCATTGATTGTTACACAAATCCTTCTAGTTCACTAATATCCCTTTAGGGAAGGAAAACTCAGGTTCTTATTTGGTCTGGCCTACAAATGACTCCAGATCCACAACAGTGTGGTTGACTATTAAATGCCCTCTGAAATGGCCTAGCAAGCCTTTCAGTTCAAGGGCAATAAGGGATGAGAAAGACTGCTGACCTTGTCAGTGATGCCCACATCCCATGAAAGAAAGAAAAAATCTTTATTGTTTCCACAGGAACATTGATAGATTCATTACTTTTGTCCATTCACAACATGTTTACTTGCCCTATGATCTATGACCATTTTTATATGAGACGACAGTGTAGCCTCAGTTATTAGCACACATTCCTATGAATCAGAGAATGAAGTGTTCAAGCCTCACTCTAAAGAATTGAGTACATAACACAGGTTGACACTGTTGGTACTAAGCCAGTGCCAAATGATGTTGGGGATGATGTCTTTTTGGATGAGATGACTCTCCCCTCCGATGGATAAAAAAATCCCACAGCACTAGTTCAAAATGGTGCAGAGAATCTCTCCCTAGTGTCCTGGCCAACCACTAAAAAACATAGGTTAGCTGGACATTATTTCATTGCTCTCTGTGGGAGTTTGCTGTGTATGTATTGTTAAGACATTTACAACAGAAACTACATCTTAAAAGTGCCACAATGTCTTAAGTACCTTGGGATATGCTGAATTTGTGAAAGGGGCTACAGAATCATAGAATCATAGAAACCCTACAGTGCAGAAGGAGGTCATTCGGCCCATCGAGTCTGCACCAACCACAATCCCACCCAGGCCCTACCCCCACATATTTTACCCGCTAATCCCTCTAACCTACACATCCCAGGACTCTAAGGGGCAATTTTTTAACCTGGCCAATCAACCTAACCCGCACATCTTTGGACTGTGGGAGGAAACCGGAGCACCCGGAGGAAACCCACGCAGACACGAGGAGAATGTGCAAACTCCACACAGACAGTGACCCGAGCCCGGAATCGAACCCGGGACCCTGGAGCTGTGAAGCAGCAGTGCTAACCACTGTGCTACCGTGCCACCCCACGGCAAGTCTCCCAGCAGATTTCTGGTGGGCATTGGGACACCCTAAGCCCCACTGGGCCCATAAGAGGATCCTGAGAGCAGCCATGTGCTCAGGCCATCCCCCAGAACAACCCTCCAGGAGGTAACCTTCCAATTGATCACCATCACTTTTGTCATCCAATTAAGGATGACAGGTGGATTCCTACAGGCACCAATCACAGTGTTCACAACTGGAGACAGCTAGAGCCCCACCAAGCAAGATAGCCTCAATATGAACGCTAGGCTGAGCTCCAAGAACGACAAAAGGATTTAGCCTGGCAGGAATTTTCTTGCACAGTTGCAAAAGAGACTTTGTTTGATTGCAGATTTTGTTGCTTTCTAATAAATTTATTATTCTTTAAATGGGTTTTTCAATGCCTGTATGTTTAACTGGCAAGAGATGTGGGGTGAGTAGGGGGGGCGGGGGGAGGGGGGGTGGGGTGGCGATGATGGAATTCTCTGATCTCGTTGCACTTTGCACAGATTGCACTGCTCCCGAAGAATAGCGTATGGGCCTAAACATTGGTTTCACGTCTGGCGCCAAACAGTTTGCAAGTCTCCCAGCCTCTTTCTAATGGCATGAACCAGATTGAATAGTCTGTTTAAATCCCAGCACACGGATGTCTCCAGCCTATGGGCGGGACACGATAACAGCGTGAATCAGTACTCCACCAGCGGAGACCTGGCATGATGGTCATTGAAGCCCTCGGGGGCATTGCTGGGTAGTGCCCATCGGGCAGTGCCCAACTGGTGGGGCCCACCTGGCACACTGGTGATCCTCGTCAGAGAGGGTTTGGGGAAACATGCCACCAATTGGGGATGGAGGTCCCAGCATACATGGGGGAGGGAGGGAATCTCCTAGTGCGCCGTGAAATTGGGGCACCCTTACAAAATATTGCCCAAGTGCTCTGAAACTGGCATGTTTAGGCCCCGCCCTCCCCCCTAGTACCACCACACAACTCCCAAATCTCCAAAAAAGGAACTGAATGTGGCTGGATTGCAGTATGGAGTGTGTCTGAGAGACCAATGCAAATCACTCCATTATTCTCGCCATTATGACACTTAGGGCCCAATTTTACCATTTTGATTCTAAGTGCCGAATCTGGGCGTAGTACAGATCCGACCTCGAAATCCGCTTTCCAGTGCGCCCATACGCTTTCAGCCGGCTCCAGTCCGATCTGCACTGTGGGCGGGGTTTAGTGCTGCCAGAACGATTGGAGCTCTGAACTGCGCATGCGCAGTTCGAAAAAAATTTGAATAAGCGGGCCCGGGCGCTGGGCGGAGCGTGCGGCTGTGGCGGTTTGTGCCGCCTTTACAGCTAAATGTTTCTGAAAGAT
Organism: Mustelus asterias; assembly: GCF_964213995.1. NCBI lineage: Eukaryota > Metazoa > Chordata > Chondrichthyes > Carcharhiniformes > Triakidae > Mustelus > Mustelus asterias. Next base: position 75,343,068 of record NC_135804.1, on the reverse strand, counting down.
TGCTTCTTGCTGTGTATCCTGTGTCCAGCGTACCCAGGCAGAACAATTCGAATAGAACATCAGTAGTCCACTTTGGAAGGCAGGTCTATGCCAGGCTGTATCCTGTTTTGCTGGTTCGCCCTGATGGGTCCACTATCAATACCCGATACAAGGAGCCTAAAAAAATTATTATGATGCCAGTCGATGTTTCCCTTCTGCCAGAAGCTGAAAGGAAAGCAAGAATGCGCAAACATGTTCCCAAAAGAGCCAGAATGAAAGAGGAGCAATTTGAAGATGAATTTAAAGTTGACAATTGTAGCAAATTCTGAAAGAAAAAGTACTCATCAAAATTTTGGATTTTAGAAACAACCATCACTGGACTGCTTGACTATCAAGGAAAACCCTAAAGCCTTCTATAGGTATGTCAGGAGTAAGAGAATGACTGGGGTAAGATTAGGGCCAGTCAATGACAGTAGTGGGAAGTTGTGCGTGGAGTCTGAAGAGATCGGAGAGGCACTAAATGAATATTTTTCGTCGGTATTCACACTGGAGAGGGACAGTGTTGTCGAGGGGAGTACTGAGATGCAGGCTATTGGACTGGATGGGATTGATGTTCATAAGGAGGAGGTGTTAGCAATTCTGGAAAGGGTAAAAATAGATAAGTCCCCTGGGCCGGATGAGATTTATCCTAGGATTCTCTGGGAGGCTAGAGAGGAGATTGCAGAGCCTTTGGCTTTAATCTTTGTGTCATCATTGTCTATAGGAACAGTGCCAGAAGACTGGAGGATAGCAAATGTTGTCCCCTTGTTCAAGAAGGGGAGTAGGGACAACCCTGGTAATTATAGACCGGTGAGCCTTCTGTTGTGGGCAAAGTTTTGGAAAGGATTATAAGAGATAGGATTTATAATCACCTGGAAAGGAATAATTTGATTAGGGATAGTCAGCACGGTTTTGTGAAGGGTAGGTCGTGCCTCACAAACCTTATTGAGTTCTTTGAGAAGGTGACCAAAGAGGTGGATGAGGGTAAAGTGGTTGATGTGGTGGATATGGATTTCAGCAAAGCATTTGATAAGGTTCCCCATGGTAAGCTTTTGCAGAAAATATAGACACATGGGATTGAGGGTGATTTAGTGGTTTGGATCAGGAATTGGCTAGCTGTAAGAAAACAGAGGGTGGTGGTTGATGGGAAATATTCATCCAGGAGTTCAGTTACTAGTGGTGTACCGCAAGGATCTGTTTTGGGCCACTGCTGTTTGTCATTTTTATTAATGACCTGGATGAGGGCGTGGAAGGATGGATTAGTAAATTTGCGGATGACACTAAAGTCAGTGGAGTTGTAGACAGTGCGGAGGGAAGTGGCAGGTTACAGAGGGACATAGATAAGCTGCAGTGCTGGGCTGAGAGGTGGCAAATGGAGTTTAATGCGGAAAAGTGTGAGGTGATTCACTTTGGAAGGAGTAACAGGAATGCAGAGTACTGGGCTAATGGTAAGATACTTGGTAGTGTGGATGAACAGAGGGATCTGGGTCTCCATGTGCATAGATCCCTGAAAGTTGGCACCCAGGTTGATAGGGTTGTTAAGAAGGCGTATGGTGTGTTAGCTTTTATTGGTAGAGGGATTGAGTTTCGGAGCCAGGAGGTCATGCTGCAACTGTACAAAACTCTGGTGCGGCCGCATTTGGAGTATTGCGTACAGTTCTGGTCGCCGTATTATAGGAAAGATGGGAAGTGTTGGAAAGGGTGCAGAGGAGATTTACCAGGATGTTGCCTGGTATGGTGGGAAAATCGTATGAGAAAAGGATGAGGGGCTTGAGGTTGTTTTCGTTAGAGAGAAGAAGGTTAAGAGGTGACTTAATAGAGGCATACAAGATGATCAGAGGATTAGATAGGGTGGATAGTGAGAGCCTTTTTCCTCGGATGGTGATGGCTAGCACGAGGGAACATAGCTTTAAATTGAGGGGTGAGAGATATAGGAAAGATGTTAGAGGTAGGTTCTTTACTCAGAGAGTAGTAAGGGCGTGGAATGCCCTGCCTGCAGCAGTAGTGGACTCGTCAACATTAAGAGCATTCAAATGGTTATTGGATAAACATATGGATGATATTGGAATAGTCTAGATTAGAGGGGCTTTAGATTGGTTCCACAGGTCGGTGCAACATCAAGGGCCGAAGGGCCTGTGCTGCGCTGTAATGTTCTATGTTCTAAAAGGTAGGGATATGTTCGGCACAACTTGTGGGGCCGAAGGGCCTGTTTTGTGCTGTAGTTTTCTATGTTTCTATGTATCTATGGTGTTGACATCAGTGGAACTTTGACAAATGCACATATTATTGTGATGTCATTAATAAGTTGTGTTTTTTATTTATGATCTAATCCATTTATTTTATTAGAATGTGTTTCTACAGGAAGGATACAGGGAATGAAAAAACAGATTCCAGTTTTTATTTCTACTATTACATGGCTTAAATGCAAGGAGAAAATGCTTTGAATGTTAATTAGACAATACCCATTCACATTAATTCTGTCCCTCCTGTTCCTGACTACATTTGTGTGGATTTGGCTTGCATATATTTAGTTGTTTGTGTGATGTATCATTAAAACCAGTTGCAGGAAAAAGAAAGCAGAAAGCGGAGTCAGCGGCTCTCTGACACAGATCATCTCCTCGGGGGGGAGGAGGAGGAGGGAGGTGGCTCAGATATATATCTGGTTTGGGGGGTAGGAGGAGGGGGGCGGTTCGGATCATCCTCTGGGTGGGAGGAGGGAGGCGGGTCGGATGGATCTCTGGGGGAGGAGGGAGGCGGGTTGGATAGATCACTGGGGGGGCAGGGGGGTCCGCTGCCACTCTGTGGGTGATCGGTGGGGAGGGAGGGGGGCAGGGGTGTCCACTGCCACTGTGTGGGCGATCCCACCTCCCCACCGGAGGAACGAATCCCTCCTCCCCGATCACCCGCAGAGTGGCAGTGGACCCCCCTGCCCCCCTAGAGATCCATCCGACCCGCCTCCCTCCTTCCCCCCCAGAGATCCATCTGACCCGCCTCTCTGCTACCCGCCCCCAGAGAATGATCCGACCCACCCCCCTCCTCCTCCCCCCAACCAGAGATACATCTGAGCCGCCCCCCTCCTCCTCCCGCCCCCCCCAGAGGATGATCTGAGCCACCCCCTCCTCCCCCCCCCACCAGAGGATGATCTGACCTGCTCCCCTCCTCCTCCCCTCCCCCCTCCTCCCAGAGGATGATCTGGGTCAGAGAGCCGTTGCAGGCTCTGAACCCGCTTCGGAGGTTCCCCTGCAAAATAAAAATTGGCCTTGGATTTTTATTTTGTAGGTCGCTAAAAGCGCAGATCCGGAACAGAACAGAAGAAGGTAAAATGGGATTTGATGGTGGAGTTGGGCGGGCAGTTCATTAAATCGATTTAAATGCATGCTAATGCAGTTAAATCGTCGGGCCGTCCGATTCGGGCACGGAACGGATCCGCGCCCGAATCGGGTGTTAGAACAAAGAACAAAGAACAATACAGCACAGGAACAGGCCCTTCGGCCCTCCAAGCCCGCGTGGCTCCCCGGTCCAGGATTGAATCCTGAATCCAGGATCCCCGCCCAATTTTCCAGCCTATCTCCATACTAATATCCTATCCCCGAGCTGTCCCTCACAGCTATGATGCACAACCTATTAACTCACCCCTACCCCCCCATTCCAGACCATGTGATCTCCAGGGAGAGGCGAAAACCCAGAGTGAAAACCCCAGGGCCAATATGGGGAAAAAAATCTGGGAAATTCCTCTCCGACCCCCTGAGGCGATCGAAACGAGTCCAGGAGATCACACTGGCCCTGATCGGAAAATGCTTCCCAACCCTATTCATTTCCACTTCCACGAACAGCATATGAATTCCCTGCCCCCGAGACAGGTTCCCAACTATCCGCAGTCTCACTCTGTACTGGCACCAGCAAGATGATCATAGAATGAAGCCTTGAAATGAGAAACAAAGAACAATTAGCCCGCGCCGCTCCCTGGTCCAAACTAGACCACTCTTTTGTATCCCTCCATTCCCACTCCGTTCATATAGCTGTCTAGATAAGTCTTAAACGTTCCCAGTGTGTCCGCCTCCACCACCTTGCCCGGCAACCCATTCCAGGCCCCCACGACCCTCTGTGTAAAATATGTCCTTCTGATATCTGTGTTAAACCTCCCCCCCTTCACCTTGAACCTATGACCCCTCGTGAACGTCACCACCGACCCGGGGAAAAGCTTCCCACCGTTCACCCTATCTATGCCGTTCATAATTTTATACACCTCTATTAAGTCTCCCCTCATCCTCCGTCTTTCCAAGGAGAACAACCCCAGTTTCCCCAATCTCTCCTCATAACCAAGCCCCTCCATACCAGGCAACATCCTGGTAAACCTCCTCTGTACTCTCTCCAAAGCCTCCACGTCCTTCTGGTAGTGTGGCGACCAGAACTGGACGCAGTATTCCAAATGCGGCCGAACCAACGTTCTATACATCTGCAACATCAGACCCCAACTTTTATACTCTATGCCCCGTCCTATAAAGGCAAGCATGCCATATGCCTTCTTCACCACCTTCTCCACCTGTGACGTCACCTTCAAAGATCTGTGGACTTGCACACCCAGGTCCCTCTGCGTCTCTACACCCTTTATGGTTCTTCCATTTATCGTGTAGCTCCTCCCTACATTATTCCCACCAAAATGCATCACTTCGCATTTATCAGGATTGAACTCCATCTGCCATTTCTTTGCCCAAATTTCCAGCCTATCTATATCCTTCTGTAGCCTCTGACAATGTTCCTCACAATCTGCAAGTCCTGCCAGTTTTGTGTCGTCCGTAAACTTACTGATCACCCCAGTTACTCCTTCTTCCAGATCATTTATATAAATCACAAAAAGCAGAGGTCCCAATACAGAGCCCTGCGGTACACCACTAGTCACAGGCCTCCAGCCGGAAAAAGACCCTTTCACTACCACCCTCTGTCTTCTATGACCAAGCCAGTTCTCCACCCATCTAGCCACCTCCCCCTTTATCCCATGAGATCCAACCTTTTTCACTAGCCTACCATGAGGGACTTTGTCAAACGCTTTACTAAAGTCCATATAGACAACATCCACGGCCCTTCCTTCGTCAACCATTTTGGTCACTTCTTCAAAAAACACCACCAGGTTAGTGAGGCATGACCTCCCTCTCACAAAACCATGCTGACTATCGTTAATGAGTTTATTCCTTTCTAAATGCGCATACATCCTATCTCTAAGAATCTTCTCCAACAACTTCCCCACCACGGACGTCAAGCTCACCGGCCTATAATTACCCGGGTTATCCTTCCTACCCTTCTTAAATAACGGGACCACATTGGCTATCCTCCAATCCTCTGGGACCTCACCTGCGTCCAGTGACGAGACAAAGATTTGCGTCAGAGGCCCAACGATTTCACCTCTCGTCTCCCTGAGCAGCCTTGGATAGATTCCATCAGGCCCTGGGGATTTGTCAGTCTTTATATTCTCTAACAAACCTAACACTTCCTCCTTTGTAATGGAGATTTTCTCCAACGGTTCAACACTCCCCTCAGAGACACTCCCAGTCAACACATCCCTCTCCTTTGTGAATACCGACGCAAAGTATTCATTTAGGATCTCCCCTACTTCTTTGGGCTCCAAGCATAAGTCCCCACTATTGTCCCTGAGAGGTCCGATTTTTTCCCTAACAACCCTTTTGTTCCTAACGTATGAATAAAATGCCTTGGGATTCTCCTTAATCCTGTCTGCCAAGAACATTTCGTGACCCCTTTTTGCTCTTCTAATTCCTCGTTTGAGTACTTTCCTACTTTCTTTGTACTCCTCCAGAGCTCCCTCCGTTTTTAGCTGCTTGGACCTAACATACGCCTCTCTTTTCTTTTTGACCAGTCCCTCAATTTCCCTGGTTATCCACGGTTCTCTAATCCTACCCTTCCTATCCTTCTTTTTTACAGGCACATGCTTGTCCTGTAGCCCTAACAGCCGTTCCTTAAAAGACTGCCACATACCAGATGTGGATTTACCCTCAAACAGCCTCTCCCAATCAAGAGCTGCCAATTTCTGCCTGATCCCACTGTTGGGTGTTGGTAAAGTCGCGATTTGCTCGGACGTGGGTGCAGATTACGATAAAGGCCTCACGCCCGATTTTACCGTGATTTTGCGCCCGAAAATGGGCGCAAATTGTTGGTAAAATCGGGCCCTTAGAATTTTTTTGGGAGAATTCTACCCGTGAAGTGGATTAAAGACTTCCTCAATGTAACTTTCAATGCTGTTTGATTGACAACTTCATGAGAAGAGGGACAATGTTTTTCAAAGGGATTATTTAATGGCTGTTATTCTTTATTATTTCAGGAACATTTCAAAGACTTGCCAGTGCTAACATGTGGTTCATTGGTTGTGCACCTTATGCATACTTTGTGAGTGGACACGGATGGTTCATGGGGGAATGGAGGAGCATAGGAGATAAGGACATGGAGGGGGCATGGGGGTTGGGTGGGGAGTAAGGGCTAGAGGGTCATGAACACAACTAGGTAGATGTATATAGAGGCAGGTCTTCTAGCCTGCTGAACACGAGCCTGCCTCTGGAAATTTCCCAACTCTCACTTCCCAACGCCTTGTCAATAATCCAGCCCAAAATCTTTGGTAACTATTGCACTTTCCTACAATACAGAGGCCTTTACCTTGAAAGTCAAACAAACCCCTTGTATTTGTCCACATCTGTTGAATATTCATGAGCTTACCCAGCTGTTGAAAACGAACAGCTGAATTTCTCTCTCTCCTGCTGAAGGTACCCACTCTTGTTTGGCTGTGTCTCCATTGGCAATGACAGCTTTGCCTAATTCGACTGAAGTATCATTATGAATATGGACTGACTAATTGAATACAGGAGGCTTTATAACTTCAGCAGGGACTTCAGTAGCAGGTGGTGATAGTGGGGGAGGTCACAACATAGGGGAACTGGTTGGCCCCTCTGGGTCCCTTCCTACAGAGAGCAGTGTCTTTGATAAACTGAGGAATGGAGCAGCAGCAAGGCCAAATCCAGGACGTGGGAGTGGCAGGAGAAAATTAAGACCTTCTTAATCACCTTGGCCACCTGTGTTGCCACTTATAGGAAACTGTGGACCTGCATGCCCAGATCCTTCTTCACGTTAGTGTTACAGGTACAGCAAGTAATTAGGAAAGCTAATAGTTGTTTATTGTGAGGGAAATTGAACATAAAAGTAGAGAGGTTATGCTGCAGTTATACAGAGCATTGGTGAGACCACATCTGGAGTATTATGTACAGTACTTCTAGTAATTTTTAAGGATGTAAATGTGTTAGAAGCAGTTCAGAGAAGGTTTATTAGACTAATACCAGGAATGGGTGGGTTGTCTTATGAGGAAAGGTTGGAGAAGTTAGGTTTGTGTCCATGAGTGTTGAAAAGAGTAAGAGGCAACTTGATCAAAATCGTTGAGATCCTCAGGGACATTGACAGGATAGATATGGAGAGGATGTTTTCTCTTGTCAGAGAATCTAGAACTAGGGATCGCTGTTTAAAAACAAGGGTAACACATTTAAGACAAAGATGAGGAGAAATTACTTTTCTCTGTTCTGTACACTAATCTTTTTTGACTCATACACTAGGACTCCCAGATCCCTCTGCATTTCAGAACTATGCAATCTCTCACCATTTCGATAAGCTTTTTTATTCCTCCCACCAAAATGGACAATTTCCCATTTGTCTACATTATACATAACCCAATGTTGATTCTGGTATTATCCAATGAGCAGGCAAGCTCCTCAACAAGTGACATTAAACAGTGAACGGTTGGGAAAGCTTGGACGACCTTGTTCCTGACCTAGAAGTGCAGAGCCCAATCATTGTGACTCTTCCTGAATACTGTGAGTACAAAAGCAGATCAGAAGCTGGGAATTCTGCAGTGCAAGTCAGGAGTTTGTTGGAAAATTTGGTAGAAATAATGTAGGGAGGAGCTATATGATAAATGGCAGAACCATAAAGGGTGTAGATACGCAGAGGGACCTGGGTGTGCAAGTCCACAGATCCTTGAAAGTGACGTCACAGGTGGAGAAGGTGGTGAAGAAGGCATATGGCACGCTTGCCTTTATAGGACGGGGCATAGAGTATAAAAGTTGGGGTCTGATGTTGCAGATGTATAGAACGTTGGTTCGGCCGCATCTGGAATACTGCGTCCAGTTCTGGTCGCCACACTACCAGAAGGACGTGGAGGCTTTGGAGAGAGTACAGAGGAGGTTTACCAGGATGTTACCTGGTATGGAGGGGCTTAGTTATGAGGAGAGATTGGGTAAACTGGGGTTGTTCTCCCTGGAAAGACGGAGGATGAGGGGAGACTTAATAGAGGTGTATAAAATTATGAAAGGCATAGATAGGGTGAACGGTGGGAAGCTTTTCCCCAGGTCGGTGGTGACATTCACGAGGGGTCATAGGTTCAAGGTGAAGGGGGGAAGGTTTAACACAGATATCAGACGGACATATTTTACACAGAGGGTGGTGGGGGCCTGGAATGCGCTGCCAGGCAAGGTGGTGGAGGCGGACACACTGGGAACGTTTAAGACTTATCTAGACAGCCATATGAACGGAGTGGGAATGGAGGGATACAAAAGAATGGTCTAGTTTGGACCAGGGAGCGGCGCGGGCTTGGAGGGCCAAAGGGCCTGTTCCTGTGCTGTATTGTTCTTTGTTCTTTGTAATACTCTCCACTTGCTTGGATGAGTGCAGCTCCAAAAACACTTGACACCATCCAGGACAAAGCAGCCCCTTTAATAGGCACCCCATCCAGTGCCTTAAACATCTTGGGTCAGAGCTTCTAAGGAGTAGTAATTACAGCTGGATTGCCACTCCACTCATTTTTACAGACCCAGAACCCTGAACATTTCTCACCTGCTCCTCTGAACCAGGCCTGGTGAGAAATGTACAGCACATCAGCTCTAAAAGTCCTCCTGTGCAGGATAGTAGCATCAGAGAAGATTTTACAGCAATTGCTGCCATAAAATAGCCAAGTTTACAGTTCCCGGTGTTCAGATGCACTTCATGAAAGCAGGGAGAAGGGAAAAGTATAAGCTAAGTGGGTCGGATAGAGTTGGGGTGTAAGTTGTGGGGTAGGATAGGTTGGTGGGTAGAATGGGTCAAGGGTTGGCTGGTCAGTCAGGAGGGAGTTTTGGAAGGGTACTCAGGTGGTTGTGAGGATAACTGGGGGCTCAGGAGCTTAGTCAGTGACTGAGGGAACAGGCAGAGTGGCCAGGGGAGGCAGGTGCAGGTGTGATTGGTTCGGGGCGGGGGGGGGTCAGTCGGGGTGGGGTAATTGTGAGGATCGGTTAGCTGTGGGTGAATGTGAGGTGGGAGAGATCAGGATGAGGAGATTCAGGAGTGATTTTAATTCTTCTAACTTTTCCTGGATTATTTTCTGCGAAGAGAGTCAGAACCACCCAAAGTCTCCGATTTAAATCAGAGCATCAGATGGTTCTAGGGGCAGGATAATTTACCATTGGAAGTTTCAGCTCCCCAGGTAATTCCCATGCAATCTTGCATGAGGAGTTCCAAAGGGGTTTCCCCAGCGCACCTTCTGGACTACTTCTAGGGTACCGCAACCCCAGAGATCAAATGTTCTGGACCTGAATCTCTCCAGTGACAGCAGTGTGGACAAGATGTGCTACAGCAGCTTAGCAGGACTCCTTCAATAGCACCTTCGAAATCCGTGACTTGCAATGTCAAGAAAGAGAAGGGCAACAGATACATGGAAATACCACCACTTACAAGTTTTCTCTAAGAGGCACACCATCCTGACTTAGAAATATGCTGCTGTTCCTTCACTGTTATTGTGTTAAAATCCTCGAACTTCCTCCCTAACAACAATATGGCTGTACCTACACATGTGGACTGCAGCAGTTCAAGAAGGCAGCTCACCACCAACTTCTCAAGGGCAATTAGAGATGGGTAATCAATGCTGGCCTGGCCAGCACATCCTCACATCATAAAAGCAGCATTACTGGTTCAACATCATGGTTCTCCATCAATATCTGGGAAGTTCACCAGCACATTAACAAAACAGTTCCCCATTAATAACCAAGCTCTTCACCATGACTGACAATAGAGCTGTTCAATATCATTGATAACAAAAACATGAGCAAAATTACGAATATATACAGCCAATTAAATAAGAATGAAAGACAGGACAGCCTTAAGAATTCGTTCATATCAGGCATTTGAGTCTATTTACACCCATGAGCTTCCAGCCATTTCATCAATGAAATTAAAGCCATGTGTCTTAGAATGAAATCACAGAATCATTACAGCATAGAAGCTGGCCATTTGGCTCATTGTGTATGTGCTAGCTCTCCAAAAGAGTAATTCATGTACTGCCACTCCCTCGCCCTCTCCCTGCATCCTTGTACGTTCCTCCCATTCAAATATTTGGAACATTTCAAAAATGTGGAAGTATTTATGCCGCAGATGGAGTCTCCATTCTGTGTAGTGTGCCAGGATGTATCAGAGTGATATTACAAACATGTGTCCTCAAAGAAATTGTAGGCATTTTCCTCAATGAAAATGCAGCTACATGTCATCCATGACTTTACAGCCATGTGTCCTCAGTGCAAGTTATAGCCATGTGCCACCTATGTGTTCCAGCATGCATTATTAATGATATTTGGGGCATGTCTCATTAAATTTCAGTAATTGTCATCAATGATATCGACCGGAATTTTGTTGAGGTATCAGGGATTTCGCTTGCTGCCTCTATTCCAGAAAGTTCACCAGCGGCACGGTAGCACAGTGGTTAGCACTGCTGCTTCACAGCTCCAGGGACCTGGGTTCGATTCCCGGCTTGGGTCACTGTCTGTGTGGAGTTTGCACATTCTCCTCGTGTCTGCGTGGGTTTCCTCCGGGTGCTCCGGTTTCCTCCCACACTCTGAAGATGTGCGGGTTAGGTTGATTGGCCATGCTAAAAAAAAATTGCCCTTAGTGTCCTGAGATGCATAGGTTAGAGGGATTAGTGGGTAAATATGTGGGGATATGGGGGTAGGGCCTCGGTGGGATTGTGGTCGGTGCAGACTCGATGGGCCGAATGGCCTCTTTCTGTACTGAAGGGTTTCTATGAAAGTCCACCGAGCCACATGACAATCAAGCAATGCCAAGGCCAGTGACAGGGCTTCCTCTGTAATTAGGTCCCCATGAGCTGAAGTCTTATCTTATGAGAACAGAAAGCTAATCAGAGGCTGGCAGCTCTTGCATTCAGCATCAGTACAGAGGAAGCCACAGAAGCTGCTGAAAGAACCCTCACTTCTTGGAGTCCCAGGATGACAAAGTGACCCAGGACAAAAAGGTAAGAGAGGGGAGGAGGCTTATAAAGTGGGGGGAGGGGGTTGCAGGGAGTCAGAAGCAAGGGCATGCAATGGCTGTCTTGGGGTCCCCTTCCTAATGCCCACATACTTGATCAGAAGTTGAGTGCCTTTGATCGAGGAATCACGCCCCAACTCCCTTTCCCCTCTTGCCATCCAGAGGTAACAAGCTGCCCACAACGCAGCAACTGTTGTGCTTGCCGCATAATCCCACCTGTAGCTGGGCTAATACCAGCAGTGGAGGGAACTGAATTGTGGTAGAAGCAGGAAGACAACTGTGTTGCAATTAACCACCAACCTGCCTAAGCAAATGCCCTTTCCATCTCCAAGCTCGGCAAAGGAGCTGGCACAAGGTTGTTACCTATTACAGCCCTGTGTTATCAGTGGAATTACAACCATGTGACATCCATAATATTTAACCATATGACTTCAGTGAAATTACAGCCCTGTGTCATCTATAATATTACAGCTCTATGGACCTGATTTTACCATTTTCATTCTAAGTGCTGAATCTGGGTGTAATTCGGATCCGACTTGGAAGTCTGCTTTCAGGCGCCCCCATACACACTCAGCCTGAAAAAAAAGTCGCGAGTCTGAATTGCGTTGTGGGCGGGGTTTAGCATGCCCGAAACGATCGGAGCTCTGAACTGCGCATGCGCAGTTCGAAAAAAATTTGAAAAAGCGTGCCTGTGTCAGATCGCTCCCGGGCAGCAGAAAGCGGAGAAAGCGGCCCAGGAGCGAAAAGTGGGAGTGATGGTCCCCACAGACATCACTGTCCCCTTATCAACCCCCTCCCCCCCGCTATTCCAGACCGATCGCGACCCCCTGCCCCTTCCCCCCCACCGATTGCCCACAGAGTGGCAGCGGACCCCCCCTGCCCCGCCACCAGAGATCCAGCTGCCTCCCCCACGACCAGTGAGTGAACAGGCCACCCCCCCCCCACCAGAGATACATCTTACCCGCCTCCCTCCTCATCACCCTCCACCCCCAGAGAATGGTCTGGCCTCACTCACCTCCCCCCCACCAAGAGAATGATCTGGCCTCACAGCCCACCCCCCCAGAGGAACATCTGACCCGCCTCCTCCTCCCTCCCCACCGGACAACGATCGGCCCTCCACCCCCTCCAACCACCAGACAACGATCGGCCCTCCCCCCCACACCGCCCCCCTCCCCCACCAGAGATACATCTGACCCTCCTCCTCCCCCTCCCCTCAACCAGACGATTTGGCCTCACTCCCATCCCCCCGAAGCAGAGAATGATCTGGCCTGCCTCCCACCACCCCCCCACCCCCCCCCCCCCCACCACAGATCTGAGTCAGAGAGCTTTTGGAAGCTCTGAACTCGCTCTTCAGCAGCAGGAGCGTCTGATTCAGACTTTTATTCAGCATGTCCATTTCAGCGCAATTCCAGATCGGCGAACGCAGCGGTAAAGGGGGAAATGCTGATAAAGTTGGATGGGCAGTTCATTAATTCAATTGAAATACATGCAAGTACACTTAAATCGCCATTGCGCCCGTTTCGGGCGCGAAGCGGATCGCGGCCAATTCCGGGTTTCGGTAAAGTGGCCATCTGCGCGGACGCGGATCACGTTAATGGCCTCACACCCGACTTTACCACGTTTTCGTGCCCGTTTGGGCCCTATGTCACCCGTAATATTATAGCCCTATGTCATCTACAATATTGCAGCCCAGTGTCACCAGTAATAATACAACTGGGTCATCAGTAATATAACAATCCTGTCATCAGCCATATTGCAGCCCCATGTCCTCAGCCATTTGTAGCCCCGTGTCCTCAGCAAAATTACAGCTCCGTGCCATCAGCAAAATTACAGCACTGTGTCAATACTGAAATTACATCCCTGTGCCATTGGCAATATTACAAACCTGTGTCATCGGTAATATTATAGCCCTATGTCATCAATAATATTACAGCCCTATGTTATCAGCCATATTGCAGCCCTGTATCATCGTGGAAATTACAGCCCCATGTCATCAGCAATATTACACCCTGATGTCGTCAGCAAAATTACAACTCTGTGTCATCAGCAAAATTACAACCCTGTGTCAATACTGAAATGATGTGGAGATGCCGGCATTGGACTGGGATAAACACAGTAAGGAGTCTAACAACACCAGGTTACTGTCCTTACTATCAATACTGAAATTACAGCCATGTGTCATTGGCAATATTACAATCCCATGTCATTCGTAATATTACCGCCTCATGCCATTACTGAAATGCAGTCCTGTGTCATTAGGAATATTACAGCCCTGAGTCATCGATAACATTACAACACCGTGTTATCAGTAACATTATTTTCCTGTGTCAATACCGAAGTAAGAAGTCTCACAACACCAGGTTAAAAACCAACAGGTTCATTTGGTAGCAAAAGCTACGAGCTTTTGGAGCGCTGCTCCTTCGTCAGGTAAGTGGGAGTTCTGTTCACAAACAGGGCATACACTTCAGCAGTCACAGGCATTCAGCCTCTGATTTTCGGGTAAGCGTTCTCCAAGGCGGCCTTCACGACACACGACAATGCAGACTCGCTGAGCAGAGACTGATAGCCAAGTTCCGCACACATGAGGACGGCCTCAACCGGGATCTTGGGTTCATGTCACACTATCTGTAACCCCCACGATTTGCCTGGGCTTGCAAAATCTCACTAACTGTCCTGTCTGGAGACAATACACATCTCTTTAACCTGTGCTTAACGCTCTCCCCACTCACATTGTCTGTACCTTTAAGACTTGGTTACCTGTAAAGACTCGCATTCCAACCATTATTTTGTAAATTGAGTTTGTGTCTTTATATGACCTGTTTGTGAACAGAACTCCCACTTACCTGACGAAGGAGCAGCGCTCCGAAAGCTTGTGGCTTTTGCTACCAAATAAACCTGTTGGGCTTTAACCTGGTGTTGTGAGACTTCTTACTGTGTTTACCCCAGTCCAACGCCGGCATCTCCACATCATCAATACCGAAGTTACAGTCCTGTGTCATCAGCAATATTGCAGCACTGCACCATCAGTAATACTACAATCCTGTGCCAAGCTGAAATTACAGCATTGTGTCATCAGCAATTTGACAGCACTGCATCATCAATAATATTACAGTCCTGTGTCAATAATGAAATTACAGCCTTGTGTTATTGGCAATATTATAGCTCTGTGTCATCGGTAATATTACAGCCCAGCGTCATTAACAATGTCATCAGCAATATTACTAGACTGTGTCATTACTGAAATTATAGCCCTGTGTCATCAATAATATTAAGAATATGTTGAATGAAATTACAGCTGCAATGACATCCACGTGAAATAAATGAAACTAGAGCAATGTAATATGAATGGCCTTATAATCAGGCATCATCAGTTGAATTTCAACCATGTTTCACTGATTAATTTGCAGCCATTTCTCATCCAATTAAACTAAATTAAATTGCAACTCTGTGTCATCAGTGATATTACAGCCGTCTGTCATCAAAAACATTGCGGGTTTGTGACATCAGTTGAAGAACAGACTAGCTTCATCAGAGATAATTCTGCCATGCAACATCAAAGAAATTAGCCAGGTGTCATAAAGGAATGTACAGCCCTAGTTCATCAGTGAAGTTAAAGACATGAGTCATTAGTAAAATTACAGCCATGTGATGTCAATTAAATTTCAGCCATGTTTCAACAATAGAATTATGTATCACCAGGGATATTTCAGAAATGTGAAATTTTAGAAATCAGTGACATTAAAGCCATGAGTCTTGGTTGAAATTGCAGCAGTTTGTCGTTCATTCATTTATAGCCCAAAGTCATCAATGAACTGACAGCCATGCATCATCAATGAAATTACATTAATGCATCATCAATGAAATTACATTAATGCATCATCAATGAAATTAATAGCCTGCATCATTAATAAGATCATAGCGTGTGTCATCAGTGAAATTACAGACATGCACCATCAGCAAACTCACAGCCATAAATCATGAGTAATATCACAGCCATGCAACAATATTATCAATGCTATTACAGCCAAGAATCATCAATGAATTTACATTAATGCGTCATCAATGCAATTGCAGCCATGCATCATCAAAGACATTACAGAAATGCCTTATCAATGAAATTACAGACATGCATCGTTAGTAAACTCACAGCCATAAATCACGAATAAAATCACTGCCACGTATCAATGTTATCAATGCTATTACAGCCATACATCATCAATAACATTACAGAAATGAGTCAATGAACTTGCAGCCATGCGTCATCAATAGAATTACAGCCATGCATCATCAATGAATTTACATTAATGCATCAATGAACATAAGAACTAGGAGCAGGAGTAGGCCATCTGGCCCTCGAGCCTGCTCCACCATTCAATAAGATCATGGCTGATCTTTTCGTGGACTCAGCTCCACTTACCCGCCCGCTCACCATAACCCTTAATTCCTTTACTGTTCAAAAATGTATCTATCCTTGCCTTAAAAACATTCAATGAGGTAGCCTCAACTGCTTCACTGGGCAGGGAATTCCGCAGATTCACAACCCTTTGTGTGAAGAAGTTCCTCCTCAACTCAATCCTAAATCTGCTTCCCCTTATTTTGAGGCTATGCCCCCTAGTTCTAGTTTCACCCGCCAGTGGAAACAACTTCCCTGCTTCTATCTTATCTATTCCCTTCATAATTTTATATGTTTCGATAAGATCTCCCCTCATTCTTCTGAATTCCAATGAGTATAGCCCCAGTCTACTCAGTCTTTCCTCATAAGCCAACTCTCTCAACTCCGGAATCAACCTAGTGAATCTTCTCTGCACCCCCTCCAGTGCCAGTATATCCTTTCTCAAGTAAGGAGACCAAAACTGTACACAGTACTCCAGGTGTGGCCTCACCAGTACCTTATACAGCTGCAACATAATCTCGCTGTTTTTAAACTCCATCCCTCTAACAATGAAGGACAAAATTCCATTTGCCTTCTTAATTACCTGCTGCACCTACAAACCAACTCCTTGAGATTCCTGCACAAGGACACCCAGGTCCCTCTGCGCAGCAGCATGCTGCAATTTTTTACCATTTAAATAATAGTCCATTTTGCTGTTATTCCTACCAAAATGGATGACCTCACATTTACCAACATTGTACTCCATCTGCCAGACCCTCGCCCACTCACTTAGATTATCTATATCCCTTTGCAGACTTTCAGCGTCCTCTGCACACTTTGCTCTGCCACCCATCTTAGTGTCATCTGCGAATTTTGACACACTACACTTGGTCCCCAACTCCAAATCATCTATGTAAATTGTAAACAATTGTGGTCCCAACACTGATCCCTGAGGCACACTACTAGTCACTGATCGCCAACCAGAAAAACCCCCAAGTTTCCCCCATTCTTTGCTTTCTGTTAGTTAACCAATCCTCTATCCATGCTAATACATTACCCGTAACACTGTGCACCTTTATCTTATGTAGCAGTCTTTGGTGCGGCACTTTGTCAAATGCCTTCTGGAAATCCAGATACACCACATCCACATGAAAATACAGACATGCATCAACAATGAAATTATTGTCATGATTTATCAGTGCAATTCCAGCCAAGAATCACCAATGATTACAGCCATGCATCATCAATAAACTTGCAGCCATACATCAATGAATTTACATTCATGCATCCTCAATGAAATTAAACCCATGTGTCATCAGGAAGTTACAGTCATGCAACATCAATGTAATTAACTACACCAATGAACTCGCAGCCATGCATCATGAATGAAATTACATTTATGCATCATCAATGACATTGCAACGATGCTTCATGAATGAATTTACAGCCATGCATCGTCAATGAATTTGTATTAATGCATCAATGAAACAACAATTTACAGCTAATCAAGTCTTAAAGGTACAGACAATGTGAGTGGAGGGAGCATTAAGCACAGGTTAAAGAGATGTGTATTGTCTCCAGACAGGACAGCTAGTGAGATTTTGCACATCCAGGCAAGTTGTGGGGGTTACAGATGGTAAGACATAAACTCAACATCCCGGTTTAGGCCATCCTCATGTATGCGGAACCTGGCTATCAGTCTCTGCTCAGCGACTCTGCGCTGTCGTGTGTCGTGAAGGCCGCCTTGGAGAACGCTTACCCGGAGATCAGAGGCTGAATGCTTGTGACCGCTGAAGTGCTCCCCACAGGAAGAGAACAGTCTTGCCTGGTGATTGTCGAGTGGTGTTCATTCATCCATTGTCGTAGCATCTGCATGGTTTCCCCAATGTACCATGCCTCGGGACATCCCGGGACATCCCGGGACATCTCGGATGTCCCGAGGCATGGTACATTGGGGAAATTACAACCATGCATCACAAATTACCAAAATGCACCAACTGTAAAATTAACTACATGCATCATCAATCAAATTGCACGATTGCATCATCAATGAAATTACAGGAATTATATATTCAATTAAATTACAGCAATGCATTATCAATGCTATTACAGGCATTCACCATCATGTAGCTAGAGGCATGCATAAACGATAAAAGTAAATACATGCATCATCAATATAATTACAGCAATGCATCAATGAACTCACAGCCACCCGTCATCAATGAAATTACAGACATGCATCATTAGCAAATTCACAGCCATAAATTACAAATAAAATCACAGCCATGCATCAATGTTATAAATGCTATTGCAGCCATGAATCATCAATAACATTATAGAAATGTGTCATCAATGAACTTGCAGCCATCCATCATCAATGAAATTGCATTAATGCATCAATGAAAATACAGACATGCATCATGAATGAAAGTACTGTCATGCATCATCAATGCAATTCCAGCCAAGAATCATCAATGATTACAGCCATGTATCATCAATGAACTTGCAGCCGTGCATCATCCCAATTAACTTATGTTGTGGGAAATGTACCACTGAGTCAGGCTTGAAGGTTTCAAGAATACAGTTTTATTTTAACGAAGCTTTGTGGAGAAAAGGCACTAACAAGCAGCAAACCTTCTCTCAATGAGACAATAGGAGCAGTCCATCTTTATACCCTTTACACAATAGATGGACCGGACATGTAGCAATTATCACATTGTTGTAATCAAGTAGGTGATCGATTGTTAACACATCGTTATAGACAAATACAAACAGATACAGACATAAGCATGTTAACATCGCATTGTTCTATGAATGGATACATTTCCTACATCAGTGACCATCAATGGTTTTAGTTTCGGTTTATCCATATAGTAATTTACAGTAATTGGTTTTCCTGCAGTTATGTATTCCCGATCCCACCTGTAGCTAATCTCGTTATCCAACCCTATTGTCCTTATCCTAAAGAGTGCTTCAAGCCCTGGCTGGCTTCCTGTCGGATTTGATTCCTGCATGTTTAACTTTGAATAGCTGTCTGTCCTTTATGTTTTAATCTCAGGTGGCTGTCTGTACTGAAAGTCAGTGCCTGTTTAATGTCTCTTTCCCAGGTGACTGTTTATGTGCCAGGCAGCCATTTTATGTGTACCCATCTGTATATTTTTCCCACTTCACTTACATTCATGCATCCTCAATGAAATTAAACCCATTTGTCATCGAGGAAATTACAGCCATGCATCATCAATGAACTTACATTCGTGCATCAACAATGACATTGCAGGGGTGCTTCATGAATTAATTTATAGCCATGCATCATCACTGATATTACAGCTGTTAATTAATCAATTAATATGCATTAATGCATGAATGAAATTACAGCAATATATCATTAACAAACTCATAGCCATGCATGATCAATAAAATTATAGCCACGCCACATCAATGAAATTAAAGCTATGCACGTTCATGAAATTAATGGCAAACGGTACCAATGAACTAACAACAATCCATTATCCATGAAATTACAGATATGCATCATCAATGATACTACAGCCATGTGTCATCAATGATAATGCAGTCATAAACCATCAATGAACTTGCAGGCGTGCATTGCCAATGAAATTCAAATCATGCATCATCAATGAATGAACAGCTATGCAGCATCAATCAAATTACAACCACACATCAGCAATGAAATTACAGCCATGCATCACTAATGACATTACCAAAATGCATAAACAATAAAAATAAATACATGCATTGTCAATGAAGTTACAGCCATGCATCATAAATTAATACCATGCATCATCAATTAAATTACAGCCATTCATGTTAATGAAATTAATGGCATACAGCATATTTGAATTAATGGAAATCCAATATCAATGAAATTACAGACATGCATCATCAATTAATTTACATTCAAACTTCATCAATGAACTCACAGCCATTCAGCATCATTCAAATTAAAGCCATATATCATCAGTGAGATTAACGGCATGCATCATCAATGAACTCATAGCAATCCAATATCAATGTAATTACAGCCATGCACCATAAATGAAATTACATTAATGCATCATCAATGAAAATTCAGGTAAGAATCATCAATGAAATTCTAACCATGCATCAGTGAACTCACAGTCATGCACCATCGATGCAATTACACCCATGCATCAATGAAAGTACAGCCGTGCATCAGCAATGAAATTGGAGCCATACATCAACAATGAATGCTCAGCCATGCATCACAAATGAAATTACAGTCATGCATCATCAAATAAATTACTGGAATTACACAATCAATGCTATTACAGCAATGCATTATCAATGCTATTACAGCATTCACCATCAGTAGTTAGAGACATGCATCAACAATAAAAGTTAATACATGTATCATCAATGAAATTTCACCCATGCATCAATATTACACCCATGCATTATCAATTATATTACTGCAAAGCATCATCAATGAAATTACAGCCATCCATCATCAATGAAGTTAAAGCCATGTATACTCAATAATATTTCATCAATGAAATAAAAGCCATGTCATCAATGACATCATAACCATGCATCACCAATGAAATTAGAGAGATGCACTATCAATGAACTCACAGTAATGCCTCATCAACATAATTAAAACCATGCATCATGAATGAAATTACTGCAAGTGTCACCAATGAAATTACAGTCATGCATCGCCAATGAAGTTACCAAAATGCATCAACAATAAAATTAACTACATGTATCATCAATGTAATTAGTCATTCACTATCAATGTAGTTAGACACATGCCATCAACAATCAAAATAAAAACACGCATCATCAATGAACTCACAGCAATTGCTGGGCCACAAACCCCCGCCCCCCCACCCCCCCACACAGACATCGCTGGCCTCATCACTGGCCCCCCACCCCCCACACAGACATCTCTGGCCTCATCGCTGCGCAGAAACCTGCTCCCAGATTTTCAGAGGCTGACCAGGAGCACCTGGTAGATGCCATGGAGGAAAGGCTTGATCGTCTGTTCCCCGGCCAGGGCCCTAACCTAATCTGCCACGGCATTGTGGGAAGAGGTGGCAGAAGTGGTGAATGCCAGGAGCCTGACACCAAGCTCTGCCCGGCAGTGCCGCAAAAAAGTGTACAACCTTCTTCAAGCAGCAAGAGTGAGTGAGCATCCCACTTGGAACCCCGCACATGCTTGGCACAGATCTCCAACCCTGCTTAGACACCTGAAGGGCACGCAACAAGTGACCCTTCCCCCAGGAACTGAATCTAACCCCTTCCCCTCGCCCCTCAATGAGCACCCTTCAGTGGTGACCACTTTCCCCGAAACTGTCAGCACAACACCCGAGACACAGGCACGCATTGCGCACCATGCACTGCAATATGTTAATGCTTTCTATCCACCTTATGTTCCCACAGGAAAAGAACATCCACAATGCACGGGAAACAACACAGACTGGTGGTGGTGTGCCTGACTTACGGCAGCTGAGTAGCATGGAGGAGCGTGCCATGGAGCTGGCTGGTGATCGGAGTGATGGGCCTTCCTGACTGATCACCAACAACCAGGTCGGCGCCCAGCATGCAAGTGAGCAGAAGCGTACCCTCAACCTAGGTCCTCCTCGAAGTAAGAGCGATGCTGCATGGAATATTTTGCCTCCCCCCGCTAATTTGTGTTCTTTTTTACAGCTCTGGACCCAGAGGAACCCGGCCCTTCGGGTGTTGCCGCCGCCTCCGCTGCTCTGGAGCAAACTGCCCACGACCCCCTGGATGACACCTCGGAGGGGTGTCCAAGCTTGGCCAAGTCTCAGAGGGCCAGGGCTGAGGAATCACACATCATGGGGCAGACGCATCGAGGCCTCCAGGACTGGCAGAGCCAAGTGACACTGGAGCTTCTGGAGCTCAGTCCAGCTACTCTGATGTCCCATGGAATGCCCCCGGGGCCTCTGGGCAAACCAAGGGAAGAGGAAGGGCTGAGCCCATGCCGGAGTCTTCCACCCAGGAGATCCTGGACGTCCCAAGACCTTCTGATTCCCCCCTTCCTCAAACCGGGACATCTCAGGGCCAGTGAGATGAACAGGGTGGCACCAAAACAGTGCCATCTGCAAGTCAGCCGGGGCCCTCCAGGACCCAGCCACCCAGGGGACGTCTGCCAAGGGCTTCACAGCTGGACACCTCCACCTCCAATGTGCATCCTGGGGTAGCACCGAGAAGAAGTAGGAAACAGCCCAAAGTTAGAAAGTTGTGGTTCACTAGAGGGCACAGGTGAAGGTCAGCATTAGTCAGGGTTTGGTAATCATTTATGTTAAGAGCACAATAAACTATTAATTGCACATCACGCTATGACTAATGTGTCTCTGATTTTCTTCCCTTCCCCCCTCCCCCACATCTCAGTGTTCCCAATTCCCAAACATAGAGGTGTTGTCTGTTGAGCCTTGCAGACTCAGCCACATGTTTCAGAGTGCCTGCCCTACCTTCCCCACTAGTCTCTTGGTGCAAGTGCTCCCACCAGCCCCTCCCCCACCCCACCCCACCCCACCCCCCCACCTTGGCCAAAAGACATGTGTCCCCAACCCTTACAGCTACGTGGGCCAGGGTGGCAGCGTGCATTCGGAGTACAGATAGGAGTCAGACTTGAGTTGCACCAGGGGCAGGATCCCAGTGTGCATAACAGTGGGTCTTCATCATCCTCCAGCCTTCAACCAAGACTCACAACCATTGCCAGCCCCGGCACATTAACAGGGTCGGATGTTTCTGGGGGATAGGGTGGTGGGATGACAAAAGCAGGGGAAGGGTGATGTTGTGGTTTGATGGCCCAGGTCGGTTTGGAGGGGGAATAGTGGCTGCACTTGCTCCTGGGGTGTGGTGGATGTGTGGTGGTTGCACCCCCCCTCACTGCACAGCATCAGCTGGGTGAAGCGGGCTGCAATCAAGATGTCCCTCGCTGCCCTTCCCATGCCCACCTCGCCCCCTCGCTGCTCCTCCTCCTCCTCCTGCTCCAGCTGGTCTCCCCGCTGCTGGGCAATGTTGTGAAGAGTGCAGCAAACAATAACGATGTGTGAAGGACACACAGGGTCATACTGGAGGGCCCCCCCAGAGTGGTCCAAGCAGCGGAACCGCATCTCCAGCAGGCCGATGCACCGCTCAATGACGGACCGGGTGGCTGCATGGGCCTCGTTGTAGCGGGTCACCGCCTTGGTCTCTGGTCTCCGCACAGGCATCATCAGCCATGACTTCAGTGGGTAACCCTTGTTACCCAGTAGCCATCTCGGGAGCCCGGGCTGGTCTTCAAAGAGCCCAGGGATGTCCAACTGCCGGAGCACAAAGCTGTCATGGACACTCCCTGAGTGGCGTGCATCGACCTGCATGATCTTCATTTGATGGTCGCAGACAATTTGGACGTTCAGGGAGTGGAACCCCTTCCTGTTCAAAAATTGCTGCGGCCCTACATGGGGGGCCCGCAAGGTGATGTGTGTTCCATCCACTGCACCCTGCACATTCGGAATCCTGGTGATGGATGCGAAGCCAAGAGTCCAGGCCTCCTGCTGTACACGGCCCACATCAAAATTAATGAACTGCCCTGCCCGGGCATACAGCGCATCTGTGACCTACCGCACACATCTGTGCTCGGAGGCCTGGGAGATCCAGCTAGGTCGCCACTGGGTGCCTGGAATGATCCGGAGCAATAGAAATTGAGGGCAGCCGTCACCTTCATGTCCACAGGGAGCAAGTGGCCG
The DNA here is from genome assembly GCF_964213995.1 of Mustelus asterias. Taxonomy (NCBI): domain Eukaryota; kingdom Metazoa; phylum Chordata; class Chondrichthyes; order Carcharhiniformes; family Triakidae; genus Mustelus; species Mustelus asterias. The sequence continues at coordinate 75,319,605 of NC_135804.1, read as the reverse complement.
CCCCTCCCCAGGTGTGAGAGCACTTCACAAATGTGTCACACTGCGGTCTTGAACAAGCGCAGCCGGCGATGGCACATTTCCTTTCAAGAGGGCCTCGAAGGAATTGCGGGCCTGTACCCCCTTGCCTTCGGCACCCTCCACCTTCCCTGCACCTTCTCAGGAGACTGCCCACCTCCTCCTGGCCCTCAGCAACAGCCCCCTACCCTCCTCCCTGAGGGTCTGGTGGTGGCTTCTCTTGCGGTCTCTCCATGCCCACCACCTGCTGAGTCACCGCCTCCTCCTCCTCTGTCCCTGCATGGCCAGCTCCAGATCGAGCAAACAGAGATCCAACTGCACAGTGGAGTTTGGAAAAAGCATAGAATGATGGATTATTCTCATTGGCTGCATAGACCCAGCACCACCCCAATCCCTCACTTGGGCGAGAACCCCCACTTGTGGGTGTTGGCAACACCACACAATCCACGGTGCCATGCGAGGACCGATTAGGGTTGTGTGGGGAGGAGGGAGCAGGAGCTGCCTCCCACACTGCACTACAATGCTGCCCAGGAGGGAGGGGGGAGGGTGAGTGGGACTCCCTGATGGAACCTCACCCCAGAGAGCTGTGAGGAAATAGAAGCCCCCCTGACCCCCACCCCAGATATCACTGGCCCATGGGCTAACACCTGAAGGCAGCAGGAGGAATGCCACCAGGCACCTCCAGGGCCTGCCTGCAACATCCCCCATGCTCCCCGAGCAGCACTTACCTCCTCACGCCAGTTCATGACAAATGCTGGCACAGATTATGCAGGTCGGTGCGAAGCCATGGGCAATGCACACCCTTGAGCCATTGCTATTGTGCAATTGCAGCATCTGTTACAGGCATGAGTTGCTGGTCCGTGTCACAGGGCAGGGACAGACTGCAAATCAGCACCAGATGGGTGCCCAGTGACAGCAGATTCCATGCAGTCCATGTCTGAACCTCTGCACCCCAGCCTGGAGCAGCAGCTACTTCATCTGGTTAGGCCTCAGTCAGCACATGGTGCACTCCTCCCCCACACTGGAACACCAACACTTAGTCGAGTCCCTGACCACTCCCCGCAGCAAGACAATGCCACTGCAAAGTGCCGTGCAGGGGGAGGGTGTGTGGGAGCCCTCAAGGCTGCCTCCCACAGTACGTTACAGCGCTGCCCAGGAGGGGAGGAGAAGCAGGAGCCCTCGAGGCTGTCTCCCACACTGCGCTACAATGCTGCCCGGGAGGGAGGGGGGAGGGTGAGTGGGACTCCCTGATGGAACCTCACCCAGAGAGCTGTGAGGAAATAGAAGCCCCCCCGGCCCCCACTCCCCAGATATCACTGGCCCATGGGCTAACACCTGAAGGCAGCAGGAGGAAAGCCACCAGGCATCTCCAGGGCCTGCCTGCAACATCCCCCACGCTCCCCGAGCAGCACTTACCTCCTCACGCCAGTTCTTGGCTGCCATGCCAGGTTGAGACTTTTAAATATCTACTCTGATTTGTGCGAAAGTTACATCACGCCAAAGAGGTGGGAGACGCAGACGTGGGCAGAGATTGCCATGGGGATCCCGATAATGACATGTAAAGGCATGTAAACTCACGCTAATCAGCGGCCCACCAGTTTTTGGTGGGTTCCCGGCAGCGCCATTTTTCTCTGGCTGGGAGATGCGCTAGCAGGGAACCCTCGAAATGGCTGACATGCGCATCTCCTAGCCCGACCCGCCAGAAAAGTTGTGGGTCACGATGGGAGAATTGCAGCCCATTTTAGAACATAGAACATAGAACATAGAAAAGCTACAGCACAAACAGGCCCTTCGGCCCACAAGTTGCGCCGAACATGTCCCTACCTACCAGGCTTACCTATAACCCTCTATCTTACTAACTTCCATGAACTTATCCAAAAGTCTCTTAAAAGACCCTATTGAATCCGCCTCCACCACCACTACTGGCAGCCGATTCCATGCACCCACCACCCTCTGAGTGAAAAACTTACCACTAACATGTCCTCTGTACCTACTCCCCAGCACCCTAAACCTGTGACCTCTTGTGGCAACCATTCCAGCCCTGGGTAAAAGCCTCTGAGAATCCACCCTTAATATCTCTCAACATCTTATACACCTCTATCAGGTCACCTCTCATCCTTCGCCTCTCCAAGGAGAAAAGACCGAGCTCTCTCAACCTATCCTCATAAGGCATGCCATCTAATCCAGGCAACATCCTTGAAAATCTCCTCTGTACCCTTTCTATGGCTTCCACATCCTTTCTGTAATGAGGCGACCAGAACTGGGCACAGTACTCCAGGTGGGGTCTGACCAGGGTCCTATACAGTTACAGCATTATCTCCCGATTTCTAAACTCAATTCCTCTATTGATGAAGGCCAGTATTCCATACGCCCTCTTAATTACAGCCTCTACCTGCGACGCTGCTTTGAGTGTCCTATGTATCCGGACCCCACGATCCTTCTGATCTTCCACACTGCCAAGCGTCTTACCCTTAATATTATATTCTTTTATCCTATTCGACCTGCCAAAATGAACCACCACACACTTATCTGGGTTGAAGTCCATCTGCCACTTCTCCGCCCAGTCTTGCATCTTATCTATGTCTCGTTGCTGACATCCCTCTACACTATCCACAACACCACCGACTTTTGTGTCATCAACAAACTTGCCAACCCATCCTTCCACTTCCTCATCCAGGTCATTTATAAAAAATCACAAAGAGCAAGGGTCCCAGAACGGATCCCTGGGCACTCCACTGGTGACCGACCTCCATGCTGAAAAAGACCCATCTACAACCACTCTTTGCCTTCTGTGGGCAAGCCAGTTCTGAATCCACAAAGCAATGTCCCCTTGTATCCCATGCTCCTTCACTTTCTCAATGAGCCTTGCATGGGGCACCTTATCAAACGCCTTGCTGAAATCCATATAAACTACATCTACCACTCTTACCTCATCTATGTGCCTCATTACATCTTCAAAAAATTCAATTAGGCTCGTAAGGCATGATCTGCCTTGGACAAAGCCGTGCTGGCTATTTCTGATCATACTATTCCTCTTCAGATGTTCATAAATCCTGCCTCTCAGCATCTTCTCCATCAACTTACCAACCACTGAGGTTAGACTCACTGGTCTATAATTTCCTGGGCTATCTCTTCTCCCTTTCTTGAATAACGGAACCACATCCGCCATCCTCCAATCCTCCGGAACCTCTCCCGTCTCCATTGATGACGCAAAGATCATCGCCAGAGGCTCAGCAATCTCTTCCCTCACCTCTCACAGTAACCTGGGGTACATCCCATCCGGTCCCGGCGATTTATCTAACTTGATGCTTTTCAAAAGCTCCAACACATCCTCTCCCCTAATGTCCACATGCTCAATCTTCTCAGTCCACTGCAAGTCTGTACTGCAACTACCAAGATCTTTTTCCACTGTGAATACTGAAGCAAAGTATTCATTGAGTACCTCTGCTATTTCTACCGGTTCCATACAGACTTCCCCACCATCACATCTGATAGGTCCTACTCCTTCACATCTTATCTTCTTGCTCTTAACATTTTCATGCATCACTGATGAAGTTGCAGCCATGAATCATCAGTAAAATAAAAGCCATGTGTCATCAATGAACTCACAGCCATGCACCATCAATTAAATTACAGCCATGTATGATCAATGAAGTCATAGCAATGCATTATCTGCACTTGTCCCACATCCTTAAATGTTATGATATTTCAAATGCTCATCCAAATACTTCTTAAAAATTGTAAGGTTTCCGGCCTCCACTATCTTCCCAGGCCATACATTCCAGATTCTCATCACCCTCTTAGTGATTTTTTTCTCTCAAATGGAACTTCTACCTCTCATGATTGACCCCTCAACCAAGATGAACAGCTGCTTCCTATTCAACCTGTCTATACACCTCATAATCTTATACACCTCAGTCATGTTCCCCCCCTCAGTCTTCCCTGCTCCAAAGTAAACATTCCAGCCTATCCAGTCCCTCATTATAGCTCAAATACTCCACCCCAGGCAACATCATAGAATCATAGAATCCCTACAGTGCAGAAGGAAGCCATTTGGCCCATCGAGTGTGCACCAACAACAATCCCACCTCGGCCCTACCCCCGAAACCCCACACTTTCGTCCCGCCAATCCCTCTAACTTAAACATCCCGGGACACTAAGGGCAATTTAGCATGGCCAATGCATATAACCTGCACATCTTTGGACTGTAGGAGGAAACCGGAGCACCAGAGGAAATCCACGCAGAGACAGGGAGAACATGCAGACTCCGCACAGACAGTGACCCAAGCCGGGAATCGAACTCATGTCCCTGGAGCTGTGAGGCAGCAGTGCTAATCACTGTGCCACCGTGCCGCCCACAAAAAAAACATCCTGGTAAACCTCCTCTATATCCCCTCTAGTACAATCATGTCCATCTAGTGATAGGGGATTCTATCGTAAAGGGTACCGACAGATGTTTCTGCGGCTGCAGAAGTGACACCAGGATGGTATGTTGCCTCCCTGATGTCAGGGCCAAGGATGTCACTGAGGCTGCAGTACCTTCTGGGGAGGGTGAACAGTCAGAGCCACAGTCATATCAATGACATGGGGAAATGGAAGAATGAGATCCTGAAAGCAGAGTAGAGAGAGCTAGAAAATAAATTAAGAAGTGGACCTCAAGGTAACAATCTCAGGAATACTCCCAGTTTCACATGCTAGTGAGATCAGGAATTGGATAGACCAGATGAATGTGTGGCTGGAGAGATAGTGTAGAAGGGAGGGATTTGGATTCCTGATTTATCTGCAGTGTGACCACATCACTGAACTGATCCTGGGAAGGTGGGACTCATATAAGATGATATAAGCTGGACAGTTGCACCACAGCAAGACCAGGACGAATATCCTCACAGGGGGATTTGCTAGTGCTGTTGTGGAGGGTTTAAACAAGAGTGGCAGAGGATTGGATCCTGAGGAGGGAGTCATAAGAGAGGGAAGATAGAAATGAAAGAAAGCAAAATAAAAAGCAAAAGTGGAAGGCAAAGGAAACAAGAGTTGACGGCAAGTAGGGTCATTGTACTAAAAAGATGTCCAAAAATGTTAAGAAAGACAAATCTAAAGACATTGTATCTGAATGCATGGGGTATTCACACAAGGTAGATGAATTAACAGCCCAAATTGGTATTCATATGATTGCGATTACAGAGACATGGCTGCAGGGTGACTAAAGCTGAGAATTGAATATGCAGGGTATTCAATATTTTGGAAAGACAGGCAAAAAGGAAAAGGAAGTGGGTGTTGTTGTTAGTTAAGGATGAAATCAGTGTAATAGTCAGAGAGGATATTGGCTCAGAAAATCTAGATGTAGAATCATCTGGGAGGAGCTAAGAAGCAACAAGAGGTAAAAAAACATTAGTGGAAGTTGTCTATTCGTCTCCAAACAGGAGTGGTAACATAGAGGATGACTCTAAATAGGAAATTAGAGATTCATGGGGACTACAATAATTGTGAATGACTGTAATTTACATATAGATTAGGCAAAACAAATTAGCAATAATTCTGTGGCAGATGAATTCCTGGATTGCGTACAAGATGGTTTTATTGAGGAACTGACTCGGGAACATGCTATTCTCGAGGGGCAGCATAATGGCACAATTGCCAGTATTGTTGCCTCACAGCGCCAGGGTCTGGGTTCAATGCCAGCCTTAGGTGACTGTCTGTGTGACACTCCTCTGGGTGCTCCAGTTTCCTCCCACAGTCCAAAGATGTGCAGGTTATGTGCACTGGCCATGATAAATTGCCTCTTGGTGCTCCAAAATATGTAGGTTAGGGGGATTATTGGGGTAAAGATGTGGGGTTAATGGGAATAGAGCCTGGATAAGATGCTGTTTTGGAGAGTCAGTACAGAGATGATGGGCAGAATGGCCTCTTCTGCACTGCAGGGATTCTACGAAGGGGTTAATTAATCATCTTTTTGTGTGGGGTCCTCCAGGGAACAGTGACCAAAGCAGGTTAGAATTCTTCACCAGGATGGAAAGTGAAAAAGTCAGATCTGAAACAAGGGTCCTAAATCCAAACAAAGGAAACTATGAGGGTTTAGTATGTGACTTGGCTGAGATAGATTGGGGAACTTAATTAAAAGGCATGATGGTGGATAGGCTAATATTTAAGGAATGAATTATTGTATTGCAACATAGAGTCATAGAGTCATAGAGGTTTACAGCGTGGAAACAGGCCCTTCGGCCCAACTTGTCCATGCTGCCCCTTTTTTTAAACCCCTAAGCTAATCCCAATTGCCTGCATTTGGCCTATATCCCTCTATACCCATCTTACCCATGTAACTGTCTAAATGCCTCCTAAAAGACAAAATTGTACCCGCCTCTGCTACTACCTCTGGCATCTTGTTCCAGACACTTATGTGGCCAAACAGGCCATCTAAAATGGCGATTTGCAAAGCACTCTGGGACAATTGGGCAAGAACTAAAATGACAAGCTGCAGTTTAAAGACAGAGATAAACAGGCTGCAACCCTGACGAGTGAATAAACAGGATATGGGTCATCTCCAGGTTGAAAGAGACTTTCTGGTTACACTGGATTGTTTACCAGACATAAGGGCACCGTGGCCCCTTATTTAGGAGGGAGGTATGTGACCTATGTGCCTCCAGCACCTACAGACATGGCCGTTGAGGACACACCCAGGAATCGGTGTGGCAGCACCTGATTGGACTCTTATCAATCAGGGTGACCAAGTCCTGATCGATTGATTGGCAATGGCCAAAAGGGGCGTGAAACCCAACGAGGTATGAAGGGTGCTACGCAACCAGGAATCTCTCTCTCTCTTTCTTTTGCTCTCTCTCTCTCTCTCTTTCGTTCTCTCTCTCTCTTTCTTTCTTTCGCTCTCTCTCTCTTTCTTTCGCTCTCTCTCTCTGACCCCACGAACGAGCTACAACAACGGTGAACAGCACGAGGAGAGCCACCACACACGAGAAGGAAGGAAGACCAGAGCCAGAGTGCCAGACCGGACCAAAGGGCCAGACTACACAGAGGACGACCGAGACCAGCGCACAGATAAAGGCCAATATCTGCTTGGGTACTTGCCAGTCACACAAAGTTAAGTTAAGGTTCTTATATTGGACTTGAACTTTAGTATTTTCCTGTAAGATAACTTATTGTTGGTTGGGTGGGTGATTATAGATTGTGTGGGTTTAAATAAATATTGGTTGTACTAATAAGATGTCTACTTGTAGTTATTTGTCCACCGTATAAGGGTTAAAATAGACTGTGCGGCAGATAAGAGGCAACATTGGTGTCCCTGGGTGGGCTCGATAAGAAGTAACTTTGTTGCTCCGATATCGAACCCCGCAGAATCTATATTGAACGGTTATTTAAAACTCAGAGCCGACAGGCGTAAACTCCTTATTGGACAAATAACTGTTTTTGGGAAATTGTGTATTGTATATTTATTGTTACTGACAAGGAGGATAGGGTAAACTCTGTAGGTTTGTATTAGAACCCAGAGGGATTAGGACCGGAGCATAGCCCAAAGCCATACCCGCAGTCCGATCGACTCCTTACCCCTTGTTGTTAAATATAGAATGGCAGGAAGCAGTATAGAGACAGAGAAGTGTCCCATATGGGAAAACAGAATCAGGGAATATATTAAGAAGAAAGGGTGGCCCCTATGGGCAGAATCTTGTGTCAATACTGAGACGGGACCGGGATCCCTAGGGCAGAAGTATTGGGATGATCCTTAGTTAATCTAGAAGTGAGATTTTGAAGTTAAGTTAGTCAAGGGGAAGGGTGAACTCTATTGTCGACCATGAGGCAAGGCTCAAACCTAACTCTGAAGTAGAGAGGGGGTGTTCATCATACCCTTGATACCAACTGACTTAGAGAGACTGATTGGTAAATTAGCAGGCACTGTACCATTTCAGTCACTTCTTGTTCTCCTGGGACTACGCCTAGAGAAATGGGTAGAATACTACAGTGAGTTTTTGGATCTGGGATCGGTGAGTCAGAGATGTTTCAATGAGAGAAACAGAGATAAAGGAAAATGTTTGTTGAAATTGAGTAAACTTATTGTGATTATTAGTTTAGAAGAGTTACAGAGTGAGAAGTCAGAGAAAATGAAGTTAAAAGATAAGTTAGAAATTATGAGAGTTAGTTGAGAAGCTAAGAGAAGAAAATAAGTAATTTTATGGAAAAGTAGATAAGCAGGAACAAAACAATGAGGTAAATATATTGTCTATGAGTCAGTTTAAAGTATATCAAGTTAGTGAAAAGAATCAAAGTTCTGATTACTCCATGTTCCAGCAGGAGATTAATCAATTAAAATCACAGTTGTCAATGCAGATAGGAATGTTGTCTATTTTTGGGACAGTTGAGTCTGAGGGAGGTGGTGTTTATGGATTGGGTTGTGGATTGTATCTGGAAAAGAATGCCCATTTTGCATTGACTGGCGACCTGCACCTCCTTCTCCGGAGGCCCCTAATTCATCAGTAAGTGTACAATTTGCCCCTGGTCGGGTGAATCCTGTGACTTTTAGTTGCAAGGAGGGCACAGAATTACCAGGAGATATTGATTGAGAAAGATGCCCATGAACCCCATTAAACAGACCATGTGGGGTAAGGAGCTTACACCCTCACTGACATTACGAAGAACCCCAAGTGGTCTTTTGTTTTTTTTTAAAGGAGGGAGTGTGCAGTGTGTTACAGAATTTTGAGAGAAAGGAACTATGTTCTCTCAACTTACTAGGGAAATATTATAAATTAATTGGCAAGATGGAAAATTGATTAGAGAAAATCTTAAGGTTGAGCTAATAATTTGAGTAATTTTTGTATTTCAGTGTGTTTGCGTGGTCTGGTTGCTTGTCGAATGTAGGTGGTTGTTGTTGCATTAGATTGAGAATAGGAGTTGTTAAAGCCTTTGCTTTGTTCTTGTGGAGTATTTATTGCGGGCAGTAAATGCAATGCTTTACACTTTGGTTTAACTTCAAAGGGGCTAAGGAAGTGTTAAAACTGTTAAAATCTATGTATAAGATTTCTTGAATTTACTTCTGTTTTTGAGTTGAATTACAGTTTGGAAGAAATAAGAATGACTGTCTTAATCAATTTTCTGTATTTTCTTTAAATGTTTTATTTTCATCCCAGTTTAAAATGTTAAGTTTGAATGAAAGAGGAAGTACTGTGGAATGAATGTTGGAAGCTTCCATGTGTGTCTGGGTGTGTTTAATAAAGTGGTCACGTGGATGTTTTGTTGTTGTTTGCTTTAATGTTTTAATGTTCTTCCCCTAATTGTGATTTTACAACAATGGGTTTGATACAGAGTTTAAATAAAAATTGGAAATTGTATTAAAGAACAAAGAACAGTACAGCACAGGAAACAGGCCCTTCGGCCCTCCAAGCCTGTGCCGCTCCTTGGTCCAACTAGACCAATCGTTTGAATCCCTCCATTCCCAGGCTGCTCATGTGACTATCCAGGTAAGTCTTAAACGATGTCAACGTGCCTGCCTCCACCACCCTACTTGGCAGCGCATTCCAGGCTCCCACCACCCTCTGTGTAAAAAACGTCCCTCTGATGTCTGAGTTATACTTCGCCCCTCTCAGCTTGAGCCCGTGACCCCTCGTGATCGTCACCTCCGACCTGGGAAAAAGCTTCCCACTGTTCACCCTATCTATACCCTTCATAATCTTGTATACCTCTATTAGATCTCCCCTCATTCTCTGTCTTTCCAAGGAGAACAACCCCAGTCTACCCAATCTCTCCTCATAGCTAAGACCCTCCATATTGAATTAAATTGAAATAAATTTTTGGAATTCTTTGACCTTTTAAGTATAATCAATGGCCATGATTGTGCTTAAGAGGTACAGAATATAAATACATAAATAATACATATGTATATATATATATGTGTGGGACGTTACTTTGAATACAATTTTTGGAAAGTAAATTGAAATTTCAAAATCAAAGTACATAAATTGAAGTTTGAAATAACCAATTTGAATTTTGAATAATCCTGGGTTCAAATTTTGTTAAGAAAGGATTTAAACCTTGGAGGGAGCCGTGTGCTCTTTCCTTTGTCTTGAAGAAACCGTAACATCATCACATTGGAATGTGTTTTATTTCTTGTGGGTTTTTTTGGCAGAGATTTCACCATCTTCTGTTCCTAATTTGGCAATTAAAAAATTATATACATTGGAGGTTGTAAATTTTAATTTTTGTTTTTGTTTTTAATTTGACAGATTTTGAGACCAAACTAATTCATTTGGCTCCAAGCCGAATGTATTTTTTGTGTTTTGTTTTAAATAGATGGCTCATGAATAACAAGTCTCGCAGCTTCAAGACTCCAAGATTGTTTATCACAACCTAGTGATAATTGAGAGTTGAAGAGTTTGGCTCAGTCAGATTTTCTCACTATTACCTTTCAAATTAAAGTGATTGGTTAAACGTTACAGTTTCTGACATTTAATTGATAGAATAAATTGAGCGCACAAAATAACCAACTTATAAATGGGAAGTTGCCTAAATTCTAAAGAGGTAAATAAGTTTAATTTTGACAAATAAAGGGTAATGGAAAGAGAGTCTGTATGGGTTTTGTGTTTCAAAGAGGGATGCATTGAAACAAATTCTCAGTTTATGATGTAACCATTTGAATGTGGGATGATTTTACAAAGTAATATCTGTTTTGTGACTTTCCTGCACTGAGTAAATGTTATCTGTGGTAATCCTCATGTTCACATGTAAAGTTTGTTCGGTTCAATGTATGTAAATGCTAATAAGTTGGGAGTTAATTTTTCTGAAAGTTAAGGGCTCTGGAGAGTGTCAATGACTTTACAACAGATGACAGGATTTTTCCTAGTACTTAGTTATTTGGGGTTACAAGAGTTAAAATGCTTAAAAGAGGAACAAATAAACCTTTTGTGCAAATCATGTTATTCATAAATAAAATTGGCAAAGTAGACAGAATGATGGAGGAGTTTCCTCTATAATTTGTTAAACTGGTAGAAAATCATTTGAATTACCTCTAACTTGTACTTTGGTTACATTGTGTTAATTGGGTCATAAAAGAACATGGCATGTGTATGCTAGAAGGAGATAGATTTTGAGCTGTGACTGGAAGTTTAAATCTAAAATGGTAACTGTGACAAAAAAGTGCTTATTATGCAAATTTGGATCATTTTTAAAATAACAAATACTTTGGAGAGTTAAACCTACCTCTTCAGCACTTTTGGTGCGTGACTCTCCAAAATCCAAATTTAAATGTTATTTCCCTTTTGCATCTGTATCAATGATTTATTATTGTCCTGTGCATAACTCTGAACCTAAAATGGGGTTTGGAATATCTGATTGTCTGTATTTGTGGGTAACTAACTTATTGTAATAATGGTGTTTAGAATATGTGGTTGTTTGTATTTGTAGAGTGTTGTTGTCTGTAGTTTCTGGAATATGTTGAAGGAATGTATTATCACTGTGCATGCCAATGCCTGGACCTTAGTTAACTGTTGAGTGACTGGGGAATTCCTGACAGATACTGGTCCTGAGTTTGTGATCCATCACGCTTCGCGTTCAGGATCAAAGGGGGGACTGTGACCAAACGGGCCATCTAAAATGGCGATTTGCAAAGCACTCTGGGACAATTGGACAAGAACTAAAACGACAAGCTGCAGTTTAAAGACAGAGACAAACAGACTGCAACCCTGACGAGTGAATAAACAGGATATGGGTCATCTCCAGGATGGAAGGGACTCTATGGTCACACTGGGTTGCTTACCAGACATAAGGGCACCGTGGCCCCTTATTTAGGAGGGAGGTATGTGATCTATGTGCCTCCAGCACCTACAGACATGGCCGTTGGGGACACACCCAGGGATCGGTGTGGCAGCATCTGATTGGACTCTTATCAATCAGGGTGATCAAGTCCTGATCGATTGATTGGCAATGGCCAAAAGGGGCGTGAAACCCAACGGGGTATAAAGGGTGCTGCGCAACCAGGAATCTCTCTCTCTCTCTCTTTCTTTTGCTCTCTCCCTCTCTTTCTTTCGCTCTCTCTCTCTCTCTCTCTTTCTTTCGCTCTCTCTCTCTCTTTCTTTCACTCTCTCTCTTTCTTTCGCTCTCTCTCTCTCTCTCCCTTTCTTTCGCTCTCTCTCTCTCTTTCTTTCGCTCTCTCTCTCTCTTTCTCTCTCTCTCTCTCTCTGACCCCACGAACGAGCTACAACACTGGTGAACATCGCCAGCGACGACCAGCATGAGGAGAGCCACCACACCCGAGAAGGAAGGAAGACCAGAGCCAGAGTGCCAGACCAGACCAAAGGACCAGACTATGCAGAGGACGACCGAGACCAGTGCACACATAAAGGCCAATATCTGCTTGGGTTCTTGCCAGTCACGCAAAGTTAAGTTAAGGTCTTACATTGGACTTGAACTTTAGTATTTTCCTGTAAGATAATCGTTGGTTGGGTGGGTGATTATTGATTGTGTGGGTTTAAATAAATATTGGTTGTACTAATAAGACGTCTACTCGTAGTTATTTGTCCACCGTATAAGGGTTAAAACGGACTGTGCGGCAGATAAGAGGCAACACTTACCACCCTCTGTATGAAAAAATTGCCCCTCTGGACCCTTTTGTATCTCTCCCCTCTCACCTTAAACCTATGCCCTCTCGATTTAGACTCCCCTACTTTTGGGAAAAGATATTGACTATCCAGCTGATCTGTGCCCCTCATTATTTTTTAGACCTCTATAAGATCACCCTTCAGCCTTCTACGCTCCAGAGAAAACAGTCCCAGTCTATCCAGACTCTCCTTATCACTCAATCCATCAAGTCCCAGTAGCATCCTAGTAAAACTCTTCTGCACTCTTTCTAGTTTAATAATATCCTTTCTATAATAGGGTGACCAGAACTGTACACAGTTATATATTCCATTCTGGTGCAAAAACACAAGAAAAGTGGCCCAACCATGGCTTACAAAATAAATAAAGGATAATATTAAATTCAAAAAGGAGTCATATTAAAGCTGTTAGAAAAAGGGGCAAGCCTGAGGATTGGGACCAGTTTGGAATTCAGCAGAGGAGGACAAAGAGATTGTTTCAGAGAGTAAAAATGAAAGTGAACTTGCGAGTAACATAAAATAGACTGTAAAAGCTTCTATTTGTATGCAAAAAAAGATCAGTGAAGACAAATGGGCTGCACGGTGGTACAGTGGTAAACACTGCTGCCTCACAGTGCCAGGGGCCTGGGTTCAATCCTGGCTTGGGTCACTATCTGTGCAGAGTCTGCACATTCTCCCCATGTCTGTGTGGGTTTCCTCCAGGTGCTCTGGTTTCTCCCAGAGTCTGAAAGGCGTGCTGGTTAGGTGCTCAGTTTACCTGAACAGACTCCAGAATATGACAAGTAGGGGATTTTCACAATAGCTTCATTGCAGTGCTAATGTGACACTAATGTGGGGAGGTGATGGACTAGTGGCAATATCGCTAGACTATTCATTCAGAAATTCAGCTAATGTTCTGGGGACCCAAGTTCGAATCCCCCCACGGTAGGTGGTGAAATTTGAATTCAATAAAAAGAATCTGGAATTAAGAATCTACTGATAACCATGAAACCATTGTCAATTGTCATAAAAACCCATCTGGTTCACTAATGTCCTTTAGGGTAGGAAATCTGCCATCCTTACCTGGTCTGGCCTACATGTGACTCCAGAGCCACAGCAATATGGTTGACTCTCAACTGCCCTCGGGCAACTAGAACCATAGAACCACAGAACATTACAGCACAGAAACAGGCCTTTTGGCCCTTCTTGGCTGTGCCAAACCATTTTTCTGCCCAGTCCCACTGACGTGCACCTGGACCATATCCCTCCACACTCCTCTCATCCATGTACCTGTCCAAGTTTTTCTTAAATGTTAAAAGTGAGCCCGCATTCACCACTTCATCTGGCAGCTCATTCCACACTCCCACCACTCTCTGTGAAGAAGCCCCCGTTAAATATTCCCTTTAAACTTTTCCCCCTTCACCCTTAACCCACGACCTCTAGTTTTTTTCTCCCCTAACCTCAGTGGAAAAAGCCTGCTTGCATTCACTCTATCTATACCCATCATAATTTTATACACCTCTATCAAATCTCCCCTCATTCTTCTACACTCCAGGGAATAAAGTCCTAACCTATTCAACCTTTCTCTGTAACTCAGTTTCTCAAGTCCCGGCAACATCCTTGTAAACCTTCTCTGCACTCTTTCAACCTTATTAATATCCTTCCTGTAATTAGGTGACCAAAACTGCACACAATACTCTAAATTCGGCCTCACCAATGTCTAATACAACCTCACCATAACATTCCAACTCCTATACTCAATACTTTGATTTATAAAGACCAATGTACCAAAAGCTTTCTTTACAACCCTATCTACCTGTGACGCCACTTTTAGGGAATTATGTATCTCTTTCCCAGATCCATGTATACCCAGCGACTGAACTTTCCTAACTAACCTCCCATGCGGGACCTTGTCAAAGGCCTTACTGAAGTCCATGTAGACAACATCCACTGCCTTCCCTTCATCCACTTTCCTGGTAACCTCCTCGAAAAACTCTAATAGATTGGTTAAACATGACCTACCACGCACAAAGCCAGGTTGACTCTCCCTAATAAGTTCCTGTCTATCCAGAAATTTGTAGATCCTATCTCTTAGTATTCCTTCCAATAATTTACCTACTACTGACGTCAAACTTACTGGCCTATAATTTCCCGCATTACTTTTTGAGCCTTTTTTAAACAACGGAACAACATGAGCTATCCTCCAATCATCCGGCACCTCACCCGTGGATACCGACATTTTAAATATATCTGCCAGGGCCCCTGCAATTTCAACACTAGTCTCCTTCAAGGTCCGAGGGAATACCTTGTCCGGTCCTGGGGATTTATCTACTCTGATTTGCCTCAAGACAGCAAGCACCTCCTCCCCTTTAATCTGTATAGGTTCCATGACCTCCCTACTTGTTTGCCTTATTTCCATAGACTCCATGCCAATTTCCTTAGTAAATACGGATACAAAAAACCCATTTAATATCTCCCCCATTTCTTTTGGTTCCATACATAGCTGACCACTCTGATCTTCAATAGGATCAATTTTATCCCTTACTATCCTTTTGCTCTTAATATACCTGTAGAAGCTCTTAGGATTATCCTTCACCTTGTCTGCCAAAGCAACCTCATGTCTTCTTTTAGCCCTCCTGATTTCTTTCTTAAGTAGTTTCTTGCACTTCTTGTACTCCTCAAGCATCTTATTTGCTCCCTGTTGCCTATACATGTCATACATCTCTCTCTTCTTCTTTATCAGAGTTCCAATATCCCTCGAGAACCAAGGTTCCTTATTCTTATTCACTTTGCCTTTAATCCTGACAGGAACATACAAACTCCGCACTCTCAAAATTTCTCCTTTGAAGGCCTCCCACTTACCATTCACACTAGGGATGGGAATAAATGCTGGCCAGCCAGCAACACCCATGTCCCATGAACAAATAAAAAAATAAACTTAAACTTAAATGTTGGTCCCTTATTTATAATGAAGAACACAGAAAAGGCAAAGCAATTAAACAACAGATTTAGTTCTGTCTTCACAGAGGAAGACACAAGTATCTTCCTAGAAATGCTTCATCAGTTTCTTGTTCATTCTTTGCTGGGTTCTGAATTGCTCCCAATCCACAGGCTTATCACTTTTTTTTGGCAACCACATCTTTTCATCTAATGCAATCTTTAACTTCATTTGTTAGCAATGGTTGATTTACCTTTCCAGTGCCTTGTGTCACCAATTCAATTACAGCCATGTGTCATTCATGAAATTACAGCCACGTGTTATCGAAGGCAATACAACCATGAGTCACAAACAAAGCTACTGCCATTTGTCATCAATGAAAATGCAGTCATGTGCCTTCAGTGACATGCATGTATCAATGTTTCTTCAGCTAGGTGTCTGTGTCATGATTAAATTATAGCCATGTGTCATCAGTGTAATTCTACTTAATTACCACCAATGAAATCACAGCCATGTGTCATACATGAAACTAGTCATGTGACATCAGTGAAATTACAGCCATTACAATCTATGAAATCACAGCCATGCCAATGGCATTTCAGCTTCGTGTGATCAATGATATTGGAGTCATGTGAATTTGAACATATTTGCCCAGTTTTATTTTTGAATTCTTTAAGATTGTAGGAAATGGGAGCAGGAGTTTGCCATTTGGCCAATCAATCCTGCTCTGCCATTCAATAAGATTATGGCTGATTCCACTGTAGCCTTAACTCCATTTCCGGCCTGTTGTCCAGAACCAGTCACTTCCTGGTCAATCAAAATTTTATGTCTGCCTTGAATGTATTCAATGTCCCAGCATCCATTGCTCTCTGTGGAAGAGAGTTCCAAAGCTAAACAATGCTTTGAGAGAAGAAATTCCTCCTCATCACCATCTTAACTGGGAGCCATCTTTGCCGGGATTCTCGCAGCCTGCTGTGCTGCTCAAGTAGTGCAGCAGGCCGGCAGACAATAGTGCGGGGAGGCCTTTAGCGGAATTTGCGGCCGGCATCCGGACAATCATGAGCCTCCCAGGCCCTTTTCTTCAACTTAATCAACTTTGCACCAGAAATCGCATGGAGCTAATTACCATATGGAAATCTCAATTTCCATGTGATTGGTGGGCCCAGGACGGTAGTCTCTGGGCCTGCTAGTATTTTCCCCCACCTTGCCGGGACAGGTTCACACCAGCAGGGCTTACAAATGCTCCCCACTAATGGTGAACAGGCATCCTCATCCCGCTGGTGGGGACAACGGACAATGACGCTCCCCACCCAGGAGATCGGGGGCAAGGAGGGTCCCCTTGACAGTCTGGCATTGCCATGGGGCGCGCTGACACTGCTCACTGGGCAGTGCTAAGGGGGTGGGGCCAGAAGGGGTGGGGCATACTAGGGGAATGAGGCCTATTGGGGGGAATGATTGGTGGTGGGGGGGAACCCGTTGCCACTCTGCTTTAGGGGTCGGTGGGTGAGTGTGTGAGGTGACAATCGGGGCTGGTCATGGAAGGTGAGTGTCGGTGCTGACCATCGGGGGCAGGAAATTGGGGCTGGCCCAAGGGGGGTCCTGTAGGCCGGTGATTGGGGAGATGTCGGGAGGTCAACGATCTGGGGGTGGGGGTGGGGGGGGGGGGCGGGAGGGGGAGGGGGGGTGGGGGGGGTGCAGGCCAGCGATTGGAGGGTTGGGGGTTCAGGGCTAACATTGGAAGGCCAGTGATGGAGAGGCCAGCGATGTGGGGAGGGCCAATGTACATGCGCTGATCTCTGCATTGACAGATTGGTGCATGCGCAGTGGCCCGCTCAGCACTATGCTGCCGGCCTCTTGGGCGTAATGAGGCCCCACACCCACTTTCCAGCGTGATTCTCTCTAAGTCACTCTGTGATGCACAGAGTGTCAGGGATCCATTTGAGTAAGTACGCCCAAAAAAATGGGTGGGAAATTCTCCTATTTTCCCACCTGTTGGGCACTTAGTTTTTCTTGGGAGAATCCTGGCCCTTATCTTTAAACTGAGCCCCCTAGTTCTGGTTTCCCCATACGATGAAAGATCTCGTCAGTATCAACCCTGTCAAGTCCCCTCAGAGTCTTCCATGTTTCAATGAGATCATCTCTCAATTTTTAAACTCCAATCAGTATGGGTCAAACGTAATCAACCTTTTCTCATAAGACAACCCGTTCATCCCAGGAGCAGCCTGGTGAACCTTTGAACTGCTTCCAATACAAGTATATCGTACCTTAAGTAAGGAAATTAAACTGTACAGCATACTCCAGGTGTGGTCTCACTAATACCCTTTGTGTCATAGCAAGACTTCCCTCCTTTTATGCTCCATCACCCTTACAATAAAGGCCAACATTACATGTGCCTTCTCAATTGCTTACTGTAGCTGCATGCTAACATTTTATGATATAGATACAAAACACTCAAATACTGCTGTACTGCAGCATTCAGCACTCTCTCTATCTAAATAATATTTTTCTTTTCTGTAATTCCTGCCAAAATGGACAACTTCATACATTTTGCCATCATACTGCATCGACCACTTTTTTGTCCATTCACTTAACCAATCTATTTCCCTTTGCGAATTGTGTCCTTATTACTTACTTTATACTTATCTTTGTGTCATCACGGTCGGAATGTGAAGGAAAATCTATCTATATGTTTGTGAACTGGACTACTTTATAAAGTCTGTTTTTTAATGCTTTTCAAAATGGACAATTGCTGAGCTGACAGGATGGCCCCAGCTGGTCACATGCTGGCTTCCAGAAGTTTCTGAACTGTTTCCAAGATAACAAAAGCTAATACCTCAAATATCTGGATTGTGACACTAGTTGCACAACATAAACATTCCAGCCAAGCCAACATGATGCCCTAGAAAATGAGCAATCTGTCCCAGCCAATTACGAACAAAGGCATTGTGCAAATCCTAATTCTCCAATAATGGCCTGAGCATTAATTGTTCTAACACAATGGTTTCATTTAGTCAACCCAAAACCAGTGTCTCCAAGAGCAAATAGAATCCTGACTCCAATTAAACACCTCAAGATTCCAGCCATCGTTTGTCTAACATTGAAGAGGGATGGTGAGACATAAGTCCCACGATCTTCCCCAAGCTGCACTGTAATGTTGTCCTGTGGAATTGAACACAGGCAGTTACT
Organism: Mustelus asterias; assembly: GCF_964213995.1. Lineage (NCBI taxonomy): Eukaryota > Metazoa > Chordata > Chondrichthyes > Carcharhiniformes > Triakidae > Mustelus > Mustelus asterias. Next base: position 75,300,903 of record NC_135804.1, on the reverse strand, counting down.
GTGTGACCTCCAACAACAACAGGACTCCAGGCTACAGCCTGGCTGTCTACCATCAGGCCAGTGGCAGCAGAAAGAACTCTGGCCCCCATCAAACCTGCCAATTGCTTCCAAGACAAATACACTCTAAAATGCCATCTCCTATCATGGATGTCTCACTCTGGGAAGACAGATCACGTACAAACAGTCAACCGCTTCTCAGAAGGAACCTTCCATTAAACACCTTATCCTGGACTCTGGACACATGTAAATGCCTAATTTGTATTTTTATTGTGGTTGTGCCCTGAATCGCTTTGTTTTTTTTCCTATCCCCCATTTGTTGCATGAAATAAACCAACCTGAGGAGACATCCAAAGAACAAAAAAATGTAGAGCACAGGAACAGGCCTTTCGGCCCTCCAAGCCTGTGCTGATCATGTTGCCTGTCTAAACTAAAACCGTAGGCACTTACAGAGTTCGTATCCTTCCATTCCCATCCTATTCATGCATTCGTCTAGTTGTCCCTTAAATGCCACTATTGTATCAGCTCTCACTACCTCCCCGGGCAGCACATTCCAGACATTCACCATCCGCTGTGTAGAAAACTTGGCTCGCACATCTCCTCTAAATGTTCCCCCGCATACCTTAAACCTATGTCCCCTAGTACTTGACTTTTCTAACTTAGGAAAGAGCATCTGACAATCCACTCTGTCCATGCCACTCATAATCTTGTAAACGTCTATCAGGTCACCCATCAACACCCATCATTCCAGTGAGAACAAAGTTATCCAACCTCTCCTCATCGCTAATACCCTCCAGAGCAGGCAAAATCCTGGTAAACCTTTTCTGTACCCTCTCCAAAGCATCCACATCGTTCTGGTAGTGTGGCGACCAGAATTTTACACAATATTCCAAATGAGGCCTAACTAAGGTTCTGTACAGCTGCAGCATGACCTGCCAATTTTTATACTCAATGCCCCGACTGATGAAGGTAAGCATGCCATATGCTTTCTTGACTACCTTATCCACCTGTGTTGCCACTTTCAGTGATCGGTGGACATGTACGCCCAGGTCTCTCTGCCTGTCCATAAAATGTATAATTCCTACATGCATTGGACCTTCCAAAATTCATTATCTCACACTTGCCCAGATTAAATCCATCTGCCATTTCTCCACCCATGTCTCCAACCGATCTATATCTTGTTGTATCTTCTGACAATCCTCTTCATTATTCTCAACTCCACCAATTTTTGTGTCACCTGCGAACTTACCAATCAGACCAGCTACATTTTCCTCCAAATCATTTATATATACTAAGAACAACAAAGATCCCAGAACTGATCCCTGTAGAACACCGCTAGTCACAGCCTTCCATTCAGAAAAGCACCCCTCTACTGCTACCCTCTGTCTTCTATGGCCAAGCCAGTTCTGTACCCATCTTGCCAGCTCTCCTCTGACTTCACCTTTCGTACTAGTCTACCATATTGTAGATACTGTCAAAGGCTTTACTGAAGTCCATGTATACAACATTCACTGCCTTTCCCCCATCTATCATCTTCGTCACTTCCTCGAAAAACTCGATCAAGTTAGTGAGGCATGACTCCCCTTCACAAAACCATGCTGTCTATCACTAATAAGTCCATTTGTTTCCAAATGTGAGTAAATCCTGTCCCTAAGAATCTTTTCCAATAATTTCCACCACTGACATAAAGCTCACCGGCCTATAATTTCCTGTATTATCCTTGCTGCCCTTCTTAAACAATGGAACAACATTGGCTATCCTCCAGTCCTCTAGAACTTCATCTGTAGCCAATAAGGATACAAACATTTCTGTCAAGGCCCCAGCAATTTCCGCCCTTGCCTCCCTCAGTATTCTCGGGTAGGTCCCATCAGGCCCTGGGGACTTATCTACTTTAATACTTTTTAAGATGTCCAATACCTCCTCCTTTTTGATATCAACATGACCCACAATATCTACACTCCCTATTCCAGGGTCCTCGTCCATCAGGTCCCTCTCTTTAGTGAATACTGAGGCAAAGTATTCATTTAGTATCTTGCCCATTTCCTCTGGTTCCATGAGTAGATCTTTTCCACTATCCTTAAGTGGACCAACCCTTTCCCTGGCTACCCTCTTGCTGTTTACATGCATATAAAATGCCTTAGTATTTTCCTTAATTCTGTTTGCCAAGGACTTTTAGCCTTCATGACTCCTTCCTTAAGTTCCTTTATACATTCTTTATATTCTTCAACAGCTTCATTTGTCCTAAGCCTTTTTAGACCTTACGAATGCTTCCTTTTTCTTTTTGACAAGGCTCATAATATCCCTCGTTATCCAGGGTTCCCGATACTTGCCACACTTATCCTTCATCCTCACAGGTACATGCTGGTCCTGAATTCCAATCAACTGACATTTGAAAGACTCCCACATGTCGGATGTTGATTTACCCTCAAATAGCCTCGCCCAATCTACACTCTCCAGGTCCTGCCCAATGTTGATGTAGTTAGTCTTCTCCCAATTTAACACCTTCACCCGAGGACCTCTCTTGTCCTTATCCACTTTAAAACTTATGGAATTGAATCCAGACTTGAAATATTAGCTCTGTTCTCTCTCCACAGATGCTGTCAGACCTACTGAGATTTTCCAGCATTTTCTGTTTTTATAGAACAAAGAACAAAGAAAATTACAGCACAGGAACAGGCACTTCGGCCCTCCAAACCTACAATGACCATGTCTGAACTAAAACCCTTTACCCTTCCGGGGACCATATCCCTCTATTTCCATCCTATTCATGCATTTGTCAAGATGCCCCTTAAAAGTCACTGTCGTATCTGCTTCCACCACCTCCCCTGGCAGCTGGTTCCAGGCACCCACCACCCTCTATGTAAAAAACTTGCCTCGTACATCTCTTTAAACTTTGCCTCTTGCACCTTAAACCTATGCTCCCTCGTAATTGACTCTTCAACCCTGGAAAAAAGCTTCTGACTATCCACTCTGTCCATGCCCCTCATAATCTTGTAGACTTCAATCAGGTCGCCCCTCAGCCTCCGTCGTTCCAGTGAGAACAAGCCAAGTTTCTCCAACCTCCCCTCATAGCTAATGCCCTTCATACCAGGCAACATCCTGGTAAATCTTTTCTGTATTCTCTTTGTACCAAAGCCTCCACATCCTCTGGTAGTTTGGTGGCCAGAATTGAACACTATATTCCATTGTGGCCTAACCTAGGTTCTATAAAGCTGCAACATGACTTGCCAATTTTTAAACTCACTGTCCCAGCTGATGAAGGCAAGCATGCCTTATACCTTCTTGACTACCTTCTCCATCTGTGTTGCCACTTTCAGTGACCTGTGTACCTGTACACCCAGGTCCCTCTGCCTATCAGTACTCTTAAGAGTTCTACCATTTATTGTCTATTTCCCATCTGTATTAGACCTTCCAAAATGCATTATCTCACATTTGTCCAGATTAAATTTAATTTGCCATTTCTCCACCCAAGTCTCCAACCGATCTATACCCTGCTGTATCCTCCGATGGTCCTCATTGCTATCCGCGATTCCACCAAAATTTGTGTCATCCTCAAACTTACTAATCAAACCAGTTACATTTTCCTCCAAATCATTTATATATATTAACAAACTGTGGCGCGTCGGAACTGTTGATCGATGAGTCTTTCAGCGTCTGGAGGTGTCTGTTGCGGTCCTCCTCATCCGAGCAGATCCTGTGTATTTGGAGGGCTTGTCCATAGGGGATGGCTTTTTTAACGTGTTTAGGGTGGAAGCTGGAGAAGTGGAGCATCATGAGGTTATCCGTGGGCTTGCGGTACAGTGAGATGCTGAGGTGACCGTCCTTAATGGAGATGCGTGTGTCCAAGAATGCAACCGATTCCGGAGAGTAGTCCATGGTGAGTCTGGTGGTGGGATGGAACTTGTTGATGTCATCATATAGTTGTTTCAGTGATTGCTCACCATGAGTCCAAAGGAAGAAAATATAATCGATGTATCTAGTGTATAGCATCGGTTGAAGGTCCTGTGCGGTGAAGAAGTCTTGTTCGAACCTGTGCATGAAGATGTTGGCATATTGGGGTGTGAATTTGGTCCCCATGGCTGTTCCGTGTGTCTGGATGAAGAACTGGTTGTTGAAGGTGAAGACATTGTGGTCCAGGATGAAGCGGATGAGTTGTAAAATTGCATCTGGAAACTGGCAGTTGACGGCATTGAGTACTGAGGCCGTTGCAGCAATGCCATCATCGTGGGGGATGCTGCTTGGATGAGGAGGATCGCAACAGACACCTCCAGATGCTGAAAGATGCCCTCATAAGAACAGGATATGGCGCTCAACTCATCGATCAACAGTTCCGACACGCCATAGCGAAAAACCGCACCGACCTCCTCAGAAGACAAACACGGGACACGGTGGACAGAGTACCCTTCATCGTCCAGTACTTCCCCGGAGCGGAGAAGCTACGGCATCTCCTCCGGAGCCTTCAACATGTCATTGATGAAGACGAACATCTCGCCAAGGCCATCCCCACACCCCCACTTCTTGCCTTCAAACAACCATGCAACCTCAAACAGACCACTGTCCGCAGCAAACTACCCAGCCTTCAGGAGAACAGTGACCATGACACCACACAACCCTGCCACAGCAACCTCTGCAAGACGTGCCGGATCATCGACACGGATGCCACCATCTCACGTGAGAACACCATCTACCAGGTACACGGTACCTACTCTTGCAACTCGGCCAACATTGTCTACCTGATGCGCTGCAGGAAAGGATGTTCTGAGGCATGGTACATTGGGGAAACCATGAAGACGCTACGACAACGGATGAATGAACACCGCTCGACAATCACCAGGCAAGACTGTTCTCTTCCTGTGGGGGAGCACTTCAGCAGTCATGGGCATTCAGCCTTGGATCTTCAGGTAAGCGTTCTCCAAGGTGGCCTTCACGACACACGACAGCGCAGAGTCGCTGAGCAGAAACTGATAGCCAAGTTCCGCACACATGAGGACGGCCTAAACCGGAATGTTGGATTTATGTCACATTATCAGTAACCCCCACAGCTTGCCTCCTGGACTTGCAGAATCTCACTAGCTGTTCTGTCTGGAGACAATACACATCTCTTTAACCTGTGTTTAATGCTCCCTCCACCCACATTGTCTGTACCTTTAAGACCTGGCTCGTTGTAGGGATTCGCATTCTAATCAGTATTCTGTAACTTGATTTTGTGTCTCTGTGCACTGTTTGAGAGCACATTTCCACTCCATCTGACGAAGGAGCAGCGCTCCGAAAGCTTATGGTATTTGCTACCAAATAAACCTGTTGGACTTTAACCTGGTGTTGTGAGACTTCTTACTGTGTTCACCCCAGTCCAACGTCGGCATCTCCACATCATGACTTCTATGACCAAGCCAGCTCTGTATCTATCTTGCCAGCTCACCTCTGATCCCTTGCGACTTCACCAGTACCAGTCAGAAGGTGAAGTTTCAGATTCCAGCATCTCCAATAATTTGCTTTTACCATTTGATTTTACCTTACCTTGAATTTGTTGTGCAAGTTATTCATAGAGGATTAGAACACTCCAGATTTAAAGATTGGTGAAAATAGGTCACCATTTACAAAGGGGGAAATCAGATTTTAAAAAACACCTTTCTGTTTATGGAGAGATATTGAGCAGGGAAATCAGGACCATTTAAATTGGCCCCCTCTGGTCTGTAACAGCATCATCAGCAAATTTGGCTACATTACATTTGGTCCCTTCATTCAACTCGTTAACACAAATTATAAATACTAAGGCTCCACTACCAACTAATTCCTGTAACACCCTACAAGTTACAGTTTGTCAACCTGAAAGTGAACCAGGTATCCCAACTCATTGGCCAAAACTCTCCAGTCTTGCTCACCATGGGTATCATAGTGGGTGAGACAAAAAATTCGGTGGACCATTCAAAGGTCCGTTGAGCTTGGGTGGGAATTTCTGGTCTTGGATCGTGCATAGCCAGGGAATCCCACCACTGTTTCCTGACAATAAACCGATCCTCCATTGATATTACTCTCAACAAAATGAGCTCATATCTTGTGCAGCAACCTTTTTAATGTGGCACTTTATCAAACACCTTTTGGAAATCCAAATACACCACATCTACTGATTCCCTTTCATTTATCCTGTTTGTTACATCTTCAGAAAACGCTGATAAATTAGTCAAACACAGTGCATTCCAGTATTTTCCCAATGATTGATGTGAAGCTAAATGGCCTATAGATTCCTGTTTCCATTTTCCCTCCTTTCTGCAATAGTGGTGTTACATTTGCGGCGAACAAATTTGCCGAATTCTTTCCAGAACCTAGATAATTTTGGAAGATCACAATCAATGTATTTACAGGGCAGGATTTTCCATGCAAACAACCATGTTACGTGTTACCATGTTGACCGGTGGCTGGATCTTCTGGGAACCCATGGCACGGGTGCATCATTGATACGACTGGAAGACCCTGCCAGCGTGAACTGTCGGAAAATTCTGGCCACGAATTCTGCAGCCACTTCTTTTAAAAACCCAGCTTGCAGGCCATCAGGTCCAGAGGACCTTAATTCCATTAGTTTTCCTCAGACTTTCTCTCCAGTGATTGTGATTGTTTTAAGTTCCTCTTTCCCTTTTGACCACCACTTTTCTACAATTCTTAGAATGCTTTGTGAATCTTCTACTGTGAAATTTGCTGATGTTGCAAAACTAGGTGGGAATGTAAGTTATGAGGTTTCAAGGGAACTTGGACAGGCTATGTGGATGGGCAAGAACATGGCAGATGGAATACAATGTGAACAAATGTGAGGTTATCCAGTTTGATAGAAAAACAGAATGGTTTTTCTTAAATACTGAGAAATTGGCAAGTGTGGGTACTCAAAGAGACCTGGTTCCCTTGTTCATGAGTCAACAAAAGCTGGCATGAAGGTGCAACAAGCAATTAGGAAGGCAAATAGCATGTTGGTCTTCATCACAAAGAGATTTGAGTACAGGAGTAAAGTTGTATTTCTGCAATTGTATAGAACTTTGCTGAGATTGTACTTATGTACGATTATGGTCTCTTTATCAAAGGAAGGATATATCTGTCATTGAGAGAGGGCAATGGAGGTTCATCAGACTGATTCCTGGGATGATAGATTTGCTTTAAGACGAGAGATTGAAGAAATTCAGGTGGGATGGTGGCACAATTGTTAGCACGGCTGCCTCAGTGCCAGGGACCCGGGTTCGATTCCCAGCTTGCATCACTGTCTGTGTGGAGTTTGCATGTTCTCCTGGTGTCTGTGTGGGTTTCCTCCAGGTGATCCAGATCTTCCCAAGTTCAAGGGTGTGTCGGATAGGGGGATTAGTTGGGTAAATGGGGTTATGGGATAAAGCGGGGGGTGGCCTGGGTAAGATGATCTGTCAGAGAGTCGAGGCCTTCTTGAAACTTATAAAATTCATAAAGGACATGACTGGCTGGATGGAGATACGTTGTTTGCTGGTGAGCCTGAGACCGGGGGCATAATCTCAGAATAAGAAATCAGTCATTAAGACTGAGATAAGGAGGAAAATCTACACTCAGAGGGTTGTGAACCTTTGGAGTTCTCTACCCCAAGCTCAATGGAAGCTCAATCTTTGAGCCTTTCAAGACAGAAATCGATACATTTCTGGATACCAATGACATCAAGGAAAATAGTGATAGCGTGAGAAAATGGCATTGATGTAGGTGATCAGCCGTGGTCTAACTGAATGGTGAAGTAGGTTTGATGTGCAGAATGGCCTATTCCTGCTCCTATATTCCTATGTTCTGATGTGTCACTGAAATTACAGCATGTGTCATCAATCACAACACAGTCATGTACCATTGGTAACTTCACATTCACTGCATCACCAGTCATATCACTGGAATGAATTTCTGTGACATTAAGGCCATATGATGTCAATGACACCAGAACAATTGACCATCATTGACATCACAACCACCTGCAATCTCTGTTATCACAACCAAATGTCAAATGACAAATAGCCATGTGTTATCTATAATATCACAGACAAGTCTAATCATGGGTCTGTACTCACACGTTCACATGCCACATGACTATGATGTCATTGATGACACATGAATTTTATGTGTCACATGACTGGTTTCATTGATGACAGGGCTATGATGTCATTGATGACATAATTTTGTTGTCACGAATGACATGGAGCTGTGATGTAATTGACGCATGATTTTGATGCCATTAATGACATGTCGGGGTCTGTAATGTTATCTGCTATCATTGATATCATACCCCTAAGGCATCAATTGAATCACAGCCATCTTGTCACTGACTTCAGACCTATGTACCATCAGTGATATCATAGCCACGTAACATCAGCAGTGACATTCCAACTACCCGCCATCTTTGATATTACATCAATGTGTCATCAGTGACATCACAGCCAGGTGACATCAGTTACATCACTGTCACATGAGATCAGTGATATTGCAACCGATTATAATCAATGACATTACATAATGTTTCTTACAGTAACATCATATTCATCTGCACCGAGTGACATCGCATCCTTGGGTCATCATTGACAAAGCAGGAATAGGACAGAGAGAAACATTAGTTTCAATTGCTCTCGCTGAGGGATTGCATGGGCTTTGCAGGCTCAATGCTCTCCTTCTGTACTGTGATCATTCCATGACCTAATGTGACATCTTTCACATCATAATCATGTCAATGCCTTCAATAAAATTGCATTCAAGTGTCTACAATGTTCCTTCAATGACATCATAGCACCATGTCATTAATGGCATCAAAATCATGCGTCAATGACATCACAGCTCCATGTCATTCGTGACAACAAAATTATGTCATCAATGACATCATAGCCCTGTCAGCAATGAAACCAGTCATGTGACACATAAAATTCATGTGCCATCAATGACATCATAGTCATGTGGCATTAGCGACATCAGATGGGCACAAAACAATGTGTTCCTGGAGCCTAGTGATTTGTGAGCTCCGACAGGATTACTATGACTGGGCTTCTGGTATTGGGCTATTTTAAACAGTGTTTTCAAAGCTTGTTCTTACACCAGGGAGATTAAGAACTGTTGTAAATGTACAAATATTTGTGAGCAGGCCAATGAAAGGATAATCATCTCCTGTACGAGAGTAGCATTTCCTGAAAATGTTTAGTGAGGGGATCTTCTGAATTTGAAATAAGCATCTGGTTAGTTGTCTGTTTGATTATTGACACTGCGCTTAGAAACAATCATGAGTTGTGCCTGTTGTATAGTCAGTGCCTCTGGTTTTCAGAAATAAATCAAAGAAACTTATAAAGTTAATCACATCAATTGTTTATTTTGTTGCCAAATGGAAAAAGGACAAAATGTGTAATGTCGGGGTCTGTACTCACACATTCATTGTGTGAAATAAGAGGTCACTTTTTGTTAACTCTGAGCGCTGGGATCTTTTTGACAGCTGGTGTATTCAGAACCCGCACCATGTCTACAAGCAATCAGATGAGCCCAGCTGAGCTCTGTGACAAAATGCAATCAGGTGCAGATGTGTACAACATAAGCATAGCAGCAGTGAGGAGGAAAATATCTGCCTTGCTGGAACAATTAAAACTGACCAAATTTTCAAATGCTACACCAAAAATCTATCTTTTTGCAAATGCACATGCCACAAACACCTAGCTCCATCAGTGTGATCCCTTATCATTTTAGTTGCATGTTTACATCAATATCCAAACATGGGAAACACAATGAAAAGGGCTGGCAGTGTGTGCTATATACTGAATTTATGTGACAGCTACAGAAATGACTCCAGCAGTCATCAGAGCAGCAGAACCATGTACATGAATTGGAAGATATTTCCATTTCTTTATAAACAATCAGTTGGATCAATGCTCACTACAGCCACATCATTTCAATGCAGTCCCTCTGCTTGTGGCTACATAACATTCCCTGAACTATAATAAATTTATTTAAATTTATTACAGCATTTTTAAAAAAATAATCCAGTCTTAATACAGCTCACCAACAAAAAAAACATAATCGTTTTGAAGCTGAATTTTAAGCATTATTTTTGGGTGTTTTGCTGGACATACTTCTGAAGATCAGAATTTAAAGCTCAGACTCAAATTCTTCACATTTAATTACTGAATTATTTTTTCATGAGGGACTTACTCGCAACTCACTGGACATTGCATGTTGAAAGCACATTCTCAGAATACAGCCAGAATTATTCTCCCTTGTGGGGCCCAAGTTTTGCCTTACAGTTTGACTGAATGTTTAACAATATTTTCAAACGCGAAAGAAATTTAAAAACTAATATGTAATACTGCTCACCTTTCAAAATGATTTATATTCGCAACACCCTTTGGATAACAGGCAACAAATACTTTGTTTCATCCATCCTGTATTCCTTGTTATTCCTCTCTTTCTCTCTCATTCCCTCTATCTTCATTCTCTGTTGCTAGACCTCTAAGACATATTGTGGAATCGTTCCTTCTGTAGTTCAACCTCAGAACGTATTTTTCAAATAAATTGATTCAGTTTAGATTCCAAAATGCTGCATGTCAGACCTTTTGTATTAATGCATTTCCAGATCCATGTACTTTGACTCCTCCAACAAGCTGGATGCTGACGTTTGAAGATGCTGACTTTTCTCAGACAATCCTTGGTTATTATTTTGTCTGGAATCGGAATCACAAATTCCAACATCACCTCTCTGAGAGAGCACACTGCATTCAGCTCAAACAGCAGCCCAGACTAGCACTGCAAGCAGACTACACAATAAGCAATCGCTCAGCTCTTACCAGGGACGGGATTTTTTTTAAAATACATATCCTCGTGCTGCTGCAGTCTCACTAATATCCCATAGTGTGTCTGGGAGATGTTGTTTCTAGAAAGAGAAGATTATATATGTTTTCTGCTTTTTCTCCCCCACTGACATTGCACATCAGATTCCCCCGGAGGTGGATTCAGTGATGTCTGACCCGTTCAAATCACAAAATACACAAAGACAAACAGACACACTTACACACACACACACACACACATAAAGACATGCATGCTCAGAAGCACACACACATAGACAAATGCAAATGCAGAAATACTTAAAGACACACAAAGGCTCACATAAATATTCTCTTTCTCTCACGCTGCAATTACATAAACACAAAAACACAAACAAACGCACACAGAAAAACTCACACTGAAACACAGAAACACATTCTCACATGCACACACAGAAACACGCACTCACAGAAATACGCACTCACAGAAACATGCGCTCACAGAAACACGGCTCACAGAAACATGTGGTCACAGAAACACATTCTCACATGTACAAACAGAAACACGCACAAACAGAAACACGCACTCACAGAAACACATACTCACAGAAATATGTGCTCACAGAAACACATTCTCACATGCACAAACAGAAACACGCACTCAGAAATGCATTCTCATATGCACACACAGAAGCACATTCTCATGCACACACAGAAATACGCACACACAAAAACATGCACACAAGGAAATATGCACACACGGGAACATATTCTCACATACACATACAGAAACACGCACTCAGAATCACATTCTCACATGCACACACTGAATCAGGCACACATAAAAACATATTATCACACGCACACACAGAAACACGCACAGAGAGAAACACACACAGAAACACGCGCACACAGAAACACATTCTCAAACGCAAACACAGAAACATGCACTCACAAAACACATTCTCACATAGAAACACGCATTCACAGAAACACACTCAGAAAAACACACTTACAAAAAAACGCACTCACAGAGACACATTCTCTCAAAGAATTGTGGATCCATAGAAGCTCTACAGTACAGAAGAAGGCAATACGGCCTATCAAGTCTGCACCAACTCTCTGAAAGAGCATTTGACCCAGGCTCAACCTCCACCCGATCTTTGTATCCCTGCTCATTTACCAGGGTTAATCCACCTAATTTATACATCTTCAGACATTAAGGGGCAATTTAGCATGGCCAGTCCACCTAACCTGCACATCTTTGGACTGTGGGAGGAAACTGGAGCACCCAGAGGAAACCCAGACGGATACAGGGAGAATGTATAAACTCCACACTGGCAGTCTCCCAAGGGCGGAATCCCTGGTCCCTGATGCTGTGAGACAATAGTGCTAATGCACACAAAGACCCACAGATGCAAACATATACATACACACACACACACACACACACACACACACACACACACACACACACACATGAGCTGGCATATACATATCTTCATCCTGTACACACATGTCATACTCAGTTCAAACATTTCATTTTAGACATGAAACCTGAATTCCTGTTCCAATTCCATTAACAATCATTAAGATCCAATCCTGTTTATCTGGAGCACTTAGTACCTACTGAGGAATTATAAAGAGTGATTTTCCATCACTATGGTAACCAATACAAGGAGCACATTTTACAAATGTCTCCTGTTTCCTATCATTGTGTGTAGTTGTATTCTCATTTACCACAGATCATCAAATGTTCATTCTTCCCTTTTAGTTTCTACAGTTGTTTTTCTAAGAACAAGCTTTCTGAACCATCACTTTCCTGCCACAATTATTATTCTGACATCTTTCCTTAGCTCTCTGGTAATTCTGGTACAAAATCACTTCATGTCAGACATGCCAATTCTCAGAGAGTCTGTGTAATCTGCATAATCAATACACTGAAATAGAATTCGTGTAATCCCCATAATCAATACACTGAAATAGAGTCTGTGTAATCCCGGTAATCAATACACTGAAATAGAGAGCAACGTTTTACCATTTTATGCCTAAGTGCTGGGCGGACTTGAAACTAGGAGAGTTTTTAGCCCCCGCCCCCCCACACACATATGCACTCTGGCTGCAAAATTCTGACTAAATCTGTTGTTCGCTGCAGAAGCCGGTGGGTGGGGCTTAACTGCCCAAAAGCCTGCAGAGGGAGGTAGTGCGCGTGTGCAGGTCCCTAATGCTGCACATGCGCATTAGCAATAGCAAGGGTCTGACAGACAAAGAGAGAGCTGTCAGACCCCTGCTACAGAAAGCATCATAGAAACCCAACAGTGCAGAAGGAGGCTATTCGGCCCATCGAGTCTGCACCGACCACAATCCCACCCAGGCCCTACCCCCACATATTTGCCTGCTAATCCCTCTAACCTACGCATCTCAGGACTCTAAGGGGCAATTTTTAACCTGGCCAATCAACCTAACCCGCACATCTTTGGACTGTGGGAGGAAACCAGAGCACCCGGAGGAAACCCACGCAGACATGAGGAGAATGTGCAAACTCCACACAGACAGTGACCCGAGCCGGGAATCGAACCCAGGACCCTGGAGCTGTGAAGCAGCAGTGCTAACCACTGTGCTACCGTGCCGCCCACCGTAGGCTACTGTGCCGCTACCGTAGGCATCCTGAAGCAGCTCCCCTCACTGCAATCGCGGAGCCCCGCGGCCATAGATGCAGCCCCGCCTCCCCCCCCCACCGCTGAGACTGATTGCGGACCTTCTTCCTCCCCCACTGATTGTGGTCCCATTGCCTTCCCCCCACCAATCACTGCACAGTGGCAGCGAGCCCCTTCCCCCCATTACAGTCATAGAGGTTTACAGCATGGAAATAGGCCCTTCGGTCCAACTTGGCCATGCCGCCCTTTTTTTTTAAGCCCCTAAACTAATCCCTTTTGCCCGCATTTGGCCCATATCCCGCTATACCCATCGTATCCATGTAACTATCTAAATGCTTTTTAAAAGAGAAAATTGTACCCACCTCTACTACTACCTCTGGTAGTTTGTTCCAGACACTCACCCCCCTCTGTGTGAAACAATTGCCTCTCTGGACACTTTTGTATCTCTCCCCTCTCACCTTAAACCTATGCCCTCTAGTTTTACACTCCCCTACCTTTGGGAAAAGATATTGACTGTCTAGCTGATCTATGCCCCTCATTATTTTATAGCCCTCTATAAGATCACCCCTCAGTCTCCTACGCTCCAGAGAAAACAGTCCCAGTCTATTCAGCCTCTCCTCATAACTCAATCCATCAAGTCCCAGTAGCATCCCAGTAAATCTTATCTGCATTCTTTCTAGTTTAATAATATCCTTTCTATAATAGGCTGACCAGAATTGCACACAGTATTCCAAGTGTGGCCTTACCAATGTCTTGTACAACTTCAACAAGACATTCCAACTCTGACTGATGAAACCAAGCATGCCGAATGCCTTCTTCACCACTCTGTCCACCTGTGACTCCACTTTCAAGGAGCTATGAACATGTACCCTTGATCTCTTTGTTCTGTAACTCTCCCCAACGCCCTACCATTAACTGAGTAAGTCCTGCCCTGGTTCAATCTACCAAAATGCATCACCTTGCATTTGTCTAAATTAAACTCCATCTGCCATTCGTCAGCCCACTGGCCCAATTGATCAAGATCCCGTTGCAATTGGAGATAACTTTCTTCACTGTCCACTATGCCACCAATCTTAGTGACACCTGCAAACCATGCCTCCTATATTCTCATCCAAATCATTAATATAATGATAATAAATCATTAATATAAATGACAAATAACAGTGGACCCAGCACTGATCCCTGAGGCACACCGCTGTTCACAGGCCTCCAGTTTGAAAAACAACTCTTTACAACCACCTTCTGTCAAGAAGCCAATTTTGTATGCATTTAGATACCTCACCCTGGATCCCGTGGGATTTAACCATATGCAACAACCTACCATAAGGTACCTTGTCAAAGGCCTTGCTAAAGTCCATGTAGACAAAATCAACTGCATCTTACAAGTTAGCAAAGAATGAGCTGAAAAAGGGGCTTAGGAGAGCGAGGAGGGGACATGAGAAGTCCTTGGCGGATCGGATCAAGGAAAACCCCAAGGCTTTTTACTCTTATGTGAGGAATAAAAGAATGACCAGGGTGAGGTTAGGGCCGGTCAAGGACAGTAGTGGGAACTTGTATATGGAGTCAGTAGAGATAGGAGAGGTGATGAATGAATACTTTTTTTCAGTGTTCACCAAGGAGAGGGGCCATGTTTTTCAGGAAGAGAAGGTGTTACAGGCTAATAGGCTGGAGGAAATCGATGTTTGGAGGGAGGATGTCCTGGCAGTTTTGAATAAACTGAAGGTCGATAAGTTCCCTGGGCCTGATGAAATATATCCCAGGATTCTTTGGGAGGCAAGGGATGAGATTGCAGAGCCTTTGGCTTTGATCTTTGGGTCCTCACTGTCCACGGGGATGGTGCCAGAGGACTGGAGAGTGGCGAATGCTGTTCCTCTGTTTAAGAAAGGGAATAGCAATGACCCTGGTAATTATAGACCGGTTAGTCTTACTTCGGTGGTTGGTAAATTAATGGAAAAGGTCCTTTGGGATGGGATTTACGACCGTTTAGAAAGATGCGGATTAATCTGGGATAGTCAGCACGGATTCGTGAAGGGCAAGTCGTGCCTCACAAATTTGATTGAATTTTTTGAGGAGGTAACTAAGTGTGTTGATGAAGGTAGGGCAGTTGATGTCATATACATGGATTTTAGTAAGGCGTTTGATAAGGTCCCCCATGGTCGGCTTATGATGAAAGTAAGGAGGTGTGGGAGAGAGGGAAAGTTGGCCGATTGGATAGGTAACTGGCTGTCTGATCGAAGACAGAGGGTGGTGGTGGTGGATGGAAAATTTTCGGATTGGAGGCAGGTTGCTAGCGGAGTGCCGCAGGGATCAGTGCTTGGTCCTCTGCTATTTGTGATTTTTATTAATGACTTAGAGGAGGGGGCTGAAGGGTGGATCAGTAAATTTGCTGATGACACCAAGATTGGTGGAGTAGTGGATGAGGTGGAGGGCTGTTGTAGGCTGCAAAGAGACATAGATAGGATGCAAAGCTGGGCTGAAAAATGGCAAATGGAGTTTAACCCTGATAAATGTGAGGTGATTCATTTTGGTAGGACTAATTTAAATGTGGATTACAGGGTCAAAGGTAGGGTTCTGAAGACTGTGGAGGAACAGAGAGATCTTGGGGTTCATATCCACAGATCTCTAAAGGTTGCCACTCAAGTGGATAGAGCTGTGAAGAAGGCCTATAGTGTGTTAGCTTTTATTAACAGGGTGTTGGAGTTTAAGAGCCGTGGGGTTATGCTGCAACTGTACAGGACCTTGGTGAGACCACATTTGGAATATTGTGTGCAGTTCTGGTCACCTCACTATAAGAAGGATGTGGAAGCATTGGAGAGAGAGCAGAAGAGATTTACCAGGATGCTGCCTGGTTTGGAGGGTAGGTCTTATGAGGAAAGGTTGAGGGAGCTAGGGCTGTTCTCTCTGGAACGGAGGAGGCTGAGGGGAGACTTAATAGAGGTTTATAAAATGATGAAGGGGATAGATAGAGTGAACGTTCAAAGACTATTTCCTCGTGTGGATGGAGCTATTACAAGGGGGCATAACTATAGGGTTCATGGTGGGAGATATAGGAAGGATATCAGAGGTAGGTTCTTTACGCAGAGAGTGGTTGGGATGTGGAATGGACTGCCTGCAGTGATAGTGGAGTCAAGACACTTTAGGAACATTTAAGCGGTTATTGGATAGGCCCCACGAGCACACGAGGATGATAGGGAGTGGGATAGCTTGATCTTGGTTTCAGATAAAGCTCGGCACAACATCGTGGGCCGAAGGGCCTGTTCTGTGCTGTACTGTTCTATGTTCTATGTTCTATCTAACTTCTTAGTTACCCCTTCAAAAAACTCAATCAAATTTGTGAGACATGATTTTCCACTCACAAGGCCATGCTGACTGTCCCTAATCAGTTCTTGCGTCTCTAAATGGCAGAGCCATCAAGAGTATAGAAACACAGAGGGACCAAGGTGTGCAAGTCCACAAATCCTTGAAGGTGGCAACACAGGTGGAGAAGGTGGTGAAGAAGGCATATGGTATGCTTGCCTTTATAGGACGGGGTATTGAGTATAAAAGCTGGAGTCTGATGATGCAGCTGTACAGAACGCTGGTGAGGCCACATTTGGAGTACTGCGTCCAGTTCTGGTCGCCGCACTACCAGAAGGACGTGGAGGCATCAGAGAGAGTACAGAGAAGGTTGACCAGGATGTTGCCTGGTATGGAGGGTCTTAGCTATGAGGAGAGATTGGGTAAACTGGGGTTGTTCTCCCTGGAAAGACGGAGAATGAGGGGAGATCTAATAGAGGTGTACAAGATTATGAAGGGGATAGATAGGGTGAACGGTGGGAAGCTTTTTCCCAGATCAGTAGTGACGATCACGAGGGGTCACGGGCTCAAGGTGAGAGGGGCGAAGTATAACTCAGATATTAGAGGGATGTTTTTTACACAGAGGGTGGTGGGGGCCTGGAATGCGCTGCCAAGTCTGGTGGTGGAGGCAGACACGCTGACATTGTTTAAGACTTACCTGGATAGTCACATGAGCAGCCTGGGAATGGAGGGATACAAACGATTGGTCTAGTTGGACCAAGGAGCGGCACAGGCTTGGAGAGCCGAAGGGCCTGTTTCCTGTGTTGTACTGTTCTTTGTTCTTTGATAAATGCCTGTAGATCCTGTGTCTCAAAATACCTTCCAACAATTAGCCCCTCCCCCTTAGCCCGGCCTCATTAGCTCTGCTCTGCCCCATTAGCCTCACCCCACTGGCCCCTCCCCCATTGGCCCCTTTCCATTGGCCCCACCCCTGGCACTGCCCAGTGGACAGTGCCCAGGTGCCAGGGTGGCACTGCCAGTCTGGCACTGCCGAAGGCACATCCCCCCCTCTTGCCCTTGGCCTCCCCCAGGGGGCCCTCAATGGCCTACGGTTTGACTGGCGAGGGGAGAATGTTCATGGGGACTGTTCATGGGGAGCATGTCTATTCCTTGCCGGTGAGAACCATTCCTGGCAAGGTTAAAAAGGCAGCCAGGCCTGGATGATTGATCTCCAGGCTCACAAATGACATTGAAATGCTGACTTAAATAAACTTCAATAAATTAACCTGCCTCTTGCCCATTTCCAGTGAGAGGCTAACCACATTGGAAATCCTATTGTTGTCAAATGGCGCCGATCGTGAAAACCAACGCCAATCATGCTAATCGCTTTATGCCCCACTTTATGACTGCGTCGTGTCCAGAAATGGGTGCAATGCAATGGTAACATTCCAGCCATCCAGTCTGTGTAAACCCGATAATCAATCCACGGAAATAGAATTCGTATAATCCCCATAATCAATACACTAAAATAGAGTCTGTGTAATCCCGGTAATCAATACACTGAAATAGAGAGCAACATTTTACCATTTTATGCCTAAGTGCTGGGCAGACTTGAAACTGGGAGAGATTTTAGGCCCCCCCACCACCCATTTTATCATTTTTTGTCTAAGTGCTGGGCAGACTTGAAACTGGGGGAGTTTCAGATCTGTCATTTGGGCCGTTTTTAGGTCCGCCCATATGCACTCTGCCTGCAAAAATGTCAGCAAGTCCAATTCCGGCATAAGCCTGTGGGCGGGGCTTAGCGTGCCCAAAATCCTGCAGCTCCAATCGGAGCTTCCAACTGCGCATGCGCAGAAAAAAAGAAAATAATTCTGCTTTCCTGCCGGATAATGTTTCCCCCTGGTCCCCATGGACATTGGACCCCCCCCAACATTACTGACCCCCTTATTCCCATTATCCCCCCACCACCCACCGATCGCAGGCAGAGTGATCCTGCCCCCCCCTCAAAGAACAAAGAACAGTACAGCACAGGAAACAGGCCCTTCGGCCCTCCAAGCCTGTGCCGCTCCTTGGTCCAACTGGACCAATCGTTTGTATCCCTCCATTCCCAGGCTGATCATGTGACTATCCAGGTAAGTCTTAAACGATGTCAGCGTGCCTGCCTCCACCACCCTACTTGGCAGCGCATTCCAGGCCCCCACCACCCTCTGTGTAAAATACATCCCTCTAATATCTGAGTTATACTTCGCCCCTCTCACCTTGAGCCCGTGACCCCTCGTGAACATCACTTCTGATCTGGGAAAAAGCTTCCCACCGTTCACCCTATCTATCCCCTTCATAATCTTGTACACCTCTATTAGATCTCCCCTCATTCTCCGTCTTTCCAGGGAGAACAACCCCAGTTTACCCAATCTCTCCTCATAGCTAAGACCAGGCAACATCCTGGTAAACCTTCTCTGCACTCTCTCTAACGCCTCCATGTCCTTCTGGTAGTGCGGCGACCAGAACTGGACGCAGTACTCCAAATGTGGCCTAACCAGTGTTCTATACAGCTGCATCATCAGACTCCAGCTTTTATACTCCATACCCCGTCCTATAAAGGCAAGCATACCATATGCCTTCTTCACCACCTTCTCCACCTGTGTTGCCACCTTCAAGGATTTGTGGACTTGCACACCTAGGTCCCTCTGTGTTTCTATACTCCTGATGACTCTGCCATTTATTGTATAACTCCTCCCTACATTATTTCTTCCAAAATACATCACTTCGCATTTATCCGGATTAAATTCCATCTGCCACCTCTCCGCCCAATTTTCCAGCCTATCTATATCCTGCTGTATTGCCTGACAATGCTCTTCGCTATCCGCAAGTCCAGCCATCTTCGTGTCATCCGCAAACTTGCTGATTACACCAGTTACACCTTCTTCCAAATCATTTATATTTATCACAAATAGCAGAGGTCCCAGTACAGAGCCCTGCGGAACACCACTGGTCACAGACCTCCAGCCGGAAAAAGACCCTTCGACCACTACCCTCTGTGTCCTATGGCCAAGCCAGTTCTCCACCCATCTAGCCACCTCTCCTTGTATCCCATGAGCCTTAACCTTCTTAACCAACCTGCCATGTGGGACTTTGTCAAATGCCTTACTGAAATCCATATAGACGACATCCATGGCCCTTCCTTCATCAACCGTTTTTGTCACTTCCTCAAAAAACTCCACCAAATTTGTAAGGCACGACCTCCCTCTTACAAAACCATGCTGTCTGTCACTAATGAGATTGTTCCGTTCTAAATGCACATACATCCTGTCTCTAAGAATCCTCTCCAACAACTTCCCTACCACGGACGTCAAGCTCACCGGCCTATAATTTCCTGGGTTATCCCTGCTACCCTTCTTAAACAACGGGACCACATTCGCTATCCTCCAATCCTCAGGGACCTCACCCGTGTCCAAAGAAGCGACAAAGATTTCCGTCAGAGGCCCAGCAATTTCATCTCTCGTCTCCCTGAGCAGTCGAGGATAGATGCCATCAGGCCCTGGGGCTTTGTCAGTTTTAATGTTCCCTAAAAAACCTAACACTTCCTCTCTTGTAATGGAGATTTTCTCTAACGGGTCAACACCTCCCTCCGAGACACTCCCGGTTAACACGCCCCTCTCCTTCGTGAATACCGATGCAAAGTATTCATTTAGGATCTCCCCTATTCCCTTGGGTTCTAAGCATAATTCCCCTCCTTTGTCCCTGAGAGGTCCGATTTTCTCCCTGACAACTTTTTGTTCCTAACGTATGAATAGAATGCCTTAGGATTCTCCTTAATCCTGCCTGCCAAGAGCATCTCGTGACCTCTTTTTGCCCTTCTAACTCCCCGTTTGAGCTCTTTCCTACTCTCTCTGTATTCCTCCAGAGCTCCATCTGTTTTCTGTTGCCTGGACTTAACATCCGCCTCCCTTTTCATTTTAATCAGATCCTTTATTTCCCTGGTTATCCATGGCTCTCGAATCCTACCTTTCCGATCTTTCCTTTTTACAGGCACATGCCTATCCTGCAGCCTTATCAATAGTTCCTTAAAAGACTCCCACATGCCAGACGCGGACTTACCCTCGAACATCCTCTCCCAATCAACATCCACCAATTCCTGCCTAATCCGGCTATAGTTAGCACTGATCACAGGCAGCGTGATCCTGCTCCTTCCTCCCCCCCACCGATTGCAGGCAGAGTGGCAGTGCCCTCCCCCATCAGCATACCTGCAAGTACTCACTTACCTTCCCTTCAATGTTAACAAGCAAACTGCATTTAACTTGCTGGAATGCTCTCCCAAACTGCCTGCAGCTGATCTGCCCTAACAAGGGGCAGCTCCATAAAAACCACAAGGATGGACAGGCAGGCAGTTCAGGAAAAAATGCAAGAGGACAATGCAAGAGGCCAGCACCCAGATTCATGGAGGGCGACCTCAGCAGGTTGCTGGATACTGCAGAGACAAGTCGGAACACCCTCTTCCCCCACAGCAGGACGCAGACTTAGGGGAGATGACGGCAAAGCGGCATAGGAGGCAGTCGCTGCCTCAGTTGCTGCCTCAGTGCCGCAAAATGGTCAATGATCTCATCCGGGCATCAAGGGTGAGTGCTTAACCCCATCTCGCGTCTTCCCCCAAATCGCCCCCAGATCCCACCAACCCCAGCGCCCTGCATTCTTCCAGCTCCTGACACCCAAGTACCTCCTTCCTCCCCTTCCCGCTCCCCAAGTGTATCACTGCGCTTGCCCTCTGAGGGCTCTCCAGAAATCACGCCATCATTTCTTTCATGGTTCCTTCTGTCCCCACTGCAGGAGACCAATCATAACACTCGTTAGAGCGCGAAGACAGAGGATAGTGAGCCTCACCTCTGGGTCCTTACCCCCTTTGAAGAGCGGGTGCTGGAGCTGTCCAGGGAATGGGAGGTGTGGGCTGTCAGCAACAGCATGAGCACCTGTCAATCCTCCACTCAATTGAGGCAACTTCTCGGGGGCATGGGTTTTGGGTGCGAGGGGCAAGGTTTAAAAGAGATGTACGAAGCATGTTTATTAACACAAAGGTTGGTTGGTGCCTGAAACTCACTGCCGCGGGGTGGTCGTGGAAGCAGATACGATAGTGACTTTTAAGGGGCATCATGACAGATACATGAATGGGATGGGAATAGAGGCATATGGTCCCTGGAAGGGTAGGGGGTTACAATTCAGATGGGCAGCATGGTCGGTGCAGGCTTGAAGGGCCGAAGGGCCTGATCCTGTGATGTAATCTTCTTTGTGCTTTGTTCTATGTTCAATGGAGAAAGTGAGTCAAGTTTTTTGCATCCCAGATTCCTCTCCCTCCCTTGCACTTAACCTTGTGTCCTGTGTTGCAGGAACAGATCCGTACACCCCAGGGCCATCTGGCATCGCAGCCCCCAGTGCAGCTCCCGCCCATCCTGCCCCAGACACCTCGGGCGACTCCTCGGAGGATATGGATGAAGAGACTTCTGAGGGTAGCACCGTTTTGGCATCAGCGTCCACCTCACAATTCATCATCCCAAATACTCTCACTTCGGTGGGTGCAGATAGTGGTGAGGCTTCTGGGTCACTCTCTGGTGAGCACGACTGATAATGCACATCAGAGGGAGGGGGCAACATCCGAGGCCTCTGGCATGCGGGGGCCTGCTGGAGGCGAGGACTCAGCTGGTCCCAGGCTATATGCTGGGCCTCTGAGATCACTTCTCCCTCAGCTGCTGGGGATGCAGCAACAGAGCCAGGGAATAAAGGAGGGGCTGACGGCCATACTGGACCAACTGCGAGGCTGCTGGAAGGATTCCCAAAGCTTTCAGGCGGATCAGCTATTGCCTGTCTTGCGTGCCTCCCAGGCCAACACTGCAAGAGTGGCATCCACAATGGAAAGCCTGGGGCAGGGAATCCTCACCATCAGTGGCAGGCTCCAAGTGATGGCCGAGTCACAGCAGGCCAAAGCAGAGTCCCAATGGGCCGCAGCTGAGGGACTCAACAGGATTCTCGAGAGTTTGCACGAGACCTAGCGGGACAGCTCTAAGACACAGCGGGCTATGATAGCAGCCCTTGAGAATGTGGCCCAGTAGCAGAGGGCACTTGCTGCGGCCATTGACAGGTGGCCCTGACTCAGGTGGCCTTCGCAGAGGGCTCGACCACCATGGGTAGGACACAAGGGATCCTCCACGACTGGCAGAGCCAGATGACGCCGGAGCTTTCTGGAGCTCACTGTGGATACACCGCCGTCCCATGGAGTGACCCAGACCCACAGAAACCCCAGGGGAGGAGGAAGGGCTTGAGCCCATGCCAGGGCCTTCCAGCAAGGAGACTGTGGCTGTGGCTACACCTTCTGACTCCCCCACTTCCTGACACTGAGGCATCTCAGGGGCAGCGGGATGAAAAGGGTGTCATGGAAACGTCCCAGACACCTGGAAGCTAGCCAGGGCCCTTCAGGTTCAGGCCCTCCAGAGGACGCCCACCACGTGCATCATAGGCAATGGGGCGAGGTAGGCAGCTGGCCCCCTCCACCTCTGATGTATGTTCTGGGGGAGACACGAAGACGTAGTGGTAGGCCACGTAAGGTTGGGAAGTTGTAGTTGCACTAAAATGGCATGGGTGAAGGGCTGCACTAGTTAGATAGATTTTTAAGCACCTTAACGTTTTCATGTCAGAACTTCTTATTTAGACACTTTTACTGTAATCAATAAATGTCTTTTCACCACTCACCTGTGACTAATTTGTCTCAGATTAGCCTCGAACAGGAATCCTTTTCCCTTGACGGTCGCCGGAAGGATCCTTCACGTTGATGTCATAGAATCATAGAATCCTCACAGTGCAGAAGGAGGCCATTTGGCCCGTCGAGTCTGCACCGACAAACAATCCCACCTCAGGCCCTATCCCCACAACCCCACACATTTACCCCACTAATCCCTCTAATCTACACATCCCGGCATATTATGGGCTATTTAGCCTGGCCAACCAACCTAACCCACACATCTTTGAACAGTGGGAGGAAACCAGAGCACCCAGGGGAAACCCACGCAGACACGGGGAGAACGTGCAAACTCCACGCATTTACTGACCCAAGCCAGGATTCGAACCTGGTCCCTGGAGCTGTGAGGCAGCAGTGCTAACCACTGTGCCACTGTGCTGCCCATGTCAGTTGGGGAGGCCCCTCAATGCTGTGTCACAAAGAAAATGAAGCCATTGGTTTCCCAGAACACACGAGCGATTCCCTCCCCTCCCCCACCCCAACTGCCCCGGGGCCCTGTATGGGGTGAGGGAGAGGAGAGCGGGGTGAGGGAGGGGAGAGCGGGGTGGGGGAGAGGAGGTGATCCCTCACCCACTACACAGACGTGGGCATGTGCCAGCATGCATACGAAGCTCAGGGAGTCAACTAGTTTGCACCAGGGCATCATCATAATGGTGCTTAGCGAGTTGTCATCACCCTCCTGCCTGCCACAGAAACTCGCTAACACAGCATACCAGGCCCCACCACTCTGGTGTTACAATGTTGCAGGAGATAGTAGGACTTTGGGAGGGGGGGAATGGAACCCATTTGCACAAACACAAGCCCCTAGTTAGCGAAGCACCTGGTGATCTGGGCCTCCCTCGCCGCCCTTCCATGCCTCATTCTTGCTGCCAGCCCTCCAGCTCCTGGGTGGTCCTTCTCCTCTACCTCCTCCTCGTCCTCCTCTTCCTGCTGGGTGGTCTCCTCCCCAGCGACGCCCAGCTTGTTGGCCTCTACATCCTCCTCCTCCTCCAAAAGGTCTCCTCTGCGCCAGGTTGTGAAGGGGACAGCACACCAACACAATGCAGGAAGAAATCAGGGGGTTATATTGTAGGCACCTGAATTGCATTTTCAGGAGCCCTGCGCACCTCTCCACTATTGCGCGGGTGGCTACATGGGCCTCAATATACCAGGTCTCTCCATCAGTCACAGATGTTATCAGCCAAGTCTGAAGTGTGTAACCCATGTCACCCACGAGCCACCCCTGCAGCCTGGGCTCCTCCTCAAAGGCCTCCAGGATGTTTAGGCTCCTCAGAATAAAACTGTCATGCACGCTGCCGGGGTGTCTGGTGCGGAAGTGCATCATGTTCATCTTGTGGTCACAAACCAATTGAACATTTAGGGAGTGGAACCCCTTTCTATTGAACGGCACGGTAGCACAGTGGTTAGCACTGCTGCTTCACAGCTCCAGGGTCCCGGGTTCGATTCCCGGCTCGGGTCACTGTCTGTGTGGAGTTTGCACATTCTCCTCGTGTCTGCGTGGGTTTCCTCCGGGTGCTCCGGTTTCCTCCCACAGTCCAAAGATGTGCAGGTTAGGTTGATTGGCCAGGTTAAAAATTGCGCTTTAGAGTGCTGAGATGCGTAGGTTAGTGGGATTAGCGGGTAAATATGTGGGGGTAGGGCCTGGGTGGGATTGTGGTTGGTGCAGACTCGATGGGCCGAATGGCCTCCTTCTGCACTGTTGGGTTTCTATGATTTCTATGAACAATATTCATGGATTCATGGTCACCTTGAGGGCAACATGGATGCAATGTATCCCCGTAATGGCTGCCAATCATGCAGCCCAGACTTCCTGTTGGGTCTGGTCCAGGTGAAATTTGATATACTGGCCAGTCTGGGCATTCAGGGCACCTGTGACATCCTTGTGATTCCCTCCCCTCCCCCACCCCAACTGCCCCGGGGCCCTGTATGGGGTGAGGGAGGGGAGAGCGGGGTGGGGGAGAGCGGGGTGGGGGAGAGCGGGGTGGGGGAGAGGAGGTGATCCCTCACCCACTGCACAGACGTGGGCATGTGCCAGCATGCATACGAAGCTCAGGGAGTCAACTAGTTGGCACCAGGGCATCATCATAATGGTGCTTAGCGAATTGTCATCACCCTCCTGCCTGCCACAGAAACTCGCTAACACAGCATACCAGGTGTGGTGAACCATCGTTGGTTCCCACTGGATAGTGCTGAGCCAGGGGCTGGCCAGTACTACAAGGATTTACATATGTTACTGTTGGGTTGTGCTATTGTTACTGTTGGGGTTAGGGTGGGGTTGTTACACCTTTGTACTGTAATGTTGTGGCACATCCCAGTCGGGCTCCGCCTCCTGGGAGAGGTATAAGAGTCCCTGCTCTGGCCGGAACCCCTTCAGTCTGGGATAGTGTATATAAGTTCTGATAGCTTCATTACAGTAAATAAAAGCCTTTCATTTACTGAGCTTCAGGCCTCGTGTTTGAGTAGCGCATCACCAGGCCCCACCACTCTGTTGTTACAATGTTGCAGGAGATAGTCGGACTTTGGGAGGGGGGGGAAATGGAACCCATTTGCACAAACACAAGCCCCTAGTTAGCGAAGCGCCTGGTGATCTGGGCCTCCAGATGTCACATACATCTCCACTGGGGGTCTGGAAGGACAGTCATGATGTGGAGATGTCGGTGTTGGACTGGGGTGAACACAGTAAGAGTTTTAACCTGATCTTTAACCTGGTGTTGTTAAAACTCTTACTGTGGTCTGGAAGGAGTCAGTGGTATAAAAGTTCAGAGTGGCCGTCAATTTGACAGCCACCAAGAGTAGGTGCCCCCACGCCCCAAAGTGCCAGGTCCTGCAAAAGTGGCATAGGTGTTGCATTCTCTCCTTTCGGAGCGAGAGCCGTCGCGGCATACGGTGTCCAACATTTATTCAAACAACACTTGTATGCGAAACCTCCGGGGTCTCTGCTCCCTCCTTCTCCTGCGCATCCCCACCACCACCTCCCCCCCACACCCTGCAGCCCCCCCTCCCCCCCCCCCCCCCCCCCCCACCAGCCCCCCACCCCCGCCACCATGGGCAAATGGTGGCCACTTCCTGCTCCAGTGGCCGTCTCTTTCTACTCCTGCAAGTGGTAAGGCCTGGGCCTCCTCTGCCCACAATTCATTCTCTTGCTCCTCTCCCTCAGCTGCAACAGCAACCAAAAGAGCACCAAGGTCAATCGATTGCACCGCAAAAGCCATCTCTTCAGTCTGAAGTGGAGGGGTGGGGGAGTTTGGAGAAGAGGAGAAACACGTGGAGAGTTTAACGAACGCTGCTTGCCCCTAGCCCAGGAACATACACTGCTCATACTGCTCATCCCCCCCCCACCCTCATGCCCCCCATTCCCCACCCACATGCCCCCCACCAACACACCCTCCATTCCCCACCCACATGCCCGCAGCAACACAGCCCCCCCATTCCCCACCCATAGGCCCCCCACAAAAATAGCCCCCCCTCATCCTCCTCCCAGTAACACACACCAAGAACTCATGCAATAATGAGCACAGACACAGCTGCTTGAAACGTTCTGAGGTTGCAGCAGCACAATTTCAAGGGCTTTGGGCACATCCTGCAGCTGGAAGAGTGCTGCGTGCAACAGGAGCCAGCAGCATCCCCATGACCCAAGGTCAGTGCTGAGGCCTGGGTCCGAGCTGCAAATCGGATAGCAGACACCCTGCTGAGCAACAACCCCCCACCAACCTCCAAACATTCGCAGAGCCCTCCCAACTCAAAACGCAACATGGCCGCCATGAAAGGACCCCCCCCCCTCCCCCCCGTGAACAGCACGGAGCCATCTGACGGTAGGTACTTACCTCCTCACAAACCCTGACTGATAGAGTGCCCAAATCAGACTTTTATCGAGCATGTCTGTTCGAGACTGATTCCGGATTGGGTGAACAAAGAACAAAGAAAATTACAGGACTGGAACAGGCCCTTCGGCCCTCCAAGTCTGTACCGACCATGCTGCCCGACTTAACTAAAATCCCCTATCCTTCCAGGGACCATATCCCTCTATTCCCATCCTATTCATGTATTTGTCAAGATGCTCCTTAAAAGTCACTACCGTATCCACCTCCACTAGCTCCCCCGGCAACGAGTTCCAGACACCCACTACTCTCTGTGTACAAATTCTGCCTCGTACATCTCCTTTAAACCTTGCCCCTCGTACCTTAAACCTGTGCCCCCCCAGTAATTGAATCTTCCACCCTGAGAAAAAGCTTCTGACTATCCACACTGTCCATGCTTCTTATAATCTTGTAGACTTCTATCAGGTCTCCCCTCAACCTCCGTCGTTCCAGTGAGAACAAACCAACTTTCTCCAACCTCTC
The DNA here is from genome assembly GCF_964213995.1 of Mustelus asterias. Taxonomy (NCBI): domain Eukaryota; kingdom Metazoa; phylum Chordata; class Chondrichthyes; order Carcharhiniformes; family Triakidae; genus Mustelus; species Mustelus asterias. The sequence continues at coordinate 75,273,074 of NC_135804.1, read as the reverse complement.
CTCATAGCTAATGCCCTACATACCAGGCAACAGCCTGGTAAATCTTTTCTGTACCCTTTCCAAGGCCTCCACATCCTTCTGGTAGTGTGGCGACCAGAATTGAAAACTATATTCCAAGTGCGGCCTAACTAAGGTTCTATAAAGCTGCAACATGACTTGCCAATTTTTAAACTCAATGCCCTGGCCGATGAAGGCAAGCATTCCATATGTCTTCTTGACTACCTTCTCCACCTTCTTTGTCACTTCAGTGGCCTGTGTACCTGTACACGTGAATATGGTGGTAAAGGCAGACGTGCTGGTAAGGTGGGACGTGCAGCTCATTAAGTGGATTGCAATAGATGCAAAAATATTAAAATTGGTGTTGCGCCCATTTTAGCAGGTTCCTAGTTGCGGCCATTTTCAGGCCTTGGTAAAGTGCAAACTGGGGTGGAAGCCGGTGCAGATCGCGCCATTCATCTCACATCCGACTTTTCCAATTCTATGCGATGGTAAGACCGCCCCCACAGAGTCTGTGTAATCCCAATCATCAGTACACTGAAATAGAATCTGTGTAATCCCCTTAATCAATACACTGAAATAGAGGGCAGCATTTTACCATTTTATGTCTAAGTGCTGGGCGGACTTGAAACTGGGAGAGTTTCAGATCCGTCTTTTGGGTGTGTCTTTAGGCCCTCCCCCCACCCCCGCGCAACAATAAACACTCTGGCTGCAAAATTCTGAGTAAGTCTTTTGCTCGCTGCAGAAGCCGGTGGCCGGGTCTTAATATGCCCAAGAGCCTGCAGAGGGAGGTAGTGCGCATGTGCAGGTCCCTGATGCTGCACATGTGCATTAGCAAAAGCAGGGGTCTGACAGACAAAGAGAGAACTGTCAGACTCCTGCTACTGCAGACAACCTGAAACACCTCGCACCCCTGCAATCACGGGGCCAGACCCTGGGGACCCCCTGCTGCCCAGGTAAATTGCAGACCTCCTAACTCCCCTACAAATAACGGACCCGCTGCCCTCCCCCCACCAATCACGCAGAGTGGCAGCAGGCCCCCTTCCCCCATTAGCCCTGCCCTGCACAGGCCTCTCCCTTTTAGCCCCGCCTCCACTGGCCCCTCCCACAATTAGCCGCACACCCACTGGCCCCTCCATCATTGGCACACCATCTGGCTCTGCCTAGTAGGCATTGCTTAGGTGCCAAAGTGGCATTGCCAGTCTGGCACTGCCCAAGGGGCACCCCCCCACTTGCCCTCGGCCTCCCTGGGGGGCTTCAATGGCCCCCGCTTCCACCGGAGAGGCCAAGTCGGCCTATTTCCGCCGAGAGGCCGGAGAGGACCATGCCGGAAATCCTATTGTCGTAAAATGGCACCAGAGATGAAAATCGTCACAAATGACGCTAATCGCTTTACACCCCACTTTAAGAACGCGTCGCATCCAAAAACAGTCAAAACGCGATGGTAGAAGCATGGGCACAGAGTCTGTGTAATCCCGATAATCAACACACCGAAATATCGAGTCTGCGTAATCCCGATAATCAATAGACTGAAATACAGAGACTGCATAATCCCGATAATCAATACACTGAAATAGAGTCATAGAGTCATAGAGGTTTACAGCATGGAATCAGGCCCTTCGACCCAACTTGTCCATGCCGCCCTTTTTATTAAACCCCAAAGCTAGTCACATTTGGCCCATATCCCTCTATACCCATCTTATCCGTGTAACTGTCTAAATGCTTTTTAAAAACAAAATTGTACCCGCCTCTACTACTACCTCTGGCAACTTGTTCCAGACACTCACCACCCTCTGTGTGAAAAAATTGCCCCTCTGGACCCTTTTGTATCTCTCTCCTCTCACCTTAAACCTATGGCTCCCCTACCTTTGGGAAAAGATATTGACTATCTAGTTGATCTATGCCCCTCATTATTTTATAGCCCTCTATAAGATCACCCCTCAGCCTCCTACGCTCCAGAGAAAAAAGTTCTACTCTATCCAGTCTCTCCTTTTCACTCAAACCATCAAGTCCTGGTAGCATTTTAGTAAATTTTTTCTGCTCTCTTTCTAGTTTAATAATATCCTTTCTATAATAGGCCAACCAGAACTGTATGCAGTATTCCAAGTGTGGCCTTACCAATGTCTTGTACAACTTCAACAAGATGTCCCAACTCCTGTATTCAATGTTCTGACCAATGAAACCAAGCATGCTGAATACCTTCTTCACCACTTTGTCCACCTGTGACTCCACTTTCAAGGAGCTATGAACATGTATCCCTAGATCTCTTTGTTCTGTAACTATCCCCAACGCCCTACCATTAACTGAGTGAGTCATGCCCTTGTTCAATCTACCAAAATGCAACAGCTCGCATTGATCTAAATTAAACTAAATTAAACTAAACTTAGGACTGCACGGTAGCACAGTGGTTAGCACTGCTGCTTCACAGCTCCAGGGACCTGGGTTCGATTCCCGGCTTGGGTCACTGTCTGTGTGGACTTTGCACATTCTCCTCGTGTCTGCGTGGGTTTTCTCCGGGTGCTCCGGTTTCCTCCCACAGTCCAAAGATGTGCGGGTTAGGTTGATTGGCCATGCTAAAATTGCCATTAGTGTCCTGAGATGCGCAGGTTAGAGGGATTAGTGGGTAAATATGTAGGGATATGGGGGTAGGGCCTGGGTGGAATTGTGGTCGGTGCAGACTTGATGGGCCGAATGGCCTCTTTCTGTATTGTAGGTTTTTGATGATTTCTATGAAATTCCATCTGCCATTCGTCAGCCCACTGGACCAATTGATTAAGATCCCGTTGCAATCCGAGATAACTTTCTTCACTGTCCACTATGCCACCAATCTTGGTGTCATCTGCAAACTTACTAACCATGCCTCCTATATTCTCATCCAAATCATTAATATAAATGACAAATAACAATGGACACAGTACTGATCCCTGAGGCACACCGCTGGTCCCAGATCTCCAGTTTGAAAAACAACCCTCTACAACCACCCTCTGTCATCAAGCCAATTTTGTATCCATTTAGTTACCTCACCCTGGTCTGTGTAATCCCCAAATTCAATACACTGTAATAGAGCCTGTGTAATCCTGATAATCAATACACTCAAATAGAATCTGTGCAATCCGATAATCAATAGACTGAAATACCAAGTCTGTATAATCAATACTCTGAAATTGAATCCCGATAATCAATAGACTGAAATAGAGTCTGTGTAATCCTGATAACCAATACACTGAAATACAGAAGGCCTGATTTTACCATTGTGTCACGCCCGTTTTCGGGCACGAAAACTTGGTAAAGTCGGGCGTGAGGTGATTAGCGCGATCTGCGCCCGCGTCCGTGCAGATGTCCACTTTACCAAGGCCATGATCCAAACCGCGCCTGGAACGAGCGCAATGGCGATTTAAATGCATTTGTATGCATTTAAATTGAATTAATGGGCTGCCTGCCCAACTTTACCAGCATTTCCCCCTTTACCATTGTGTTCACGTGTCCAGCGCGAAACAGACATGCTCGGCAAAGGTCTGTTTCGGGCGCTCCAGCTTCTGAAGAGGTAAGTTCAGAGCTTCCAACGACTCTCTGACTCAGATCGGTGGTGGAGGCCCGGGGGGAGGGGAGGCGGGCCAGATCATTCTCTGGTGGTGGGGGGAGGAGGAAGGAGGCCCGATTGTTCTCTGGTGGGGAGGGGGGGGAGGGGAGGAGGAGGGAGGCCTGATCGTTCCCTGATGGGGGGTCGGAGGAGGAGAGAGGCCAGATCATTCTCTGGTGGGGGGCAAGGGAGGAGGGAGGTGGGTCCGATGTATCTCTGGTGGGGAGGGAGGGAAGGGATGGGAGGCCCAATTGCTCTCTGGTGATGGGGGGAGGGGGGATGGAGGCCTGATCGCTCTCTGGTGGAAGGGAGGGGGGAGGGAGGCCAGATCGCTGTCTGGTGGTGGTGATGTGGGGGAGGGAGGCCTGATCATTCTCTGTTTGGGGGAGCGGGAGGTGGGAGGCCAGATGGATCTCTGTGTTGGTCGGGACGAGGGGGGGGGCAGGGAAGGACTGCTGCCATGCTGCGGATGATTGGTGGAGGGGAAGGGGGGCAGGAGGTCGCGATCGGTTTGGGTAGCGGTGGGGTGGGTGGATAAGGGGAACAATTATGTTGTGGGGGTGGGGCGATATCAGAGGGGGTCATTGCTTCCGCTTTTTGCTCCTGGGCTGCCTTCTGGTAGGACAAAGAACAACAAAGAACAGTACAGCACAGGAAACAGGCCCTTCGGCCCTCCAAGCCTGTGCCGCTCCTTGGTCCAACTTGACCAATCGTTTGTATCCCTCCATTCCCAGACTGCTCATGTGACTATCCAGGTAAGTCTTAAACGATGTCAGCGTGCCTGCCTCCACCACCCTACTTGGCAGCGCATTCCAGGCCCCCACCACCCTCTGTGTAAAAAACATCCCTCTAATATCTGAGTTATACTTCGTCCCTCTCACCTTGAGCCCGTGACCCCTCGTGAACGTCACTTCTGATCTGGGAAAAAGCTTCCCACAGTTCACCCTATCTATACCCTTCATAATCTTGTACACCTCTATTAGATCTCCCCTCATTCTCCGTCTTTCCAGGGAGAACAACCCCAGTCTACCCAATCTCCCCTCACAGCTAAGACCCTCCATACCAGGCAACATCCTGGTAAACCTTCTCTGCACCCTCTCCAACGCCTCCACGTCCTTCTGGTAGTGCGGCGACCAGAACTGGACGCAGTACTCCAAATGTGGCCTAACCAACGTTCTATACAGCTGCATCATCAGACTCCAGCTTTTATACTCTATACCCCGTCCTATAAAAGCAAGCATACCATATGCCTTCTTCACCACCTTCTCCACCTGTGTTGCCACCTTCAAGGATTTGTGGACTTGCACACCTAGGTCCCTCTGTGTTTCTATACTCCTGATGACTCTGCCATTTATTGTATAACTCCTCCCAACATTATTTCTTCCAAAATGCATCACTTCGCATTTATCCGGATTAAACTTCATCTGCCACCTCTCCGCCCAATTTTCCAGCCTATCTATATCCTGCTGTATTGCCCGACAATGCTCTTCGCTATCCGCAAGTCCAGCCTTATCCGCTTTTTGCGGCCCGGGAGCGACGTGACGGGGGCACGTTTTTCAATTTATTTTCCACTGCACATGCGCAGTTCAAAGCTCCAATCAGAGCTGCTGCGATTTGGGCACGATAAGCCCCGCCCACAGCACGATTCAGACTCACAATTTTTTTTTCAGGCTAAGTGCGTTTGGGGGCATCTGAAAGCAGATTTCCAAGTCAGATCTGAATTGTGCCCAGATTCAGCACTTGGAATCACAATGATAAAATCAGGTCCTACGTGATCAATACTCTGAAATAGAGTCTGTGTAATCCCGATAATTAATACACTGTAATAGAGTCTGTGCAATCCCCAAAATCAATACATGTAGTAGTGTCTGTGTAATCCCCCTAATCAGTACATTGAAATAGAGTCGATGTAATCCCCCTAATCAGTATGCTGAAATAGAGGGCCTTATTTTACTATTGTGTCATGCCCGTTTTCAGGCACGGAAACATGGTAAAGTCGGGTGTGAGGCCATTAAGACGATCCACTCCCGCATCCGCGCAGATGGCCACTTTACCAAAACCCAGGAATGGCCGTGACCCAATTCGCGCCCAGAATGGGTGTAAGGCCAGACCATTCTCTGTGGGGGGGAGGGGGGGGGGGGCTGGGGGGAGAGGAGGGAGGTGGGTAAGATGTATCTCTGGTGGGTGGGGGGGGAAGGCCCGATCGCTCACTGGTGGGGGGTGGGGGGGCAGATGGATCTCTGGTGGGGGGCGGAGGAGGGTGCAGGGGTTCCACTGCCACTCTGCGGGCGATCGGTGGGGGGGGGGGGGGAAGGGGACAGGGGGTTGTGATTGGTCTGGGTAGCGGGGGGGGGTGGGTGGATAAGGGAGACAGTGATGTCTGTGGAGGCCATCGCTGCCGCGTTTCGCTCCTGGGCCGCTTTCTCCGCTTTCTGTGACCCGGGAGTGATCTGACACGGGCGTGCTTTGTCAAATTTGTTTCTAACTGCACATGCGCAATTCAGAGCTCCGATCGTTTCGGGCACGATAAGCCCCGCCCACAATGCGAATGGGACCCGCGATTTGTTTTTCAGGTTAAATGTGTATGGGGCGCCTGAAAGCAGATTTCCAAGTCGGATCTGAATTACGCCCAGATTCAGCACTTCGAATGAAAATGGTAAAATCAGGCCCAGAGTGTATGTAATCCAGATAATCAATACACCGAAACAGTCTGTGTAATCCCCATAAACAATACAGTAAAATACAGAGTCTGTGCAATTCCCAAAATCAATACTCAAATAGAGTCTGTGTAATCCTGATAATCAATATAATGTAACAGAGTCTGTGTAATCCCCAAAATCACTGGACTGAAATAGAGACTGTGTAATCCCCAAAATCAATAGACTGAAATAGAGTCTGTGTAATCCTGATCATCAGTTCAATGTAATAGAGTCTGTAAAATACCCATAATCAATACACTGAAATAGAATCTGCATAATCCCCATAATCAATACATTGAAATAGAGTCTTTGTAATCCCGATAATCAATACACTGAAGTACAGAGACTGCGTAATCCCGATAATCAATAGACTGAAATAGGGTCTGTGTAATCCCAATAATCAATACACTGAAATAGATTCTGTGTAATCCCCATAATCAATACTCTGAAATATAGTTTCTGTGTAATAATAATCAATACACTGTAATAGAGTCTGTGTAATCCTTGCCTCCTGGACTTGCGGGCTATCCTGTCTGGAGACAATACACATCTCTTTAACCTGTGCTTAATGCTCCCTCCACCCACATTGTCTGTATCTTTAAGGTCTGATTGGCTGTAGAGATTTGCATTCTAATCAGTATTCTGTAACTTGATTTTGTGTCTCTGTGCCCTGTTTGGGAGCACATTTCCACTCCATCTGACGAAAGAGCAGCGCTCCGAAAGCTAATGGTATTTGCTACCAAATAAACCTGTTGGACTTTGACCTGGTGTTGTTAAAACCCTTGCTGTTTATAACACACATTTTATTGAAGGTGGTATTAATGTTCAGTAAATCTCCTTTAGATTGTGACTCTCGCAGTAGTACTGCACTTTGCCTAGTCAGTGGACTCTGCCTGATTTTAATATTTAAATTAAATTTCCCATCGTGAAGGCAGGTTATAACTTCAAAGTTTGACAAGTATAGTTGTTATCTCACAATCCAACTCACTGACCGGAATTTTATGGCCATTCACGCTGGCAGGATGTTCCCATCCCATTGCGGTGATTTGGTTGGGCCTCGCTGCAGTGGGAGTGAGGCTTCAATGGCCGGTAAGATCGCACCCATTATTTTTCCCCTGTGTGCATAAAAAGTTTGCTGAATTAATTTCAAAATGAGATGACATCTGAAAACAGGAAAACCATTGAGACATTTAATCTTTTTAAATTACGGATGTATGTGAGAAAGAATAATCAACACATTAACTATAGGCTTCATTGGATGCAGCTACATGTAGTTATTGATGTGACGTATCCCACCTACCAGGAAGGTTTATTGATGGGATTGTAACAGATTGAGATAATTGGAGACTGCCTTATTAGGTTTCGACTTAAAAGCAGCATGTAGATCTGGTGAGCTCTGTATTCCAAAGGTGCATCATAAATGAGAAATCTGTCACTAACAAATGGTAGTCAACTTTCTGTGGTTGGCTATGCATAGCAAATGAGTATATTGTTTGATTTCAATATTTATTTTGAATGCATTAGTTGATGAGAGTAGTTTGCAAAATGCTGACACCAATTTCCTTTGTGCCGGAATATGGGCTGAATAAATTAGAAAATGGATCTGAAATGGACCCCCTGATGTTTGATATGCTGCATAATATTAATACAAAGTGAAAAGATCGTATTTCATTACACATCCCATGTGACGTGTGTTGCGAAGGACGGCTATTTGGTAAAAGTGAGTCCTCGGAAAAAAGTGTGAGAAAAATTGCTCTTGCCATTGTTGACTATTTGAAAAGCTGGGATAGTGATGCGCTATCAATAAGGCGAAAGACTACCGGTGTGCCAATACAAGTGTAGACTTTTATTCACAACAGAATCAGGAGCAGATCCCAACAAATAACCGACCTGAACTGAACAAGGGGGAGGACACAGCCACCTTTATACTAGGTGCCGAGGGGAGGAACCAAACCGGGAGGGGATGTGTCCAGGTATGACAAACACACAACAGTGGTCCATATAGGACAAAGGCAAAACTGAGGTCCACCACAGATAGAAAGATTTTTGGTCTTTCAGGGAATTAAGGGATATGGGAGTGACCAGGATATTGGAGTCAAAGCCCAAGATCAGCTATGATCGTATTGAATGGTGGACCAAAGAACAAAGAACAGTACAGCACAGGAAACAGGCCCTTCGGCCCTCCAAGCCTGTGCCGCTCCTTGGTCCAACTAGACCAATCGTTTGTATCCCTCCATTCCCAGGCTGCTCATGTGAATATAGAACATAGAACATAGAACATTACAGCGCAGAACAGGCCCTTCGGCCCACGATGTTGCACCGACCAGTTAAAAAAAAAACTGTGACCCTCCAACCTAAACCAATTTCTTTTCGTCCATGAACCTATCTACGGATCTCTTAAACGCCCCCAAACTAGGCGCATTTACTACTGATGCTGGCAGGGCATTCCAATCCCTCACCACCCTCTGGGTAAAGAACCTACCCCTGACATCGGTTCTATAACTACCCCCCCTCAATTTAAAGCCATGCCCCCTCGTGCTGGATTTCTCCATCAGAGGAAAAAGGCTATCACTATCCACCCTATCTAAACCTCTAATCATCTTATATGTTTCAATAAGATCCCCTCTTAGCCGCCGCCTTTCCAGCGAAAACAATCCCAAATCCCTCAGCCTCTCCTCATAGGATCTCCCCTCCATACCAGGCAACATCCTGGTAAACCTCCTCTGCACCCTCTCCAAAGCCTCCACATCCTTCCTGTAATGTGGGGACCAGAACTGCACACAGTACTCCAAGTGCGGCCGCACCAGAGTTGTGTACAGTTGCAACATAACGCTACGACTCCTAAATTCAATCCCCCTACCAATAAACGCCAAGACACCATATGCCTTCTTAACAACCTTATCTACTTGATTCCCAACTTTCAGGGATCTATGCACACATACACCTAGATCCCTCTGCTCCTCCACACTATTCAAAGTCCTCCCGTTAGCCCTATACTCAACACATCTGTTATTCCTACCAAAGTGAATTACCTCACACTTCTCCGCATTAAACTCCATCCGCCACCTCTCGGCCCAACTTTGCAACCTGTCTAAGTCTTCCTGCAAACTACGACACCCTTCCTCACTGTCTACCACACCACCGACTTTGGTGTCATCAGCAAATTTGCTAATCCACCCAACTATACCCTCATCCAGATCATTAATAAATATTACAAACAGCAGTGGCCCCAAAACAGATCCCTGAGGTACACCACTTGTAACCGCACTCCATGATGAATATTTACTATCAACCACCACCCTCTGTTTCCTATCCGCTAGCCAATTCCTGATCCAATTTCCTAGATCACCCCCAATCCCATACATCTGCATTTTCTGCAGAAGCCTACCATGGTGAACCTTATCAAACGCCTTACTAAAATCCATATATACCACGTCCACTGCCTTGCCCCCATCCACCTCCTTGGTCACTTTCTCAAAAAACTCAATAAGGTTAGTAAGGCACGACCTACCTGCCACAAAACCATGCTGACTATCACCTATCAATTCATTACTCTCCAAATAACTATAAATCCTATCCCTTATAATTTTTTCCAACATCTTGCCGACAACAGAAGTGAGACTCACCGGTCTATAATTCCCGGGGAAGTCTCTGTTCCCCTTCTTAAACAATGGGACAACATTCGCTAACCTCCAATCTTCTGGTACTATACCAGAGGCCAACGACGACCTGAAGATCAGAGCCAGAGGCTCTGCAATCACTTCTCTTGCCTCCCAGAGAATCCTTGGATAAATCCCATCCGGACCAGGGGATTTATCTATTTTCAGACCCTCCAGAATATCCTGCACATCCTCCTTATCAACTGTAATACTGTCTATTCTACTCCCTTGCAACCCAGTGTCCTCCTCAGCTATATTCATGTCCCCTTGCGTGAACACCGAAGAGAAATATTGGTTCAATGCTTCACCAATCTCCTCCGGTTCCACACATAACTTCCCTCTGCCATCTATAACTGGCCCTAAACTTGCCCTAACCAACCTTCTGTTCTTGACATACCTATAGAACGCCTTAGGATTCTCTTTAACCCTATCCGCCAAAGTCTTCTCATGTCCCCTTTTAGCCCTTCTAAGCTCGCTCTTCAACTCCCTCTTAGCCAATCTAAAGCTTTCTAGTGCACTACCCGAGTGCTCACGTCTCATCCGAACATAAGCCTCCTTTTTCTTTTTAACCAACAAAGAAACTTTTTTGGTGCACCACGGTTCCCTAGCCCTACCAATTCCTCCTTGCCTGACAGGGACATACCTATCACAGACTCGCAGTAGCTGCTCCTTGAAAAAACTCCACATGTCGGACGTTCCCAGTCCCTGTAATCTCCTAGTCCAACCTATGTTTCCTAATTCTCTCCTAATAGCCTCATAATTACCCTTCCCCCAGCTAAAACCATTGGCCCGAGGTTCATGCCTATCCCTTTCCATCACTAAGGTGAACGTAACCGAATTGTGGTCACTATCACCAAAATGCACACCAACTTCCAAGGTAAGTCTTAAACGATGTCAGCGTGCCTGCCTCCACCACCCTACTTGGCAGCGCATTCCAGGCCCCCACCACCCTCTGTGTAAAAAACGTCCCTCTGATGTCTGAGTTATACTTCGCCCCTCTCAGCTTGAGCCGTGACCCCTCGTGATCGTCACCTCCGACCTGGGAAAAAGCTTCCCACTGTTCACCCTATCTATACCCTTCATAATCTTGTATACCTCTATTAGATCTCCCCTCCTTCTCCGTCTTTCCAAGGAGAACAACCCCAGTCTACCCAATCTCTCCTCATAGCTAAGACCCTCCATACCAGGCAACATCCTGGTAAACCTTCTCTGCACTCTCTCCAATGCCTCCACGTCCTTCTGGTAGTGCGGCGACCAGAACTGGACGCAGTACTCCAAATGTGGCCTAACCAGCGTTCTATACAGCTGCATCATCAGACTCCAGCTTTTATACTCTATACCCCGTCCTATAAAGGCAAGCATACCATATGCCTTCTTCACCACCTTCTCCACCTGTGTTGCCACCTTCAAGGATTTGTGGACTTGCACACCTAGGTCCCTCTGTGTTTCTATACTCCTGATGACTCTGCCATTTATTGTATAACTCCTCCCTACATTATTTCTTCCAAAATGCATCACTTCGCATTTATCCGGATTAAATTCCATCTGCCACCTAGTGAGGGATTGGAATGCCCTGCCAGCATCAGTAGTAAATGCGCCTAGTTTGGGGGCGTTTAAGAGATCCGTAGATAGGTTCATGGACGAAAAGAAATTGGTTTAGGTTGGAGGGTCACAGTTTTTTTTTAACTGGTCGGTGCAACATCGTGGGCCGAAGGGCCTGTTCTGCGCTGTAATGTTCTATGTTCTATGTTCTATGTACATTTAAGACCTGGCTGGTTGTAGAGATTTGCATTCTAATCAGTATTCTGTAATTTGATTTCTGTGTCTGTTTGCACTGTTTGAGAACAGATATCCACTCCATCTGACGAAGGAGCTGTGCTCCGAAAGCTTATGGTATTTGCTACCAAATAAACCTGTTGGACTTTAACCTGGTGTTGTGAGACTTCTTACTGTGCTTACCCCAGTCCAACACCGGCATCTCCACATCGTAATCATCTAACACAGATTCTTGGGAGTTGGTTGGCTGGATGGCTGGTTCGTAATGCAGAGTGACACCAACAGCGCGGGTTCAATTCCTGTGCCGGCTGAGATTATTCATCTCTATAGATCAGCTAGATAGTCTCTATAGAATAGCTAGATAGTCAACATCTTCTCCCAAAAGTAGGGGAGTCTAAAACTGGAGGGCATAGGTTTAAGGTGACAGGGGAGAGATACAAAAGGATCCAGAGGAGCAATTTTTTCACACAGAGCGTGGTGAGTGTCTGGAACAAGCTGCCAATGGTAGTAGTAGAGGCGGGTACAATTTTGTCTTTTAAAAAGCATTTAGACAGTTAAAGATGGTTATAGAGGGATAAGGGCCTAACGTGCACAATTGGGACTAGCTTAGTGGTTTAAAAAAGCATCATGGATAAGTTGGGCCGAAGGGCCTGTTTCCATGCTGTAAACCTCTATGACCTCTATCTATGACTAAGCCCCGCCTTCTCAACCTAGCCCCTTGCCTAAGGCGCGGTGATCCTTAGGTTAAATCACCAGCAGTCAGCTCTCCCTCTCAAAGGGGAGAGCAGCCTATGGTCATCGGGGACTATGGTGATTTTACTTTTTACCTTGTCATTCCAGGCTTCATAGCTTCTCGAGTCAATGTTGATGACTCCCAGATTAACTACCTCTTGACTGAATCATATTGTGCTGCCCTATGTCCCTGCTGGGTCTGTCTTGCCTGTGGGACAGGTAACAGAGGAGTCTGGCACATTGGCTGTGAGGTATGATTCAGCGAGTCTGACAATTTCAGGCTGCTTGACTGCTCCGTGGAGCAGCTCTCCCACTTTGTCATTCCCAGTATGGAGGCCCAATTTAATTTAATGATAGCATTGTCAGAGTAAAAAGGAAGCATAGTATCACATAGAATAATTGGTATGACACAATTAGTTAGAACAATGGATGTAAGCTAATTTGGTAAAACAATAGATGCAATCGTTTATTAGAATGCTAGGTGCGATGGCGTTAGGTGGACTGATGGGTGTAAAAAGAGGTAGTGAACTATTTAGAATAGTACTTGCTGCAAACTTCTTCAGAATGATAAATGTGGCAGAATTAGGTCAAAGAATAGACTGATGTAAAATATATGTGTGAGACATAATGGTTGGTGTAACAGAGTTATGTAATGATTGATGTGACAGAACTAGCTATAAACACCAAAAAATTAGTTTGAATAATGTGTGTGACAGGCCGATATAAAATAATAGGATGACAGAATCAGCACAATGATGGGTTTTAGTGTATTCTAGTGTGGCACAAATGGTCAGCTATGTAATCTTGCTTAACATGATGTGGAGATGCCGGCGTTGGACTGGGGTAAACACAGTAAGAAGTTTAACAACACCAGGTTAAAGTCCTTTATCTTGCTTAACTCCAGTGTTTCAGCTACAGAGAAAATGTACAGAAAAATGTTGATGGGAGGATGTGGTAACAAAGGTAGTCAAAGACAGAAAATACCGAAATACTGAATTATGAAAAACACATGGATCACGAATCGTTCTACACCTAGATAAGGATCTAGTTGCTACAAGACCCACATACCTAATAAGTAGGCTGGTAAACATGTAAAGCCAAGGGCAGAGAAATATAGAGAAGTGTAACACACCTGTATGACTGAGTTGGAGAGATGAGGACTCACGTTCTATCTAAACAACATGACCACACAGCCTCTTAAAACAAAACATACACTTAAATAAATAGGTGATGTATGACAAAAAATAAACCGGGGACTTTGTTTAGGATAAAAAACTCACCATGGTGTCAACTTGGTTCGATACTTTTATGAGTACCTCCAGCCCAAGGCAGCCAAATGGTATAAATGTAACAAAAACAGAAAATACTGGAAAATCTCAGCAGATCTGACAGCATCTGTAGAGAGAGAATGGAGCTAACGTTTGAGTCGGGATGACCCTTCATCAGAGCTGAAGACAAAGAAAACAGGACGAGATATATACTGTGAAGGTGAGTGGGAGAGGGGGAATGACAAAGATGTCATAGACAAAAAGACAAAGAGGATGTAAATGGTGTGATCCTGGCTAAGAATGGCACTGACAGCGACCATAAAAAAAATCAGAAAAAAAGATAAGCAGAGTGTCAAGGGACAATCTGACATATGTAATAGATGGCCCTAATGGAGTGGTGGGAAACTATTGGTGAGAAGAAAACAAGATGGAAAGCAAGATTTTTAAAAAGTGGACAAATGAAGCGATGGAAGAAATTAAAATTAAAAAAGTAAAAATAAATAAAGAAGATAAAATGAAATAAAATAAAATGAATGGAAATAGGATGAAGGTGAAAGTGCCCAGTCGAAAGATGAGGTGCTGTTCCTCCTGTTTACGTTGGGATTCGCTAGGACATTGCAGCAGGCCAAGGACAGACAGGTGGACAGGAGAGCAGGATGGTTTGTCAAAATGGCAAGCATCAGGAAGGCCTGGGTCCTGCTTGCGGACAGACCGAAGGTGTTCTGCAAAATGGTCATCCAGTCTGCATTTGGTCTCTCCAATGTAGAGTAGACTGCATTGGAAGGAGCGAATGCAATAGACCAGATTAAGGGAGATGCACATGAAGTGGTGCTTCACCTGAAAAGAGTGTTTGGGCCCTGGGATGGTGAGCAGGGCGGAGGTAAATGGGCAAATATTGTACCTTCTGTGATTGCATGGGAAGGTGCCGTGGAAAGTGGCTGATGTATAGGGCTGTGATGGAGGAGTGGATCAGGTTGTCCCAGAGGGAATAGTCCCTATGGAATGCTGACAGGGGGAGTGAGGAGATGTGTTTGGTGGTGGCCTCATGCTGGAGTTGGCAGAAATGGCGGGGGATGACTCTTTGAATGTGGTGGCTGGTGGAGTGAAAACCGAGGACGAGGGTGACTCTATCCTGCTTCTGGGAGGAATCATAGAAATAGAAACCCTACAGTGCAGAAGGAGGCCATTCGGCCCATCGAGTCTGCACCGACCACAATCCCACCCAGGCCCTACCCCCACATATTTACCCGCTAATCCCTCTAACCTACGCATCTCAGGATTCTAAGGGGCAATTTTTAACCTGGCCAATCAACCTAACCCGCACATCTTTGGACTGTGGGAGGAAACCGGAGCACCCGGAGGAAACCCATGCAGACACGAGGAGAATGTGCAAACTCCACACAGACAGTGACCCGAGCCGGGAATCAAACCCGGGACCCTGGAGCTGTGAAGCAGCAGTGCTAACCACTGTGCTACCGTGCCGCCCAGGAGAGCACAGGAGAGGAAGGGGAAAGGGTGAGGGCAGTGGCGCGGTGATGTGTTGGACAGAGTTGACAGGGTGATGGGTTGAACATAGTCTGTCAACCACAGTGAGTGGGAAACTATGATTAAGGAATAGGGAAGGCATATCAGCAGTGCCATTTTGGAAAAAGGCATAATCGGAACAAATGTGGTGGAGGTGAAGGAACTGAGGGAATGGGATGGAGTCCTTACAAGACATAGGGTGTGAACAGCTATAGTCAAGGTGGCTTGAGAATCAGTGGGCTTGTAACGGATACTGGTGGACATTCTATTACCAGAAATGGAGACAGAGAGGTTAAGGAAGGGAAAGGAAATGTCAAAAATGGCCAATGTGAAGATGATAGAGGAATGGAAATTGGAAGCTAAATTAATAAAGTTTTCCAGGTCCGGACAAGAACATGAAGCAGCACCAAATTAGTCGTTGATGTACCAGTAAAAGAGTTGTTGGAGAGGGCCAGAGTAGGACTGAAACAAGGAATGTTCCACCTAACCCATAAAGAGACAGGCATAACTGGGACCCATGCGGGTACCCATAACCACACCTTTTATTTAGCAGAAGTGAGACGAATAGAAAGGTAAGACCTTGGTCTTCCAAAGGTTAGAGCAATCATGCACATCCAAGCCATTTCACCTGAATAATAACATACAAAAGTGTAAATCTGATCAGCTTGGACCATGTGGAAGAAACAGATTGTATGAATTTCTTGTCTTTCCAAGCTGTAATTCCATAAATTTGAACTCACTGCTTATGAGGTGATGGAAGCAGAGAGGATAAATGATTTCAAAGGAAAATTGGATGGACACTTGAGAGATATAACTTGCAGAGCTATAGGGATAGAGTGGACCAAATAAGACTGACTGGGTTTGAAAGCTAGCATTGACTCAATAGACAAAATGACTTCCTTCTGTGAGTCTATGAGAATAGTTGCATAAGAAAAACCCTGTTATTAGTCAATGTATATTGAAGGCTAATGTTTAAAAGCAATCAGCTCTAAATCATGTGGAAATTCTAGTTGAGGGCCAAATGTCTTTCTGTTGCAATTGTAGCCACAGGAAATCTGTAACTATCTGGGGTTTCCTGGATGGCCTTAATTAATGGTTTAAACATAACAAGTATGGAGAGTGAATCAGAGCTCAGTAATTCAGGGAATACCTACTTGTAGCTGACTTAAAGGATGGTTGCCAAACCAATAATTGGTAAAAGAGATTTCTGTATCAGAAAAGTCATACAGATATATGAATTAGAGCAGGAGTCGGTCACTTGGCTTCTTGAGCCTGCTCCGCCAGTCAATAAGATCATGACTGATCTGATTGTAACCTCAACCCCACATTCCTGATAACCTTTCTCCCCCTTGTTAATAAAGTATCTATTGACATTCCACAATCCACACTGCGTTCCAATAACTGGTGACCAGAGACTAACAAACAGCAGATGTTTATCACAGTAACTGAGTAGCTCTTACATCTTACATCTGCCATGCTCCAGGAGAACGCACACACTCCCGACTTGTGACCTCTTTTGTACCCACGTCATCCCAGCATCCACATGACCACCCAGTCTATATCGTCCCTGTTTAAGCTAGGACAGCTGGTGGTATAGAGGTGTAACAGAGGTGTAACAGTGCAAGAGAACAAAGTGCAAACTATTTACAACATACAAAGTCAAACAGGGCTAACAACACATAACTATTTACATTGCACGAAACAGTGATTGGGCTACTGCAGCTGGCGAATTGTCCATCACATCTTCTTTCCCCTCCCTTTTAAATAACAAAGTCTGTTCATAGACTAGTTCATCACATAGTCCATGAACATTGGATTAGCTTAATCAGGGCGACATGGGTGGCAAAGTGGCACCGTAGTTAACGCTGCTGCCTCACAATGCCTCACAGGGACCTGGGTTTAATTCCCCTGCTTGGGTCACTGTCTATGCGGAAGCTGCACGTTCTCCCCGTGATTGCATGGGTTTCCTCCGGGTGCACTGGTTTCCTCCCACAGCCCGAAAGATGTGCTGGTTAGGTGCATTGGCCATGCTAGTGTAACCAAACAGGCACTGGAGTTTGGAGATTAGGAAATTTTCACAGTAACTTCATGTAAACCTACTTGTGACCCTAATAATATGCCCAGGTGCCCTGGGCATATGATTGTACCAGCTAGCTGTGTTGGAGATGCTCTTGGTGTCCTCAGTATGGGTGGTATCAGGCATCCTTGTGGTGAACCTGTGGTTGCAGGGCTGTGTTGGTCTCTGGAGGAGCCTCCATTTCCACTGGTGTAGGGACCTGGATTGCAGGCTGGATGGCTGGGGTACTATGGTGATTGATTTTTCAGATACCTGCAGTAGATGATGCGAGTATCATGTGTACAGAGTACTGTCTGAGGAAAGCATGTGGCTTGGTTGTAAGGCATGGCTGCATACCACTGCCAATCTCTCATGGCTGTCTGTGATATGATCTGGATCCTGACCAATTGACTAGGTTCCAGAGGACAAAGACCACGAGCATTTCAAACGTAATACTTCCTCGTCGCTTCATAAGGGCATCGCTCAGGTTTTTTTGCAACCTTAGGTTGTGAGAGGATTTGACAATGAGGGTCATGGTCCTGGTGCATCAAGAGGACAGTCGCTGTGCAGACGAGGGCGCATTTCACAGGCTGAGGAATGAGTACAGCATCATTATCTGTGTGTTCTCGGGCACATTTCTTTAGTATGTGCCTGGCTGAGCGAACCGTCGATTCCGCCAAGCCATTGGACTGTTGGTATAGGCGACTACTCATGATCTGCTCAAAATCCAATGTTTGTGCAAATATCTGAACTCACTGGAGAGGAACTGGCAAGCATTGTTCATCATTATCTTCTGATAGGTGCCATTTGTGTCGTTGTGGCTCTTGAGCTTGGTTTTGAACAATTTACTCATCATGTCTGTTGAGTAACCGGGAGTGGGGGGGGGGGGGGGGGGTGGCGGTGGGGGGTGCATGATAGTGCAGTGGTTAGCACTGCTGCTTCACAGGCCAGGGACCTGGGTTTGATTCCCAGCTTGGGTCACTGTCTGTGTGGAGTTTGCATGTTCTCCCCGTGTCTGTGTGGGTTCCCTCTGACTGCTCTGGTTTCCTCCCACATTCTGAAAGATGTGCTGGTTAGATGCATTGACCTGAACAGGTGCTGGACTGTGGCAGCTAGGGGAATTTCACAGTAACTTCATTGCAGTGTTAATGTAAACCTTACTTGTGACTAATAAAGAAACTTTAATTTACTTTCAGTCAATTTCCAACCAGAGTATGATTCCACAAGGTCTTTGCTTTTTTTTCCCAATCGATTTGAAGATTTCAGCCATTATGAATGACCATGTGAGATCCGGGATCTCATGGACCTGCAGTGATTCCTTAGTTTGATGCGGTTCAAGTGTATTGCTCACCTGGCGACTTACCTCTCCATGTCCACACACATGGAGGGTCAATACAGGGATTCCTTTACCCTGTATCTTGTTGCCTCCAGCCCATACCCAGTGAAGTTGCTGGGTATGGTACCTCTGTACAGATGTGGGGGTGCCGAATCACTGGCCACTCAGTATCAGTACATCGTGTACAATTTGCTCCTCTCTGACAGAGAAGAATGGGTGGAACTCGTGGGGAAGCTCCTTTGAGGCCTTGGGCCAGCCTTTCACAATGACATTGTGGAGTTACCTGCATGTGAGTTCTGCTTATAGGGCCTCCTTAAGTTCCTCGATTTGAGGAGAGCAAAATATTTCTGTGGTCATGATCATCGAATCCCCATTGTGGAGGAGGTCATACGGCACATCGGGTTTGCACCGACTCTGACTGATACACTGACAGAGTATCTTACCCAGGCCCTCTCCATAACCCCACATATTTACAATGTCTAACCCATCTAATCTACACTTCTTGGGACACTAAGGGATAACTTTCCAATGCCATTCCACCTAACCTGCACATCTCTGGATTGTAATGCCTCTACTTTTTCACGTTGTTGTTGCCGAGGTAGGTAGTGGAAGCGGATACAGTAGTGACTTTTAAGGGGCGTCTTGACAAGTACATGAATAGGATGGGAATAGAGGGATATGGTCCCCGGAAGGGGAGGGGGTTTTAGTTAAGTCGGGCAGCATGGTCGGTGCAGGCCTGGAGAGCCGAAGGGCCTGTTCCTGTGCTGTAATTTTCTTTGTTCTTTGTAAACTGGAACACCCAGAGGAAACCCACACAGACACGGAGACAATGTGCAAAGTCCACACAGACAGTGACCCAAGGCTGGAATTGAACCCACATCCCCGGCTCTGTGAGACAGTAGTGCTAACCACCGTGCCACCGTGGCGCCATGATGTCAATGTCCTCCTCACAATCTACTTGGTCTGTCGGCAAGAAGGTGCTGAAAAGAACATCAGTCAGGTGAAGCACTTACTGTATTTGTAGATGACAAATTGTAGCATATAACATTGTAGCTTTAGCATCATGAGCTGCTGTTGTGCAGATACCTTTTTAAAATAGTTATGAGTGGCTGATAATCAATTTCAACAGATATGAAATGATGGAATTTCTGACAGGCGAGGCGTTCCTTCCCAATTTGAGCATAACGAGTCTCAGTGTCAGTGAGGGCCCTTGAAGCAAAGGCTATTGGTCTGTCATTCTGGATACAGACTGCACCAAGTCCATGCTGGGAAGTGTCTGCTGATAAGAATATGGATGCTTGAACATCAAAGTATTGAAGCACTGGCGAGGCTGTGATCGTCTGCTTGAACTTGTTAAACACAACATCATTCAACATCCTGGTAGAGGAGCTGATGAAGGGTCCATTTACCTCACTGAAACAAGGAATGAAGTCTGGTCGTTGTTTTGTCTGGATCAGCATTTGCACCATCAGCTATGAATAAGTGATCCACATAGGGAACTTGGTTGACCCTGAATCTGCATTTGTGATATTACCCCACAGACCGTAGTCAGTAAGGATAGGCAACAACACATTCTCCACAATTATCCTCAACACCGGTGCCCGGCAAGACTATGTCCTCAGCCCCTTACTATATTCTTTATACACCTATGACTGTGTGGCCAAATTCCCCTCCAATTCGATTTTCAAGTCTACTGATGACACCACTGTAGTGGGTCGGATCTCATACAATGATGAGATGAAATATCAGAAAGAGATAGAGAATCTGGTGAAATGGTGTGACAACAATTATTTTTCCCTCAATGAAGGAGATAATTATCAACTTCAGGAAGTGTTGTGGAGGGCACTCCCCTGTCTACATCAATGGGGATGAAATGGAGATTGTCAAGAGCTTAAAGTTTCTAGGTGTCCAGATCACAAACAATCTGCCCTGGTCCCTCCACGATGATGCTATAGTTAAGAAAGCCCACCAATGCCTCTACTTTTTCAGGAGACTAAGGAACTTCAGTATGTCCACTACGATTCTCACCAACCTTTACAGATACACCATAGAAAGCATCCTTTCCAGATGTATCACAGTTTAGTATGGCTTCAGCTCTGACCAAGACCGTAAGAAACTACAAAGGGCTGTGATCATAGCCCAGTCAATCACGCAAACTGGTCTCTTGTCCACTGACTCTATCTACACTTCCTCGGAAAAGCGGCCAGCATAATAAAGGACCCCATGCACCTTGGACATACTCTCTTCCAACTTCAGTCATTCCTCCAAAGATATGCCGGTTAGATTGATTGGCCATGCTAAATTGACCATTAGTGTCAGGGGGATTAGCAGGGTAAATATGTGGGATTACGGGATTGGCCTGGGTGGGATTGTTGTCTTGATGGACCTCCTTCTGTCAGGATTCTATGGTGCTATGGTTCTTCCATCGGGAAAAATACAAAAGTCTGAGATCACATACCAACTGAGTCAAGAACATCTTCTTCCCCACTGCCATCAGATTTTTGAATGGACCTCCCTTATATTAAGTTCATAGAAACCATACAGTGCAGAAGGAGGCCATTCGGCCCATCAAGTCTGCACCGACCACAATCCCACCCAGGCCCTACCCCCACATATTTTACCCGCTAATCCCTCTAACCTACGCATCCCAGGACTCTAAGGGGCAATTTATAACCTGGCCAATCAACCTAACCCGCACATCTTTGGACTGTGGGAGGAAACCGGAGCACCCGGAGGAAACCCACGCAGACACGAGGAGAATGTGCAAACTCCACACAGTTGATCTTTCGCTACACCTTAGCTACACCTTAGCTATGACTATGTTCTGCATCTCCCCTTTCCTTCTCCCCTATGTACTCTTTGAACGGTATACTTTGTCTGTATAGTGATCAAGAAACAATACTTTTCACTGTTTCCCAATACGTGACGGCAATAAATCAAATCAAATATTACTGTCCCTTAAGAAATGTATTTATATCATCTTTCTTGAGAGGGGTATGTTTAAAATTCAGCTCTGATTTATCTGGTATTGATCTGTCGATGAACCAGGCAGCTCCACGCTGAGAATGCAGGCAAATATCTGATCCTAGATAATGGGGTATTTGTTTTAATCTGAGCTAATGCATTTTTAGTTATTTTTGTTTGTTCCCCTCAGGTTTCAGAGTAGGGTTTCATGAGGCTGACTAACAAGGGACTGAGTCATGTGACTGAGCGGAGCTAAACTTACAAGGAAAAACAATTTAGTTTTCTGCTTGATCCTGAAAGAAGCAACAGGTGTCTCTGGCCATTTCTCTCTCTGGAAGCTGCTGTTTTGAAGCTGTCAGAAGACAGATGATTCTCCCTCTCTCTCCAGAGGTGTTCAAAGGCTCTTTGACTGTTAACAAGTGAAAACACGTAAGCCAGCAATGTTTGCTAACTGATTTTTGAAGAGGCGTTTAACCTTCTGTGGAATATTGCTAATGGAAATAGGTTAGCAGTTAAAAATTGTATCTTGTCATGTTGAAATATTTCATTTGGTAAAGGCTATGCCAGTTCTTTTTGTAATAGTTAAATTGCATTGTTAAATAACTTTCTAGTGTGTCGATAGAATCACACCTGGAGTGAAACACCTTACAGTAATGCCAAAATAAAAAATAGTTGAAGCCTAGTCTAACTTCATTATATACTTTGGGGTTTATCTGACCTCTAACAATTTAGCAGGTTTGATTCTGTCGAGGATGAGACAAAGAGGGGCATTGTGTTCTTACAAAAAAATCTAAATTCCCAATATACGGGAAAATGGGAGTATTTCCCGCCTGTTTTCTGGGCCTACCGACCAAAGCACATCTCAGACACTCTGTGCATTGCGGTGCCTCAACAGGATTCACTCTGGAAAATAGGGGCGGAGCCTATTCCCGCCCAAGAGGCCGACTGGAGAGCGCTGAGCGAGCCACTGCGCATGTGCTGATCTATCAGAGCGGAGATTTGCGGATGCACAGTGGCGCCACAGTGCGGGACGCTGGTTTTCCTGATTGCGGCCCAGCGCTAGAACCCCCCCGCGATCACTGGCTTTGCAGACCCCACCCCCACATCGCTGGTGTCCCGGACCTCCCTGGCCCAGCCCCTATGTCTTCCCTGAGTCTGACACTCCCTGGCCGGAGGGGGTGGACAGACAATACTGTCCGGGGCCTGCTAATCATATTGAATTGAGGATAATCAGTTCCGCGCCAATATCGGGCCCGGAGCTGATTCCGCTCAAATTAAGCGCCTGGGAGACGCGCAACCGGCATAATGCTGGTCGCGAACCTCGCTCCAGTCCCCACTCCATCCCTAACTGGTGTCTCCCGGCCCGCTGCAGTCCTGGAGCACCGTAGTGGGCTCGGAGAATCCTGGCCCAGAACTTACACGCTGCCAAGGGAAACTGGAGGAGATAGATAAGAACAGCATAATGCCTGTCATAACTGCTAGTTTTATTCACCCACAACATAAGAGCAGAAATTCCTCATAGGAAGGGGTGAACTCTAGATAATTAATGGAGGCTATTAGAAAGTATAAACACCACCAAGCTATGAGTGGGAGGAACAGGGTCAGGAAGCAAGACCTCCAGAAAAACGCCAAACTTCTCGAGCAGTGATAAGAACCATACAAGCGGTCAAGATGGAGAAAATAGAGAATGGAATGGGATTCTCTAACATTCCCCAGGCAGCTCTATGCGAATGTGTGGAAGTTGCTGATTTTGAAATGTTTAACAGGGTTAAAACCAGTTTAATCCTCCGTCATCCTATCTTTGATGTTTGAAGCATTTTAAGCCTTTTAGTCAATGTCCTTTCTGAAAGTGCGCTGTTTTAAGATGGTTCTTTTTTTCTCTATATATGCACATGCATATCATTTTTGAGTTGTCATGTTTCTGATTTGCTTTAAACTGTAAAAATAATCCTTTGGCTCGTGGCCCTTGAATGTCACATAAAAAGAGAATTGGTGTTCACTGAATTCCGAATCCGTGAGAGGAATGAATGTGTCTCAGCTGCATGAAGAAGTCAGAACTCGGAAAAATTTGTGGATTCACATTTTAAGTTGAAGATGTCGGTGTGAATTTATTTTGCCTGAAGTTTATTCATGAAGCTGTAAAAGCAGAGGGAGTTTATTTAAAAAGGATAATGTTCAACTTTGAAATACAATAACTTCCAGTTGCAGGGGCATCGAGTCGTAGTTCCATTTGAACTCCTTCAAAACACTTTGATTTAATTGGACCGCAGCTACAAATTGTTACTACTTTCTGCAGTTTAATTAAGGATTCGTGATCCTGTTTTAAATATATTCAACGTGAATTTATAAAGTGCCTTGAACATGGTAAACTAGCTCAAGATGAGTCACAGGAGTGTCAGTAAAAAAAAATTGACAACAAAATATGGTGAAAACTGGAAACCTTTACTAAAACAAAAAAAAACACAGGAAACATTCACCGCTCTGGGAGCATCTGAAAGCGAGACAAAGCAAAGTTCAACAGGCCACAAATTCCTCCAAGTGGTTTTCAGCAGCGGATTTGACACTGTCCCCATTTACCTGCGCTCAAATTACCAGCGCCAGTCTTGCCCGACCTTCCTATGTCAGGCTGGGTGAGATCCAGGCAGCAGCACACTGTGTCCCCGGCTCCAGTGTCAAGTGTAAAACAAGAGGAGTGAAGGAGGATACGCACCTTTTTTTGCAGCAATAGCTGCCATAAAGCAGGTGAGTTTAAATGTCCCATTGAAAATAACAGGCCAGGGAGACAGTAAATGTCTAAGGTGGGGGGTTGGACATCGGAGGGGAGTGGAGTCAGATATTGTCCGATGTCTAAACTCTCCACCACCACCCAACTGCCCCCCCCCTCCCCCATGCCTGCACTCTCTACCGCCCCCCCCCCAACCATGGCCACTTCACGCCCTCCGTCCAACAATGCCCAAACTCTTTCCCCCCCCCCAAGTATGGCAGGAGTGGAAAGCCAGGGCAAGCACGGGGGAGGGGGGGGCAGTTGGACATGGCGGATGGGAGTCAGATATCAGGGTGGGAATTGGACATGGGGATGGAGTTGGACATTGCTGGGGGAGGAGAGTTTGGGCATCGTGGAGGGGGGGGGAAGCATGGGGGGTGGAGAGTACAGGAGTCTGGGGGGGGGCAGGGATGCAGGATGGGACGTTGGACATGGGGGGATGGGAATTCAGACATCATGGGTGGAGTCGGACATCAGAGGCAGAGAGTTTGGACATGGGGGAGTTGGCATTGGGAGTGGGAGTCGAACATGTGGATGCAGAGTTCAGTCATCGCGGGTAGAGGAGTCAAACATCAGGGGCAGGAGTCAGACATCGGGGGGAGAGTTCGGACATTGGAGGTGGGGGAGTCGAACATCAGGGGGGACAGTTCAGACACTAGGAATGGAGAGTTCAGACGTTGCTGGAAAGGAGTTAGACATTGAGGGCAGGTGGAGTCGGACATGTTTTGGTCTCCTTTTGAGGAAGGATGTTCTTGCTGTCAAGGGAGTGCAGCAAAGGTTTACTGGACTGATTCTGGGGATGGCGGGACTGATGTATGAGAAAAGATTGGCTAGGTTAGGATTATTTTTGCTGGAATTTAGACAAATGAGGGGGGATCTCATTGAGACTTATAAAATTCTAACGGGGCTGGACAGGATAGATGCAGGGAGGATGTTCCCGATGGTGGGGAAGTCCAAAACCAGAGGTTACAGTCTGAGGATTCAGGGTAGACCATTTAGGACAGAGATGAGGAGACATTTCTTCACCCAAAGAGCGGTGAGCCTGTGGAATTCATTACCACAGGAAGTAGTTGATGCCAAAACATTGAATGTATTCAAGAGGTGGCTGGATATAGTACTTGGGGTGAATGGGATCAAAGATTATGGGGAGAAAGCAGAATTAGGCTATTGAGTTGGATGATCAACCATAATCATGATGAATGGTGGAGCAAGCTCGAAGGGCTAAATGGCCTCCTGCTCCTATCTTCTATGTTTCTATAGGTGGGGTAGAGAGTTCGGAAATCAGGGACAGTGTAGGTTGGGTTGGTGAGGGGTGGTGGTATTTCAGGTCGGGGGGTGTCATCAGGTTGGTGGGGTTAAGTTTAGGAGGAGGGGGAAATTCACTGTGGGTGGGGAATAATGTGGGGTGGGTGCTTTGTTGGGGTCAGGGTTGGGGGGTGTGTGTCCTGGGTGGGTCTGGGTATTTAAAATAGTTATGCTGAAGTGAGAAGTGGTTTTAATTCTTCTGACTCTTTCAGAGTAACTATTGGTGTAAAACTGGCAGAACTATTGAAGTTAATGATTTAATTCACTTTGTCAGTTCCCAGCGCAGTGCAATTGAACTTGGGTATCGTTGGGATAACCCCCAAAACCAACATTGGGGAGCCAGGAAGTTACGGGCCAATATTTCAGGTCAACAATCCTTTGTCCGAATGAGGGTTGTTTCGGGATGTAGCAGTTGTTAAAGCAGGCAGGGAGAAATGGGAGGAAAGAATGAAAGGGAAACTCTCTGACAGGGTGTAAGGTGGAAGAGATTAAATGACGAAAGGGATGAGCAATCGAGTCAAAAAGAGATGGCAATAATATAAGAAAAGGTACAAAAGATGTGAATGGGCAGCGGATGATAATAGGAAGGCAGAATCAGCAGCAAAGCCATCGCTGAAGGAGAAGGGAGACAAAGAGCAGCACATGATCTCCTCAACACAGACAGTAACAGAGAGAGTGATATCAGACTAAAGTTAGAATTGCTGCAACAGTTAAGGAGTGATGTGTGGATGCCGGCGTTGGACTGGTAAACACAGTAAAAAGTTTTTTTTTATAGAAACCCTACAGTGCAGAAGGAGGCCATTTGGCCCATCGAGTCTGCACCGACCACAATCCCACCCAGGCCCTACCCCCACATATTTACCCGCTAATCCCTCTAACCTATGCATCTCAGGACTCTAAGGGGCAATTTTTTTTTTTAACCTGGCCAATCAACCTAACCAGCACATCTTTGGACCATGGGAGGAAACCGGAGCACCCGGAGAAAACCCATGCAGACACGAGGAGAATGTGCAAACTCCACACAGACAGTGACCCGAGCTGGGAATCGAACCTGGGATCCTGGAGCTGTGAAGCAGCAGTGCCAACCACTGTGCTACCGTGCCGCCCTGTTCACAAACAGGGAATTCTGTTCACAAACAGGGCATATAAAGACATGGCTCTACTTGGATGCTGCAAAACCTTGTCTTTATATGCCCTGTTTGTGAACAGAATTCCCACTCACCTGACGAAGGAGCAGCGCTCCGAAAGCTTGTGGCTTTTGCTACCAAATAAGCCTGTTGGACTTTAACCTGGTGTTGTTAAACTTCTTACAGTTAAGGAGTGACAGGATCAGAAGGAACTAACTTTGTGGTTGAGGATGAGGTAAGAACCTAAAAGAAGGAACGAGAACCAGGTTTAAAAAGAAAAAAAAACTTGTATTTATGAAGGGCTTTTCATGAAAGTTGAAAATACTAAAATGACTTGCATCCAATGAAATATACTTTAAAATAAAAACAAAAACTTTGGAAATAGTAGGTTTTGTAGCATGCAAGTAGAGCCATGTTTCATGTGCCTTTCAGCAGAGGTATGTTTTTAAGTGAAGTCACTGTTGGAATGTGGGAAACACAGCAGCTCATGTGTTCAGCAAACTGCCACAGACAGCAATGTGATAATGACCAGCTAATCTGTTTTTCTGACATTGATTGAGGAATAAACATTAACCAGAATCTGGATAAAGCTCCTGTGTGTCTAGGGTGGCCACGTGAGCTGGAAATTCAGAATTGGATGGTTAACTTCAATATTTCACTGCTCACCAGTTCCACGTGCTGTGTCAGTACTTTGCAAGTTTCACTTGCTGTTACTTATCCCAGCTCCCATTCCAGCTGTTACAGATCCCAAATAACATTCCAGTTATTCTACCCCAACCCCCACTCCTGCTGCGTTATCCCAGACCCCCCACTCCTGCTGCGTTATCCCAGACCCCCCACTCCTGCTGCGTTATCCCAGACCCCCCACTCTGCCGACTTTACATCTCTGAATCGCTCCTTGCAGGACTACAGCACTGTTATCATCGGGAGGATGATAGGAATCAGCAAGTGATGCCCAGCGTGGTTGGACTGTAGCAGATCATGAGGCCAGCGAGATGGTGGCAGTGTCACAGCTTCAGGACTACTGTCTGGTTGGGGAAAGGCATCAAGGACAAAGTTAATATTTGGAAGACAGCCAAGGAGAGAGAAAACATTCATCAAAAATAGAAAGAGAGGGCACATTCCGTTCATCTCTCGAGTGACTTGTAACAAATCAAGGCTGTTCTGAAGAGCTTCTCCGTGGGGGTGTGGGTAGCAGAATCATTGCTGCTTGATGATATCTCTAAAAGCATCATGGCTCTGAGTGTAGGTCACCTCTGAAGCTGTGTCTATCAGAGCTGCAGGATGTGGAATTGGAGGTCACAAATCACTGACATAACGGTGAACACACGGCACTATGGCAGAGCGTTCTACAGCACCTTGCAACCTGGGGAAGGCTGCACTGTGGGTGAAACCTAATGCTCTCTTATTCTGCTCCTCTCTGACCAAGAGGAAGGAGCTGGAGGAATTTGTCCTGGTGTGAAGCGGCGATGGGGACCTTCCTAATGCAGAACAAGAGGAAAACTGGGAGATCCCAGAATCGTTACAGTGCAGAAGGAGGCCATTCATCCCATACTGACTCTCCAAATAAGCAAATCACTTGGTGCCACTCTCCTGCCTTCTTCCTGTAATACTGCACAGTCTTCCTTTAGATCATAATCCGACTCCTAAATGCCAGTTTCTCTCTATCTATTCTGTCCAGACCCTTCATGATTTCAAACACTCGGTCAAGCCTCCATTTAACATTCTCCTCAATTAATAAAACAGTAACAGTCTCTCCAATCTACACAGCTGAAATCCTTATCCCTGGAACCATTCCTATCAATCTGTCCTGCACACTTTCCTGGAAGGCATGGAGCAACATTAGGCCATTCGATCCATCAAGTTATTCTACCATTCAATGAGATCATAACAGACCTGAAGCGATAATCCTCAACTCCACTTTCCCGCCATATCCCCATAATCCTTGAATCCCTTGCTGATTAAAAATTTGTCTATCTTGGCCTTGAACATACTTAACGACCCAATCTCTGCAGCTCTCTGCAGTAAAGAGTTCCACAAGTTCATCCTCATCTCTGTCTAAAATGAAAGGCACCTTACTCTGAGATTATGCCCTCTGGTCGTAGTCTCTCTGTATGTGGTGTCTGTCTCATTAAAACAATGCAGAAGAAGTGGGTCACCTGACTTGAGGGACCAATAAGGGAATTGAAAGTGATCACCCTCTCTCAGGCAGAATCACCTAGCAACCATGTAGATAATATCACAAAGACTGGAACAGCACTCCAGGACTCTCATTCTTGTAAACGCCAGTGAATGCAGACCAATCCACTCTTCTCAGAAGAAAATTCCCCATTAACCGGTATTAGGGACCAGATCAGAAACTCAAAGATATACTATGAAGTTAGCCTGGATCCCAGCTTCTTTTAATTTTGGCTGTATAGTGAGCATAATGTGTTTCAAAGAACAAAGAACAGTACAGCACAGGAACAGGCCCGTTGGCCCTCCAAGCCTGTGCCAATCATGATGCCCTAACTAAACTAAAGAAAACCTGCCCTTATTCGGTCAGTATCCATCTATTCCCTCCCTATTCATGTACCCATCCAGATTCCTCTTAAATGTTGCTAAAGTGCCTCCTTACACTACCTCCTCTGGCAGCGCACTCCAGGCACCCACCACTCTCTGCGTGAAAAACCTTTCCCTCACATCTCCCTTAAACTTCTCCCCCCCGCCCCCTTCATCATGAACTTGTGCCCCCTTGTAATTGACACTTTCTTCCTAGGAAAAAGCCTATGACTACCCACCCTGTCTATGCCTCTCATAATTTTGTCGACCTCTATTAGGTCTCCCTTCAGTCTGTCTTTATCAAAATATTTAAATTTGACAAAGAATAATTCTTAACAGCTATCCATCTCTATAGTTCCAATTTAAGCAATATCTCCATTGACCAAGATCCTAGTTCAGAACCAATTAACACCAAAAACAGATATGTTCATGTGGATGCTAGATTTCCAGCCTTTTAACCTCTCTGGACAGATTCCAGTCTCTGGCATTCAAAGAGACCCAGAGCTAATATTTCTTTCTACAACTCCCAAAAAGCAACTGAACTGGGTTTCTCGCTGTGAACGTAGTACCACCTAGCCACCTGACCTTACTTGCCACTCAACCTAAGGCTCATTCCTGCTTCACTGAACTGTGTCCTACAACCAGAGGGCTTCTCAATCCACCAACTGGACTGTGCAACGGCCTCAGGTCAGCATCGCAGACATCAGAGCATCCTTCTCGAAAGTCAACCCAGTGGCCCGGATGGGTTACCCAGAGGAGCACTCAGATCCTGTGTGGACTAGCTGGCAGGGGTATTTGCAGACACCTTTAACCTCTCTTTACCTCAATCTGAGGTCTCCACCTGCTTCAAGAAGATGACCATCATTCTGGTACCAAAGAAAAGCCAGGCAACATGCCTTAATGACTACTGTCTGGTGGCCCTGACATCTATCATTATGAAGTGCTTCGAAAGGTTAGTCATGGTACAAATCAAGTCCGGCCTCCCACATTGCCTGGATCCACTACAGTTTGCCTACCACCATAACATGTCCACAGCAGACACCATCTCCCTGGCCCTGCACTCAACCCAGGAACACCTAGATAACAAAGACACCTATGTCAGGCTCCTATTTATTGACTACAGCTCCATTTAACACCATTATTCCAAATGGTGTTAAATGGAGCCTATAAAATAATGAAGGGCACAGATCTACTAGATAGTCAATATCTTTTCCCAAAAGTAGGGGAATCTCCAAACTTTGTGGCCTGGGGTTTGGCTCCTCCCTCTGTGACTGGATCCTAGACTTCCTAACCCACAGACCGCAATCAGCAAGGATAGGCAACAATACCTCCTCCATGATCATCCTCAACACCAGTGCCCTCAGCCCCTTACCACACTCCTACACCTATGACCATGTGGCCAAATTCCCCTTCAACTTGATTGTTCAAGTTTGCTGATGACACCACCATAGTGGGTCGGGTCTCAAACAATGACGAGATGGAGTACAGGAAATAGAGAATCTGGTGAACTGATGCGACGACAATAATGTCTCCCTCAATGTCAGTAAAATGAAGGAGATAGTTGTCGATTTCAGGAAGCGTAGTGGATGACATGCCATTGTCTACATCAATGAGGACAAAGTGGGAATTGTCAAGAGCTTCAAGTTTCTACGTTTCTAGATCACCAACAATCTGTCCTGGTCCCTCTTTGCCGAAGCTATAGTTAAGAAAGCCCACCAACGGCTCTACTTTCTCAGGAGGCCAAGGAAATTTGGCATGTCTGCTATGACTCTCATCAACTTTTACAGATGCACCATTCTTTCTGGCTGTATCACAGCTTGGCATGGCTCCTGCTTTGTCAAAGACCGCAATAAATTACAAAGGGTCATGAACGATGCCCAGTCCATCACGTAAATCAACCTCCCATCCATTGACTCTGTCTACACTTCCCACTGCCTCTGAAAAGCAGCCAGCATAATCAAAGGTCCCACGTACCCTGGACATACTCTCTTCCACCTTTTTCTGTCAGGAAAAAAGATACAAAAGTCTGAGGACATGTACCAACCGACTCGAGAACAATTTCTTCCCTGCTGCCATTAGACTGTTGAATGGATTTACCTCATATTAAGTTGATCTTTCTCTACACCCTAGCTATGACTGTAACCCTACATTCTGCACTCTCTTTCCTTCTATGTATGCTTTGTCTGTATAGCATGCAAACAACAATACTTTTCACTATATACTAATACATAGAGTCATAGAGATTTACAGCATGGAAACAGGCCCTTCGGCCCAACTTGTCCATGCCTCCCTTTTTCGTAAATCCCTAAGCTAGTCCCAATTGCCTGCATTTGACCCATATCCCTCTATACCCATCTTACCCATGTAACTATCTAAATGCTTTTTAAAAGACAACATTGTAGCCGCCTCTACTACTACGTCTGGCAGCTTGTCCCAGACACTCACCACCCTCTCTGTGAAAAAATTGCCCCTCTGGGCACTTTTGTATCTCTCCCCTCTCACCTTAAACCTATGCCCTCTAGTTTTAGACTCCCTACCTTTGGGAAAATATATTGACTATCTAGCTGATCTGTGCTCCTCATTATTTTATAGACCTCTATAAGATCACCCCTCAGCCTCCTATGCTCCAGAGAAAAAAGTCCCAGTCTATCCAGCCTCTCCTCATAATTCAAACCATCAAGTCCCAGTAGCATCCTAGTAAATCTTTTCTGTACTCTTTCCCGTTTAATAATATCCTTTCTATAATAGGGTGACCAGAACTGCACACAGTATTCCAAGTGTGGCCTTACCAATGTCTTGTACAACTTCAACAAGACGTCCCAATTCCTGTATTCAATGTTCTGACCGATGAAACCAAGCATGCTGAATGCCTTCTTCACCACTCTGTCTACCTGTGACTCCACTTACAAGGAACAATGAACATGTACCCCTAGGCTCTTTGTTCTGTAACACTCACCAATGCCCTACCATTAACTGACATGTGACAATAACAAATCAAATCAAATCAAGCCCCAATTGGAAAAACACAAAAATAACAACCTGCATTAATCCAGATTGAAACAAACATTTTAGCAATTAAGATCAATTATGCTGCTGCAGTAACAGCAGGGTTGCCGGCGCAGACAAAATGGTGCTGATAATAAAACAAACTTCGACAACAGATCCTGCACAAGAAACATGACCCAAATACATTCCTTAAAGGTACAGTATCATCAGTATCAGGATGAATCTCATGAATTTCCTGTGCCTGCAGTGCTCCAAACTGGATATAATACTCCAATTTAGGCCGAATCAGTGTTCAATAAAAGTTTAACATAGCCTCCATGCCTTTACACTTACGGCCCCTGTTAACAAAGTCTAGGATACTGTATGCTTTAACTGCTCTCCCAAACTCTCCTGCACTTTCACTAATTTTTGTCAATATTGTAATGATCTCAGTGGAGACCAGTAATCCTTTTTAAAATAAAATCCCAGTTATTTACTGAAAAAAATTAAACCACAAGATGGTTTCATGGTGAAACACAAATGAATTTTTACTGCACAGGAGTCAAACAAACCAAACACATCTTCGTTAACCACCTATACTGTAAAAATCAGAAACAATGTAAGTTAAACATGAATTAACAGGCAAATTACAGTTATAAACGATGAATTATAAAGGAGTGACTTTAAAGATCAAAATATAGACTGTGATATTGGTGTCAAGGGCAAAGGGGGGTAAAATCTTCTGCAGTGTGTTCAGGGAACTCTTCTACAGCAGTCCTGCCACTTCCAGTTGTGAATGCTGAATTAAATGACTAACTGGAGGTGGAGGCTCCACACAAACCCACATCCTCAATGTTAGTAGAGTCCAGTTCATCAGTTGTTCAAAAGATAATGAAACAATTTATAATAATCTTCAGCCAGAAGTGTCGAGTGGATGATCCAGCTTGGCCTCTTCCAGAGGTCCCCAGCATCACAGATGTCAGTCTTCAGCCAGTTTGATTCACTGCACGTTATCAGGTTATCAAGAAATGGCTGAAGGCAATGGATCCTGACAATATTCCAGCAACAGTTTTGAAAATGTGTGCTTTAGAACATTCTGCACCCTTAGCCAAGCCATTCCAATGCAGTTACAACACTGGCAATGTGGAAAATTGCCCAGGTGTTTCCTGTCCACAAGAAACAAATCCAAACAAAAACAGGACAAATCCAACCCAACCAATTACTGTCCCATCAGTCTACTCTCGATCATCAGTAAGGTGATGGAGGGGGTCATCAACAGTGCTATTAAGTGGCACTTACTCAGCAACTGGGGCAGGAGTACATAGAAACAGGTAGGAAAACAGGAGATTTTCCTGCCTGTTTTTTGGGTGCACTTAGGTGAATTTCCAGCACTCTGTGTTTCATAGAGTCCATGGGGAGATTCACGCTGGTAAGGAGGAGGTGTGGGGCCTAACCCACCCAAGAGGCCGGCATCAGCGCTCTGAGTGGGCCACTGTGCATGCACTATTCTCCCAGGAGGGAGATTGGCACATGCACACGGCACCCCCCCCTTCCCCAATCGCTTCTCCAACCCCCATGCCCCGCCCCACTGCCAGTCTCAGCACCCCCCAGCCTCCAACTGCCGGCCCTGACACTCCATATCCTGGTCACCAGCCTCGATTGCCCCCCCGCATTCTAGTGACCAGCCTGATCTCCTCAAAGGCCAGCACCAATTGCCCCCCTCTCCCTCCATGGCCAGACCTGATCGCCTTCCCCCAATGGCCAGAATGGCATTCCCCCTCCATAGCCAGCCCCAATCGCCCCCCCAGTGACCAGTGTGACCCTCCCCCTACATGGCCAGCCCCAACTGCCCCACCCTCCCTCCCTCTCCCACCGATAGTTGTGCAGAGTGACAGCGGTTCCCGCTCCAACACCACCGATCAACCTGGCCCCACCCCCTTGGCACTGCCTGGTCCCCTGTGGGCAACGCCAGGCTATCACTGCCCAAGGGGCACATCCTTGCCTCCGGCCTCCCAGGGGGGTCTCAATGGCCTCTGCCCCAGCCACGTGGCCATCACACCTGGTCCCTGTTGCTGGGGACCAGCTTTAATCTTCACTGGTGGGAACCTCCCCTGACAGGGTGAGAAACATTAGCGATCCCAGACGGTACCATCCCAGGCTCGCTATGGACATGGAAATGTTAATTTCCATATTTTAATCAGCCTTGCGCTCTTTCCCAGCATGAGGCTGATTACACCATAAAAAATGGCCTGGCAAAGTTGCGACCGGCATCCAAATTCCATTACAGTTCTCCCGCTTTCAGTTCCTGGCCCGCTGCGCTACTCGAACTGCGGAGCAGGTGGGGAAATTGAACCTTTAACTTTCCTAACCCAACCACTGCACCTTGGTACCACCCTGACATCCACAACAGGGGTGGAGGCAGCCTGCTGACTGTCATGTCCTGATGCCTGTGATGACCTTGGTAGATGTCCTCTGGTGGCCTAAACCCTGGAGAGTCTCAGTCTCATAGCTGACTCCTGTTCAGAGACAGAAGCACCCTCAACAGCCTAAACTGGTATAACTAGGAGTGCATGGTGGCACATTGGTTAGCACTGCTGCCTCACCGCACCAGGGACCCGGGTTCGATTGCAGCCTTGGGTCACTATCTGTGTGGAGTTTGCACATTTTCCCTGTGTCTGCATGTGTTTCCTCTGGGTGCTCCAATTTCCTCCGATAGTCTAAAGATCTGCAGGTAAGGTGGATTGGCCATGCTAAATTGCCCCTTAGTGTCCAAAGATGTGTAGGTTAGGTAGAATACTCATGGTAAATGCATGGGGTTATGGAGATAGGGCAGGGGAGTGGGTCTGGTGTGATGCCGTTTCAGAGAGTTTGTGCAGAGTTGATGGCTTCCTTCTGTACTGTTGGGATTCTGTGGTACTGTTAGGGGGTCTATAAACCACTCGCATCAGTGTGTTCTGACTCCTGCTATTTCTAAATTCCATCCAAACACATTCTAGCTCAAGATCTTGTGAGGCAATATACTTTCTCAGTAAAGTCCTACTGTCATCCTTTACAATCAGGGCTACCCCGCTTCAAAGAACAAAAGAACAAAGAACAATACAGCACAGGAACAGGCCCTTCGGCCTTCCAAGCCCGCGCCGCTCCCTGGTCCAAACTAGACCATTCTTTTGTATCCCTCCATTCCCACTCCGTTCATGTGGCTATCTAGATAAGTCTTAAACGTTCCCAGTGTGTCCGCCTCCACCACCTTGCCCGGCAGCGCATTCCAGGCCCCCACCACCCTCTGTGTAAAATACGTCCGTCTGATATCCGTGTTAAACCTCCCCCCCCACCCCCCGCTCACCTTGAACCTATGACCCCTCGTGAACGTCACCACCGACCTGGGAAAAAGCTTCCCACCGTTCACCCTATCTATGCCTTTCATAATTTTATAGTCACCCCTCATCCTCCGTCTTTCCAGTGAGAACAACCCCAGTTTACCCAATCTCTCCTCATAACTAAGCCCTTCCATACCAGGCAACATCCTGGTAAACCTCCTCTGCACTCTCTCTAAAGCCTCCACGTCCTTCTGGTAGTGTGGCGACCAGAACTGGGCGCAGTATTCCAAATGCGGCCGAACCAACGTTCTATACATCTGCAACATCAGACCCCAACTTTTATACTCTATGCCCCGTCCTATAAAGGCAAGTATGCCATATGCCTTATTCACTACCTTCTCCACCTGTGTCGTCACCTTCAAGGATCTGTGGAGTTGCACACCCAGGTCCCTCTGCGTATCTACACCCTTTATGGTTCTGTCATTTATCGTATAGCTCCCCCCTACGTTAGTTCTACCAAAATGCATCACTTCGCATTCATCTGGATTGAACTCCATCTGCCATTTCTTTGCCCAAATTTCCAGCCTATCTATATCCTTCTGTAGCCTCTGACAATGTTCCTCACTATCTGCAAGTCCAGCCATTTTCGTGTCGTCCGCAAACTTACTGATCACCCCAGTTACACCTTCTTCCAGATCGTTTATATAAATCACAAACAGCAGAGGTCCCAATACAGAGCCCTGCGGAACACCACTAGTCACAGGCCTCCAGCCGGAAAAAGACCCTTCCACTACCACCCTCTGTCTTCTGTGACCAAGCTTCCTTTGCCATTCTGTCTGTCTTTCTGAAATATTGTGTATCCTGCAATATTTTTTCAAAGTGTTCACAATATGCCTCAACCACTCCGTGTAAGTGAGTTCCACATTCTCTCTGACTGAAGAAATTTAGCCCTATTTTCCACTTGGAACACCAATTTCCCCATTTGTTAGCAACATTCTGCACTCATTGCCCTCAAATTCTCCCACAAGTGGAAATGTTTTCTTCACATCTCGCCTTCACTGGCACTGGGTAAATAATCCTTGTAAGAGTTTTAACAACACCAGGTTAAAGTCCAACCGGTTTATTTGGTAGCAAATGCCATTAGCTTTCGGAGCCCTGCTCCTTCATCAGATGGAGTGGATATCTGCTCCCAAACTAGGCACACAGACACAAAATCAATTTACAGAATACTGATTAGAATGCGAATCTTTACAGCTAATCAAGTCTTAAAGATACAGACAATGTGAGTGGAGGGAGCAATAGGCACAGGTTAAAGAAATGTGTATTGTCTCCAGACAGGACAGCCAGTGAGATTCTGCAAGTCCAGGAAGCAAGCTGTGGGGGTTACCGATAGTGTGACATGAACCCAAGATCCCGGTTTAGGCCCTCCTCATGTGTGCGGAACTTGGCTATCAGTTTCTGCTCAGCGACTCTGCGCTGTCGTGTAGGCCGCCTTGGAGAACGCTTACCCGAAGATCAGAGAAACTCTTACTCTTACTGTGTTTACCCCAGTCCAACGCCGGCATCTCCACATCATAAATAATCCTTAACAGCACTGAGTATGTAGAGTCACCTCTATGTCTGTTCTTCTCTTAGTTCTAGCACCACATTTCCAAATCATTGACACCTTCTCTAGTGCTTCAATGTGCTTTTAGATAATGGAGACTGGAACCGTGCGCAGTGCACTGTGTTGCCTGACTGGGGTCCTGTCAAAGTTTATCATAACTTCATTACTTCTGAGTTTTATTCACTTAGGAATAAATCACAGTACCACGTCAGCATTTTATTTGCTTTGTTGACCCCTGCTGTTGTTTATAATGATTTGTTCACCTCTATCCCTGATTCTTTTGCTCTCTACCTTGTTTAAATTCTTATTTCCTATGGTGTAAGCATTGTCTCTATTTTTCTAGAAAGGTGCAGCACCTCCCATTTATCAAAGTTAAAGTTAATTTGTGAATTATGTGTCTGGTTTGAAAGTTTTCCAATACCTTCCTGTGTTTTTTCCTGAATGTTAGCTGCATCCCCTCACTTGGTATCCTCTGCAAATGTTGATAAGTTATTTATTCCTAAATCCAAATTATTAATGTAAATTATAAATAACACTGCTTTCTACTGTCCTCTTACCTTTGGCCCTACACTCAGTTTTCTATCTTTGGCCAGTTTCCTATGCATTCAGCTATTTCTTCCCTTGAAGCCATCTCTTAAACCTTGGGATACCTTATCAAAGGCTTTTGAAAATCCAAGTATTTGACTTGGATAAGACATTAAACCTGTTTGTGTATGTAAAAACTCCCATGGGACATTTTGACAAAGGGTCTTTTATCTTTGAGTCAATTATTATTGAGGTTATCTTTAATTATTAAATCAAATTATTGGGAGCTTGCTCTGTACAAGGACTACTGTGTTTCCTACATTCTAACAGTTATTAAACTTTAGTGATTTATTTTAAAACACTTTTGGTTGTCCTGAACTAATGTGATTATATTTTCTTCCATGAATAGAATGGCTAATTGCAAAAGGCTACGAACAATTGAACAACTGCCTGCAGCTCTTCAGCAATGATGGGCATGTTCTGAGCGCCATCTTCAATAGGATGAATGATACCCTAACTGTGTCACTGATCAGTTATGTAGTGCTGACAGGGAAGTGTAACTAGACTATGAGTGTGTTGGTGATGAAGCAGGACTTGCCACTGATGACTCTGCTCAAAGGGATTCCATTTCTCTCATTGCAGTATCCTAATGGTCAAATCATATTGTCATAGAGCCAGAGATATACAGCTTAGACAAAAGGCCCTTTGGCCCATCGCATCTGCACTGGTCAAGGACAAACTATCTAACTGCTCTAACCCCATTTTCCAGCATTCGACCCACAGTCTTGAATGCCTTAGCATCACAAGTGCACATCTAAGTACTTCTTAAATGTTTTGAGGTTCTCTGCCTCCACCACCCTTTCAGTTTTTCCTCACATCCCTATGAACCTCTTGTCCCTTACCTTGTATCTGTGCCCCCCAATCATTGATCCCTCCACCAAGGGGAAATGTTTCTTCCTGCCTACTCTATCTATGCCCCTCATAATTTTATACATCTCAATCATATCCGCCCTCAGTCTCCTCTGCTTCAAGGAAAACAACCCCAGTCTATCCAATCTCTCTTCATAACTCATAGAAATAGAAACACTACAGTGCAGAAAGAGGCCATTCGGCCCATCGAGTCTGCACCGACCACAATCCCACCCAGCCCCTACTCCTATATCCCTACACATTTACCCGCTAATCCCTCTAACCTACGCATCTCAGGACAGTAAGGGGCAATTTTAGCATGGCCAATCAACCTAACCCGCACATCTTTGGACTGTGGGAGGAAACCGGAGCACCCGGAGGAAACGCATGCAGACACGAGGAGAATGTGCAAACTCCACACAGACAGTGACCCAAGCCGGGAATCGAACCCAGATCCCTGGAGCTGTGAAGCAGCAGTGCTAACCACTGTGCTACCGTGCCGCCCAACTGAAACTCTTCAGCCCAGGTAATATCCTGGTAAATCTCATCTGCACTCTTTCCAGTGCTATCACATGTCTCCTATAATGTGGATTCCAGAACTGCGCATAATAGTCTAGCTGTGGCCTAGCCAGTATTCTGTCCTGATGGCAAACTTTGCTCTGCAAAGGTACACCTAGAGCAATCTTTGACAGGATATTCATGGGTTTCAAACTCAGAGGACATCAGCCACAAACATGTGAACAGTCTTCCTATGTGACATCACATAGGAATGGTTAAAAAATAAGTACAGGTTTATAATGGCAAAGGTAATGCAAATGGATGTTTTAGATATTGACATATTGGTAACTTTCTCTTGGTTGTTGGAAAAACATACATAGTATTCACAGAATCGCAGTGGATATGCACAGGAGGTAATTGTGTCAGTGCTGGCTCTCCAGAGGAGCAATTTACCGAGTGTCAATCCCCCCACCTTCTTCCTCTAACTCTGTACATTCTTCGTTTTCACATAATGATCCAATCCCCTCTCAAATTCCTCCATTGACCTTGCCTCCACCACAATCTCAGGCAGTGCATTCTAGATCCTACTCGTTGGGTGAAAGGTTTCTCTTCTTGTCTCCACTGCTTCTTTTCCAATTAAGTTAAATATGTGCCCTCTGGTTCTCGGTCCTCGGTTCTTCTGCAACATTTTCCCATCTTGTACATTCTTGGTTGCAAGTTGCTTTGACAATGAATGGGAAGATCTGAGTGGATGGAGACCAATGTGGGGGCAGTGTGAAGGGGTTGGTTGTTTGCAGGAAGATTGCTTTGTGTTAGGCACAGGGTTGCACAAGTACCATTTGAGATTGCATCATTCAGTCGCTGGTGAAACCCAAGTGCACATTCACAATATGAGGACATCCAAGGCAGCAAAGTGCATTGCTACTGGTGCATGAAAATGCCTCATCATTTTCCACTTCCTTCATTTCCTCCTTCTCCTCCTGCTCCAAAACTCTGCTCTCTGTGCAACCAGGAACCTGATGCTGAGTTATGGTATGTAGAGTGCAGTATCCCATGAACATTGGGTTATCTTCAAAGCAGAAACGGTTTGGTAACAGTCAAGGTATATTCCCTTAAATGGCAAAGACGGGATAAACAAATCCAGAACTCCCTGGATGAAAAAAGAGATAGAAATTAAGATAAAGAAGAAAAAGTGTGCTTATGACAGGTGCCAGATAGAAAATACAATTGAGAACCAGGAGGAATACAGAACATTCAGAAGGGAGGTGAAAAATCACATGAGAGAAGTGAAGAGGGATTATGAGAAAAGATTGTCAGCCAACATAAAGGGAAATCCCAAAGTCTTCTCCAGGCACATAAATAGTAAAAGGTTGGTAAAGCGACGAGTGTGGCCGATTAGGAACCTAAAAGGGAATTTACACATGGAAGCTGGGGCATTAAATAATTACTTT
Source organism: Mustelus asterias (assembly GCF_964213995.1). Classification (NCBI taxonomy): domain Eukaryota; kingdom Metazoa; phylum Chordata; class Chondrichthyes; order Carcharhiniformes; family Triakidae; genus Mustelus; species Mustelus asterias. Next base: position 75,232,455 of record NC_135804.1, on the reverse strand, counting down.
GCATCTGCCTTTACCAAAGAGGTAGATGCTACATAGGACATAGAGACAGATGAAGAAACTCTGTCACTAGAAGGGTTCAAAATTGATCAAGAGGAATTGTTGAATAGATTGAAGGTTGATGAGGCACTGGGACTGGATGAGATCCACCAAAAGATATTGAAGGAAGTGAGAACAGAAATTGCAGGGGAGCTGACCATAATCTCCCAGTCTTCTCCAGACTCAGAGAAGGTGCCAGAGGACTGGAGAATTGAAAATGTTCAAAAACAGTTTGAAAGGATCGCCCCAGCAATTACAGACGAGTCAGTTTAACATCAGTGGCGAGAAAGCTTTGAGAAACAATTATTTGGGATAGAATTAGTGGTGACATGGAAAAATGTGGGTTGATTAGGAAGAGCCAAGCATGGGTTTCTAAAGGGGAAATCATGTTTAACTAACTTGCTGGAGTTTGTTGATGAGGTAACAGAAAGGGTTAATGAGGGTAATGCTGTTGATGTGGTGTACATGGACTTTCAGAAGGCATTTGAAATAGTGCCCCACAACAGACTTATGAGAAAAGTTACAGCTCAGGGAATAAAAGGTATAGTAGCAACATAGATACAAAATTGGCAGAATAACAGGAAGTGGAGAGTAATGGTCAGTGAATATTTTTCAGGCTGGAGGAAGGCTTGTAGTGGTGCTCCCCAGGGGTTGGTATTGGGACCCCTGCTTTTCCTGATATATATTAATGATCTTGGGATGCAGGGGACAATTTCAAAGTTCATGGATAACACAAAGCTTGTTAGTATTTGTAAACTATGAAGAGGACTATGTAGAACTTCGAAAGGACAGAGACAAGTTGGTGGAGTGGGCAGATAGGTGGCAGATGAAGTTCAGTGTGGAGATGCATTTTGTGTGAACTGATGCATCTTGGTACAAAGAACATGCAGAGACAATATGAAAAAAGGGGTATAATTCTTAAGGGAGTGCAGGAGCAGAGGGGCCTTGGTGTATATGTGCATATATGTGGGCTACAAGAACATATCAAAAGCTCCTGACTCCCCAAAGTCCATCCACCATCTACAAGGCACAAGTCAGGAGTGTGATGGAATACTGCCCACTTGCCTGGATGGGTGGAGCTCTAACAACACTCAAGAAGCTTGATACCATCCAGGACAAAGCAGCCCCCTTGATTGGCACCATATCTACAAACATCCACTCCCTCCACCACTGATGCTCAGTAGCAGCAGTGTGTGCTATCTACAAGATGCACTGCAGCAATTCACCAAAGATCCTTAGACAGCACTTTCCAAACCCATGACCACTTCCATCTAGAAGGACAAGGGCAGCAGATAAATGGGAACATCACCACCTGCAAGTTCGCCTCCAAGCCACTCTCCATCCTGACATGGAAATATATCGCCATTCCTTCGCAGTTGCTGGGTCAAAATCCAGGAATTCTCTCCCTAATGGCATTGTGGGTCAACCAACGTGCATGGACTGCAATGATTCAAGAACACAGTAAGAAGTCTCACAGCACCAGGTTAAAGTCCAACAGGTTAAAGGGATGTGTATTGTCTCCAGGCATTCAGTCTACAGTCACGGGCACTCAGCCTTGGACCTTCAGGTAAGTGTTCTCCAAGGCGGCCTTCATGACACACGACAGCGCAGAGTCGCTGAGCAGAAACTGATAGCCAAGTTCCGCACACATGAGGACGGCCTAAACCGGGATGTTGGATTTATGTCACATTATCAGTAACCCCCACAGCTTGCCTCCTGGACTTGCAGGCTGTTCTGTCTGGAGACAATACACATCTCTTTAACCTGTGTTTAATGCTCCCTCCACCCGCATTGTCTGTACCTTTAAGACCTGGTTGGCTGGAGGGATTCGCATTCTAATCAGTATTCTGTACCTTGATGTTGTGTCTCTGTGCACTGTTTGAGAGCACATTTCCACTCCATCTGACGAAGGAGCAGCGCTCCGAAAGCTTATGGTATTTGCTACCAAATAAACCTGTTGGACTTTAACCTGGTGTTGTGAGACTTCTTACTGTGTTCACCCCAGTCCAACGCCGGCATCTCCACATCATGATTCAAGAAGGCAGCTCACCACCACCCTCCCAAGGACAACTAGGGATGGGCAATAAATGCTGGCCAGCCAGCAATGCCCATGTCCCACAAAAGAATAAAAAAAATATAAAGGTTGCAGACAGGTGGCGAGCGTAATTAATAAAGCATATAGTGTCCTGGGCTTTATTAATATGGGCACAGAGTACAAGAGCAAAGAAGTAATGCTGTACTGAAACAAGACACCAGCTGGAATACTGTGTACAGTTCTGGGTGCCACACCTTTGAAAGGATGTGAACACATTGCAAAGAATTTGGGAGAGGTTTACAAGAATGATTCCAGAGATGAGAAGCTTCAGTTACGAGGATAGATTGGACAGGCTGGAACTGATCTCCTTGGAGAGAAGGAGAATAAGGGGAGTTTTGATAGAGATAGAACAATGAACATTACAGCACAGGAACAGGCCCTTCGGCCCTCCAGGCCTGCACCGAACATGCTGCCTGACTGAACTAAAACCTCCTTCCAGGGACCATATTCCTTTATTCCCATCCTATTCATGTATTTGTCAAGATGCCCCTTAAAACTCACTATCATATCTGTTTCCACCACCTCCCTCGGCAGCGAGTTCCAGGCACCCACCACCCTCTGTGTAAAAGGTCTGCCTCGTACATCTCCTTTAAACCTTGCCCCTCGCACCTTAAACCTGTGCCCTCCAGTAATTGACTCTTCCACCCTGGGAAAAAGCGTCTGACTATCCACTCTGTCCATGCCCCTCATAATCTTGTAGACTTCTATCAGGTCATCCCTCAACCTCCGTCATTCCAGTGAGAACAAACCAAGTTTCTCCAACCTCTCCTCATAGCTAATGCCCTCCATACCAGGCAGCATCCTGGTAAATATTTTCTGTACCCTCTCCAAAGTCCCCACATCCTTCTGGTAGTGTGGCGACCAGAATTGAACACTATATTCCAAGTGCGGCCGAACTAAGGTTCTATAAAGCTGCAACATGACTTGCCAATTTTTAAACTCAATGCCCCGGCTGATGAAGACAAGCATGCCTTATGTCTTCTTGACTACCTTCTCCACCTGCATTGCCACTTTCAGTGCCTGTGTACCTGAAAACTCAGATCCCTCTGCCTATCAATACTCTTAAGGGTTCTGCCATTTACTGTATATTTCCTATCTTAATTAGATCTTCCAAAATGCATCAGCCCACATTTGTCTGGATTTAAACTCCATCTGCCATCTCTCCGCCCAAGCCTCCAACCCATCTACCCTGCTATATCCTCTGATGGTCCTCATCGCTATCCGCAAATCCAGCAATCTTTGTGTCGTCCACAAACTTACTAATCAAACCAGTTACATTTTCCTCCAAATCATTTATATATATTACAAATAGCAAAGGTCCCAGCACTGATCCCTGAGGAATGCCACTTGTCACAGCCCTCCATTCAGAAACGTACCCTTCCACTGCTACCCTCTGTCTTCTCTGACCGAGCCAGTTCTGTTTCCAGCTTGCCAGCTCACCTCTGATCCCATGTGACTTCACCTTCTGCACCAGTCTGCATTGAGGGATCTTGTCAAAGGTCTTACTGAATTCCATGCAGACGACATCCACTGCCCTACCCTCATCAATCATCTTTGTCACTTCCTCGAAAAACGCGATTAAGTTAGTGAGGCATAACCTCCTCTTCACAAAATCATATTGCCTCTCACTAATACGTCCACTTATTTCCAAGTGGGAGTAAATCCTGCCTCAAAGAATCCTCTCCAACAATTTTCCTACCATTGACGTAAGGCTCACCGGCCTGTAATTACCTGAATTATTCTTGCCACCCTTCTTAAACAAAGGAACAATATTGGCTATTAGAACATAGAACAGTACAGCACAGAACAGGCCCTTCGGCCCACGATGTTGTGCCGAGCTTTATCTGAAACCAAGATCAAGCTATCCCACTCCCTATCATCCTGGTGTGCTCCATGTGCCTATCCAATAACCGCTTAAATGTTCCTAAAGTGTCTTGAATGGAGTTGAAATCAACCATGATTGAATGGTGGAGTGGACCCGATGGGCCGAATGGCCTTACTTCCGCTCCTATGTCTTATGGTCTTATGGTCTTATGGACTCCACTATCACTGCAGGCAGTCCATTCCACATCCCAACCACTCGCTGCGTAAAGAACATACCTCTGATATCCTTCCTATATCTCCCACCATGAACCCTATAGTTATGCCCCCTTGTAATAGCTCCATCCACCCGAGGAAATAGTCTTTGAACGTTCACTCTATCTATCCCCTTCATCATTTTATAAACCTCTATTAAGTCTCCCCTCAGCCTCCTCCACTCCAGAGAGAACAGCCCTAGCTCCCTCAACCTTTCCTCATAAGACCTACCCTCCAAACCAGGCAGCATCCTGGTAAATCTCCTCTGCACTCTTTCCAGCGCTTCCACATCCTTCTTATAGTGAGGTGACCAGTACTGCACACAATATTCCAAATGTGGTCTCACCAAGGTCCTGTACAGTTGCAGCATAACCCCACGGCTCTTAAACTCCAACCCCCTGTTAATAAAAGCTAACATACTATAGGCCTTCTTCACAGCTCTATCCACTTGAGTGGCAACCTTTAGAGATCTGTGGATGTGGACCCCAAGATCTCTCTGTTCCTCCACAGTCTTCAGAACCCTACCTTTGACCCTGTAATCCACATTTAAATTTGACCTACCAAAATGAATCACCTCACATTTATCAGGGTTAAACTCCATTTGCCATTTTTCAGCCCAGCTTTGCATCCTATCTATGTCTCTTTGCAGCCTACAACAGCCCTCCACCTCATCCACTACTCCACCTATCTTGGTGTCATCAGCAAATTTACTGATCCACCCTTCAGCCCCCTCCTCTAAGTCATTAATAAAAATCACAAATAGCAGAGGACCAAGCACTGATCCCTGTGGCACTCAGCTAGCAACCTGCCTCCAGTCCGAAAAATTTCCATCCACCACCACCCCCTGTCTTCGATCAGATAGCCAGTTACCTATCCAATTGGCCAACTTTCCCTCTATCCCACACCTCCTTACTTTCATCATAAGCCGACCATGGGGGACCTTATCAAACGCCTTACTAAAATCCATGTATATGACATCAACTGCCCTACCTTCATCAACACACTTAGTTACCTCCTCAAAAAATTCAATCAAGTTTGTGAGGCACGACTTGCCCTTCACGAATCCGTGCTGACTATCCCGGATTAATCCGCATCTTTCTAAATGGTCGTAAATCCCATCCCTCAGGACCTTTTCCATCAATTTACCAACCACCGAAGTAAGACTAACCGGCCTATAATTACCAGGGTCATTTCTATTCCCTTTCTTAAACAGAGGAACAACATTCGCCACTCTCCAGTCCTCTGGCACCATCCCCGTGGACAGTGAGGACCCAAAGATCAAAGCCAAAGGCTCTGCAATCTCATCCCTTGCCTCCCAAAGAATCCTCGGATATGTTTCATCAGGCCCAGGGGACTTATCGACCTTCAGTTTATTCAAAACTGCCAGGACATCCTCCCTCCGAACATCTATTTCCTCCAGCCTATTAGCCTGTAACACCATCTCTTCCTCAAAAACATGGCCCCTCTCCTTGGTGAACACTGAAGAAAAATATTCATTCATCACCTCGCCTATCTCTACTGACTCCATACACAAGTTCCCACGACTGTCCTTGACCGGACCTAACCTCACCCTGGTCATTCTTTTATTCCTCACATAAGAGTCTCATGTCCCCTCGTAGCTCTCCTAAGCCCCTTTTTCAGCTCATTCCTTGCTAACTTGTAACCCTCAATCGAGCCATCTGAACCTTGTTTCCTTATAAGAACATAAGAAATAGGAGCAGGAGTAGGCCATCTGGCCCTTCGAGCCTGCCCCGCCATTCAACAAGATCATGGCTGATCTGAAGCGAATCAGTTCCACTTACCCGCCTGCTCCCCATACCCCCTAATTCCCTTATCGATCAGAAGACTATCTACCCGTGATTTAAACATATTCAACGAGGAAGCCTCCACCACTTCAATGGGCAGAGAATTCCAGAGATTCACTACCCTCTGAGAGAAGAAGTTCCCCCTCAACTCTGTTCTGAACCGGCCCCCCCTTATTTTGAGGCTGTGCCCTCTAGTTCTGGTTTCCCTTCTAAGTGGAAAGAATCTCTCCACCTCTACCCTATCCAGCCCCTCCATTATCTTATATGTCTCTATAAGATCACCCCTCATCCTTCTAAACTCCAACGAGTACAGACCCAATCTGTTTAATCTCTCCTCATAAGCTACACCCCTCATCTCCGGTATCAACCTGGTGAACCTTCTCTGCACTCCCTCCAAGGCCAATATACCCTTTCGCAAATAAGGGGACCAAAACTGCACACAGTACTCCAGTTGCGGCCTCACCAGTGCCTTGTACAGTTGCAGCAAGACCTCCCTGCTTTTATATTCTATCCCCCTCGCGATAAAGGCCAACATTCCATTCGCCTTCTTCATCACCTGCTGCACCTGCAGACTGAGTTTTTGCGATTCGTGCACAAGGACCCCCAAGTCCCTCTGCACAGTCGCACGATGTAATTTTTCTCCATTTAAATAATATTCCAATTTACTATTTTTTCTTCCAAAGTGGATAACCTCACATTTGCTAACGTTATATTCCATCTGCCAGATCCTCGCCCACTCGCTCAGCCTATCCAAATCTCTCTGCAGACTTTCCACGTCCTCCACGCAATTCGCTTTCCCACTCACCTTCGTGTCATCAGCAAACTTGAATACCCTCGATTCAGTCCCCTCCTCCAGATCATCTATGTAAATGGTAAACAATTGAGGCCCCAGCACCGATCCCTGCGGCACGCCACTGGTCACCAACTGCCAACCAGAAAAGCACCCATTTATCCCAACTCTCTGCTTCCTGTTAGATAGCCAATCCCCAATCCACGCCAACACCTTACCCCTCACTCCGTGTACCCCAATCTTCTCATCCCTACATAAGCTTCCCTCTTCCTTTTCACAAGACATTCCACCTCTTTTGTGAACCATGGTTCCCTCACTCGGCCATTTCCTCCCTGCCTGACAGGGACATACCTATCAAGGACACCCAGTATTTGTTCCTTGAAAAAGTTCCACTTTTCATTAGTGCCTTTCTCTGACAGTTTCTGTTCCCATCTTATGCCCCCTAATTCTTGCCTAATCGCATCATAATTACCTCTCCCCCAATTGTAAATCTTGCCCTGCCGTACGGCCCTATCCCTTTCCATTGCAATAACAAAAGACACCGAATTGTGGTCACTATCTCCAAAGTGCACTCCCACAACCAAATCTAACACTTGGCCCGGTTCATTTCCCAGTACCAAATCCAATGTGGGCTCACCTCTTGTCGGCCTATCCACATATTGTGTCAGGAAACCTCCTGCACACACTGCACAAAAACTGCCCTATCCGAACTATTTGACCTACAAAGGTTCCAATCAATATTTGGAAAGTTAAAGTCCCCCATGACAACTACCCTGTGACCCCCACACATATCCATAGTCTGCTTAGCAATTTCTTCCTCCACATCTCTATTACTATTTGGGGGCCTATAGTAAACTCCTAACAACGTGACCACTCCTTTCCTATTTCTTACTTCAGCCCATATTACCTCAGTGTGCAGATCCCCCTCGAAGTGCCTTTCTGCAGCCGTTAAACTATCCTTGATTTAAAATGCTACACCTCCACCTCTTTTACCAGCTTCCCTACACTTACTGAAAGATCTATACCCTGGAACGTCCAACAACCATTCCTGTCCTTGTTCTACCCACATCTCCGTAATGGCCACAACATCGTAGTCCCAAGTACCAATCCACACCCCAAGTTCATCTACCTTGTTCCGGATGCTCCTTGCATTGAAGTAGACACACTTCAACCCACCTTCCTGTCTACCGGTACCCATCCTTGACCTTGATACCTTCCCCAATACCTCACCACCCTCAACACTGACTTCTGGACTACAACTCCTTTTCCCACTCCCCTGACAAATTAGTTTAAACCCCCCCTGAAGAGCCGTATCAAATTTCCCTCCCAGGATATTGGTGCCCCTCTGGTTCAGGTGCACCCCGTCCTGTTAGTACAGGTCCCACCTTCCCCAGAATGTGTTCCAATTATCCACGTATCTGAAACCCTCCCTCCTACACCCTGCAACCACATGTTTAACTGCATTCTCTCTCTGTTCCTCAACTCGCTATCACGTGGCACCGGTAACGTACCAGAGATGACCACATGTTTTGTCTTGGCTCTCAGCTTCCAGCCCAGCTCCCGAAATTCCTGTTTTAAATCCCCATCCCTTCTCTTACCTATGTCGTTGGTACCAATGTGTACCACGACTTGTGACTGTTTCTCCTCCCCCTTAAGAATCCGGAAGACACGGTCCGAGACGTCACGGACCCTGGCATCCGATAGGCAACATACCATCCTCGAGTCTCTTTTGCTGCCACAGAACCTCCTATCTATCCCTCTAACTAACGAGTCCCCAATAACTATTGCCCTCCCTCTCTCCCCCTTACCCTTCTGAGCCACAGAGACGGACACAGTGCTGGAGATCCTCTCACTGCGGCTCACCACTGGTATGTCGTCCCCCTCAACCGTATCCAAAGCGGAATACTTGTTGCTAAGGGGAACGACCACAGGGGATCCCTGCACTGACTGCTTCATCCCAGCCCCTCTCACCGTCACCCATCTGTTTTCATTCCTCGGAGTAACTGTATTCCTAAAGCTTCTGTCTATGGCCACCTCTGCCTCCCTAATGATCCTACGTTCATCCAACTCCAGCTCTAGTTCCCTAACACGGTTTTGGAGGAGCTGCAGATGGGTGCACTTCCCACAGGTGTAATCAGCAAGGACACTGACGTCGCCCCTCACCTCAAACATAGTGCAAGAGGAACATAGCACTGCCTGCACACCCATCCCCTCTAGATACCTTGCCAGTACCAGGTAGAAACAGCAAAAATGAATTCAACTCACCCCTGCTCGCCCTTTCCCCCAAGCCCTGTGAGCCAAAGCCCTTACAGCTTTCACTCAGCTTCCCACTCACTCCCCTGCCCGCTACTGACGCTGCTCGCTGTATAGAGTGACTTTTATACTAAAAAACACAATCTCCCAGAATCCCCTGCAGCCTACTCCCACTTCCTTTAGTTAAAACCCTTGAAAAAAGCCCGCGAAAAAACGGATTACATAAATAAATAAATAAATCACAGCACTTTACTTGCACTCAGTACTCCTGCTGAGAATCTCTCCCTCTGTCCTGCACCACTTCGAACAAATGAGGCTATTCTCCAATCCTCTGGGACCTCCCCTATAAGAAGTCTCACAACATCATGTTAAGGTCCAACAGGTTTATTTGGCAGCACAAGCTTTCGGAGTCTCGCTCCATCTTCAGGTGAGTGAGGAGTTGTGTTCACAAACAGGGCATATACAGACACAAACTCAATTTACAAGATAATGGTTGGAATGCGAGTCTTTACAGGTAATCAAGTCTTAAAGTACAGACAATGTGAGTGGACAGAGGGCCAAGCACATGTTAAAGAGGCGTGTATTGTCTCCAGCAGGCCAGTTAGTGAGATTTTGCAAGCCCAGGCAAGTCATGGGGGTTACAGATAGTGTGACATGAACCCAAGATCCCGGTTGAGGCCGTCCTCATGTGTGCGGAACTTGGCTATCAGTTTCTGCTCAGCGATTCTGCGTTGTCGTGTGTCGTGAAGGCCACCTTGGAGAACGCTTACCTGAAGATCGTATCAAGCATTGGGACCCTGTGTGAGAACTTCTCAGTCTACGTCGAGGGCATCCTGAAACCCATTGTACAAAGAACCCCAGCTTCTGTCGCAACACTGCGGACGTCCTACAGAAACTCAGCACACATGGAGCAGTTGAACCAGGAGCACTCCTCGTCACAATGGATGTCTCGGCACTCTACATCAGCATCCCCCACGACGACAGCATTGCTGCAACTGCCTCAGTACTCAATGCCGTCAACTGCCAATTTCCAGATGCAATTTTACAACTCATCCGCTTCATCCTGGACCACAACATCTTCACCTTCAACAACCAGTTCTTCATCCAGACACACGGAACAGCCATGGAGACCAAATATGCCAACATCTTTGTGCACAAGTTCGAACAAGGCCTCTTCACTGCACAGGACCTTCATCTGACGCTATACACTAGATACATGGATGACATTTTCTTCCTTTGGACTCATGGCAAACAATCATTGAAACAACTATATGATGACATCAACAAGTTCCATTCCACCCTCAGACTCACCACGGACTACTCTCCGGAATCGGTTGCATTCTTAGACACACGCCAAGGACGGTCACCTCAGCACCTCACTGTACCGCAAGCCCACGGATAACCTCACGATGCTCCACTTCTCCAGCTGCCACCCTAAACACGATAAAGAAGCCATCCCCTACGGACAAGCCCTCCGTATACACAGGATCTGCTCGGATGAGGAGGATCGCAACAGACACCTCCAGACGCTGAAAGATGCCCTCATAAGAACAGGATGCGGCGCTCGACTCATCGATCGACAGTTCCGGCCCGCCACAGCAAAAAACTGCACCGATCTCCTCAGAAGACAAACACGGGACACGGCGGACCTTCGTCGTCCAGTACATCCCCGGAGCGGAGAAGCTATGACATCTTCTCCGGTGCCTTCAACATGTCACTGATGAAGACGAACATCTCACCAAGGCCATCCCCACACCTCCACTTTTGCCTTCAAACAACTGCACAACCTCAAACAGACCATTGTCCGCAGCAAACTACCCAGCCTTCAGGAGAACAGTGACCATGACACCACACAACCCTGCCACAGCAACCTCTACAAGACGTGCCGGATCATCGACACGGATGCCATCATCTCACGTGAGAACACCATCCACCAGGTACACGGTACATACTCTTGAGACTCGGCCAACGTTGTCTACCTGATACGCTGCAGGAAAGGATGACCCGAGGCATGGTACACTGGGGAGACCATGCAGACGCTACGACAACGGATGAATGAACACCGCTCGACAATCACCAGGCAGGAGTGTTCCCTTCCAGTCGGGGAACACTTCAGCAGTCATGGGCATTCAGCCTCTGATCGGGTAAGTGTTCTCCAAGGTGTCCTTCACGACACACGACAACACAGAATCGCTGAGCAGAAACTGATAGCCAAGGTCCGCACACATGAGGATGGCCTCAACCGGGATCTTGGGTTCATGTCACACTATCTGTAACCCCCATGACTTGTCTGGGCTTGCAAAATCTCACTAACTGTCCTGGCTGGAGACAATACACACCTCTTTAACCTGTGCTTGGCCCTCTCTCCACTCACATTGTCTGTACCTTTTAAGAATTGATTACCTGTAAAGACCTGCATTCCAGCCATTATCTTGTAAATTGAGTTTGTGTCTATATATGCCCTGTTTGTGAACACAACTCCTCACTCACCTGAAGAAGGAGCGAGACTCCGAAAGCTTGTGCTGCCAAATAAACCTGTTGGACTTTCACCTGGTGTTGTGAGACTTCTTACTGTGCTTACCTCAATCCAACGCCACATCAGGACCTCCCCTGTAGCCAGTGAGGATACAAAGATTTCCCTCAAGGCCCAGCAACATCCTCCCTTGCCTCTCTCAGTATTTTGGGGTATATCCCATCAGGCCCTGGGGACTTGTCTACCTTAATGTTTTTCAAGAGCCCCAATACCTCCTCCTTTTTGATCTCAACATGACTCAAACTATCTACACACCCTTTCCTAGATTCACCATCCACCAAGTCCTTCTCTCTGGTGAATCCTGATGCAAAATACTCACTTAACACCTCGCCCATTTCCTCTGGCTCCACGCATAGATTCCCTCACCTGTTCTTGAGTGGGCCAACCCTCTCCCTGGCTACCCTCTTGCTCTTTATATATGTATAAAAAGCCTTGGGATTTTCCTTAATCCTGCTGGCCAATGATTTTTTGTGGCCCCCTTTTAGCCCTCTTTACTCCTTGCTTAAGTTCTTTTTCTATTTTCCTTGTATTCGTGTGTTCCCAGCCTCTGAGCCTTGACAAATGCTTCCTTTTTCTCTTTGACTAGGCTCACAATATCTCTCGTTACCCAAGGTTCCCAAGACTTGCCATATTTACCCTTCACCCTTACAGGGATGTTTCAGTCCTGAATCCCTATCAACTTACACTTGAAAGCCTCCCACATGCCAGATGTTGATTTGCCCTCAAACATCTGCCCCCAATCTACATTCTTTAGTTCCTGCCTAATACTGTTGTAATTAGTCTTCCCCCAGTTTAGCCTCTTAAATTGAGGACTATACTTTTCTTTATCCATCAGTACCTTAAAGCTTACTGAATTGTGGTCATTGTTCCCGAACTGCTCCCCTACTGAAACCACCACCTGGCCGGGCTCATGCCCCAATACCAGGTCCAGTACGGCCCCTTCCCTAGTTGGGCTATCTACATACTGTTTCGAGAAGCCCTCCTGGATGCTCCTGACAAAAGCTGCCCCATGCACGCCCCTAGCACTAAGTGATTCCCAGTCAATATAGGGGAAGTTAAAATCTCCCACCACAACAACCCTGTTTCTTTTACATCTTGCCAAAATCTGCCTACATATCTGTTCCTCTATCTCCCGCTGGCTGTTGAGCGGCTTTCAGTAAACCCCCAACATTGTGACTACACCCTTCCTATTCCTGAGCTCTACCCATATTGCCTCGCTGTATGAGCGCTCCGAGGTGTCCTCCCGCAGTACAGCTGTGATATTCTCATAGATGCAGAAACAGTGATATTCTGTGATATTTGATGTCCAAAATCATGAGGGGACTGTACAGAGTCGATAGGGGGAAACTCTTCCCACTCGTAAAAGGACCAAGAATGAGAGGGCACAATTTGAAAGCAATTTGCAAATTAAATGTTGAAGTATAAGTTTGCAATAACTGGTGGCCAGGGACTAACAATTATAACAGCTTATTGATAATACTGAGCAGCTCCTACATGTTGTGTGTATCTGCCCGCACTCAGGGGAGAACTCTGCACTCCCGACATGTGACCTTTGTTAATCGCATCATCCCATCATCCATGCGACCACCTGGTCTACAAGAAGAAAATGTGATGTGAGAAAAAACTTTTTCACGTAGCAAGCGGTTTGGATCAGGAATGCACTGCCTGGAAGTGTTGTGGAAACAAGTCCAATCGAGGTATTCAAGGGGGCATTCGATGATTATTTGAATAGAAACAATGTGCAGGCTTATGTGGAAAAGGCAGGGGAATGGAGTGCCAAATGGCCTCATTCTGTGCCGTAACAATTCTGTGATTCTGTGATGAACATTCTGGAAACTGAGGCTGGTGCACATCCAGTTCAGTCCCGGAACCTGACACACATTTTCAAGATGGTCTGTTCATTCCCAGATTATAGTTATATAACATTCTTTGTAATAATCTCCAGCATTATTTCTCAAGTTCCAAATCAGTCACATTTTAAGTCTCTGAGCAGTCAGCCAGTTACCCTGCTTCAAAGTATGAAGCTGTCTAGAAATCTGGACCATGATGTAGAGGTGATGGTGTTGGACTTGGGTAAACACAGTAAGAAGTATCACAACACCAGGTTAAAGTCCAACAGGTCTATTTGGTAGCACAAGCCACTAGCTTTCGGAGCGCTGCCCCTTCATCAGGTGAGTGGGAGTTCTGTTCACAAACAGGGCATATAAAGACACAAACTCAATTTACAAAATAATGGTTGGAATGGTACACTGGGGAGACCATGCAGACACTATGACAACGGATGACCGCTCGACAATCACCAGGCAAGAGTGTTCTCTTCCTGTCGGGGAACACTTCAGCGGTCACGGGCATTCGGCCTCTGATCTTCGGGTAAGCGCTCTCCAGCTTCACGACACACAGCAACGCAGAATCGCTGAGCAGAGACTGATTGCCAAGTTCTGCACACATGAGGACGGCCTCAACCAGGATCTTGGGTTCATGTCACACTATCTGTAACCCCCACGACTTGCCTGGGCTTGCAAAATCTCACTAACTGTCCTGGCTAGAGACAATACACATCTCTTTAACCTGTGCTGAACCCTCTCTGCACTCACATTGTCTGTACCTTTAAGACTTGATTATCTGTAAAGACTCGCATTCCAACCATTATTTTGTAAATTGAGTTTGTGTCTTTATATGCCCTGTTTGTGAACAGAACTCCCAGTCACCTGATGAAGGGGCAGCACTCTGAAAGCTAATGGCTTGTGCTACCAAATAAACAAAGAACAAAGAAAATTACAACACAGGAACAGGCCCTTCGGCCCTCCAAGCCTGCACCGACCATGCTGCCTGACTTAACTGAAACCCCCTACCCTTCTGGGGACCATATCCCTCTATTCCCATCCTATTCATGTCCTTGTCAAGACACCCCTTAAAAGTCACTACCGTATCCGCTTCCACTACCTCCCCCGGCAACGAGTTCCAGCCACCCGCTACTCTTTGTGTAAAAAAAATCTGCCTCGTACATCTCCTTTAAACCTTGCCCCTTGCACCTTAAACCTATGCCCCCTAGTAATTGACTCTTCCACCCTGGGAAAAAGCTTCTGACTATCCACACTGTCCATGCCTCTCATAATCTTATAGACTTCTATCAGGTCTCCCCTCAACCTCTGTCGTTCCAGTGAGAACAAACCAAGTTTCTCCAACCTCTCCTCATTGCTAATGCCCTCCATACCAGGCAACATCCTGGTAAATCTTTTCTGTACCCTCTCCGAAGCTTCCACATCCTTCTGGTAGTGTGGCGACCAGAATTGAACACTGTATTGCAAGTGCAGCCTAACTAAGGTTCTATAAAGCTGCAACATAACCTGCCAATTTTTAAACTCAATACCCCGGCCGATGAAGGCAAGCATGCCGTATACCTTCTTGACTACCTTCTTCACCTGCATTGCCACTTTCAGTGACCAGTGTACCTGTACACCCAGATCCCTTTGCCTATCAATACTCTTAAGGGTTCTGCCATTTACTGTATATTTCCTATCTGTATTAGACCTTCCAGAATGCATTACCTCACATTTGTCCGGATTAAACTCCATCTGCCATCTCTCTGCTCAAGTCTCCAACTGATCTATATCCTGCTGTATCCTCTGATGGTCCTCATCGCTATCCACAAATCCACCAACCTTTGTGTCGTCCACAAACTTACTAAACAATCCAGTTACATTTTCCTCCAAATCATTTATATATATTACAAACAGCAAAGGTCCCAAAACTGATCCCTGAGGAACACCACTTGTCACAGCCCTCCATTCAGAAACACACCCTTCCACTGCTATCCTCTGTCTTCTTTGACCAAGATGTGGAGATGCAGGCGTTGGACTGGGGTGAACACAGTAAGACGTCTCACAACACCAGGTTAAAGTCCAACAGGTTTATTTGGTAGCAAAAGCCACTAGCTTTCGGAACGCTGTTCCTTCGTCAGGTGGGTGGGAGTTCCAAGTTGGAGTGACATACGTCTTGACAGTAGCACAGGTCCATGGACAAGATTGACAATGCACCATGTTTCCTGGTGTGTATTATTAACTTTTGCATCACTCCTATCAAAGTTCTCATCTGAGTCGTCGGCAAAGAGAACCTTCTTGTGAGCTCCTCCAGAGAAATGGCACATATTCTATCCCCTCCTGAAACCCACACATGCCTGGTGACTCCTTAAGTGCAAATCTCACCTTTGTAGTACTCTCTAAATATAGAAACATAGAAACTAGACGCAGGAATAGGCCATTTGGCCCTTTGAGCCCACTATGCCATTCATTTTGATCATGGCTGATCATCAAATTCAATATCCTGATTCCCCCCTTCCTCCCATACACCTTGATCCCTTTAGCCCCAAGAGTGATATCTAATTTCTTCCTGAAATCGGACAACGTTTTGGCCTCAATTACTTTCTGTGGTAATGAATTCCATACATTCACCACCCTCTGGGTGAAGAAATTTCTCCTCACCTCAGTTCTATCCTCAAACTATGACCTCTAGTTCTGGACTCTTCCACCATTGGAAACATTCTTTCTGAATCTACCCTGTCAAAACCTGTTAGAATGTAATATAAGTTTCTCCGAGAACCCCCTCACTCTTCTAAACGCCAATGAATATAATCCTCACCAATTTAGCCTCTCCTCATATGGCAGACCTGCCATCCTAGAATCAGCCTGGTAAACCTTGGCTTTATTCTCTCTTTAGCAAGGAATCCTTCCTCAGATAAGGACACCAAAACTGCACATAATACTCCAGGTGTGCCCTCACTAACACCGTATACAATAGCAGCAAAACATCCCGATCCCTATACTCAAATCCTCTCGATATGAAGGCCAACATACCATTTGCCTTCTTTACTACCTGCTGTACCTGCGTGCTTACTTTCAGCGACTGATGCACGAGGACGCCAAGGTCTCACTGAGTATCTACCTCTCTCAGTTTACACCCATTCAAGTCATAATCTGCCTTCCTATTATTGCTATCAAAGTGATTAACCTCACATTTATCCACATTGTACTGCATTTATCATGCAGATGGCCACACACTCAGCCTGTCCAAATCACACTGCAGCATCTCTGCATCCTCCTCACAATTCACCCTCCCACCCAACTTTGTATCATCTGCAAATTTGGAGATAATGCATTCAGTTCCTTCTTCCAATTCATTAATATATAATGTGAACAGTTTGGGTCTTAGCACAGATCCCTGTGGAAGCCTAATAGTCACTGACCGACAATCAGAAAAAGACTCATTTATGCCAACTCTTTGCTTCCTCTGCTAACCAGCTTTCTATCCATCTTAAGACTACCTGCAATTCCATGCACTTTAGCTTTACAGAGTAGTCTGCTGTGTGAGATCTTGTCGAAAGACTTCTGAAAGTCTAAATAAACCACATCCATTGGTTCTGCTTGATCAACTCTACTCGTTACATCCTCAAAGAATTCCAATGGATTTGTCAAGCATGATTTTCCTTTTGTAAATCCATGCTGACTTTATCTGATTGTACCACTGCCTTCCAAATGCTAAGTTATGAAATCCTTGGTAATGGACTCCAGCAACTTCTCCAGTACTGACGTTAGGTTCACTGGTCTATAGTTTCCGGTTTTCTCTCTACCTCCCATTTTGAATAGTGGGCTTACATTAGCTGCCCTCCAATCTGTACCCTCCAATCTAAAGTATATGCAGTATCAATATCTAAACTAGAGACCATAAGTGTCAAATCAAACGTTGGTGCTTTATCCTCAATCATATTCTCTTGGGTGGCACAGTCATAAGACTGCTGCCTCACAGCACTGGGTGCATTTCCAGCCTTGGGTGACTGTGTGGAGTTTGCACATTCTCCCCGTGTCCACGTGGGTTTCCTCCAGGTGCTCCGGTTTCCTCCCACAGTCCAAAAATGTGCAGGTTAGGTGGAAAGGCCATGATAAATTGTTCCTTAGTGACCCAAGATGTGTAGGTTAGGGGATTAGTGGGGCAAATACATGGAGCTATATGCATAGAGTCTGGATGGGATGCTCTGTTGGTGAGTTGATGGGCTGAATGGCCTCCTTCTGCACCATAGGGATTTTATGATTCTATGATTCATGGTCAGACTGCACTGTCTGACCTGATGACACTTCTTGTACAGCTTGTACTTCATGTCAGATGGCAAGATAAGGGTGAAGTGGGATTTGAGAAGGTTTATCAGGAAGCAACACACTGTCATCCCAAGGCAATTGCCCCAGCCACTTAAAAGATGCAGCTGTACATGTCACCCTGCTCCTCCTGTTATAGACCACCTTGTTCTGAAAGATAGAAAGTGAAAAGGGTCACTGAGCTTGTTGCAATTTGTGGGTGATTGGCCTGTCATAGCGGAATGTTTGTGGACAATGTGAGATCTGGGTGTGAGGCTGTCAGCACTGTTGTGTGTGAGGGTGGGCTGCAGCATCAAAATATTCAATATGAGTTCTGATTTCCAAAGATTGTTGATGTGGTACGTTAAACAGAGTGGGAGGCTGGTGAAACGGTGAGTAGGATGATGTCATTGGCAAATGCAGATAGCAAAGAGAAAATTAAAAAAAATCAGTGATCATTGTTAGAAGGCATTAAGACTTGAATGTGAATTACATTGGCAGAGAATGGAGAAGCAGGGCAGAGACTGACACTCTCTCTCATTGGTCTGTCTGATACTTGTTGAGCTTCCAGTTCAAGCAGTTGTCCCCGACTGAGTGTCGCAGACTGACACATTCCAAAGCCCAAGATTACATGCCGAGGGATGCACTAAAGCTTGTGGCAGCCGCTGCAAAGGCATAATGGGGAAAGGACACTGTATAAGGCCTTTTAGTCACAGTGAACTGAGGGGAGGGGAATTGTACTGAACCCCCTCAGTCTGAATGACTCACTGAATGTGTAGTGAATTTTGCATGCATCTCAGTTGTATTGAAGTACCTCAGAGTGCAACTTGATCCATATAGACAACTTTTACATGCCTTTGCACCATTTGTAATGACCATTTTGAAATGTCTGTAACATCTGTCCAGCATGATGTATGTAAAGAACTTGAATATTATTGCACTTTGCGTGATGGCCATTTTGAAATGATTTTATTATTCTTCCAGGTATTTTATGAATAAAGTATATGGGGCGATTCTTCCAAAAAAATTTGAAGTGCCGAATTTGCGTGAAAACTGGAGTAAATCCCGCCAATTTTTTTAGTGTGATTTTCAGAATGAATCTCCATGCTCTGAACACTGCAGAGTGCCCTAGCGTGATTCATTCTGAAAATTAGTGGGAGGGGCCTATTCCCACTGGAGAGGCTGGTAGCATAGCACTGAGCGGGCCACAGCGCACACACCAATCTGTCAGAGTGGAGATCGGCGCATGTGCAGTAGCCCCGCATTGCTGACCTCCCGGTCGCTGTTCAGCCTGATCGCTGGACAGCCCCATGACCCCGAATCGCTGCCCCTCCAACCTGCCCCCACACCTGATTGCTGGCCTCCCAGACCTCTCCAGGCAAACCGCAATGTCCACTTTCCCCTGGCCAGCCCCGTCTCCCCGACACCCTGCCCCTACGGCAGCACCGAACCGCACCCCCCCCCCGCCCTTCCACCGCTGTCCAACAGCCCGCCTCCCCCCACCGCTGTCCAACAGCCCCCCTCCCCCCACCCACCCACCCGGATTGCCAGCCCCAATCGCTGTCCACCCTCCGTCTGCCACCGATCCCTGTGCAGAGTGGCAGTGGGTCTCCCCACCCCCACTGATCTCACCCCAATAGAACCTGCCCCATATGCCCCTCTGGCATTCCCTTGGTACTGCCTGATGCCTGTGGGGCAGTGCCAACATGCCCCTCAGGCATTGCCAGTTTGCCCCTTGGACAGTGCCAGGGGGCCACATTGGCAGTGTCCTGAGGGCACCCCCCCTTACTCCCAAACTCATTGGGGGGACCTCAGTGGCCTCTGTTACCTCCAGCAAGGTCAGTCATCTGTTCCCCATTAGTAGGGAGCAGTTGTAAACCCCGCTGGAGGGCACCGCTTCAGGTGGGGGAGGGGAGACACTAGTGGACCCGGAGACTTCAGTCCCGGGCTCAGAAATGAAATTTAAATCTGCATTTAAATATTTAAATGAGCTCCGTGCCAATTTCCGCTGCCAAAGCAGCACAGCGGGCGGGGAGAAGCACCCCCAATTTTGTAAAAATTGACACCCTCTTCAGCACCTTAAACATTCACTCTCTCCACCGCAGAGCATATTACATTCAGCAGGCACTGCAACAACTCATCAAGCCTACTTCAACAGCACCTTCCAAACCCTCGACCACTACCAACCGGAAGGACAAAAGCAGCAGATATATGGGAACATCACCACCTGTAAGTTCCCCTCCAAATCACTTACCATCCTGACTTGGAAATATACCACCGTTCCTTCACTTTCACTGGATCAAAAATCAAGACGCCTCACCACCACCCTTTCAAGGGCGATTAGGGACGGACAATAAATGTAGGCCTTGGCAACCACACCCATGTTACAGAAATGATTAAATAAAAAGCACACTGCCTTCAATATTTTGTACCAGAATCCATCCTGGGCTCGAGCAGAGACGTAACCAGGATAAACATATGGATGATATTGGAATAGTGTAGGTTAGATGGGCTTTGGATTGGTTTCACTGGTCGGCGCAACATCGAGGGCCGAAGGGCCTGTACTGACTGCGCTGTTATGTTCTATGTTCTATGTACCACCCCAAAGTGTGTAAGACCGCTGATTGATGTGTTAGTTTCAAAAACTGATAATATGTTAATTTTCCCTGTGATAACACCAGGCAGAACAAACAATGGGTTTGTGTCTTTGATGCAAACCTCTGACAATCCAGATCCTGTCAGAATATCCATCAACCACAAGGACTTCTATTCCATCAATGTGCAGCTGGTGTTTAAAAAAACCCTTTATGTAACTCAGTGAAAGATTCCGGGGAGCTGTCACAATGCCGTCATCCAGTGTTAGTGCAAGCTCCTAATTGCTTTGGATGTACAAACAGGCTTATCAAGATGTGGCTGCTGGGCAACAATGGACACCCACTTTTAACTTGATGACACCAATTAGAAGCATAGCCATTGCAGACTTACTGTGCTACTTGCTTGCACACTAACTTGTTTTTCATTTTGGACACTGGTAAGGGCAATGGTTCCTCTGAGGAGTGCAGCAAGATCCAAGTCTATGACACCACAGGCAGCTCAGCTACACAGCAGGGGAGAAAGAAGAGTGAAAGAGCAATAGTGATTGGGAATTCGAGAGTCAGGGGAACAGGCAAGTGTTTCTGTGACCATGGATGTTACTCCAGTATCATGTGCTGCCTCCTTGGTGCCAGGGTCTAGGATGTCACCTACATTCTCCCTGGGGAGAGTGAACAGCCAGAGATTATGATCCACACCGGTACCAATGTCATAAATAGGAAGAGGGAGGAGGTTTTGACAGCAGATTTTAGGAAGTTAGGAAATAAATTAAAAAACAATAGTTCAAAAGCAATAATGTCAGGATTACTCCTTGTGCCATATGCTATTGAGCAGAGGAATAGGAGGATTGAGCAACTGTAAACATGGCTGGAGAAATGATGCAGGAGAGAGGGCGTCAGATTTCTGAGGCTTTCGGACCTGCTCTGGGGCATGTGGGACCTGTACTTTAGCAGGACTGGTGCTACCTTACAGGGGGATTTGCTGGTACTATTGGGGAGGGTTTAAATTAGATTGTCAGAGGGATGGGAACTTGAGAGGGAGGTCAGATTGGAGGGTAGCAAAGATGATGACAGAAAGTAGAAAAGTAGTAAGTGAAATTAGAAGGCAGATAAAATGAAAGTAAGGATCAAATCAGATCAGAAAGGAATCCTGAAATGTTAAGGGCACTCTATCTGAATTCACACAGCGTTCACAACAAGGTAAATGATTTGAAGGCACAAATAGAGGTAAATGGGTTGATTTAATTGCCATTACGGAGATACAGGGGAACCAAGACTGGGAACCGAATAATCAAGGATATTTGTCATAAGGATAGGCCAAAAGGAAACAAAAGTGGGGTCGCACTGTCAAGAAGGCAAGATCAATATATTACCAAAAGAGAAAACACTGGAAAATCTCAGCAAGCCTGGCAGCATCTGTAAGGAGAGAAAAGAGCTGACGTTTCGAGTCTAGATGACCCTTCAAAGGGTCAAATTCCAGCAGATTCCAGCAGATATAATAATTATTAGAAATAATAATTTCAGATTCCAGCATCCACAGTATTTTGCTTTTATCCAAGATCAATATATCAGTGAGAGAGAACCTTAGACAGAAAGTTCAAGATGTAGAGTCTGGGTGGAGCTAAGAAACAGCAAAGGACAGCAAAAATTGGTGGGAGTTGTCTCTCGGCCTCCAAATTGTAGAAGTAACATTGGGCACAGCATAAATCAGGAAATGAGAGCTGCATGTAACATGGGTAATTCAGTCATTCAAAATCCAGCAAAGGAGGACCAAGAAAGTGACGAAGAAAATGAAAAGAGAATATGAATGCAAGCTGGCAAGAAACATAAAGAGCAACTCCAAAAGCTTCTTTAGGTACGTGGAAAGAAAAAGATTAACAAGGACAAACATAGGTCCATTGTAGGAAGAGACAGGAGAATTTATAATGGAGCACAGGGAAATTGTGGAGAAACTAAATAATAACCAAGTATCTGTCTTCATGGGGCAAAGTACAAAGAAATCCCAAAAATACGAAGGAACCAAGGGACTAGTGAAAGTGAGGAACTGAAAGAAATTAGCATTAGTAAAGAGGTGGCACTCAAAATTAATTGGATTGAAATTTGATAAATCCCCTGGAACCATAGGCAAACCTGCATTTTTGGGGGCCCCATGCTCTGCCTCTGTGCCGGGGCCCCCCCATTACATCACACCCTGTGCCCCGTCCCCATGACATGATATTCCACATCTGGTGATGTCAAGTCCTGCCCACCACTGATGTCAAGCCCCACCTGCAAATGACATAATTGCCTTCCTATGCACATCCACCATAAGCTCATACAATGCAAGCCACAAAAATACAGAAAAGCCATAGAAATACAATGCTTTTTAACTTATGAATACTGCCTCAGTGCTTTTTAACTCATGAAAACAAGCCTGCGATTTATCAATTCAAACCCAAGCCAAACTGTTGTCAAGATGATGATAGAATGGTCAATATTGCAATCTATGTGTCTTGAGGTGAACAAACATGGAACTAGCCGATCTGTATTGAGCTGAAGAAAACAACTAATGATATGACTGCAGCACAGCACAGGATAATGCAGGACAGAATGAGCCAGAAAAAGTGCAGTACAGGAGCAAATACTCCAATCAAGTGGAGTCCAGTGAGTTCAAATCCAATATCAGTGGTTTTGCTGGCAACTGTTGGGCAGGATTCCAGAAGAGACTTTCTGAAGGCCAGTTTTGAGAGCGATGGGGGAGGTAGTTACTCACTGGTTATAACTGGTCGCATATGACAGCCATAATCATAGAATCCCTACCATGCAGAAAGAGGCCATTTGGTCTGCACCGATCACAATCCCACCCAGACCTTATTCTCGTGACCCCATATTTTTACCCTGGTAATCCCTGACACTAGGGTCAATTTATTATGGCCAATCATCCTAACCCGCACATCTTTGGACTGAGGAAGGAAACTGGAGCACCCGGAGGAAACCCACGCAGACACGGGGAGAATATGCAAACTCCATACAGACAGTGACCTAAGGCCGGAATTGAACCCGGGTCCCTGGTGCTGTGAGGCAGCAGTGCTAGCCACTGTGCCGACATCAAACCAGCAAATAGTGGTCCCCGTTGAAAAGCAAAATTTAAATAGGAGAATATGGAATATTCTTTTGAGTTTCTTGCTTCATCAGTTATTTGCAATCCATGGCAATTTAGATAGTTTCTCTTCTGCATTTTTTGCAAATGTACCTGGCTACAGGAGACCGAAACAAACTAATCTTGATTTGGAATCCTGCCATGTGACAACATCTTTACACATTCAAAGGATATACCGATGCATTATCGGGCCTGCCTTTCGGAAAGGCACACATCAGCTTCTGCACTTCACAAAATCGTCAATAACATCATCAGAGGCAACATCTTGTCAGGATACATCTTTAATTGTTGGTAGTGCTGAACTTGTTATATGTTCCTGACTCATCTTACTTTGCAGATAATCTTTAGTTCTTTTCTATAGAGAAAGAATGTGACAGATAGTGTTCAAAAATATTTTCAGAATGGTTACCGCATTTGGAAAGGTTGCCTGCTAACCATCACATACAAATCTGTACAAATCAGCTTGTGATCTCAAAGCACAGAGTTCATCATTATCGATGAAATGAAAGAATTGTTTCACTTCATCTTCAAAAAGATTTGTGTCTATGAATTCAGCATTAATTTCTTACTGCAGCAGCTCTTAGCATTCTCATCCAAACTTCTGTCAAAGAGCATGGAAAATAGTACAACAATTTCTTCAGGGATTCACTTCTACTCTGCAATTGCACCAATACTGTGTCAGAAATAACATTGACAGTTTCAATAGTGATCTTCTCTTCCCTTTTAAAGTGGCCATTCATTGTCTTTAGTTTCATCAAAACAATAATTTCCTCTTGTTCACTTCTCATCATCAGAGGGACATGTATTCTTTGTTAATATTAGTGCCTCTGCTTCCACTAAGATATAGGGCATGATCTTACACATGTGGCCATTCATGCCACACTCCCACTGCAGCTAAGTCAGGGAACATAGAACATAGAACATAGAAAGCCACAGCACAAACAGGCCCTTCGGCCCACAAGTTGCGCCGATCACATCCCCACCTCTAGGCCTATCTATAGCCCACAATCCCATTAAATCCCATGTACTCATCCAGAAGTCTCTTAAAAGACCCCAACGAGTTTGCCTCCACCACCACCGACGTCAGCCGATTCCACTCACCCACCACCCTCTGAGTGAAAAACTTACCCCTGACATCTCCTCTGTACCTACCCCCCAGCACCTTAAACCTGTGTCCTCTCGTAGCAACCATTTCAGCCCTTGGAAATAGCCTCTGAGAGTCTACCCTATCCAGACCTCTCAACATCTTGTAAACCTCTATCAGGTCACCTCTCATCCTTCGTCTCTCCAGGGAGAAGAGACCAAGCTCCCTCAACCTATCCTCATAAGGCATGCCCCCCAATCCAGGCAACATCCTTGTAAATCTCCTCTGCACCCTTTCAATGGCTTCAACATCTTTCCTGTAATGAGGTGACCAGAACTGCGCGCAGTACTCCAAGTGGGGTGTAACCAGGGTCCTATAAAGCTGCAGCATTATCTCCCGACTCCTAAACTCAATCCCTCGATTAATGAAGGCCAGTACGCCGTACGCCTTCTTGACCGCATCCTCCACCTGCGAGGCCGATTTAAGAGTCCTATGGACCCGGACCCCAAGGTCCTTCTGATCCTCTACACTGCTAAGAATGGTACCCTTCATATTATACTGCTGCTTCATCCCATTGGATCTGCCAAAATGGATCACCACACACTTATCCGGGTTGAAGTCCATCTGCCACTTCTCCGCCCAGTCTTGCATTCTATCTATGTCTCGCTGCAACTTCTGACATCCCTCCAAACTATCCACAACACCACCTACCTTGGTGTCGTCAGCAAACTTACCAACCCATCCCTCCACTTCCTCATCCAGGTCATTTATGAAAATGACAAACAGCAAGGGTCCCAGAACAGATCCCTGGGGCACTCCACTGGTCACTGACCTCCATGCAGAGAAAGACCCCTCCACAGCCACACTCTGCCTTCTGCAGGCAAGCCAGTTCTGGATCCACAAGGCAACAGCCCCTTGGATCCCATGCCCTCTCACTTTCTCAAGAAGTCTTGCATGGGGGACCTTATCGAACGCCTTGCTGAAGTCCATATAGACCACATCCACCGCTCTTCCTTCGTCAATGTGTTTGGTCACATTTTCAAAGAACTCAACCAGGCTCGTAAGGCACGACCTGCCCTTGACAAAGCTGTGCTGACTACTTTTGATCATACTAAACTTCTCTAGATGATCATAAATCCTGTCTCTCAGGATCCTCTCCATCAACTTACCAACCACTGAGGTTAGACTCACCGGTCGGTAATTTCCCGGGCTGTCCCTGTTCCCTTTCTTGAATATAGGGACCACATCTGCAATCCTCCAATCCTCCGGAACCTCTCCCGTCTCCATCGACGATGCAAAGATCATCGCCAAAGGCTCCGCAATCTCCTCCCTCGCCTCCCACAGTAACCTGGGGTACATCCCATCCGGTCCCGGCGACTTACCAACCTTGATGCCATTCAATAGTTCCAACACATCCTCTTTCTTTATGTCCACATGCTCGATCCTTTCTGTCCACCGCAAACCAGCAGTACAACCACCCAGATCCCTTTCCACCGTGAATACCGAGGTAAAGTATTCATTAAGCAGCTCCGCCATTTCTAACGGTTCCGCACAAACTTTTCCCCCTTCACCTTTTAAGGGTCCTATGCCTTCACATCTCATCCTTTTACTCTTGACATATTTGTAGAAAGCCTTGGGATTCTCCTTAATCTTACCCGCCAAGGCCTTCTCATGACCCCTTCTCGCTCTCCTAATTTCCTTCTTAAGCTCCTTCCTACATCCCGTATACTCCTCTAAATCCTTAACACCTCCTAGCTCTCTGAACCTTCTGTACGCCTCTCTTTTCTTATTCACCAGGTTCATCACAACCTTCGTGCACCACGGTTCCCGTACCCTACCAACACCCCCCTGTCTCATCGGAACGTTGTCATGCAGAGCTCCAGACAAACATTCCTTGAAAATCCTCCACTTTCCTTCGGTACTTTTCCCCAAGAATGCCTCCTTCCAATTTACCCGTCTAATTTCCTCCCTGATGACACTGTATTTCCCTTTACTCCAGAGAAACACTTTCCTAGCCTGCCTGATCCTATCTCTTTCCAATGCTATCGTGAAGGAGATAGAATTATGATCGCTATCCCCAAGATGCTCACCCACCGAGAGATCTTCCACCTGTCCAGGTTCATTAGCCAGCACCAGATCAAGTACAGCCTCTCCTCTAGTAGGCTTATCCACATACTGTGTCAGGAAACTCTCCTGGACACACCTAACAAACTCCTCTCCATCCAAACCCCTAGCCCTAGGGATATTCCAATCTATGTTTGGGAAATTAAAATCTCCCATCACGACAACTCTGTTATTCCTACATCTCTCCAGGATCTGTTTCCCCATCTGCTCCTCAACACCTCTGTTACTATTGGGCGGCCTATAGAAAACACCCAGCAACGTTACCGACCCCTTCCTGTTCCTAACCTCCACCCACAGAGACTCCGTAGTCAATCCCTCCACGGCGTCCGCCTTCTCTACAGCCGTGACACTATCCCTGATCAACAGTGCCACTCCCCCCCCTCTCTTGCCTCCCTCCCTGTCTTTCCTGAAACATCTAAAACCCGGCACCTGAAGCACCCAGTCCTGTCCCTGAGACATCCAAGTCTCCGTAATGGCCACCACATCACAATTCGAAGCAGCAATCCACGCTCTAAGCTCATCCACTTTATTCACTACACTCCTGGCATTAAAATAGACACATCTCAGACCTTCAGCCTGAGCACTTCCCTTCTCCATCACTCGTCTAACCTCCCTCTTACCCTGTTTACATTCCTTATCTATTTGCGAGCTAACCTCCTCGCTCTCAGTCCCCTCATTTCGATTCCCTCAGATTCAGCACCCAGCTGAATCTCCATTCACTGCAGCAGGATGAGAAAATCCCATCGGTGTGAACAGCCGTAACATTCCAGCCATAGTCATTTTGAACTTCCATGGCAAAACCTCTAACTGAGGCTAACAATTGTGAAACATTCAATAAAGTTATATCAAAATTCAGCAATATATCAGCTATCTGCTGATGGCATTGATTTTTTGAAATAAATGGTTCCACAAAACAGTAAAAACTACAATATTGTACCTTTCAAACTTCTCTGCTAAGGATTTTGCTTTAGCTTTCACAAGTGGTTTCTCTGAACTTAATGCGGCTATGTCTGATAAGCATTCCTTTATATGGGCAAAGTTCAGTTTCAAAGCCAAAACAGCATCTGCATGAGTAGACGACCTGGTGTCACAAATTCTTTTGACCATCAAATATTTTCCATTTTCCTGTTCCAAGCATGATTGCAACATTCCATCGACGTATGGAAACTGCAAAAAAGACATGCAAGTTTTGAACAAAGTCAAAAAAATGTACAGCTCGCTCACAGGATTCCACAGATTAAATTCAAGGAATGACATGGAATGAATAATGCACAGGGGCTTGCATTGTTCAGGCTTGCTTGTAAACCTGAATATTTTCCTGATACATTGCAGCATTATCAAAATTCTGCCCATGACAATTTTTGATGTCCAAACCTAAATTTGCAGTTATTTGCAGTTGTCTCCAGACATTCAGAAGTGCGGGATTGTAGCTGGACAAAACAGAGAAATCACCCTATAACTTTATCATTGCTGGTCACATCTTAAAATTAATGTTAACTGCTCCACCTGATTCACCATCTAGAATTGAATCAACTATTATGGAAAGCATTTGGCATTTTTTACTTCATTAGGAATTGTTTTCTGAACTGCTCTGCCATTATAGTGATGAAGGGCCTGATTTTACCATTGCATTGTGCCCGATTTTGGGCACAAAAACTTGATAAAGTCGGGCGTGAGGCGATTAGCGTGATCCGCGCCCATGTCTGCGCAGATGCCCACTTTACCAAGGCCCGAAAATGGCCACGATCCAAACCGCACCCAAAACAGGTGCTATGTCAATTAAATGTATTTCATGCATTTAAATTGACTTAATGAGCTGGACGCCCGATCTTATCCGTGTTTCCTCCTTTACCATCGCGTTCACCCGTCCAGATTCGGCACGAAACAGACATGCTCGGCAAAGGTCTGTTTCGGGTGCTCCAACTTCTGAGGAGGTAAGTTCAGAGCTTCCAACGGCTCTCGGACTCAGATTGGTTATTGGGAGGCGAGTGGGGGAGGGAGGCAGGCCACATCATTCTCTGGTGGGGGGACAGGGAGGAGAAGCCCAATCATTCTTTGGTGGAGGGTGAGGGGGAGGAGGGAGACCAGATCATTCTCTAGTGGAGGGGGTGGGGGGGGGGGGGGGTGGGAGGTGTGGAGGGAGGCGCCGGATCATTCTCTGGTGAGGAGGGAGGCCCGATCATTTTCTGGTGGGGGGGGGAGCAGGGGCTGGAGGGAGGCCCAATCATTCTCTGGTGGGGGAGGGGGGGAGGGGGCAGAGGAGGGAGGCCCGATCTTTCTCTGGTAGTGGGGGGGGGCGGGGGAGGAGGGAGGCCAGATCATTCTTTGGTGGGAGGGGGGAGGGAGGAGGAGGGAGGCCAGATCGTTCTCTGGGTGGGGGTGGGGGGGGGGGGGGGGTCGGGGTGCGGTGTCGAACTCTCGACTTCTGAGTTTGACTTTAACACAAACACACATTAACACAGGATGCTTAACCGACAGATTGTCCTTATTTTACTTGCTAGCAAGGGGGGTAGTCTCTTGACACAATGGATCAGACATACCACTCCAATGGACAAAGAAAAGCATCCTGGTTTATATTATTCCGCAGCTGTCAGTCAGTTGGACACAATCCAATCAAAAGTGTTACAAATGACATACTTAACGTACTGATCCAATAGAAAAAATACTGAACCGCCCTGATCTATGAGATCACGATACCTCGTGGGTACCCCAATATATCATCCCTAAGCCTGTCCTCTAGTCTCTTAGTCAGACATCATGTCTCTATTTTTGATAGCAGCCTCACAAAGCAGCTCTACTCAAACAGTCTCCCATGGGCATCCTTTTTATTGATAAAGGGGGCCTACAAAAGCCATTAGTATTTTATGGCCTTGTCAGTGAAGTTAACGTAATCTCTAAGGGATGTGGTCAACTCAACTTGCCTTCAGGACATTCTCCGATTATAGCCCTGATAAGTTTTGTTTATTGCCAACTTAATGAAATACATGTATCTCTTGCTTATCAATTCAATGACTGAGTTTTTTACCTACAAATTCAAGGGGTATCATTATGTTACCATTAATTCTTGTCAGTTCCCACTAAGTCCCCTACCAGAACTCTTTTGTTAGCTAATATGAAGCAATTTTTAAAAGCGGCATCTCGGCCTTTTGGCTAAGATGCAAATGAGCTCAAGTCTTGGAGGAGGATCCTCCCCCTTCTCCAATCAGCTTGACTCATGTAGATCAGGCCCAGGACAGGGTGGTTTTGGTCTCCCGTCCTGTCTTGTCAGCCTGGATCTGAAATGTCTCAACTTGTTGAGACTCTGAATTGGATTTGATTTTATTGAATTGGAAAAGTATAAAAAAAAAGACAATATCTTTCTGACTCTGTTTTGATTAGAAACTCTGAAGGCAGCTTCATTAAAACTCTCTTTTGTATCAGTTGTTTCTGATAAGGTGTCTGGTGAGGCAATTAAGTCTCCTTTATGGCCTTGTGATTCCAACAGTTGGGTGCTTTAAAGGAATGTATCTAACATCTGTTTGGTATCAAAGGGGCACTGTAATTGTGCACCTAAGTTTCTTTGTTTAACTTCTAAAAATGTATAGAAGATATATTTATATGTATGAACTAATTAAAGGTATTACACGTACCTTTAAAACTACAAAGTATTTAAAACACCTCATTACAATTACTAGCAAACTTGCTGTCCATTGATAAAGTGAATTCTGTATCTAAGTTAATTAAACAAAAACCCTAGCAGAGTCTGCCAATCTTATAGAAGCCCTTTTCTTTTCTATCTTTCTACAGGGGAGGGAGGAGGAGGGAGGCCAGATCATTCACTGGTGGAGGGGAGGGGAGGAGGAGGGAGGCCAGATGGTTCTCTGATGGGGGAGGAGGAGGAGGAGGGCGGCGGGCCAGATCGTTCTCTGGTGGGGGGGCCAGGGGCAGAGGGGGTCTGCTGCCACTCTGCAGTCAAGTGATGGGGGGAGGGGGGCAGGGACAGAGGGGGGCAGGGACAGAGGGGGTCCACTCCACTCTGCGGGCAATTGGTGGGGAAAGGGGGTTCATTGCCACTCTGCGGGTGATCGGTAGGGGGGGAAGGGGGGCAAGGGGTCGCGATCGGTCTGGGAAGTGTGGGAGGTGTGTGGATAAGGGGGACAGTTATGTTGTGGGGATGGGGCGATATCTGTGGGGGCCATCGCTTTTTGCTCCCGGGCCACTTTATCCGCTTTTTGTGGCCTGGGAGCAATGTGACAGGGAGAGTTTTTCAAATTTTTTGCACAGTTGAAGGCTCCGATCGGAGCTGTAGCATCTTGGTCACGATAAGCCCCGCCCACAGCGCGAGTCAGACTCACAATTTTTTTTTCAGGCTAAGTGTATATGGAATCGCCTGAGAGCAGTTTTCCCAGTTGGATCTGAATTGCGCCCAGATTCAGCACTTAGAATCAAAATGGTAAAATCGGGCCCAAAGTCATCATTGGTTCTGTGCATTAAAAAGTTGCTCTTTGAGCCACAATATTGATAGCTTTTCAAATGCGCTTTGAGAAGTCGTCAAATTCACTGAAATATTCAAGGCAGGCTAAAAAATTACCTCTTCGACTTGACACTGATGACTCATCATGTCTTCTTAAAGGAAACCCCAAAAGAAGACAATTGTTTGACTGTGGAAATAACATGTCTCAGCACTTTCCTCCAGTAAGAACACTGAGCTGATAACATAGAATCAATTCTTCCAGATAATTTTCATCTTTGAACAAATGCACACATAGCTTTAATATGACTTTTGGAAGTTTCATGATCAGCAGGGTTTCTTCCACCACTTCTCCAGTGGGCGGCTCGGTAGCACAGTGGTTAGCACTGCTGCTTCACTGCTCCGGGGACCTGCGTTCGATTCCCGGCTTGGGTCACTGTCTGTGTGGAGTTTGCACATTCTCCTCGTGTCTGCGTGGGTTTCCTCCGGGTGCTCCGGTTTCCTCCCACAGTCCAAAGATGTGCGAGTTAGGTTGATTGGCCAGGTTAAAAATTGCCCCTTAGGGTCCTGAGATGCGTAGGTTAGAGGGATTAGCGGGTAAATATGTGGGGGTAGGGCCTGGGTGGGATTGTGGTCAGTGCAGACTCGATGGGCCGAATGGCCTCCTTCTGCACTGTAGGGTTTCTATGATAAGCACCACAGGCTTGACTGTTCAATGATGAACATTAAGGTAAATGGTCGTACAGTTTATTGTCTGTTTGACAGCGGGAGCACTGAGAGCTTTATTCACCCTGACACTGTAAAGAGGTGTGGACTCCAGGTTCTACCTGCCAAACAGACAATTTCTATGGCATCACGGTCCCGATCTGTACCGGTTCAAGGACGTTGTGTGGTAACTCTGAAAGTGCAGGGCACAATTTACGAGCGATACAGGCTCCTTGTGCATCTTTGCGCACCAATTCTCCTCGGACTAAACTTTATGGTCCACATGAAGAGTGTGATCCTACAGTACGGTGGGCCACTCCCTTCGCTGACAGTAGGGGACCAGCTGCAGCCTCCAAATTGTCCAAAGCGCCCCGCATGCAATCTTTCCACATTAAAGATCACCACACCCTCTTTATTTAAGAATCTGGTACCAGGCTGCAAGCCCATCGCTACTAAAAGTAGGCGTTACAGCGCTGAAGATCGGATCTTCATCAGATCTGAGGTTCAGCGGCTCCTCAAAGAAGGGATCATACAGCCCAGTGTTAGTCCGTGGAGAGCACAGGTCGTGGTGGTTAAGAGCGGGAACAAACCCCGGATGGTCATTGATTACAGTCAGACCATTAATCGATATACGCAGCTGGATGCGTATCCTCTCCCGCGCATATCTGATATGGTCAATCAGATTGCGCAGTACCGGTGTTCTCCACCATAGACCTTAAGTCCGCCTACCACCAACTCCCCATCCGCCCAGAGGACCGACATTACACGGCTTTTGAGGCGGATGGTCGTCTGTATCAGTTTCTTAGGGTTCCATTTGGTGTCACCAATGGGGTCTCGGTCTTCCAGCGTGCTATGGACCGAATGGTGGACCAGAACGGGCTGCGGGCTACCTTCCCGTACCTGGATAATGTCACCATCTGTGGCCGTGATCAGCAGGACCATGACACAAATCTCCAGAACTTTTTGCGCACTGCATCTCGCCTGAATCAGACCTACAACAGGGAGAAGTGTGTATTCCGTACACGCCGGTTAGCCATCCTGGGATACGTAGTGGAAAACGGGATCATTGGCCCTGATCCCGACCATATGCGCCCCCTTGCTGAACTTCCTTTGCCCGCTAGCGCAAAAGCACTGAGGAGATGCCTAGGCTTCTTCTCCTATTATGCGCAGTGGGTCCCCAACTACGCGGACAAAGCCCGTCCGCTTATTAAGTCCACGACTTTTCCACTCACGCCAGAGGCCCAATTGGCCTTCAAGGCATTGAAACACGACATTGCGAAAGCCACGATGCACGCGGTGGACGAATCCATCCCTTTTCAGGTGGAAAGTGATGCATCTGATTTCGCCCTGGCCGCCACACTAAACCAGGCAGGCAGGCCCGTTGCGTTTTTTTCCCGCACCCTCCAAGGTCCCGAAATTCGGCATTCAGCGGTGGAAAAGGAGGCCCAGGCCATTGTGGAGGCCGTCAGACACTGGCGCCATTACCTGGCGGGGAAGCGGTTCACCCTGATCACGGACCAGCGGTCCGTGGCGTTTATGTTCAATAACACGCAGAGGGGCAAGATCAAGAACGACAAGATCTTGCGGTGGAGAATTGAGCTCTCCACCTATAACTACGACATCATGTATCGTCCAGGGAAACTCAATGAGCCCTCGGATGCCCTCTCGCGCGGAACATGCGCTACTATGCAGGAGGACCGCTTGAACGCCCTCCATAATGACCTGTGCCATCCTGGGGTCACTCGGCTCTACCACTTCATCAAAGCCCGCAACCTGCCTTACTCGGTGGAGGACGTCAGGTCAGTGACAAGGAGCTGTCGGATTTGCGCGGAATGCAAACCGCACTTCTACTGACCTGACCGGGCACATTTGGTCAAGGCCACTCGCCCCTTCGAGAGGCTGAGTGTGGATTTTAAGGGCCCCCTTCCCTCAACAGATCGGAACGTGTACTTTCTTAACATCATAGACGAGTACTCCCGGTTCCCGTTTGTTGTCCCCTGTGCGGACACGTCGACTGCCACGGTGATCAAGGCATTCCGTGATCTTTTTACCCTGTTCGGGTACCCCAGCTATATACATAGCGACAGGGGCTCGTCGTTCATGAGTAATAACTTGAGGCAATTCCTGCTCTCATACGGGATTGCCTCTAGTAGGACCACGAGTTACAACCCTAGGGGCAATGGACAGGTGGAAAGAGAGAATGCTACAGTCTGGAAGGCTGTCCTATTGGCGCTGAGGTCCAAAGGCCGTCCAGTCTCCCATTGGCAGGAGGTCCTCCCAAATGCGCTTCACTCCATTCGCTCCCTCCTGTGTACGGCAACCAATGCTACTCCCCACGAGAGGATGTTCTCATTCCCTCGGAAGTCGTCCTCGGGGATATCTTTACCAGCCTGGTTGACGTACCCAGGACCCGTCCTTCTGCGGCGACATGTAAGGGCCCGCAAGTCCGACCCCTTGGTCGAACCGGTCCACCTCCTCCACGCCAACCCTCAGTATGCCTATGTCGCATATCCTGACGGGCGAGAGGACACAGTCTCGATCCGAGACCTGGCGCCCGCAGGGGACGTAGCAACTCCTGTCGCTCCCATACCCCCAGTCACGAATCCCTTATCTCTTATTTCTCCCCCGGACGTGGCGCGGTCAGCACCGGGACCAGTGCATAACAGTTATACTCCACTGTACAGCTTGCCTGAGACTCGGAGATCGGCGCCATCGCAGAATGTACCGGGATCCCCTTCACTACCGCTTCATCAGGGTCAACCGGCCCGTGAGTCCGCGAGAGGACAGCCAGACGCTGTTTTGGAGAGAACGCCACCGCAAGCACCCGCTCCGGTGTCACCGCCGGTATTGAGGAGGTCACAACGATGGTGCGGTCCTCCAGACCGTCTGGACTTGTAGATTGTTGACTTTTTTTATATAGTCTGTTTTCGCACCCCGCCGGCCTTTGTTCTCAAAGGAGGGGTGAATGTGGTGAACCATCGTTGGTTCCCACTGTGGGGTTGTTCTAATGTTGTTGTTGGGCTAGGGTGTTCACACTGTGGGATTGTTCTAATGTTGTTGTTGGGCTAGGGTGTTTACACTGTGGGATTAATACACCTGTGGTTGTTGCTGTTGTGGCACATCCCAGTCGGGCCCCGCCTCCTGGGAGAGGTATAAGACCCCCTGCTCGGGCGGGACCTCGTCAGTGTTAAACCTCCCCCCCCCCCCTCACCTTGAACCTATGACCCCTCGTGAACGTCACCACCGACCTGGGAAAAAGCCTCCCACCGTTCACCCTATCTATGCCTTTCATAATTTTATACACCTCTATTAGGTCACCCCTCATCCTCTGTCTTTCCAGTGAGAACAACCCCAGTTTACCCAATCTCTCCTCATAACTAAGCCCTTCCATACCAGGCAACATCCTGGTAAACCTCCTCTGCACTCTCTCTAAAGCCTCCACATCCTTCTGGTAGTGTGGCAACCAGAACTGGGTGCAGTATTCCAAATGCGGCCGAACCAACGTTCTATACAACTGCAACTTCAGACCCCAACTTTTATACTCTATGCCCCGTCCTAAAGAGGCAAGCATGCCATATGCCTTCTTCACCACCTTCTCCACCTGTGACGTCACCTTCAAGGATCTGTGGACTTGCACACCCAGGTCCCTCTGCGTATCTACACCCTTTATGATTCTGCCATTTATCATATAGCTCCCCCCCTTCGTTAGTTCTACCAAAATGATGCGAGCATCAGGGAAATGTTAGAAACTATTATAATATATGGACACTTCGAAAATAAAGATATGATTGCACAGAATCAACATGAATTTATGAAAGAGAAATTATGTTTGACAAACCTGTTGAAGTTCTTTTCAGGCCTAGACAGAGTAGACAGGAAAGATTTGTTTCCCCTCGCACAGGGGTCATAGATTTAAGGTGATTGGTAGAAGGATTGGAGAGGACATGAGGAAAAATCTCTTCACCCAGATGGTGATGGGCATTTGGAATTCATTCCTTAAGTTAGTGGTTGAACCTGAAATGCTCAACATATTTAAAAGGAATGTAGATCTGTATCTGAAGTGCTGGAACCTGCAAGGCAATGGATCTGGTGCTGGAAATTGAGGTTAAAATCAATTAAAAGCTTTTTTTGACCAGCACAGACTTTGGGCTAAATGGCCTCTTTCAGCAATATAACTTTTCTCTGGTTATAGAGTCATAGAGGTTTACAGCATGGAAACAGGCACTTTGGCCCAACTTGTCCATGCCGCCTTTTCTTTTTTAAAACCCCTAAGCTAATACCAATTGCCCGCATTTGGCCCATATCCCTCTATACCCATCTGACAATGTCACATTGTCTGTACATTTAAGACCTGGCTGGCTGTAGAGATTTGCATTCTAATCAGTATTCTGTAATTTGATTTCTGTGTCTGTTTGCACTGTTTGAGAACAGATATCCACTCCATCTGATGAAGGAGCTGTGCTCCGAAAGCTTATGGTATTTGCTACCAAATAAACCTGTTGGACTTTAACCTGGTGTTGTGAGACTTCTTACTGTGCTTACCCCAGTCCAACGCCGGCATCTCCACATTCTGTCAAGAAGCCAATTTTGTATCCATTTAGATACCTCACCCTGGATAGCGTGAGATTTAACCTTATGCAACAACCTACCATGTGGAACCTTGTCAAAGGCCTTGCTAAAGTCCATGTGGAGAACATCAGCTGCACTGCCTTCATCTACCTTCTTGGTTACCCCTTCAAAAAACTCAATCAAATTTGTGAGATATGATTTTCCACTCACAAAGCCATGCTGACTGTCCCTAATCAGTCCTTGCGTCTCTAAATGCCTGTAGATCCTGTCTCTCAAAATACCTTCCAACAATTTACCCACCACAGATGTGAGGCTCACTGGCCTGTAGTTCCCAGGCTTTCCCTGCAGCCCTTTTTAAACAAAGGCACAACATTTGCCACTCTCCAACCTTCAGGCACCTCACCCGTGACTATCGATGATTCAAATATCTTGGGTTGGGGACCCGCAATTTCCTCCCTAGCCTCCCACAATGTCCTGGGATACATTTCATCAGGTCCTGGGGGATTTATCTACCTTAATGCACTTTAAGACTTCCAGCACCTCCTTCTCTGTGATATGTACACTCCTCAAGACATCACTATTTATTTCTCCAAGTTCGCTAACATCCATGTTTTTCTCAACAGTAAATACTGATGAGAAATATTCATTTAGGATCTCGCCCATCTCTTGTAGATCCGCACATAGATGACCTTGTTGATCCTTAAGAGGCCCTACTCTCTCCCTTGTTACTCTTTTGCCCTTTATGTATTTGTAAAAGCTCTTTGGTTCTGTTGTTCTATGTTACTTGTAGCATTAATAAATGTGAACCAATGGGTGTGGTGTGTTTGGCTTTTCAGTAGGTCCCAAGATGAGGTTAGTAAAGAGAATTAGAGCATATCGGATTGGGGGTAATATACTGGCATAGATTGAGAACTGGTTAACAGACAGATGGTTCTGCTATCCTGGGGCTGAGCTGTTTTGAAGAGCTGCAGCTGATCTCAGTAAAACCATGAGGTGAAGGAGGTGTCATTGAGGGTTGAAGACAGTTACATCCATTGAAATGCCCCCCCCCCCCCCCCCCCGGCAATCTGATACAAATAAAACCAACTGACAATGTACCCAGAATGTTTTGATGAAACGTTTGTATGTTTTGAAGATTTTGAGTAACACATCACCGTTGACCCAGCAATGAAACCAATGAATCATCACCCACATCACCCACATATATATATAAATGATTTGGAAGAAGGTGTAACTGGTGTAATCAGCAAGTTTGCGGATGACACAAAGATGGCTGGAATTGCGGATAGCGAAGAGCATTGTCGGGCAATACAGCAGGATATAGATAGGCTGGAAAATTGGGCGGAGAGGTGGCAGATGGAATTTAATCCGGATAAATGCGAAGTGATGCATTTTGGAAGAAATAATGTAGGGAGGAGTTATGCAATAAATGGCAGAGTCATCAGGAGTATAGAAACACAGAGGGACCTAGGTGTGCAAGTCCACAAATCCTTGAAGGTGGCAACACAGGTGGAGAAGGTGGTGAAGAAGGCATATGGTATGCTTGCCTTTATAGGACGGGGTATAGAGTACAAAAGCTGGAGTCTGATGATGCAGCTGTATAGAACGCTGGTTAGGCCGCATTTGGAGTACTGCGTCCAGTTCTGGTCGCCGCACTACCAGAAGGACGTGGAGGCATTGGAGAGAGTGCAGAGAAGGTTTACCAGGATGTTGCCTGGTATGGAGGGTCTTAGCTATGAGGAGAGATTGGGTAGACTGGGGTTGTTCTCCTTGGAAAGACGGAGAATGAGGGGAGATCTAATAGAGGTATACAAGATTATGAAGGGTATAGATAGGGTGAACAGTGGGAAGCTTTTTCCCAGGTCGGAGGTGACGATCACGAGGGGTCACGGGCTCAAGCTGAGAGGGGTGAAGTATAACTCAGACATCAGAGGGACGTTTTTTACACAGAGGGTGGTGGGGGCCTGGAATGCGCTGCCAAGTAGGGTGGTGGAGGCAGGCACGCTGACATCGTTTAAGACTTACCTGGATATTCACATGAGCAGCCTGGGAATGGAGGGATACAAACGATTGGTCTAGTTGGACCAAGGAGCGGCACAGGCTTGGAGGGCCGAAGGGCCTGTTTCCTGTGCTGTACTGTTCTTTGTTCTTTGTATAACATACCAAACTAAAACAAAGACAGAGAAGCATTTTACTGCTGCACCACAGTCAATGCCAAGTAACTGTGTATCAACCTACCAACCTATCAGTTTACCAGTCTATCATTCCACCAGCCTATCAGTCCACCATCCCATTAGTCTATCAGTCTCGCAGCCTACCAATCTAGCAGGCTCTCAGTCTATCAAGTCTATCAGTCCACCATCCACATGGAGAGCAGCAAGAAATGCATTTGATGAATCCCCAGTATTTTGAGTGGGGGTAGTGTGTAGAGTGTGATTTAGAGCAGAACTTGAAGGTGTTTTTACTGGGTGGTGAAGGTTGGTGTTTTGGAGGTGATCACGGGAGAGTATTACAGATGTCGCCTGATCTCACTATCAATATCAATGAATTAGATGAGGAAACACATGTGTAGTTGCTAAATTTAAAACACATGTACAGTTG
Organism: Mustelus asterias; assembly: GCF_964213995.1. Classification (NCBI taxonomy): domain Eukaryota; kingdom Metazoa; phylum Chordata; class Chondrichthyes; order Carcharhiniformes; family Triakidae; genus Mustelus; species Mustelus asterias. The sequence goes on along the minus strand of NC_135804.1, from coordinate 75,193,479 downwards.
CTTGCGCATGCCAGTGGGAGGGAGACTGCAGCTGGAGTGAGATTCAACCAGAGTGAGGGTATCGGAAATTTGGAGCTGAGTGGGTAACTATTGGTAAAGAACAAAGAACAATACAGCACAGGAACAGGCCCTTCAGCCCTCCAAGCCTGCGCCGCTCATGTGCCCAACGAGACCATTGGTTTGTATCCCTCTATTCCCAGTCTGTTCATGTGGCTATCTAGATAAGTCTTAAATGATCCCAGCGTGTCCGCCTCAATCACCTTGCTTGGCAGTGCATTCCAGGCCCCCACCACCCTCTGTGGAAAATACGTCCCCCTGACATCTGTGTTGAACCTTGCCCCCCTCACCTTGAACCCGTGACCCCTTGTGTTCATCACCTCCGACCTGGGAAAAAGCTTCCCACTGTTCACCCTGTCTATGCCCTTCATAATTTTATACACCTCTATTAGGTCGCCCCTCATCCTCCGTCTTTCCAGGGAGAACAACCCCAGTTTACCCAATCTCTCCTCATAGCTGAGACCCCCCATACCAGGCAACATCCTGGTAAACCTTTTCTGCACTCTCTCCAAAGCCTCCACGTCCTTCTGGTAGTGTAGCGACCAGAACTGGACGCAGTATTCCAAATGTGGCCTAACCAACGTTCTATACAGCTGCAACATCATATGCCAACTTTTATATTCTATGCCCCATCCAAGCATGCCATATGCCTTCTTGACCACCCTCTCTACCTGTTGTTAGTGCCAGTTATCTGTCAATGATTGAAGCCTGATTAGGGCCTCAATAGGTGTGAACACTTCGGAATTTCAAACCGGTGTGTAGTCACCTCAGCTCACCTCAATTGTATATAAGGCAATGGTTTTAGCAAACGCATGACCAGTGAACTTGCACCACCAGTGGGAGGACGACTGCAAGCCGGAGTGAGATTCAGCCAGAGTGAGGGTATCGGAAATTTGGAGCTGAATGGAAATTCAGTGCCGAGGGAAAAGAGGTACTCATCTTTGGGAGGAATGGAGAGGTTGAGCTGCGAGGGAGACTTGAGGGCAAGTGAAAGGTAGAAAGAAATTGAACCGTAACGTCACAGCCAGCAAGAAAGTGATTGACTGGTAAGTAGTTTTTCTTCTCTTTTTTCTCTTAGCATTGTAGTTGTAGTTGTAAGTTAATGGTTATGAAGGGGAGGTGGATTCACCCCTCTGAGAACTAATACCTAACCACTGAAAGAGGAGTAACTCACCCAATAATCTGCAAAACGTGAGTGTTAAGTGGTACCATCAGCTCTTCAGCCACGTTTAGTGTTTAAATCAAAATAACTCCCTGAAACTGTCTCTAAAATCAACAAGTAACAATTTATTTATCTAACAGTGAACATGTTAACTAAACTATTAACAAACCAAACAAAACACGATTCTAATGAAATGCTGTTCCAACAAATACAATTCCCACTTGTTAACAAAAAAGTAGGATTTTAGTCGCTCTCTAAATTACAAACCAAATATTCTGAGCCTTCTCTGTTGATTCTTCTTCCTTTTTGATACCTTTGCTATCCACATGAGGCTTTGAGCTAAGAGCTGTGAGCTGTGGCATGTGGCAGTTGCTCTCCCTCCTTGTCCCACTACCCCCTTCCTTTTATACCTGTGATGAAATATTAGTATCCCCCACAATAGGATTAGTCCTATGTTGCCAAAACCATCAGGTTTAAAATTAATAGGTTCTTGATATCTAAATGCCTAACTCAAATTGATTGGCTGAATTCAAAAGTCTGAAATCCTGTTGCCTTGGTAACACTGCTGCTTGGTCTTTTGATACAAATGTTTCAGATTGGGGCTCTATATGTACTTGCATTTTTTTAACTTTCTAAGCACTGAAAAAGCACCACCTTTTTAAAAAGACCATGCAATGTTTTCTCCCTAGCATTTTACAATTTTACAAACACCACAATTACTCTACTCAACTTCACAACGTAACTTAAGGGTTAAGTCTTGGCAGGAGGTCCCAGACCCATGTCATGCTCCTCTTCTGCAATGTGGGAATTCAGGTATCCTTCCGGTGGCCCGCTCCTTCTCGTGCAATAATTTTGTCCAAACACAGCTCAGGTTAGACCACATGACAGCTCGAGAGCTGCAGATAGATTCACTTTGGAGCATCCACAATGCTGAGGAAATTATGGATAGCATGTTCAGTGAGTTGGTCACACCACAGATAAAAATTACTGAGGGAAATAGGGAATGGGTGACCACCAGATAGAGGAAGAGTAGGAAGGCGGTGCAGGGATCCCCTGCGCTCATCTCCCTCCAAGACAGATATACCGTTTTGGATGCTGTTGGGGGAGATGGCTCACCAGGCGAAGGTGGAGCACTGAAGTTCATGGCACCATGGCTGGCTCTGCTGCACAGGAGGACAGGAGAAAGAGTGGCAGAGCTATAGTAATAGGACATTTAATTGTGAAGGGAATAGAGAGACATTTCTGTGGATGCAAATGAGACTGCAGGATGGTATGTTGCCTCCTTGGTGCAAGGGTCAAGGATGTCTCGGAGCTGCTGCAGGGCATTCTGGAGGGGAAGGCTGAACAGCCAGGTATCGTGCTGCATTTAGGCACCAACGATATAGGTAAAAAACCAAATGAGGCGCTACAAACTGAATTTAGGGAGTTAGGAGTTAAACTAAAAAGTAGGACCTCAAAGGTAGTAATCTCAGGATTGCTACCAGTGCCACATGATAGTCAGAGTAAGAATGTCAGGATAGCTAAGATGAATATTTGGCTTGATGGATGGTGCAAAAGGGGGGGATTCAAATTCCTGGGACATTGGAACCGGTTCTGGGGGAGGTGGGACCAGTACAAATCAGATGCTCTGGGCAGGACTGGAACCAATATCCAAGGGGGAGTGTTTGCTTATGTTGTTGGGGAGGGTTTAAACTAATGTGGCAGGGGATGGGAACCGATGTAGGAAGTAAAAGGGAAGTAGCAACAGAAACAAAGGCAGTAAGGGAAACAAAGGCAGTAAGGGGAAAAGTGGAAGGCAGAGAAACCAAATTCAAAAAACAAAAAGGGCCACAGCACAGAGATTGTGGAGAACTCAGTGAATGGGTCCAGTAAGGCTAAGAGAAATAAAACACAGGAAGAGAGTGTACAAAACATGACAGGACAGATGGTCTGAGGTGTGTTTGCTTTAACGCAAGGTGTATGACAGGTAAGGTGGATGTACTTAAATTTGGATTACTACATGGAACTATGATGTTGTGCCAATTAAGGAGACTTAGATGAAAGGAGGGCAGGGCTGGCAGTTTAGCATTCCAGGATTTAGATGCTTCAGGTGAGGTAGAGAGAGTGACAAAAGAGGTGGGGGTGTTGCTTTACTAATTAGGGAGAATGTCACAGCTATACAGAGGGAGGACACTTTGGTGGGATTATGCAATGAGGCCATATGGATAGAACTCAGAAACAGGAGCGGTGCAATCACACTGTTTGGGCTGTACTACAGACCTCCCAAAAGCTAGCGTGAAGTGGAGGAACTGATATGTCAACAGATTATGGGAAGATGTTAAAACAACAGAGTTTTTGTGATGGGTGATTTTAACTTTCCCCTAAAGGGATTCCTTTAGTGCTCTTGGATGGGGCAATGTTTGTTCAGTGTGTCCAAGAGTGCTTCTTGAGGCAATATGTAGATAGTCCAACTCGGTAAGGGGCTATCTTAAATCTGGTTCTGGGAAACGAGCCCGGACAGGTGATTGATGTCTCAGTGGGGGACCATTTTGGGAACAGTGATCACAATTCTATAAATTTCAAGATACTTGTAGAAAAGGGTAGATGTCGTCCCAGAGTGAAAGTACTAAACTAGGGGAAGGCTAACTATGACAGTATTAGGCAGGAGCTAGGGAATGTAGACTGGGGATAGCTGTTTGAGGGTAAATCCATATCCGATATGTGGGAGTCTTTTAAAAGTCAGTTGTTAGCAATTCAGGACAAGTATGTTCCTGTAAAAATAAAGGATAAAGATGGCAAGATTCCGGAACCCTGGATGACAAGAGAGATAGCGAGCTTAGTGAAAAAAGAAGGAAGCATACATAAATATCAGGAAATTGAAAATGGATAAGGCTCTTAGATAGCAGGAAAGAGCTTGAACAGGGACTGAGGAAGGCAAAAAGGGGCCATGAAATGTCCTTGGCTGGCAGGATTAAGGAGAATCCCAAGGCTTTAATGTGTATATATAAGGAGGAAGAGGGTAGCTAAGGAAAGGGTACGTCACCCAAGGACAGTGGAGGAAATGTTTGCGTGGAGCGAGATGAGGTGGATGAGATCCTTAACGAGTTCTTTGCATCAGTATTCACAAAGGAGAAGGATGTGGGGGATGGTGAGTGTAGAAAGGAGAATGTTGAGATAAAAAGGGAGTGGTATCGGAGATTTTGAATAACATTAAAGTGGACAAGTCCCCAGAGCCAGATAGGGTCTATCCCAGAATACTGAGAGAGGTGAGGGAAGAAATTGCTGAGGCCTTAGCCAAAATCTTTGTATGCTCCTTAGTTACAGGCGAGGTACCAGAGGATTGGAGAGCAGCTAACATTGTTCCCCTGTTTAGAGAGAATCCAGGAAATTACGGGCCTGTGAGCCTTATATCAGTGGTGGGGAAATTATTGGGGAAGATTCTGAGGGACAGGATGTACTTACATCTGGCTTATTAGCAATAGGAAACATGGTTTTGTGAAGGGGAGGTCGTGTATCACAAACTTGATTGAGTTCTTTGAGGAAGTGACAAAAAAATTGACCAGGGCAGGGAAGTGGATGTTGTATACATGGACTTTAGTAAAGCTTTCGATAAGGTTCCTGATGGCAGGCTGATATGGAACGTGAAATCATATGGGATCTGAGGTGAGCTGGTAAAATGGATACAAAACTAGCTTGGGCATAGAAGCAGAAAGTAGCAGTGAAAGGGTACTTTTCTACTGGAGGTCCGTGACAAGCTGTGTTCCACAAGGATCAGTGCTGGGGCCTCTGTTTTTTGTAATATATATATGTATATAGGAGGGAAATGTAGGTGGTCTGATTAGTAAGTTTGCAGATGATACAAAAATTGAGGGAATAGCGGATAGTGGGCAGGACTGTCAGAGGATACAACAGGATATAAATTGGCTTGAGACCTGGGCCATAAGATGGCAAATGGAGTTTAACTCAGACAAATGGGAGGTGATGCAATTTGGAACGTCTACTGCAGAAGGAAAGTATACAGTAAATGGTAGAGTCTTTAAAAATATTAGCATACAGAGGGATCTTGGCATGCAGATCCACAGTTCCCTGAATGTGGCAACTCAGGTGGACAAGGTGGTCAAGACGTTGTATAGCATGCTGGCCTTCACTGGTTGGGGCATTGAGTATAGGAATTGGAAAATCATGTTGCAGCTGTATAAGACTTTGGTTAGGCCGCATTTGGAGTGTTGTGCACAATTCTGGTTGCCACACTGCCGGAAGGATGTTGATGCATTGGAAAGGGTGCAGAAGAGATTTACCAAGATGTTGCCTGGTTTGGAGGACATGGACTATGAAGAAAGGTTGAACAAAGTTGGATTGTTTTCATTGGAGTGTTGGAGGATGAGGGGGATCCTGATAGATGTTTACAAGATTATGACAGGCTTGGGTAGAGTTGCTAGTCAGAGACTTTTTCCCAGGGTCGAAGGGTCAATTACTCAGGGGCATAGGTTGAAAGTGAGAAGGGGAAAGTTTAAAAGAGATGCAAGGGGTAAGTTTTTCACACAGAGGATGATGAATGCCTGGAACGTGTTGCCGGAGGAGGTGGTGAAAGCAGATTCTATAACAGCATTCAAGAAGCATCTGGATAGATACATGAATAGGCAGAGAGTAGAGGGATATGGACCACATAGGGGCAAGAAAATATTAGAGAGGCATCTGTGTCGGCATACACTTTGTGGGCCAAAGGGCCTGTTTCTGTACTGTACTGTTATTTGTGCTTTGTTCTTTATTTGTTGATGACACCAAATAAGTTGTTAAGGGAAGGTAAAGGGTCTGCAAAGGGATTATAGACAGGTTAAATGAGTGGATACAATGTTGGTAGATGGAGTATAATATGGGAAAATGTGGACTTGTCCACTTTGGCAGGAAGATTAGAAAAACAGTATGCTATTTAAATGGAGAGAAATTGCAGGACTCTTGAGGTGCAAAGGGATCTGGGTGTCCTGGTCCATGAATCACAAACGTCTGTATGCAGATGCAGTAAGTGATTACGAAGTGTTGGTGTTTATTGTAAGGGGAATGAAACATAAAGTTGGGAAGTTTTACTTCGGCTGTAAAAAGACTTGGTGAGAGCACATCTGGAATCCTGTGTACAGTTTTGGTTTCCTTATTTGAAAAAGGACATAATTCAGTTCGAAGCATTTCAGAGAAAGTTCACCTGACTCATTCTGAGGATGAAGAGCTTTGAAGAAAGTTTGAACAGGTTAGGCCTCTATCCATTGGAGTTTAAAAGAATGAAAGGTGATCTTATTGAAAAATATAAGAGCTTGAGGGGACTCAACAGGGTGGATACTTGGAGGATGTTTCCTCTGGTGGGGGAGACTAGAATTAAGGACAAAATTTAAAAATAGGAGGTCTGTTAAGAGACCAGAACAGAAACGTTTACCAATTGAAATACTTAAACATGACAAGATGCAGTTCTTAACTGCTAACCTATCTCTATTAGTTCCAATTTAAGCAATATTCCTCATAGACTTAAACTGCTTCAAACTAGTTAGCAAACAGTGCAGGCTTATGTGATTTTACTTGTTCATAGTCTGAGAGCCTTTGAACACCTCTGGCAAGAGAGGCAGAGAGACACTTGTCCTCTGACAGCTCCAAAACAGCAGCCTCCAGAGAGAGAGAGAAAGAGAGACTTCTTGCGTCTTTCAGAACCAAGCAGAAACTAACAATTTTTAAAATCAAAGAGAACTGTGTTTTCCCTGCAAGCTTAGCTCTGCCCATTAGCACATGACCCTATGTCTTGTCAAACAACCTAATCAAACCCTGCTCTGCAACCCCAAGGAAAATACCAAAAATTAACAAAAATGCATTAACTCAGATTAAAGCAAACACCCCATTAGCTAAAATCAATCATTGGCCTGTATTCTCAGCATGTAAGCTGCCTGGTGCAGACAAAGTGGCACCGTGTAAACAAAGCTGAACTTTAATCATGCCCCTCACAAGAAAAATGATAGAAATATATTTCCCAATGGCAGAATATCTTCACAGGATCTCCCTTTTAAGACAGAGGTGAGGGAGTATTTTTTTTTCTGTCTCAGAGTGTTGTTACTCTGTGGAATTCTTTTCCCCAGAGAGCAGTGGAGGCTGGGTAACTGAATATATTCAAACTGAGTTAGTTAGATATTTGATAGACATAGGAGTCAGGAGTTCAGGATGGACAGGCAGGTGTGTCGAAGTAAAAACACAATCAGACCAGCCATGATATTAATGAATGGGAGAGTGGGTTTGAAGGGCTGAATGGCCTCCTCCTGCTGCTGTTCTTATTCCATTCAGACCTGACAACTACATACAGACTATTCAATGATCATGACTGAGAATCTTGGTCATTTTTTCCCCCCTTAGTCTCGTAGTTGGGAAGCTAATTATAATCCCTCTCCCATTTCTAATTCTTCATAGATTCCTGGCGTATGTCATTATCCCACTATGAATGGTACTGATGAATGGGTGTATCCCAATACTAATAGTATTGGTGAATGGGTTTATCCCAGTATTAATGGTACTGGTTAATGGGTGTTTCGCAGTATTAATAGTACTGGTTAATGAGACTATCCGATTATTAATAGTACTGGTGAATGTGTCTATTGCAGTATTATTGGTACTGGTGAATGTGTCTATTCCAGTATTAATGCTACTGGTGAATGGGGCTATTCCTGTATTAATAGTGCTAGTCTACCCCAGTATTAATAGTATTGATTAATGTCTCTATCCCAGTATTAATGGTCCTGGTTAATAGGTCTATCCCAGTATTAATAGTACTGGTTAATGGCTCTATCCCAGTATTGATAGTGCTCTTTAATACAAAGAACAAAGCCAGCAACAGGCCCTTCGGCCCTCCAAGCCTGTGCCGATCACGTTGTCCGATCTAGACCAACTGCTTGTATCCCTCTATTCCCCGTCTGTTTGTCTATCCAGATAAGTCTTAAATGTCGCTAACGTATCTGCCTCAACCACTTCACTTGGCAGTGCATTCCAGGTCACCACCACCCTCTGCATAAAAAACCTCCCCCGCACATCTCCACTGAACCTTTCCCGCCTTACCTTGATATTGTGCGCCCTTGTAATTGTCATTTCTGTCCTGGGAAAAAGCTTCTAACTGTTCACCCTATCTATACCCCTCTTAATTTAATAAATTTCTATCAGGTTGCCCCTCAGCCTCTGTCTTTGCAAGGAGAACAATCCCAATTTATTCAATCTCTCCTCATAGCTAATACCCTCCATCTTAGGCAACATCCTGATAAACCTCTTCTGTACTCTCTCCAAAGCCTCCATGTCCTTCTGGTAGTGTAGTGACCAGAATTGGAATGGACACAGTATTCCAAATGTCTAACCAACGTTTTATATAATTGAAACATAATTTGCCAATTTCTATACTCGATGCGCCGCCCGATGAAGGTAAGCATGCCATATACTTTCTTCACCACCTTTGCCACCTGTGCTGCCAGTTTTAAGGGCCTGTGGACTTGTACTCCCAGATCGCTCTGTGTGATTATGCTTCTGATGGTTTTGCATTTGTTTTATAGGTCCCACCTGAATTGGATCTACCAAAATGCATCACCTCGCATTTGCCTGGATTAAATTCCATCTGCCATTTCTCCGCCCAATTTTCCAGCCTATCTATATCCTGCTGTATTCTCTGACAATCTTCATCACTATCCGCAACTCCACCAATCTTAGTACCATCCTTAAACTTACTAATCAGACCAGCTACGTTTTCTTCCAAGTTATTTATATATATTACAAACAGCAGAGGTCCTAGTACTGATCCCTGCAGAACACCACTAGTTACAGACTTCCATTCAGAAAAAACACCCTTCTAACACTACCCTCTCTGTCTTCCATGGCCAAGCCAGTTCTGAATCCATCTAGCTAGTTCACCCCTGATCCCGTGTGATTTAATCTTTTGCACCAGCCTGCCATGAGGGACCTTTGTCAAATGCTTTACTAAAGTCCATGTAGACAACATCCACAGCCCTTCCCTTGTCAATCATTTTTGTCACCTCCTCAAAAAACTCAATTAAATTAGTGAGGCATGACCTCCCTTGTACAAACCCATGCTGTCTGTCGCTAACAGGACCATTGTTCCAAATGTGTACAAATCCTATCTCTAAGAATCTTCTCCAACAATTTCACTATCACTGACATCAAGCTCATTGGCCTATATTTACCTGGGTTATCCTTGCTACCCTTCCTAAATAACAGGACAATCCTCTGGGACCTCACCAGTGGCCAATGAGGAAATAAAGATTTCTGTTAGAGGCCCAGCAATTTCATCTCAGTTATCTAGAATAGATGCCATCTGGCCCTGGGGGTTTATCTACCTTAATGCTTTTTAAGTCTCACAATACCAGGTTAAAGTCCAACATGTTTATTTGGTATCATGAGCTTTCGGAGCACTGCTCCTTCATCAGATGAGTTTCACTCTCACTCACCTGATGAAGGAGCAGCTCTCCGAAAGCTTGTGATACCAAATAAACCTGTTGGACTTTAACATGGTGTTGTGAGACTTCTTATTGTGCCCACCCCAGTCCAATGCTGGCATCTCCACATTAATGCTTTTTAATTCACCTAACACTTCCTCCCTCGTAATGATGACTTGTTCTAAAGTGTTTACGTACCCCTCCGAGGCACCATCAATCCACATGTCCCTCTCTTTGTGAATATCGATGCAAAGTACTCAGTAAGTACTCATTACCCACTTCCTTTGGTTCTACGCATAATTTCTCTCCTTTGTCCTTGAGTGGACCAAATCTTTCTCTAGCGACCCTCTTGTTCCTAATATATATATATATATAAAATGCCTTGGGATTCTCCTTAATCCTGTCTGCCAAGGACATTTCGTGACCCCTTTTTGCTCTCCTAACTCCCTGTTTAAGCTCTTTTCTACTTCCTCTGTATTCTTCAAGTGCTTCAACTGTTTTTAGTTGCCCGGACCTCATGTATGCATCCTTTTACTTTTTGACTAGACTCGCAATTACCCTGGTCATCCATGGTTCCTGAATCCTGCTTTTCCTGACCTTCCTTTTCACAGGCACATGCTCGTCCTGCACTCTGATCAGCTGCTCCTTAAAAGACTCCCACATGCCAAATGTGGATTTACCCTCAAACAGCCTCTCCCAAACAACAGCTTCCAAATCCTGCCTAATCCATTGTAGTTAGCCTTCCCCCAATTTAGCACCTGAACCCAAGGACAACACTCTTCCTTTTCCATGAATATCCGAAAGCTTACAGAATTGTGGTCACTGTTCGCCACATATTCCCCCACTGCAACTTGATGACCTGGCCAGGCTCATTCCCTAGTACCAGGTCCAGTATAGCTCTCTCTCTCTTGTTGGTCTATCCACATATTGTTCCAAAAAAACCTTTCTGGACACACTTAACAAATTCCTCATCATCCAGACCTCTAGCCCTCAGGATTTCCAGTCAATATGAGGAAAATTAAAGTCTCCCACTTCAACTTCCCGTGGGCTGTTGGGAGACTTGTAGTACACCTCCATCATAGTGACTGCCCCATTCCTGTTTCTGAGTTCTCACCCACAGTGTCTCATTACATGATTTTTCCAAGGTGTCCTCCCACTGTACAGCCGTAATATTTTCCCTAACCAATATTGCAACTCCCCCACCTCTTTCACCTTCCCCTCTGTCTCACCTAAAACACTTATATCCCAGAATATTTGGCTGCCAGATCTGTCCCTCTGTTAACCAAGTCTCCGTTATCGCAACCACATCCAAGTTCCACGCAAGAATCAAGGCTCTTAGTTCATCTGTCTTGCCTGTTATACTCCTTGCGTTGAAGCAGATGCACTTCTGACCTCCAGGCACTCTGAGTTCGACCTCTATCCCTCGACCTCTATTAATACTATCCCAGTATTACTGGTATTGGTTAATGAGGCTATCCCAGTATTAATAGTATTGGTTGATGGGTTTATCCCAGTATTAATGGTATTTGTGAATGGGTCTATCTCAGTATTAATAGTATTGGTTAATGAGCCTCTCCCAGTATTAGTAGTACTGGTTAATGGATCTATCGGAGTGTTAATGGTACTGTTGAATGGGTCTATTCCAGTTTTAACAGTATTGATTAATAGAACATAGAACATAGAACATTACAGCGCAGAACAGGCCCTTCGGCCCACGATGTTGCACCGACCAGTTAAAAAAAAACTGTGACCCTCCAACCTAAACCAATTTCTTTTCGTCCATGAACCTATCTACGGATCTCTTAAACGCCCCCAAACTAGGCGCATTTACTACTGATGCTGGCAGGGCATTCCAATCCCTCACCACCCTCTGGGTAAAGAACCTACCCCTGACATCGGTTCTATAACTACCCCCCCTCAATTTAAAGCCATGCCCCCTCGTGCTGGATTTCTCCATCAGAGGAAAAAGGCTATCACTATCCACCCTATCTAAACCTCTAATCATCTTATATGTTTCAATAAGATCCCCTCTTAGCCGCTCTATCCCAGTATTAATGGTACTCTTTCATGAGTCTATCCCAGTATTAATAGTACTAGTGAATGTGTCTGTCCCTGTGTTAATAGTACTGGTTAATGGGTCTATCCCAGCATTAATGGTACTGGTTAATTAGTCTATCCCAGTATTAATAGTACTGGTTAATGGCTCTGTCCCAGTATTAATAGGATTGGTTAATGAGTCTATCCCAGTATTAATAGTACTGGTGAATGGACCTATCCCAGTATTAACGGTACTGGTTAATGGCTCTATCCCAGTATTAATGGCATTGGTTAATGTGTCTATCCCAGTATTAATACTAATGTTTGATGGCTCTGTCCTAGTATTAATGGTATTGGTTAATGGGTCTATCCCGGTATTAATAGCACTGGTTAATGGCTCTATCCCAGTATTAATAGTATTGGTTAATGGGTGTATCCCAGTAGTAATGGTACTGATTAATGACTCTATCTCAGTATTAATGGTATTGGTGAATGGGTCTATCCCAGTATTAATAGTACTGGTTAATGGCTCTTTCTCCATATTAATGATATTGGTTAATAGGTCTGTCCCAGTATTAATAGCACCAGTTAATGACTCTATCCAAATATTAATAGTACTGGTTAATGAGTCAATCCCAATATTAATTGTACTGGTGAATGGTTTTATCCTAGTAATAATTAGAATCATAGAAACCCTACAGTGCAGAAAGAGGCCATTTGGCCCATCGAGTCTGCACCGACCACAATTCCACCCAGGCCCTAACCCCATATTCCTAAACATTTACCCGCTAATCCCTTTAACCAACGCATCTCAGAACACTAAGGGACAATTTTAGCACGGCCAATCAACCTAACCCGCACATCTTTGGACTGTGGGAGGAAACCGGAGCGCCCGGAGGAAACCCACGCAGACTCGGGGAGAATGTGCAAACTCAGCACAGATAGTTGTACTGGTAGTATTAATTGTATTGGTGAATGGGTTTATCCCAGTATTAATATTACTGGTTAATGTGTCTATCCCAGTATTAATAATATTTGTTAATGAGCCTCTCCCATTATTAACACTACTGTTAATGTGACTTTCCCAGTATTAATTGGCACCGTTGAATGGTCTATCGCAGTATAAATGCTATTGTTGAATGGGTCTATTCCAGTATTAATGGTACTGGTTAATGTGTCTATCCCACTATTAATGGTACTGGTGAATGGGTCTTTTCCAGTATTAATAGGACTGGTTAAAGGGTAATTCCTGATATTAATAGTACAATATAAAAATAACTTGCTGGAAAAACTCTGCAAGTCTGGCCGCATCAGTGGATATGGAGTCTGTATAAGACTCACAACATTAACTCTGTTTCTTTCTCCATAGATGTTGTATCTTTTTCAGCATTGTCTGTTATCATTTGACATTTCCAGCATCTGCAGTATTTTGCTTTTGTTTAATAGTTTAATATTTACATTTTGTCACTCTTAATGTGTAATCCTACCACTCCAGTGCATATTGGTGAGACCATGCCTTGTTGGCATTTCCTTGGAATTGGAAGTATTTGGACATGACTTTATCTTTTATGCAGAGCCATTGTGTGATAAATGTATCAGTCACTTTGCTGTGACTTTGTGACTGTCTGATTAAGTCACCCATGTCAGGCATTGTTTCCATTCAACTCACGTCTTAATAAATATATGATATTCTGAGGTGGGTGCGTGAGATCTGACTCGTATGCATGGCATTGTTGAGTTGGAACTGATATTGAATGCTGTAGTGCTCTCTGCTGGGGAATCGATAAAGTATTAGGAAAACAGAAGCAGTCTAGTATTCCAGGAAATAAGACGATAAAGAGCATCTGTCCCCAGAGCCTGGAAATCTGGCTCAAAAAGCAACTCACATTAGGATGAAGGACAGAATGAAGATTGGACAAAGATTATCAGAGAGCGAGAAGCAGAGAGAGAAAATAGAGGAGAGAGGAAGAGATAACAGCAGAGAGTACAATAAAAGAACAATTAGGAGAGATGAAGACAAAGAAAGCAATAGAGACATCTATTTTACCATTTTGATTCTAAGTGCTGGGTGGACTGGAAACTGGGAGTGTTTCAGATCCAATTTTTAGATCCATTCTCAGGCGTCCCCATTCACACTCTGCCTGAAAAAATATCAGCGATTCCAAATCACGCTGCACAAGCCTGTGGATGGGGCTTAACGCACCTGAAATCCTGCAGCTTGGATCGGCGCCTCCAACTGCGCATGCCCAAAAAAAATGATAGAGGCATATGGTCCCCAGAAGAGTAGGGGGTAATAAATCAGATGGTCAGCCTGGTCGCTACAACCTTGGAAGGCCGAGGGGCCTGTACTTGTGATGTAATTTTCTTGGTGCTTTGTTCTATGTTCAATGGAGAAAAGTGAATCACGTGTTTGGCATCCTGGATTCCTCTCCCTCCCTTGCACTTAATCTTGTGTCCTGTGTTGCAGGGACACATCCGGAAGCCCTGGGGCCTTCTGAACTCCAGACCCGTACTGCAACTCCCGCCCATCCTGGTCCAGACAGCTCAGACGAGTCCTCGGATGATTTGGGTGAAGGGACCTCTGAGGGTGGCACTGTTGCCACATCACAACTCACCATCCCAGATACTGACACACCAGTGGGTCCAGTTAGTGGTGAGGCTTCTGGGTCACTCTCTGGTGAGCATGACACATCTGATAATGTACATCGGGTGGAGGAGGGAACGTCCGAGGCCTCTGGCATGCAGGGGCCTGCCGGAGGCGAGGACTCAGCTGGCCCCAGGCTACATGCTGGGCCTCTGAGATCACTTCTCCCTCAGCTGCTGAAGATGCAGCAACAGAGCCAAGGAATGCAGGTGGGGCTGACGGCCACACTGGACCAGCTGTGAGGCTGTTGGGAGGAGTCCCAAAGCTTTCAGGCGGACCGGCTATTGCCTGTCTTGCGTACTTCCCAGGCCAACACTGCAAGGGTGGCGTCTACAATGGAAAGTCTGGGGCAGGGGATCCTCACCACGAGTGGCAGGCTCCAAGCGATGGCTGAATCACAGCAGGCCACAGCAGAGTCCCAGATGGCCGCGGCTGAGTCACAGAGGGCACAGCTGAACGACTGAACAGGATTCTCAAGGTTCTGCAGCCCATGGTTGAGAGGCTCGAGAGCTTGCAGGAGACCCAGCGGGACAGCGCTGAGACATAGCGGGCTACAGCAGCAACCGTTGAGAACGTGGCTCAGTCTCAGAGGGTCATGGCTTAGGGGTTGCAGAGCATGGCCCAGTCTCAGAGAGCTCTTGCTGTAGTCATTGAGAGGTGGCCCCCAACTCAAGTGGCCATCGCAGAGGGTTTGACCACCATGGGTAGGACACAGGTGGTCCTCCAGGACTGGCAGTGCCAGGTGATGCCGGAGCTTCTGGAGCTCACTGCAGAAGCACTGCCATCGCATGGAGTGATCCAGGGGCCCACAGGAACCCCAAGGGAAGAGGAAGGGCTCGAGCCCATGCCAGGGCCTTCTAGCCAGGTGACTGTGGCTGTGGTACACCTTCTCACTCCTCCCCATTCAAACACCGGGGTATCTCGAGGCAGTGGGATGAAAAGGGTGTCATGGAAGCATCTCAGACACCTGGAAGTAGGCCAGGGCCCTCAAGGTCCAGGACCTCTAAAGGACGCCCGCCATGTGCATCACAAGCAACGGGGTGAGGTAGAGAGCTGGCCCCGTCCACCTCCGATGTACATTCTGGGGAGTCACTGAGACGTAGTGGTAGGCCACGTAAAGTTAGGAAGTTGTAGTTGCACTGAGATGGCACGGGTGAAGGATTGCACTCGTTAGAAAGATATTTAAGCACCTTAACGTTTTCTGTTCACAAGTTTTTTTATGTTAGAACGTCTGATTTAAACATCTTTATTGTGATTAAATGTTTTTGCACCACCCACCTGTGACTAATTTGTCTCAGATGTGTCTCAAATAGGAATCCTGTTCCATTGATGATCGCTGGAACGATGCTTCATGTTGATGTCAGTTGGGGAGACCCCTCAACGCTGTGTCACTGAGGAAAGGAAGGCATTGGTTCCCCAGACACAATGAGCGATTCCCTCCCATCCCCCACCCCACCCATCCCGGGGCCCTGTACAGGGGTTTCAGATCCCTTACCCACTACACAGATATGGGATCAGGTGCCAGAATGCATGCGGTTCTCAGGTAGGAGTCAGACTAGTTTGCGCCAGGGCATCATCATAATGGTGCTTAGCGAGTCATCATCACCCTCCTGCCTGCCATAAAACTCACGAACACAGAGTACCCAGACCCACCATTCTGATGTGACAATGTTGCAGGAGATAGAAGGAATTTTGGGGGGGGGGGGGGGGGGGGGGGGGGGGGAATGGAACCCACAGACACGTAACCCTAGTGACCGAACCGCCTGGTGATCAGGGCTTCCCTTGCCGCCCTCGCATGCCTCATTTGAGTTGCCAGCCCTCCAGCGCCTGGGTCGTATTCCTCGGCATGCTCTTTACGGGAGGGATGTGGAAATGATTGAAAGGGTGCAGAGGAGATTTACAAGGATGTTGCCTGGATTGGTTGGCATGCCTTATGAGGATAGGCTGAGGGAGCTTGGTCTTTTCTCCTTGGAGAGACGAAGGATGAGAGATGACCTGATAGAGGTGTACAAGATGTTGAGGGGTATAGATCGGGTGGATTCTTGGAGGCTTTTTCCCAGGGCTGAAATGGCTGCTATGAGAGGACACAGGTTTAAAGTGCTGGGGAGTAGGTACAGAGGAGATGTCAGGGCTAAGTATTTCACTCAGAGGGTGATGGGTGAGTGGAATCGGCTGCCGTTAGTGGTGGTGGAGGCAAAATCGATAGGGTCTTTTAAGAGACTTCTGGATGAGTACATGGAACTTAATAGGATTGAGGGTTATAGGTAAGTTTATATTTCAGCCTATGAGGTCGGGACATGACCGGCGCAACTTGTGGGCCGAAGGGCCTGTTTGTGCTGTATTTTTTCTATGTTCTATGTTCTCTTCTTCCTCTTCTTCCTCCTTCTGCTTGTCATCCTCCCCAGCGACGCCCGGCTGGTCAGCCTCCACATCCTCCTCCACCTCCAATATGTCACCTCTCTGTAGGGTCAGATTGTGCAAGGCACAGCACACCACCACTATGCGGGAAGAGATTACAGGGCTGTATTGTAGGGCCCCGCCAGATTGGTCTAGGCACCGGAATCGCATTTTAAGGATCCCAATGCATCTCTGCACTATCGCACAGGTGGCTACATGGTCCTCATTATAGCGGGTCTCCGCCTCAGACACAGGCCTCTGCACAGGCATCATCAGCCATGTCCGAAGCGGGAAACCCATATCACCCATGAGCCAGCCCCGCAGCCTGGGCTCCTCCTCAAATGCCTCCAGGAGGTGCAGTGGACAATGGGGAACCTGTGGATGTGGTGTATCTGGATTTCCAGAAGGCATTTGACAAGGTGCCGCACCAAAGACTGCTACATAAGATAAAGGTGCACAGTGTTATGGGTAATGTATTAGCATGGATAGAGGATTGGTTAATTAACAGAAAGCAAAGAGTGGGGTTAAATGGGTGTTTTTCTGGTTGGCGATCAGTGACTAGTGGTGTGCCTCAGGGATCAGTGTTGGGACCGCGATTGTTTACAATTTACATAGATGATTTGGAGTTGGGGACCAAGTGTCGTGTGTCAAAATTCGCAGATGACCCTAAGATGGGTGGAAGAGCAAAGTGTGCAGAGGACGCTGAAAGTCTGCAAGGGGATATAGATAATCTAAGTGAGTGGGCGAGGGTCTGGCAGATGGAGTACAATGTTGGTAAATGTGAGGTCATCCATTTTGGTAGGAATAACAGCAAAATGGACTATTATTTAAATGGTAAAAAATTGCAGCATGCTGCTGTGCAGAGGGACCTGGGTGTCCTTGTGCAGGAATCTCAAGGAGTTGGTTTGCAGGTGCAGCAGGTAATTAAGAAGGCAAATGGAATTTTGTCCTTCACTACTAGAGGGATGGAGTTTAAAAACAGCAAGATTATGTTGCAGCTGTATAAGGTGCTGGTGAGGCCACACCTGGAGTACTGTGTACAGTTTTGGTCTCCTTACTTGAGAAAGGAGATATTGGCACTGAGGGGGTGCAGACGAGATTCACTAGGTTGATTCCGGAGTTGAGAGAGTTGGCTTATGAGGAGAGACTGAGTAGACTGGGGCTATACTCTTTGGAATTCAGAAGAATGAGGGGAGATCTTATAGAAACATATAAAATTATGAAGGGAATAGATAAGATAGAAGCAGGGAAGTTGTTTCCACTGGCGGGTGAAACTAGAACTAGGAGGCATGGCCTCAAAATAAGGAGACTGAGTTGAGGAGGAACTTCTTCACACAAAGGGTTGTGAATCTGTGGAATTCCTTGCCCAGTGAAGCAGTTGAGGCTACCTCATTGAATGTTTTTAAGGCAAGGGTAGATAAATGTTTGAACATTTATGGTGAGCGGGCGGGTAAGTGGAGCTGAGTCCACAAAAAGATCAGCCATGATCTTATTGAATGGCGGAGCAGGCTCGAGGGGCCAGATGGCCTACTCCTGCTCCTAGTTCTTATGTCTGAGCTCCTGGCAAGTAAGGTGTCATGCACACTACCTGTATGTCTTGCGCAGACATACATAATGTTCATGATATGATCGCACACTAGTTGAACATTCAGGGAGTAGAACCCCTTTCTATTGATGAATCTCCACGGATTCTGTCGGGGGGCCTTGAGAGCGACGTGTGTGCAGTCGATGGCCTCTTGTATGTTAGGTATCCCCGCAATGGCTGCGAACACTGCAGCCCGGATTTCCTGATGGGCCTGCTTCAGGTTAAATTTGATGTACTGCCCAGCCTGGGCATACAGGGCTTCTGTGACCTGCTTGACACAGGTGTGCACAGCTGATTGGGAGATGCCACAGACATCTCTGCTAGGGGTCTGGAAGGAACCAGTCGCATAAAAATTCAGAGCGGCCGTCAATTTGACAGCCACCGAGAGTGGGTACCGCCCTGCCTCTAGGTGCCAGATCTTGCAACAGGTTGCACAGGTGTTGCACTGTCTCCTTTCGGAGGCAGAGACGTCGGCGGCACACGGTGTCCGACATCTGTTCAAATGACACTCATGCACGGAACTGCCGGGGTCTCTGCTCTCTCCTTCTCCTGCACCCCCCTCTGGGTGAATGGCGGCCACCTCCTGTCTCTGGTGGTCATCTCCCTCTACTCCTGCAAGTGGTAAGGCCCTGGCCTCGTGTGCCCACAATTCTTCCTCCAGCTCCTCCTCCTTAGCACCAGCAGCAACCAAAAGAACAGCAAGATCAATTTGGTTGCATCGCAAAAGCCATATCACCACTCTGAAGGAGGGGGTGTGGGGGGGAGGGGGGAGATGGAGAGGAACACATGTAGAAATTAAGAAATGCTGCTTGCCCCTAGCACTTGAACAGTCACAATCCATGCACCCCAATTCCCCCATCCACATGCTCCCCACAATTACAGACCCCAATTCCCCCAGTCACATGCTCCCCACAATCACAGCTCCTTGCAAAGTTGAGAGGCTGCAGCAGTGCAATTTGCAAGAGCTTTGTGCACATCCTTCAGCTGGAAGTGAGCTGAGACCCGGGTCCGTGCTGCAAATCGGATATCGGAGACCCTGCAGGGCAACAGCCCCCCACCGCCCCCCACCCCACACACACTCGCAGAGCCGCCAGCAACCCGAGAAAGAAAATGGCCGCAATGAAAGGACACCCGTAAGCAGCAGAGAGCCGTCGGATGCTACGCACTTACCTCCTCACAACCTTCACTGATGGAGCTCCCAAATTGGACTTTTATGGAGCATATCTGTTTCGCGCTGATTCGGGATTGGCGAATGCGGTGGTAAAGGGGAAAGTGCTGGTAAAGTTGGGCGTGCAGCCCATTAATTCAATTTAAACGCATTCAAATTCATTTAAATGGCCATCACGCCTGATTGAGACGCGGTCCCAGTCACGTCCATTTTCAGGCCTTGCTAAAGGGGGGACCGGCGCAACGGCGTGCGCGGATCGTGCTACTCGCCTCACATCCGACTTTACCAATTTTGATGGTAAACATGATGGTAAAATCGGGCCCATAAAGAGAGATAGAAGCAACAGAATGAGAGAGATAGAGATCAGAGAGAGAGAGACTGAGACAGAAAGAGATGGGAACCGAGAGCATGATAGAAGGAAACCAAAACAGTGACTGAGAGGGACAGGCAGAATCAAAGAAAGTGAGACAAGTTTAGATATACTGGGTAAAAGAGGTCAAGAGCAAAAAACATTGAGGGAAATAGTAAAATAAGGAAAAAATTACAGAGAGAAAGAGAGAGACCCAGAAAAAGAAACAGAGGGCCCGATGTTACCATTTTCATTCTAAGTGCTGAATCTGGGCGCAATTCGGGTCCGACTTGGAAATCTGTTGTCAGGCGCACTTAGTCTGGAAAAAAAATCGCGGGTCTGAATCACGCTGTGGGTGGGGCTTATCGCACCCAAAACGATTGGAGCATTGGACTGCGCATGCGCAGTGAGTAAAAAAATTGAAAATCGTGCCATTCCCGGGCCACAAAAAGTGGATAAAGTGGCCCAGGAGTGATGGATATCGCCCCACCCCCACAAAGTAACTGTCCCCCTTATTCACCCAGCCCCCCGCTATCCAGACCGATCGTGACCCCCTGTCCCCCTTCGCCCCCCCCCCCACCGATTGCCCGAAGAGTGGCAGCGGGCACCCCCTGCAACCCCCCCAACCTCATCTCCCCCCACCAGAGAATAATTGGGCCTCCCTCCTCCTCCATTCCCCCCCCACTCCCCGCACCCCCACAAGACAACAATCTGGGCTCCTTCTGCCTTCCTCCCCGCCACCCCCCCCCCCCCCCCCCCCCCCGCACAACCAGACAACAATCTGGCCTCCCTCTGCCCCCCCCCTTTCCTCCCCTGCTCACCACTAGGCAATAATCTGGCCTCCCTCTGCCCTCTCCTCCCTCCCCCCCACCAGAGATACATCTGACCCGCCATCTCCTCCACCCCTCCCACCAGAGAATGATCGGGCCTCCCTTCTCCCCTCTCCCCCCCCCCACCAGAGAATGATCTGAACCGTCTCCCCCCTCCCTCCCCCACCCCCTCCACCACCGATCTGAGTGAGAGAGCCATTGGAAGCTCTGAACCTACCTCTTCAGAAGCTGGAGCGCCTGAAACAAACCTTTGCCAAGCAGGTCTGTTTCATGCCGAATCTGGACGCGCAAACGCAATGGTAAAGGGGAAATGCTGGTAAAGTTGGCCAGGCAGCCGATTAATTCAATTTAAATGCATGCAAATGCATTTAAATCACCGTTTCGGGTGCGAATCGGATTGCGGCCATTTTTGGGCCTTGGTAAAGTGGATATTTGCGCGGACGTGGGCACGGATCGCGTTAATGGCCTCACGCCCGACTTTACCAAGTTTTCCCACCCATTTGCAATGATAAAATCTGGCCCAAAGAGTCAGAAAAGAAACGGAGAGAAAGAAATGGGACAGAGAGAGAGAGAGAGATAAAGGGACAGAGTTAGAAAACAAAGATAGAGAAAGAAAGAGTGAAGGAGGAAATGGAAGACAGAGAGTGGCTTCTTTCAGAGAAGCGGAGTTTGAGACACATACTGATCTTATATAACTTCCAGGTCTCAGTGTGTCACCAGGCCAGGAGCACATTGAATGTTAGTTCGAAGCAGCTTCTCTGGAGTGAATGAAACCAGTGTGTTACACCGGTGTATGTGAGGAAAGCAATGCATTGCGAGTGAGAGGTTTGTCATGGAAACCGTTGGGATTCCTGTCTTTCAGCATACACCAAGTATATTGAATCATATCACTGAATTCTAGAAATGAGTTATCTGGACCAAAGTGCTTGAGCTAATGCTAGTCTTCCACGAGTGTTACTTATCCCACTCCCATCATCCGTTCCACTATCTCTTACATTCCTCCTTTTGCAATATTTATATAATTCAATATCAATCGACTCCTTTGCTTCAGCCTTTGTGCTCAACTAATCCACACTACACACACCATAGAACATAGAACATAGAACATTACAGCACAGAACAGGCCCTTCGGCCCACGATGTTGTGCCGACCTTCATCTGAAACCAAGATCAAGCTATCCCACTCCCTACCATCCTGGTGTGCTCCATGTGCCTATCCAATAACCGCTTAAATGTTCCTAAAGTGTCTGACTCCACTATCACTGCAGGCAGTCCATTCCACACCCCAACCACTCTCTGCGTGAAGAACCTACCTCTGATATCCTTCCTATATCTCCCACCATAAACCCTATAGTTATGCCCCCTTGTAATAGCTCCATCCACCCGAGGAGATAGTCTTTGAACGTTCACTCGATCTATCCCCTTCATCATTTTATAAACCTCTATTAAGTCTCCCCTCAATCTCCTCCGCTCCAGAGAGAACAGCCCCAGCTCCCTCAACCTTTCCTCATAAGACTGACACTCCAAACCAGGCAGCATCCTGGTAAATCTCCTCTGCACTCTTTCCAGCGCTTCCACATCCTTCTTATAGTGAGGTGACCAGAACTGCACGCAATATTCCAAATGCGGTCTCACCAAGGTCCTGTACAGTTGCAGCATAACCCCACGGCTCTTAAACTCCAACCCCCTGTTAATAAAAGCTAACACACTATATGCCTTCTTCACAGCTCTATCCACTTGAGTGGCAACCTTTAGAGATCTGTGGATATGGACCCCAAGATCTCTCTGTTCCTCCACAGTCTTCAGAACCCTACCTTTGACCCTGTAATCCACATTTAAATTAGTCCTACCAAAATGAATCACCTCACATTTATCAGGGTTAAACTCCATTTGCCATTTTTCAGCCCAGCTTTGCATCCTATCTATGTCTCTTTGCAGCCTACAACTGCCCTCCACCTCATCCACTACTCCACCAATCTTGGTGTCATCAGCAAATTTACTGATCCACCCTTCAGCCCCCTCCTCTAAGTCATTAATAAAAATCACAAAGAGCAGAGGACCAAGCACCGATCCCTGTGGCACTCCGCTAGCAACCTGCCTCCAGTCCGAAAATTTTCCATCCACCACCACCCTCTGTCTTCGATCAGATAGCCAGTTGCCTATCCAATCGGCCAACTTTCCCTCTATCCCACACCTCCTTACTTTCATCATAAGCCGACCATGGGGGACTTTATCAAACGCCTTACTAAAATCCATGTATATGACATCAACCGCCCTACCTTCATCAACACACCTAGTTACCTCCTCAAAAAATTCTATCAAATTTGTGAGGCACGATTTGCCCTTCACAAATCCGTGCTGACTATCCCGGATTAATCCGCATCTTTCTAAATGGTCGTAAATCCCATCCCTAAGGACCTTTTCCATCAATTTACCAACCACCGAAGTCAGACTAACCGGTCTATAATTATCAGGGTCATTTCTATTCCCTTTCTTGAACAGAGGAACAACATTTGCCACTCTCCAGTCCTCTGGCACCATCCCCGTGGACAGCGAGGACCCAAAGATCAAAGCCAAAGGCTCTGCAATCTCATCCCTCGCCTCCCAAAGAATCCTAGGATACATTTCATCAGGCCCAGGGGACTTATCGACCTTCAGTTTATTCAAAACTGCCAATACATCCTCCCTCCGAACATCTATTTCCTCCAGCCTATTAGCCTGTAACACCTTCTCTTCCTGAAAAACATGGCCCCTCTCCTTGGTGAACACTGAAGAAAAGTATTCATTCATCACCTCGCCTATCTCTACTGATTCCATACACAAGTTCCCACCACTGTCCTTGACCGGCCCTAACCTCACCCTGGTCATTCTTTTATTCCTCACATAAGAGTAAAAAGCCTTGGGGTTTTCCTTGATCCGACCCGCCAAGGACTTCTCATGTCCCCTCCTAGCTCTCCTCAGCCCCTTTTTCAGCTCATTCCTTGCTAACTTGTAACCCTCAATCGAGCCATCTGAACCTTGTTTCCTCATCCCTACATAAGCTTCCCTCTTCCTTTTCACAAGACATTCCACCTCTTTTGTGAACCACGGTTCCCTCACTCGGCCATTTCCTCCCTGCCTGACAGGGACATACCTATCAAGGACACCCAGTATTTGTTCCTTGAAAAAGTTCCACTTTTCATCAGTGCCTTTCCCTGACAGTTTCTGTTCCCATCTTATGCCCCCTAATTCTTGCCTAATCGCATCATAATTACCTCTCCCCCAATTGTAAGCCTTGCCCTGCCGTCCGGCCCTATCCCTCTCCATTGCAATAACAAAAGACACCGAATTGTGGTCACTATCTCCAAAGTTCTCTCCCACAACCAAATCTAACACTTGGCCCGGTTCATTTCCCAGTACCAAATCCAATGTGGCCTCACCCCTTGTCGGCCTATCCACATATTGTGTCAGGAAACCCTCCTGCACACACTGCACAAAAAGTGCCCCATCCAAACTATTCGACCTACAAAGGTTCCAATCAATATTTGGAAAGTTAAAGTCCCCCATGACAACTACCCTGTGACCCCCACACGTATCCATAATCTGCTTAGCAATTTCTTCCTCCACATCTCTATTACTATTTGGGGGCCTATAGTAAACTCCTAGCAACGTGACCGCTCCTTTCCTGTTTCTAACTGCAGCCCATATTACCTCAGTGTGCATATCCCCCTCAAAGTGCTTTTCCGCAGCCGTTAAACTATCCTTGATTAACAATGCTACTCCTCCACCTCTTTTACCAGCTTCCCTACACTTAGTGAAACATCTATACCCCGGAACGTCCAACAACCATTCCTGTCCTTGTTCTACCCACGTCTCCGTAATGGCCACAACATCGTAGTCCCAAGTAGCAATCCACGCCCCAAGTTCATCCACCTTGTTCCGGATGCTCCTTGCATTGAAGTAGACACACTTCAACCCATCTTCCTGTCTACCGGTACCCACCCTTGACCTTGATACCTTCCCCAATATCTCACCACCCTCAACACTGACTTCCGGACTACAACTCCTTTTCCCACTCCCCTGACAAATTAGTTTAAATCCCCCTGAAGAGCCGTAGCAAATTTCCCTCCCAGGATATTGGTGCCCCTCTGGTTCAGGTGCACCCCGTCCTGTTTGTAGAGGTCCCACCTTCCCCAGAACGTGTTCCAATTATCCACGTATCTGAAACCCTCCCTCCTGCACCATCCCTGCAACCACATGTTTAAGTGCACTCTCTCCCTGTTCCTCAACTCGCTATCACGTGGCACCGGTAGCGTACCAGAGATGACCACATGTTTTGTCTTTGCTCTCAGCTTCCAGCCCAGCTCCCGAAATTCCTGTTTTAAATCCCCGTCCCTTCTCTTACCTATGTCGTTGGTACCAATGTGTACCACGACTTGTGACTGTTTCCCCTCCCCCTTAAGAATCCGGAAAACACGGTCCGAGACGTCACGGACCCTGCCATCCGCTAGGCAACAAACCATCCTCGAGTCTCTTTTGCTGCCACAGAACCTCCTATCTATCCCTCTAACTAACGAGTCCCCAATAACTATTGCCCTCCCGCTCTCCTCCTTACCCTCCTGAGCCACAGGGACGGACTCAGTGCCGGAGATCCTCTCACTGCGGCTCACCACTGGTATGTCGTCCCCCTCAACCGTATCCAAAGCGGAATACTTATTGCTAAGGGGAACGACCACAGGGGATCCCTGCACCGACTGCTTCTTCCCAGCCCCTCTCACCGTCACCCATCTATTTTCATTCCTCGGAGTAACTGTATCCCTGAAGCTTCTGTCTATGGCCATCTCTGCATCCCTAATGATCCTAAGTTCCTCCAACTCCAGCTCCAGTTCCCTTACACGGTTTTGGAGGAGCTGCAGATGGATGCACTTCTCACAGGTATAATCAGCAGGGACACTGACGTCGTCCCTCACCTCGAACATAGTGCAAGAGGAACATTGCACTGCCTTCACACCCATCCCCTCTAGATACCTTGCCAGTACCAGGTAGAAACAGCAAAAAATGAATTAACTCGCCCTTTCTGCCCAAGCCCTGTGAGCCAAAGCCCTACAGC
Source organism: Mustelus asterias (assembly GCF_964213995.1). Lineage (NCBI taxonomy): Eukaryota > Metazoa > Chordata > Chondrichthyes > Carcharhiniformes > Triakidae > Mustelus > Mustelus asterias. The sequence goes on along the minus strand of NC_135804.1, from coordinate 75,167,724 downwards.
TCTCACTCTGCCCCCTGCTCACTCTGCTGCCCGCTAACGACGCTGCCCGCTCAAAAGTGCGGCGCACTTTTAAACCCTCCAAAAACCTTCCCAGACTCCTGCTGGGCCCACTTCCTGTTTTAAAAAAAACCTCCGATTTTTTTACACAAATTTAACTTAAAATAAATAAATAAATGTAGTGAACAAACCAACTGCCTTCTCCTCAGCCTGGTCCTGTGGAACAATGAGCATGTGAAAACGTTACCTTCCTTCCTTCAGGTGAACATCCTCTGGTTCTTGATTCTTACACCAACAGGAACAGTTTTTCTCTATCTTCTCTGTCCAGGCCCCCTCATGATTTTGAACACCTTTCACACATCTCCTCTCAACCATCTTTTCTTCAAAGAAAATAGTCTATCGACACTGTCCCCATTAAACATTCCCAAGACAGGTACAGCATAGAACATAGAACATTACAGCGCAGTACAGGCCCTTCGGCCCTCGATGTTGCGCCGACCAGTGAAAGCAATCTAAAGCCCATCTAACCTACACTATTCCAATATCATCCAAATGTTTATCCAATGACCATTTAAATGCTCTTAATGTTGACGAGTCCACTATTGTTGCAGGCAGGGCATTCCATGCCCTTACTACTCTCTGAGTAAAGAACCTACCTCTGATATCTGTCCTATATCTATCACCCCTCAATTTAAAGCTTGTCCCCTCGTGTTAGCCATCACCATCCGAGGAAAAAGGCTCTCACTGTCCACCCTATCTAATCCTCTGATCATCTTGTATGCCTCTATTAAGTCATCTCTTAACCTTCTTCTCTCTAACAAAAACAGCCTCAAATCACTCAGCCTTTCCTCATAAGACCTTCCCACCATACCAGGCAACATCCTGGTAAATCTCCTCTGCACCCTTTCCAATGCTTCCACATCCTTCCTATAATGCGGCGAACAGAACTGTACGCAATACTCCAAGTGCGGCCGCACCAGAGTTTTGTACAGTTGCAGCATGACCTCCTGGCTCTGAAACTCAATCCCTCTACCAATAAAAGCTAACACACCGTACGCCTTCTTAACAACCCTATCAACCTGGGTGCCAACTTTCAGGGATCTATGCATATGGACACTGAGATCTCTCTGCTCATCCACACTACCAAGTATCTTACCATTAGCCTAATACTCTGTATTCTTGTTACTCCTTCCAAAGTGAATCACCTCACACTTTTCCGCATTGAACTCCATTTGCCACCTCTCAGCCAGCTCTGTAACCTGCAACATCCTTCCGCACTGTCCACAACTCCACCGACTTTAGTGTCATCCGCAAATTTACGAACCCAGCCTTCTACGCCCTCATCCAGGTCATTTATCAAAATGACAAACAGCAGTGGCCCCAAAACAGATCCTTGCGGTACACCACTAGTAACTGAACTCCAGGATGAACATTTCCCATCAACCACCACCCTCTGTCTTCTTACAGCTAGCCAATTTCTGATCCAAACTGCAAAATCACCCTCAATCCCATGCCTCCGTATTTTCTGCAATAGCCTACCGTAGGGAACCTTATCAAACGCTTTACTGAAATCCATATCCACCACATCAACCGCTTTACTCTCATGCACGTCTTTGGTCACCTTCTCAAAGAACTCAAAAAGGTTTGTGAGGCACAACCTACCTTTCACAAAACCGTATTGACTATCCCTAATCAAATTATTCCTTTCTAGATGATTATAAATCCTATCTCTTATAATCCTTTCCAAAACTTTGCCCACAACAGAAGTAAGGCTCACTGGTCTATAATTACCAGGGTTGTCTCTACTCCCCTTCTTGAACAAGGGGACAACATTTGCTATCCTCCAGTCTTCTGGCACTATTCCTGTAGACAATGACGACATAAAGATCAAAGCCAAAGGCTCTGCAATCTCCTCCCTAGCTTCCCAGAGAATCCTAGGATAAATCCCATCCGACCCAGGGGACTTATCTATTTTCACACTTTCCAGAATTGCTAACACCTCCTCCTTATGAACCTCAATCCCGTCTAGTCCAATAGCCTGTATCTCAGTATTCTCTTCGACAACATTGTCTTTTTCCTGTGTGAATACTGACGAAAAATATTCATTTAGCCCCTCTCCTATCTCTTCGGACTCCACGCACAATTTCCCCCTACTGTCCTTGACTGGCCCTAATCTTACCCGAGTCATTCTTTTATTCCTGACATACCTATAGAAAGCTTCAGGGTTTTCCTTGATCCTCCCTGCCAAAGACTTCTCATGTCCCCTCCTGGCTCTTCTTAGCTCTCTCTTCAGGTCCTTCCTGGCTAACTTGTAACTAGCTACGGCATCTCCTCCGGAGCCTTCAACATGTCATTGATGAAGACGAACATCTCGCCAAGGCCATCCCCACACCCCCACTTCTTGCCTTCAAACAACCGCACAACCTCAAACAGACCATTGTCCGCAGCAAACTACCCAGCCTTCAGGAGAACAGTGACCATGACACCACACAACCCTGCCACAGCAACCTCTGCAAGACGTGCCGGATCATCGACACAGATGCCATCATCTCACGTGAGAACACCATCCACCAGGTACACGGTACATACTCTTGCAATTCGGCCAACGTTGTCTACCTGATACGCTGCAAGAAAGGATGTCCCGAGGCATGGTACATTGGGGAAACTATGCAGACGCTGCGACAACGGATGAATCAACACCGCTCGACAATCACCAGGCAAGACTGTTCTCTTCCTGTTGGGGAGCACTTCAGCGGTCACGGGCATTCGGCCTCTGATATTCGGGTAAGCGTTCTCCAAGGCGGCCTTCGCGACACACGACAGCGTAGAGTCGCTGAGCAGAAACTGATAGCCAAGTTCCGCACACACGAGGATGGCCTCAACCGGGATATTGGGTTCATGTCACACTATTTGTAACTCCCACAGTTGCGTGGACCTGCAGAGTTTCACTGGCTGTCTTGTCTGGAGACAATACACATCTTTTTAGCCTGTCTTGATGCTCTCTCCACTCACATTGTTTCGTTTCTTAAAGACTTGATTAGTTGTAAGTATTCGCATTCCAACCATTATTCATGTAAATTGAGTCTGTGTCTTTATAAGCTCTGTTTGTGAACAGGATTCCCACTCACCTGAAGAAGGGGCTTAGAGCTCCGAAAGCTTGTGTGGCTTTTGCTACCAAATAAACCTGTTGGACTTTAACCTGGTGTTGTTAAACTTAACTTGTAACTCTCAAGCACCCTAACTGAGCCTTCATGCCTCATCTTTACATAAGTCTCCTTCTTCCTCTTCACAAGAGATTCAACTTCTTTAGTAAACCACGGTTCCCTCGCTCGACCACTTCCTCCCTGCCTGACAGGTACATACTTATCAAGGACACGCAGTAGCTGTTCCTTGAACAAGCTCCACATTTCAATTGTGCCCATCCCCTGCAGATTTCTTCCCCATCCTATGCATCCTAAATCTCGCCTAATCGCATCATAATTTCCTTTCCCCCAGCTATAACACTTGCCCTGCGGTATATACCTATCCCTTTCCATTGCTAAAGTAAACGTAACTGAACTGTGGTCACTATCACCAAAGTGCTCACCAACCTCCAAATCTGACACCTGGCCTGGTTCATTACCCAGTACCAAATCCAATGTGGCCTCGCCTCTTGTTGGCCTATCTACATACTGTGTCAGGAAGCCCTCCTGCACACATTGGACAAAAACTGACCCATCTAAAGTACTCGAACTATAGCGTTACCATAGAAATCATAGAAACCCTACAGTGCAGAAGGAGGCCATTCGGCCCATCGAGTCTGCACCGACCACAATCCCACCCAGGCCCTACGCCCACATCCCTACATATTTACCTGCTAATCCCTCTAACTTACACATCTCAGGACACTAAGGGGCAATTTTAGCATGGCCAATCAACCTAACCCGCACATCTTTGGACCAGTCAATATTTGTAAAGTTAAAGTCCCCCATAACAACTACCCTGTTACTTTCGCTCCTGTCCAGAATCATCTTTGCAATCCTTTCCTCTGCATCTCTGGAACTTTGCGGAGACCTATAGTAAACTCCCAACAGTGTGACCTCCTTTCCTGTTTCTAACCTCAGCCCATACTACCTCAGTAGACGAGTCCTCATCAAACATCCTTTCTGCCACCGTAATACTGTCCTTGACTAACAATGCCACACCTCCCCCTCTTTTACCACCTTCCCTGATCTTACTGAAACATCTAAACCCCGGAACCTGCAGCAACCATTCCTGTCACTGCCCTATCCATGTCTCTGAAATGGCCACAACATCGAAGTCCCAGGTACCAACCCGTGCTGCAAGTTCACCCACCTTATTCTGGATGCTTCTGGCATTGAAGTAGACACACTTCAAAACACCTTCCTGCCTGCCGGTATACTCCTGCGACCTTGAAACCTTATTCATGACCTCTCCACTCACATCCTCCTGTACACTGGAGCAACAATTCAGGTTCCCATCCCCCTGCTGAATTAGTTTAAACCATCCCGAAGAGCATTTGCAAATTTCCCCCCCAGGATATTGGTACCCCGCTGGTCCAGGTGAAGATCAAAGAACAAAACAAAGAACAAAGAACAGTACAGCACAGGAAACAGGCCCTTCGGCCCTCCAAGCCTGTGACGCTCATTGGTCCAACTAGACCATTCGTTTGTATCCCTCCATTCCCAGAATGCTCATGACCATCCCATTTGTAGAGGTCCCACCTACCCCAGAATGAGCCCCAATTATCCAGGTATTTGAATCCTTCCCTCCTGCACCATTCCTGTAGCCACATGTTCAACTGTTCTCTCTCCCTATTCCTCTCCTCGCTAGCACGTGGCATGGGTAACAATCCAGAGATAACGACTCTATTTGTTTGAGCTCGAAGCTTCCACCCTAACTCCCTGAATTTTTGCCTTACATCCCCATCTCTTTTCCTACCTATGTCATTGGTGCCTATGTGGACCACAACTTGGGGCTGGTCCCCTTCCCCTTTAAGGATCTCGAAAACATGATCCAAGACATCACGGACTCTGGCACCTGGGAGGCAATTCACCAACTGCGAGTCTCTCTCGCTCCCACAGAATCTCCTATCTGTCCCCCTATCTATGGAGTCCCCAATGACTAATGTTCTACTCCTCCTCCCTTTCCCTTCTGAGCAACAGGGACAGACTCTGTGCCAGAGACCTGTACCCCATGGCTTACCCCTGGTAAGTCGTCCTCCCCAGCAGTATCCAAAACAGTATACTTGATATACAGAGGAACGGCCACAGGGGATCGCCGCACTTACTGCTTCTTACCCCTTCTAACAATCACCCAAGTATCCTCATTCCTAGGAGTATGAACCTCCCTGTAGCTTTTATCTATAACTGTCTCTGTCTCCCGAATTATCCTGAGTTCATCCAGTTCCAGCTCCAGATCCCTAACACAGTCTTCAAGGGTTAGATACAGAGTAAAGCTCCATTTAAACTGTCCCCATCAAACACTCCTGGACAGGTACAGCAGGGATTAGATACAGAGTAAAGCTCCCACTAGACTGTCCATATCAAACCATCCCAGGACAGGTACAACACAGGGTTAGGTACAGAGTAAAGCTCCCTCTACACAGTCCCCATCAAACATTCCCAGGACGGGTATAGCATTGGGTTAGATAGAGGGGCTGAAATTTTACCACGCGCCCACCACAGGAATTGGAGCAGGCAGGGGGCGGACAATGGGGAAGGTCTGTTGGCCTCGGGTGGGATTTTACAGTTTTGGGACATGCGAGGCCTTAAACTCCCACCCAGAATAAACCTCCCTCTACACTGTCCCCATCAAACAATCCCACCCTCAGGAGTCAACTTCTCCCTCTGTTATCATCTTTTTCTTGATTGAAACATACCAGCATCTGAGGGAGGTGCAGGGTGAATGCTGAGAGAATGTTTCCCGCATTTGGTAATCTAGAACTAGGAGGCTCAGTTTAAAAGCCTCAGCAAGAGGTCACCCATTGAAGATGGAGATGAGGAAGAATCTCTTCTCTCAGAGGGTTGTTAATCTTTCTCCTGGTAAGATTGGGTCAAAAAACAAAGAACAAAGAAAATTACAACACTGGAACAGGCCCTTCGGCCCTCCAAGCCTGCATCGACCATGCTGCCCAACTGAACTAAATCCATATCCCTCCATTCCCACCTATTCATGTACTTGTCAAGACACCCCTTAAAAGTCACTCTCGTATCTGCTTCCACCACCTCCCCTGGCAGCGAGTTCCAGGCACCCACCACCCTCTGTGTAAAAAACTTACTTCGTACATCTCCTTTAAACCTTGCCCCTCGCACCTTAAATCTATGCCCCCTAGTAATTTACTCTTCTACACTGGGAAAAAGCCTCTGACTATCCACTTTGTCCATGCCCCTCATAACCTTGTGGACTTCTATCAGGTCGCCCCTCAACCTCTGTCATTATCTGCAATATAGACCAAACCAAATTTCTCCAACCTACCTTCATTGCTAATGCCCTCCATACCAGGCAACATCCTGGTAAATCTTTTCTGTATGCACTTTGTACCACAGCCTCCACATCCTTTGGTAGTTCGGCAGTAAATCTTTTTTGTACCCTCTCCAAAGCCTCCACATCCTTCTGGTAGTGTGGCAACCAGAATTGAACACTATATTCCAAGTGCGGTCCAACTAAGGTTCTATAAAGCTGCAACATGACTTGGCAATTTTTAAATTCAGTGCCCCGGCGGGTGAAAGCAAGCATGCCATATGCCTTATTGACTACCTTCTCCACCTGCATTGCCACTTTCAGTGACCTGTGTACCCGTACACCCAGATCCCTCTGCCTATCAATACTCTTAAGGGTACTGCTATTTACTGAATATTTCCTATCTGTATTAGACCTTCCAAATGCATTACCTCACATTTGTCCGGATTAAACTCCATCTGCCATCTCCCTGCCCAAGTCTCCAACTGATCAATATCCTGCTGTATCCTCTGATGGTCCTCATCACTATCTGCAAATCTACCAACTTTGATGTCTTCCGCAAACTTACTAATCAAATCAGTTATATTTTCCTCCAAATCATTTATATATATTACAAACAACAAAGCTCCCAGCACTGGTCCCTGAGGATTGCCACTTGTCACAGCCCTCCATTCAGAAACTTGCCCTTCCACTGCTACCCTCTGACTTCTATGACCGAGTCAGTTCTGTATCCACCTCGCCAGCTCACCTCTGATCCCATGTGACTTCACCTTCTGCACCAGTTTGCCATAAGGGACCTTGGAAAAGGCCTCACTGAAGTCCATGTAGACAACATCCACTGCCCTACCCTCATCAATCATCTTCGTCAATTCCTCAAAAAGCTCGATCAAATTAGTGAGACACGACCTCCCCTTCACAAAACCATGTTACCTCTCGCTAATACGCCCACTTATTTTCAAGTGGGAGTAAATCCTGTCTCAAAGAATCATAGAAATCATAGAAACCCCACAGTGCATTCGGCCCATCGAGTCTGCACCGACCACAATCCCACCCAGGCCCTACCCCCACACATTTACCCGCTAAGCCCTCTAACCTACGCATCTCAGGATTCTAAGGGGCAATTTTTTTTTTTAACCTGGCCAATCAACCTAACCCGCACATCTTTGGACTGTGGGAGGAAACCGGAGCACCCGGAGGAAACCCACGCAGACACGAGGAGGATGTGCAAACTCCACACAGATCCTCTGCAATAATTTCCCTACCACTGACATAAGGTTCACTGACCTGTAATTACCTGGATTATTCTTGCTACCCTTCTTAAACAAAGGAACAACTTTGGCTATTCTCCAATCCTCTGGGACCTAGCCAGTGAAAATACAAAGATTTCTCTCAAGGCCCCAGCAATTTCCTCCCTTGCATCTCTCAGTATTCTGGAGTATATCCCATCAGGCCCTGGGGACTTGTCTACCTTAATGTTTCTCAAGAACCCCAATCCCTCCTCCTTTTTGATCTCAATATGACTCAAACCATCTACACACCCTTTTTCCCAGACTCATTATCCATCAATTCCTTCCCTTTGGTGAATACTGATGCAAAGTACTCATTTAATACCTCATCCACTTCCTCTGGCTCCATGCATAGATCCCCTCCCCTGTCCTTGAGTGGGCCAACCCTCTCCCTGGCTATCCTCTTGCTCTTTATGTATGTATAAAAAGCCTTGGGATTTTCCTTAATCCTCCTGGCCAATGACTTTTTGTAACCCCTTTTAGCCCTCACTGGGCTTCATATACTCCTTGAATATATTCAAGGAAAAATAAGTGATTTAAGAAAAGTGCTTTGGATTGATGGAATACTGAAGCAGGAGCTGTTTCCAGGGACACAGAACTAGAGAGCAGATTTTTCTTTTTCATGCAGTCAGTTGTGATCTGAGTTGGGGGAATAGAGAGACCGCCTGTTTCTGGGCCAGGGGAAGGGGCAGTCTCCTGTCTCTGGACCAAGGGAATTGACAATCCACCTGTCTCTGGGCCAGGGTGGAGGGATAGGCAGTCTGCCTATCTCTGGGTGGGGGGGAGGGGCAGTCTACTGGTCTTCGGGCTGAGGGGAGGGACAAAGAACAAAGGAAACTACAGCACAGGAACAGGCGTTTCGGCCTTCCTAGCCTGCACCGACCATGCTGGACTAAAACCCCCTACCCTTCCGGGGACCATATCCCTTTATTCCCACCCTATTCACGTATTTGTCAAGATGCCTCTTAAAAGTCATTATTGTATCTGCTTCCACGACCTCCCCCGGCAGCGAGTTCCAGGCACCCATCTTGTACATCTCCTTTAAACCTTGCCCTTCGCATCTTAAACCTATGCCCCCTAGTAATTGACTCTTTCACCCTGGGAAAAAGCTTCTGACTATTCAATCTGTCCATGCCCCTAATAATCTTGTAGACTTCTATCAGGTCGCCCCCTCGGACTCCATTATTCCAGTGAGAACAAACCAAGTTTCTCCAACCTCTCCTCATAGCTAATGCCCTCCATACCAGGCAACATCTTGGTAAATCTTTTCTGTGTCCTTGCTGAAGCCTCCACATCCTTCTGGTAATGTGGTGACCAGAATTGAACACTATATTCCAAGTGAGGCCTAACTAAGGTTCTATAAAGCTGCAACATGGCTTGCCAATTTTTGAACTCAATGCCCCAGCCAGCGAAGGCCTTATGCCTTCTTGACTACCTTCTCCACCTGTGTTGCCACTTTCAGTGACCTGTACGCCAAGATCCCTTTGCCTATCAATATTCTTAAGAGTTCTGCCATTTACTGTATATTTCCTACCTGTATTAGACCTTCCAAAATGCATTACCTCACATTTATCCGGATTAAATTCCATCTGCTATCTCTCTGCCCAAGTCCCCAACTGTTCTATATCTTGCTGTATCCTCTGATGGTCCTCATCGCTATCCACAATTCCACCAAATTTTGTGTCATCCACAAACTTACTAATCAAACCAATTACATTTTCCTCCAAATCATTTATATGTATATATATATATATATTGCAAACAGCAAAGCTCCCAGCACTGGTCCCTGAAGAATGCCATTTGTCATAGCCCTCCATTTAGAAACATATCCTTCCACTGCTACCTTCTCCCTTCTATGACCGAGCCAGTTCTGTATCCACCTTGCCAGCTCACCTCTGATCCCATGCGACTTCACCTTCTGCCATGAGGGACCTTGTCAAAGGCCTTACTGATGTCCATGTAGACAACAACCACTGCCCTGCCCTCATCAATCATCTTCGTCACTTCCTCGAAAAACTCGATCAAGTTAATGAGACATGAGCTCCCCGACACAAAACCATGTCACCTCTCGCTAATACATCCACTTATTTCTAAGTGTGAGTAAATCCTGTCTCGAAGAATCCTCTCCAATAATTTCCCTACCACTGACATAAGGCTCACCGGCCTGTAATTACCTGGATTATCCTTGCTACCCTTTTTAAACAAAGAAACAACATTGGCTATTCTCCAGTCCACCTGTCTCCAGACCAGGAGGAGGGACAGTCCTGCTGTCTCCAGGCTGGGTGGAAGGGACAGTCGGCCTGTCTCTGGGCTGGGTGGAGACACAGTCCACCTGTCTTTGGACCTTGGGGAACGGAAAGTTTGCCTGTCTCTGGGATGGGGGGCGGAGGGGGGGGGGGGGGGGGGGGGGGCGTAGCGTAGAACAGTCCACCTGCCTCTGGACCAGGGGGAAGGGACAGTCTACTTGTTTCTTGGCTGATCCAGAGCAGTTGCTGCTGCTGTAAACACTCTGTGAAGTCAAAGCCCCGGGCCAGCCTCCCAGCTGAAGGAGGGCTGTGAGTATTAAACAAGGAGGAATCGGTGACAGATCTTCGTAGCTGCTCAGGAGGGAGACAAATGGGACATTAAAAAAGACTTTCTTGTTTTTTTAATTAAGTCAGCTGTGCTAAGTGACACTGTTGAAAATTAACCAAAGTGATTTTCATTTGTGAAGGATGTTGAGTGTTGTGTATATCGTTGTCTTGGAGCTATGAGTTCCATACTGTGAACATTTCTCATCCCCTGCCATTTGTCTGTCATTCAGAGTTTGGCTCTGCGTTTAACAGTACAGAATATTCTGCTGCACTAACGTGATTGAAAATGAACTCCTAATTGCTCAGCCTGTGTTGGAGGTGGAGGGGAACCCTGTAGGCAAATATACTGATCTTATCATCACAAACACATTCCACTCCTGATTTAGAATCTCACAGACACAAGGTAACTTGAAGTATATAAAAACAACATACTTCAAAAGATATTGAAAGTAGTTGCAAAAAAATGAAAATAGTGAGACAGTCATAGAGACTGATCCAAAGTTAATTTGGATTCAATGCAGAAATGTTGTGTAAAATATTGAATAGGAGAATCCAAAATCTCACTGCGAATTGAGCTAACAAAGTAAAACCAGAGGCAAGAAATGGAAGTTAAAATTTGTAAGAGATGATCAGCCTCGTGGCGCTATCAGCTCTTATCACATTGCCCTACCCTTCCCCTGTCCTTTTCCATTATTCCTTTGAGATTATCTACCATCCAATATTCTCTTTAAAATGATGGTCTAGAATCTGTAGCAATTCGTTCTTGCGAAGGTGTTAATGAAATGTTGCATGAAATGCTTTAGGGTTAAATTGGTTATCTGCCAGAGATAGGCCTAGGCATTGTGATTAACCCATTCCCACTCTGTTTGATACAGCATACATACAGCTACAACAGTGAGGGCCCGATTCTCCCAAAAAAATTCTAAGTGCTGAGTTCGTGGGAAAAATGGTGTAAATCATGATTGTTTTTTCAGTGGGAGTTCAGACTCGAATCTCCCACACTCTGTGCCATGCAGAGGTCACAATCGTGAATATCATTGAAAACTTGTGGGGCGAGGCCTATTCACGTCAGAGTCCAACATTTCTGGAACTCTGCGCATACGCAGTGGCCCCAATCTGTCAGCTTCCTGGTTGCTGGCCAGCCCGATCACTGGCCAGACCAGGACCCCCACAGTGCTGCCCCTACAGACCCCCCATGGCCCGATCACAGCCCCCATGGATCCCCAGGTCAGCCCCAACATCATCCCCGTCCCGGAGCACGCAATCTTCAGCCCCCCACAGATTCTAGACCATCATTTTAAAGCAGTGATGATCCCCCCTCATACCCCCTACCCCGGCAGAATTCCCCCCCACACTGACAGACAGTCCCCCCACAGGAGGGAGGCTCTACCCCCTCCCTCTCCCCAGTCCACCCCGATCACTGGCCTCCCTCCGGCCCTGACCAAAGCCCAAAGCAGAGTGGCAGTGGGATGTCCCACCCCTACTGATCGCCTTAGGCCCTACCCCAATAGGTTCCGCCCCCTTTGCACTGCACGATGCCCGCTGGGCAGTGCCAAGGTGCCCTCTGGCTATGAGCACTTTGCCCTTTTGTCAGTGCCAGGGGGCATAGGCTTGCACAGCCAGGGTGCCCATGCCCAGGGGGCACCACCCCCTGCCTCCCGATCCCTGGGGAGACCCCCTACACTCCAGCGGGATCTCCCGCGAGTTCCCCACTACTCTAACCCCTACTGGAGTGAAATATTCCTGGTGGGGTGGGAGATGCTATCGGGCTTGGAGAATTCAGTCCCAGGCCCAATAGTGACATTTAAATTACATTAAAAACAGATTTAAATCACTTACCTGGTTCCTGCCGGTTTCCAGCGTGGCATTGATTGCGCCTGCTCTCCGGCAGTGGGAGACGGCATGTGATGGGAATGCATGCGCGAATCCCGCAAAATGGCCGGCACGTGCATCTCCCAACCCGACGCGCCAAAAAATTAGTGTGTCGCGATGGGAGAGTTGGGCCCTAAGTGTGCGTAGTCTACTCATGCAGCCAATACTCCCCATGGGAGTTCATTGATTGCTGCAACAGTGAGGGTCCAATATCATGAGTGAGTAAAGTTAGCTCAATCAGTCTGTACCTTTTAAAGAGGAGCTAAATGGTGACTACATCAGATAGTGGAAATCATTATACAAATTACAAAGTGCTGGGAAAGAGTGATTAAAGGCTGACCGTGAGAGAGTGTGGGTGAATGGATGAACAAAAGGAGGGATATTCTGTATCCTCAGCTGAGGTCAGAGAACCGCCAGACACATTCTCAGTTTGAAGTGACAAGAGATAGCAGAGAGGGGTCAGCGCTTGGATTGTAGATCCAAAGGCCAGGCTGCAGTACAGGAAAAAGTTTAATGATCTCTCATGAATATTTAAGCTCAGTGAATGCCTCTTCATATCCTGCCAACTGTGCCACTAGCTTCAGTAACTGCTCGACGCATATCTCTCCCCAACAACAATCTCGATCAAATCAGTACACAACCCTAACTTTCATATGCTTCACCTCACTCTCATACACTTAGCACTGTTGCAATCCTTGTACCCACATTTCAAATCTGGCACGCAATGTCAGTAACATGCCTGACAGATCAAGCCTGATTCAGAGTCTAATGGTCAATGTCTCAATTTCCATTGCAGCACCCATTGTCTGACTGCTGCAGTGAAAGATCAGCTTCCTGTTTCAATTCGTATTTCACACAAGAACAGAAGAAAGAGGAGTAGAAGTGGACCATTCGGCCTATCAAGCCTGCTCCACCATTCAATACAATTCTAACTGATTTAGGGCTTCAACTCCATTTTTCCACCACTCCCCATTTTCATTAATTCCCTGAGAGCTTGAAGATTAGTCTATCCCAGCCTTAAATATATTCAATGGTAAAGCATCCACAATCCTTTGGGGCTGAGAATTCTAAGGATTCAAAACCCTTTGAATGAAAAAAATTCTCCTCATCTCAGTTTCTTTTAACTTGAGACTGTGGCCCCGTGTTTGAGATTCCCCGACCAGGGAAACAATCTCTCAGCATCCACCCTATCAAACCCCTCAGAATTTTATGAGTTTCAATGTGATCACCTCTCATTCATCTAAACTCCAGAGAATATAGTCCCAATTTTCACAGCCTCATCACAGGACAACTCCATCATTACAGGGATCATATCATTGTTGTTCTATCATAGCATTCCGACATCATCAAGAGATTTCAGACTTTATCAGGAACCAAAGTTATTTATTGATAAGAACATAGAACATAGAACATTACAGCACAGAACAGGCCCTTCAGCCCACGATGTTGTGCCGAGCTTTATCTGAAACCAAGATCAAGCTATCCCACTCCCTATCATCCTGGTGTGCTCCATGTGCCTATCCAATAACCGCTTAAATGTTCCTAAAGTGTCTGACTCCACTATCACTGCAGGCAGTCCATTCCACAACCCAACCACTCTCTGCGTAAAGAACCTACCTCTGATATCCTTCCTATATCTCCCACCATGAACCCTATAGTTATGCCCCCTTGTAATAGCTCCATCCACCCGAGGAAATAGTCTTTGAACGTTCACTCTATCTATCCCCTTCATCATTTTATAAACCTCTATTAAGTCTCCCCTCAGCCTCCTCCGCTCCAGAGAGAACAGCCCTAGCTCCCTCAACCTTTCCTCATAAGACTTACCCTCCAAACCAGGCAGCATCCTGGTAAATCTCTTCTGCTCTCTCTCCAATGCTTCCACATCCTTCTTATAGTGAGGTGACCAGAACTGCACACAATATTCCAAATGTGGTCTCACCAAGGTCCTGTACAGTTGCAGCATAACCCCACGGCTCTTAAACTCCAACCCCCTGTTAATAAAAGCTAACACACTATAGGCCTTCTTCACAGCTCTATCCACTTGAGTGGCAACCTTTAGAGATCTGTGGATATGGACCCCAAGATCTCTCTGTTCCTCCACAGTCTTCAGAACCCTACCTTTGACTCTGTAATCCACATTCAAATTAGACCTACCAAAATGAATCACCTCACATTTATCAGAGTTAAACTCCATTTGCCATTTTTCAGCCCAGCTTTGCATCCTACCTATGTCTCTTTGCAGCCTACAACAGCCCTCCACCTCATCCACTACTCCACCAATCTTGGTGTCATCAGCAAATTTACTGATCCACCCTTCAGCCCCCTCCTCTAAGTCATTAATAAAAATCACAAATAGCAGAGGACCAAGCACTGATCCCTGTGGCACTCCGCTAGCAACCTGCCTCCAATCCGAAAATTTTCCATCCACCACCACCCTCTGTCTTCGATCAGACAGCCAGTTACCTATCCAATCGGCCAACTTTCCCTCTATCCCACACCTCCTCACTTTCATCATAAGCCGACCATGGGGGACCTTATCAAACACCTTACTACAATCCATGTATATGACATCAACTGCCCTACCTTCATCAACACACTTAGTTACCTCCTCAAAAAATTCAATCAAATTTGTGAGGCACGACTTGCCCTTCACGAAGAGAAACTAGGTACAGGAGTTGCATCCCTCAGTTGCCCTGGAGTCATGCTCCAGTATTTAAGTGTTAATTGGCCCTCTTTGTTAAAAGAGTTCTCTGCAGAGAATGTGGTCTTCAACTTGTTTCAACTAACCTTTATTTTACATTGTCTCATTAAGTTGTCCTTCCTCTTGACTTAATTTTGTTAACTTTTGAAACTTTTTTTTCAGTTAGTTGTCAGTCATTTAATTTTGTTTTTGTCTTTTTGAGAGTTTTAATTCTTTTTGGTGATTTTTTTATGTTCAATAATTCTTAGTTTCTGAAACTTCTGAGTCTCATTCTCAGCATGTGCAAGTTTTACTCTTAATCCATTACCTCATGTAAATATTGCTCCATTTATTCAGTTGATCTATTTCTGAGCTTTTTTTTTCCAAGGTGAGTCCATCTTTCTCTTTAAAGTTTAAAGTTCATTTATTGGTGTCACAAGTAGGTTTACATTAACATTGCAATGAAGTTATGGTGAAAATCCTCTAGTCGCCTGTTCAGGTACACTGAGGGAGAATTTAGCTTGGCCAATCCACTTAACCAGCTCATCTTTCAGACTGTGGTTGGAAACAGAGCACCCGGAGGAAACCCACGCAGACACTGGGAGAATGTGCAAACTCCGCACAGACAGTGACCCAAGCCAGGAATCGAACCCAGGCCCCTGGCGCTGTGAGGCAGCAGTGCTAACCACTCTAACAGCATTTGCTTTGTATGTTTTCAGACAACTATCATAGAATTCCTACAGTACAGAAGGAGGCCATTCGGCTCATCGAGTCTGTACTGACTACAATCCAAGCCAGGCGCTATCCCCATAACCCCATGCATTTACTCTAGCTAGTCCCCTTGACACTAAGAGCAATTTAGCATGGCCAATCCACCAAACCCACACATCTTTGGACTGTAGGAGGAAACGGGAGCACCCGGAGGACATGTTCCTTTTGTTGTTGTTGCATCAAACTCTACTTTTACGTTCAACATTTCTTCCATCTTCTTGTTACATTTATTCGACAATTGTCCTGATTTGCTAACTTGTTCCAACAGTTGTGTTCTCTCTTTGGGTTTCTCCATTGCTACGTCCTCCTCAGCACCCTCAACACTGGACTGCCTCTCTACAGAATGCCAATTTCTCCAGCTCACTTGTGTTTTCCACTTGACTCATAGTTTGATCATTTAATTGGATCTCTAAAAGGATTTCCAGTATGGCTCTGGTCTAATTTAATTTCAACAGTACGGCGATTCTCGCAGTAGATGATACAGGATGTCCTACATGAGCGCCATGAATCAAATCTTTGATACATTTCACTCTGAGACTAGCAGTTCTCTCACTGATCACAAAACTGATAGCATCCACTGCATGAACATTTCGAGTTCCATGTGTGAAGTTGTACGAACAAAGGAATAGCATGATGGGAAAATTGGTCAGCTATTTGGTACAATATAAGCAAGGCTGACTCCGCATAACTTTAAGATTGTATGAGTAAATAAAACAAGACAAAAAAACAACGATGACGGAGTCACCGACCTTCTCTGTTACACCAAAGGACAAGATAAGGGTATGAATAATGAGACAAAGAGTTCTAGGAGGTCAGCAGGTTGTGACATGATTAATGACATTGCTTATGATTCTATTACTTATCAAATTCCTGAATAAGCTCTGGTCACGCAAACTGATAATGATTATGTATAAATACTGAACTGATTCTTTGTGTAACTGCGGACTTGAGGAGGAATTAGCAAGTTGTACCAACTGCTCTCTGAGCTCATGTTTTCAGCCAAAACTGCATGCAGTCTTTCGTAAATAAAGACTAAGTTATTTAGTCGAAACAAATTTTGTTGAGTCTTTCTATCACAGTCAAGAAGCAGGAAAGTTTCCACTTTAACACATGCTATGATCTCTGTTGCTGAGTTCTGTTTGTGCTTTTTCCCTCAATTCTTTTTACCTTCTATTCACATCTTCCTGCTCTGACTCCAGTTCCTTCACCGCTTGCTGGTGAAAGTTGCACTGTTCCTTACTGGCCCTAACAGGTTTCCTAGATACTTCCACCTTTTTCATAGTGCTTGTTTTTTTTTTAGCTTTGATGTAGCTGGGACGCTTCTCATTTAGATTAGGGTAACAAACATTTACCTCATTTTCGACTTGCTGTAGTTCTCGGTGAAGATAATCCAACTCTTTTCTTTTCATTCTTACTTTCTCTGCTGTGGCTTGTCTTACCTTCTGACTGATTACAGCTTTATTATTTGTTTGTAGTTTATTGCTAAACCTTTCAAGGCACTTCTCATTACAGTACTAAAGGATGGGGCTCAACTGAATCTTGGCTTTCAGCTCTTCATTTCGTCAATTAGGGTCCTCTGCTGCCAGTGCCGGATTTAGACTTGGTGAGACCCTAAGCTATATAAAGGTTAGAGGCCCCTTGTTAAAAGGTTACACCAAAAGGTCTCACAAAGGTGCGTACCAAAACAGGACCTTGGGTTGCCACAAAAAAATTGAAAACATAATTATGCCTTTTAATTATTTAATAGCAAGGTATTTAAAGTGAAAAATACAAATTATTTTCAAATGAATGCATTTACTGATTACATATTTATCATTTGGCTGGCTTGATCTCTCATAGATTTTGGTAATTTTTTGAGTTGCTCTTCAAGCTGGTGCTTTCTTTTTCTTTTCTGGTATCTGCTCTTAAATGTTCTCTTCATTGTAAACCTTCTGAAATTTTGTGAGGCCCCTGCGGATTGTGAGGCCCTAAGCTGTAGCTTGTTTAGCTTATCCTAAATCCGGCACTGTCTGCTGCCCTCTCCCTGGGGGCTTTCATTGCACTCCTTCTGGCTCTCCCCCTCTCTGGGGAATCTCGCAATACCCCACTCACAGGGGAATTTACTCTGAGTACAGCGCTGCCTCTTCCTTGAGGACTTAATTTCCTCCTTTGGAGCTCTTGCGTTGCTTATAGACCACCCTTCCTACAGTTTTACTCTATCTGGGGTCTTCTCTAATTTTTCTGTCCCTTTGTTTCTTCTTGTGGTTGTTTTATCAAATGTTATATTACATTAAATTAATTACCTCTAAATGTGTCACCGCTTTAAGACTAGTATTTGACTTCCCATTGAAGTTTTTGCAACAATGTATCAACAAAGATACAGAGTATCTTTTTTACTTTCAAATCATGCCATATGTCAGCCATATTCTTTTAAAATGTTTAATTTATTTTTATTATAAATGGTTGGCAGCTCCTGTTCTTCCCAAAAACTTCAATTCCTTACTGCCTGCAGTCCCTCAGTGCAGGGATGGTCACTGCAGTCCCTCAGTGCAGGGATGGTCACTGCAGTCCCTCAGTGCAGGGATGATTCACTGCCTGCAGTCCCTCAGTGCACGGATGGTCACTGCAGTCCCTCAGTGCAGGGATGATTCACTGCCTGCAGTCCCTCAGTGCACGGATGGTCACTGCAGTCCCTCAGTGCAGGGACGATTCACTGCAGTCCCTCAGTGCAGGGATGATTCACTGCCTGCAGTCCCTCAGCGCAGGGATGATTCACAGCCTGCAGTCCCTCAGTGCAGGGATGATTCACTGCCTGCAGTCCCTCAGTGCAGGGATGATTCACTGCCTGCAGTGCCTCAGTGCAGGGATGATTCACTGCCTGCAGTCCCTCAGTGCAGGGATGATTCACAGCCTGCAGTCCCTCAGTGCAGGGATGATTCACTGCAGTCCCTCAGTGCAGGGATGATTCACAGCCTGCAGTCCCTCAGTGCAGGGATGATTCACTGCAGTCCCTCAGTGCAGGGATGATTCACAGCCTGCAGTCCCTCAGTGCAGGGATGATTCACTGCCTGCAGTCCCTCAGTGCAGGGATGATTCACTGCCTGCAGTCCCTCAGTGCAGGGATGATTCACTGCCTGCAGTCCCTCAGTGCAGGGATGATTCACAGCCTGCAATCCCTCAGTGCAGGGATGATTCACTGCAGTCCCTCAGTGCAGGGATGATTCACAGCCTGCAGTCCCTCAGTGCAGGGATGATTCACTGCAGTCCCTCAGTGCAGGGATGATTCACTGCCTGCAGTCCCTCAGTGCAGGGATGATTCACTGCCTGCAGTCCCTCAGTGCAGGGATGATTCACTGCCTGCAGTCCCTCAGTGCAGGGATGATTCACTGCCTGCAGTCCCTCAGTGCAGGGATGATTCACTGTCTGCAGTCCCTCAGTGCAGGGATGATTCACTGCAGTCCCTCAGTGCAGGGATGATTCACTGCCTGCAGTCCCTCAGTGCAGGGATGATTCACTGTCTGCAGTCCCTCAGTGCAGGGATGATTCACTGCAGTCCCTCAGTGCAGGGATGATTCACTGCCTGCAGTCCCTCAGTGCAGGGATGGTCACTGCCTGCAGTCCCTCAGTGCAGGGATGATTCACTGCCTGCAGTCCCTCAGTACAGGGATGGTCACTGCAGTCCCTCAGTGCAGGGATGGTCACTGCAGCCCCTCAGTACAGGGATGGTCACTGCAATCCCTCAGTGCAGGGATGATTCACTGCCTGCAGTCCCTCAGTGCAGGGATGATTCACTGCAGTCCCTCAGTGCAGGGATGATTCACTGCCTGCAGTCCCTCAGTACAGGGATGATTCACTGCCTGCAGTCCCTCAGTGCAGGGATGATTCACTGCCTGCAGTCCCTCAGTATAGGGATGATTCACTGCAGTCCCTCAGTGTGGGGATGATTCACTGCAGGCCCTCAGTGCAGGGATGATTCACTGCCTGCAGTCCCTCAGTGCAGGGATGATTCACTGCAGTCCCTCAGTGCAGGGATGATTCACTGCCTGCAGTCCCTCAGTGCAGGGATGATTCACTGCCTGCAGTCCCTCAGTGCAGGGATGATTCACTGCCTGCAGTCCCTCAGTGCAGGGATGATTCACTGCCTGCAGTCCCTCAGTGCAGGGATGATTCACTGCAGTCCCTCAGTGCAGGGATGATTCACTGCAGTCCCTCAGTGCAGGGATGATTCACTGCCTGCAGTCCCTCAGTGCAGGGATGGTCGCTGCCTGCAGTCCCTCAGTGCAGGGATGATTCACTGCCTGCAGTCCCTCAGTGCAGGGATGATTCACTGCAGTCCCTCAGTGCAGGGATGATTCACTGCAGTCCCTCAGTGCAGGGATGATTCACTGCCTGCAGTCCCTCAGTGCAGGGATGATTCACTGCAGTCCCTCAGTGCAGGGATGATTCACTGCAGTCCCTCAGTGCAGGGATGATTCACTGCAGTCCCTCAGTGCAGGGATGATTCACTGCCTGCAGTCCCTCAGTGCAGGGATGATTCACTGCAGTCCCTCAGTGCAGGGATGATTCACTGCCTGCAGTCCCTCAGTGCAGAGATGATTCACAGCCTGCAGTCCCTCAGTACAGGGATGATTCGCAGCCTGCATTCCCTCAGTACAGGGATGATTCGCAGCCTGCATTCCCTCAGTGCAGGGATGGTCACTGCCTGCAGTCCCTCAGTGCAGGGATGGTCACTGACTGCAGTCCCTTAGTGATTTGATTTGGTTTATTATTGTCACATGTATTAACATACAGTGAAAAGTATTGTTTCTTGCGCCTGAAACAGACAAAACATATCGTTCATAGAGAAGGAAACGAGAGAGTGCAGAATGTAATGTTACAGTCATAGCTAGGGTATAGAGAAAGATCAACTTAATGCAAGGTAGGTCCATTCAAAAGTCTGACAGCATCAGGGAAGAAGCTGTTCTCGAGTCGGTTGGTACGTGAATTGGATTGGGATACCTTCACGGCCTATTGTAGTTTCTTGAGGTCTTGGGCAGAGCAGGATACAAGCTGTGATACAACCAGAAAAAATGCTTTCTATGGTGCATCTGTAAAAGTTGCTGAGAGTCATAGCTGACATGCCAAATTTCCTTAGTCTTCTGAGAAAGTAGAGGCGTTGGTGGGCTTTCTTAACAATAGTATCGACATGGGGGGGGACCAGGACAGATTGTTGGTGATCTGGACACCTAAAAACATGAAGCTCTCAACCCTTTCTACTTCCTCCCCATTGATGTAGACAGGGGCATGTTCTCCTTTACGCTTCCTGAAGTCAATGACAATCTCCTTCGTTTTTTTGACAGTGAGGGAGAGATTATTGTTGCCGCACCAGTTCACCCGATTCTCTATCTCATTCCTGTATTCTGTCTGGTCATTGTCTGAGAACCGACCCACTACGGTGGTGTCATCAGCAAACTTGAAAATCGAATTGGAGGGGAATTTGGCCGCACAGTCATAGGTGTATAAGGAGTATAGTAGGGGGCTGAGAACACAGCCTTGTGGGGCACCAGTGTTTGAGGATTATCATGGAGGAGGTGTTGTTGTCTATCCTTCCTGATTGTGGTCTGTAAATTAGGAAGTTCAGGATCCAGTCACAGAGGGAGGTGCCGAGGCCCAGGCCACGGAGTTTGGAGATGGGTTTCGTGGGAATAATAGTATTGAAGGCTGAGCTGTAGTCAATAAATAGGGGTCTGACATAGGTGTCCTTGTTACCTAGATGTTCCAGGGTTGAGTGCAGGGCCAGGGAAATGGAATCTGCTGTGCACCTATTGCGGCGGTAGGCAAACTGTAGTGGATCCAGGTGGTCCGGGAGGCTGGAATTGATTCGTGCCATGACTAACCTTTCGAAGCACTTCATAATGATGGATGTCAGACCCACCAGCCGATAGTCATTAAGGCACGTTGCTTGGTTTTTCTTAGGTACCGGGATGATGTGCCAAACACATCCCTGTCCCTCAGGGATGTGTTCGCCACAACTTATGGGCTGAAGGGCCTGTTTGTGCAGTGGTTTTTCTATGTTTCTATGTTTCTATCTTCTTGAAGTAGATAGGGACCTTAGATTGTTGTAAAGAGAGGTTGAAGATGTCTGTACAGGGATGATTCACTGCCTGCAGTCCCTCAGTACAGGGATGATTCACAGCCTGCAGTCCCTCAGTGCAGGGATGATTCACTGCCTGCAGTCCCTCAGTGCAGGGATGATTCACTGCAGTCCCTCAGTGCAGGGATGGTCACTGCAGTCCCTCAGTGCAGGGATGATTCACTGCCTGCAGTCCCTCAGTGCAGGGATGGTCACTGCAGTCCCTCAGTGCAGGGATGATTCACTGCCTGCAGTCCCACAGTGCAGGGATGATTCACTGCCTGCAGTCCCTCAGTGCCGGGATGATTCACTGCCTGCAGTCCCTCAGTGCAGGGATGATTCACTGCCTGCAGTCCCTCAGTGCAGGGATGGTCACTGCCTGCAGTCCCTCAGTGCAGGGATGATTCACTGCCTGCAGTCCCTCAGTGCAGGGATGATTCACTGCCTGCAGTCCCTCAGTGCAGGGATGATTCACTGCAGTCCCTCAGTGCAGGGATGATTCACTGCAGTCCCTCAGTACAGGGATGATTCACTGCAGTCCCTCAGTGCAGGGATGATTCAGTGCAGTCCCTCAGTGCAGGGATGATTCACTGCAGTCCCTCAGTGCAGGGATGACTCACTGCAGTCCCTCAGTGCAGGGATGATTCACCGCAGTCCCTCAGTGCAGGGATGGTCACTGCAGTCCCTCAGTGCAGGGATGGTCACTGCCTGCGTTCCCTCAGTGCAGGAATGATTCACAGCCTGCAGTCCCTCAGTGCAGGGATGATTCACGGCAGTCCCTCAGTGCAGGGATGATTCACAGCCTGCAGTCCCTCAGTGCAGAGATGATTCACTGTCTGCAGTCCCTCAGTACAGGGATGATTCACAGCCTGCAGTCCGTCAGTGCAGGGATGGTCACTGCAGTCCCTCTGTGCAGGGATGGTCACCGCCTGCAGTCCCTCAGTGCAGGGATGGTCACCGACTGCAGTCCCTCAGTGCAGGGATGGTCACTGCAGTCCCTCAGTACAGGGATGGTCACTGCCGTCCCTCAGTGCAGGGATGATTCACTCCCTGCAGTCCCTCAGTGCAGGGATGATTCACTGCAGTCCCTCAGGACAGGGATGATTCACTGTCTGCAGTCCCTCAGTGCAGGGATGGTCACTGCCTGCAGTTCCTCAGTGCAGGGATGGTCACTGCAGTCCCTCAGTGCAGGGATGATTCACTCTCTGCAGTCCCTCAGTGCAGGGATGATTCACTGCAGTCCCTCAGTGCAGGGATGATTCACTGTCTGCAGTCCCTCAGTGCAGGGATGGTCACCGCCGTCCCACAGTGCAGGGATGATTCACTGTCTGCAGTCCCACAGTACAAGGATGATTCACTGCAGTCCCTCAGTACAGGGATGATTCACTGTCTGCAGTCCCTCAGTACAGGGATGATTCACTGCAGTCCCTCAGTGCAGGGATGATTCACTGTCTGCAGTTCCCTCAGTGCAGGGAAGATTCACTGCCTGCAGTCCCTCAGTGCAGAGATGATTCACTGCCTGCAGTCCCTCAGTACAGGGATGGTCACTGCCTGCAGTCCCTCTGTGCAGAGATGATTCACTGTCTGCAGTCCCTCAGTGCAGGGATGATTCACTCCCTGCAGTCCCTCAGTGCAGGGATGGTCACTGCAGTCCCTCAGTGCAGGGATGGTCACTGCAGTCCCTCAGTACAGCGATGATTCACTGTCTGCAGTCCCTCAGTGCAAGGATGATTCACTGTCTGCAGTCCCTCAGTGCAGGGATGGTCACTGCCGTCCCTCAGTGCAGGGATGATTCACTGTCTGCAGTCCCTCAGTGCAGGGATGGTCACTGCCGTCCCTCAGTGCAAGGATGATTCACTGTCTGCAGTCCCTCAGTGCAGGGATGGTCACTGCAGTCCCTCAGTGCAGGGATGGTCACTGCAGTCCCTCAGTACAGCGATGATTCACTGTCTGCAGTGCCTCAGTGCAAGGATGATTCACTGTCTGCAGTCCCTCAGTGCAGGGATGGTCACTGCCGTCCCTCAGTACAGGGATGATTCACTGCCTGCAGTCCCTCAGTGCAGGGATGATTCACTGCCTGCAGTCCCTCAGTGCAGGGATGGTCACTGCCGTCCCTCAGTACAGGGATGATTCACTGCCTGCAGTCCCTCAGTGCAGGGATGATTCACTGCCTCCAGTCCCTCAGTACCGGGATGGTCACTGCAGTCCATCAGTGCAGGGATGATTCACTGCCTGCAGTCCCTCAGTGCAGGGATGGTCACTGCAGTCCCTCAGTGCAGGGATGATTCACTGCCTGGAGTCCCTCAGTACAGGGATGGTCACTGCAGTCCCTCAGTGCAGGGATGATTCACTGCAGTCCCTCAGTGCAGGGATGATTCACTCCCTGCAGTCCCTCAGTGCAGGGATGGTCACTGCCTGCAGTCCCTCAGTGGAGGGATGATTCACTCCCTGCAGTCCCTCAGTGCAGGGATGGTCACTGCCTGCAGTCCCTCAGTGGAGGGATGATTCACTCCCTGCAGTCCCTCAGTGCAGGGATGGTCACAGCCTGCAGTCCCTCAGTACAGGGATGATTCACTGCCTGCAGTCCCTCAGTACAGGGATGATTCACTGCCTGCAGTCCCTCAGTGCAGGGGTGGTCACTGCCTGCAGTCCCTCAGTGCAGGGATGGTCACTGCAGTCTCTCAGTGCAGGGATGATTCAATGCAGTCCCTCAGTGCAGGGATGATCACTGCAGTCCCTCAGTCCAGAGATGATTCACTGCAGTCCCTCAGTGCAGTGATGATTCACTGCATGCAGTCCCTCAGTGCAGGGATGGTCACAGCCTGCAGTCCCTCAGTGCAGGAATGGTCACTGCAGTCCCTCAGTGCAGGGATGATTCACTGCCTGCAGTCCCTCAGTGCAGGGATGGTCAGTGCAGTCCCTCAGTGCAGGGATGGTCACAGCCTGCAGTCCCTCAGTGCAGGGATGGTCACAGCCTGCAGTCCCTCAGTACAGGGATGATTCACAGCCTGCAGTCCCTCAGTACAGGGATGGTCACAGCCTGCAGTCCCTCAGTGCAGGGATGATTCACAGCCTGCAGTCCCTCAGTGCAGGGATGATTCACAGCCTGCAGTCCGTCAGTGCAGGGATGATTCACAGCCTGCAGTCCCTCAGTACAGGGATGATTCACAGCCTGCAGTCCCTCAGTACAGGGATGATTCACAGCCTGCAGTCCCTCAGCGCAGGGATGATTCACAGCCTGCAGTCCCTCAGTACAGGGATGATTCACTGCCTGCAGTCCCTCAGTGCAGGGATGATTCACAGCCTGCAGTCCCTCAGTACAGGGATGATTCACAGCCTGCAGTCCCTCAGTACAGGGATTATTCACAGCCTGCAGTCCCTCAGTACAGGGATGATTCACTGCCTGCAGTCCCTCAGTACAGGGATGATTCGCAGCCCGCATTCCCTCAGTGCAGGGATGGTCACTGCAGTCCCTCAGTGCAGGGATGATTCACTGCAGTCCCTCAGTGCAGGGATGATTGACTGCCTGCAGTCCCTCAGTGGAGGGATGATTCACTGCCTGCAGTCCCTCAGTGCAGGGATGATTCACTGCAGTCCCTCAGTGCAGGGATGATTCACTGCCTGCAGTCCCTCAGTGCAGGGATGGTCACTGCAGTCCCTCAGTGCAGGGATGGTCACTGCAGTCCCTCAGTGCAGGGAAGATTCACTCCCTGCAGTCCCTCAGTGCAGGGATGATTCACTGCCTGCAGTCCCTCAGTGGAGGGATGATTCACTCCCTGCAGTCCCTCAGTGCAGGGATGGTCACAGCCTGCAGTCCCTCAGTGCAGGGATGGTCACTGCAGTCCCTCAGTGCAGGGATGATTCACAGCCTGCAGTCCCTCAGTACAGGGATGATTCACTGCCTGCAGTCCCTCAGTCCAGGGATGGTCACTGCCTGCAGTCCCTCAGTGCAGGGATGATTCACTGCCTGCAGTCCCTCAGTGCAGGGATGGTCACTGCAGTCCCTCAGTGCAGGGATGGTGACTGCCTGCAGTCCCTCAGTGCAGGGATGATTCACTGCCTGCAGTCCCTCAGTGCAGGGATGGTCACTGCAGTCCCTCAGTACAGGGAAGATTCACAGCCTGCAGTTCCTCAGTGCAGGGATGATTCACTGCAGTCCCTTAGTGCAGGGATGGTCACTGAAGTCCCTCAGTGCAGAGATGGTCACTGCAGTCCCTCAGTGCAGGGATGATTCACTGCATGCAGTCCCTCAGTACAGGGATGGTCACTGCAGTCTCTCTGTGCAGGGATGATTCACAGCCTACAGTCCCTCAGTACAGGGATGGTCAGTGCAGTCCCTCAGTGCAGGGATGGTCACTGACTGCAGTCCCTCAGTGCAGGGATGGTCACTGCCTGCAGTCCCTCAGTGCAGGGATGGTCACTGCCTGCAGTCCCTGAGTGCAGGGATGATTCACTCCCTGCAGTCCCTCAGTGCAGGGATGGTCACTGACTGCAGTCCCTCAGTGCAGGGATGATTGACTGCCTGCAGTCCCTCAGTGCAGGGATGGTCACTGCCTGCAGTCCCTCAGTGCAGGGATGATTCACTGCCTGCAGTCCCTCAGTGCAGGGATGATTCACTGCAGTCCCTCAGTGCAGGGATGATTCACTGTCTGCAGTCCCTCAGTGCAGGGATGATTCACTGCCTGCAGTCCCTCAGTGCAGGGATGATTCACTGCCTGCAGTCCCTCAGTGCAGGGATGATTCACTGCCTGCAGTCCCTCAGTGCAGGGATGGTCACTGCAGTCCCTCAGTGCAGGGATGATTCACTGCCTGCAGTCCCTCAGTGCAGGGATGGTCACTGCCTGCAGTCCCTCAGTGCAGGGATGATTCACTGCCTGCAGTCCCTCAGTGCAGGGATGATTCACTGCCTGCAGTCCCTCAGTGCAGGGATGATTCACTGCCTGCAGTCCCTCAGTGCAGGGATGGTCACTGCAGTCCCTCAGTACAGGGATGGTCACTGCAGTCCCTCAGTGCAGGAATGATTCACTGCAGTCCCTCAGTGCAGGGATTATTCACTGCCTGCAGTCCCTCAGTGCAGGGATGATTCACTGCCTGCAGTCCCTCAGTGCAGGGATGGTGACTGCAGTCCCTCAGTACAGGGATGGTCACTGCAGTCCCTCAGTGCCGGGATGATTCACTGCCTGCAGTCCCTCAGTGCAGGGACGGACACCGCAGTCCCTCAGTTCAGGGATGGTCACTGCAGTCCCTCAGTACAGGGATGGTCACTGCAGTCCCTCAGTAGAGGGATGGTCACTGCAGTCCCTCAGTGCAGGGATGATTCACTGCCTGCAGTCCCTCAGTGCAGGGATGATTCACAGCCTGCAGTCCCTCAGTGCAGGGATGATTCACTGCAGTCCCTCAGTGCAGGGATGATTCACTGCAGTCCCTCAGTGCAGGGATGATTCACTGCAGTCCCTCAGTGCAGGGATGATTCACTGCAGTCCCTCAGTGCATGGATGATTCACCGCAGTCCCTCAGTGCAGGGATGGTAACTGCAGTCCCTCAGTGCAGGGATGGTCACTGCCCGCGTCCCTCAGTGCAGGGATGATTCACTGCCTGCAGTCCCTCAGTGCAGGGATGATTCACTGCCTGCAGTCCCTCAGTGCAGGGATGGTCAGTGCAGTCCCTCAGTGCAGGGATGGTCACAGCCTGCAGTCCCTCAGTGCAGGGATGATTCACTGCCTGCAGTCCCTCAGTGCAGGGATGATTCACTGCAGTCCCTCAGTGCAGGGATGATTCACTGCCTGCAGTCCCTCAGTGCAGGGATGATTCACTGCAGTCGCTCAGTGCAGGGATGATTCACTGCAGTCCCTCAGTGCAGCGATGATTCACCGCAGTCCCTCAGTGCAGGGATGATTCACTGCAGTCCCTCAGTGCAGGGATGATTCACTGCAGTCCCTCAGTGCAGGGATGATTCACTGTCTGCAGTCCCTCAGTGCAGGGATGGTCACCGCCGTCCCTCAGTGCAGGGATGATTCACTGTCTGCAGTCCCACAGTACAGGGATGATTCACTGCAGTCCCTCAGTACAGGGATGATTCACTGTCTGCAGTCCCTCAGTACAGGGATTATTCACTGCAGTCCCTCAGTGCAGGGATGATTCACTGTCTGCAGTTCCCTCAGTGCAGGGAAGATTCACTGCCTGCAGTCCCTCTGTGCAGAGATGATTCACTGTCTGCAGTCCCTCAGTGCAGGGATGATTCACTCCCTGCAGTCCCTCAGTGCAGGGATGGTCACTGCAGTCCCTCAGTGCAGGGATGGTCACTGCAGTCCCTCAGTACAGCGATGATTCACTGTCTGCAGTCCCTCAGTGCAGGGATGGTCACTGCCGTCCCTCAGTGCAGGGATGATTCACTGTCTGCAGTCCCTCAGTGCAGGGATGGTCACTGCAGTCCCTCAGTGCAGGGATGGTCACTGCCGTCCCTCAGTGCAAGGATGATTCACTGTCTGCAGTCCCTCAGTGCAAGGATGATTCACTGTCTGCAGTCCCTCAGTGCAGGGATGGTCACTGCAGTCCCTCAGTGCAGGGATGGTCACTGCAGTCCCTCAGTACAGCGATGATTCACTGTCTGCAGTCCCTCAGTGCAAGGATGATTCACTGTCTGCAGTCCCTCAGTGCAGGGATGGTCACTGCCGTCCCTCAGTACAGGGATGATTCACTGCCTGCAGTCCCTCAGTGCAGGGATGATTCACTGCCTGCAGTCCCTCAGTGCAGGGATGGTCACTGCCGTCCCTCAGTACAGGGATGATTCACTGCCTGCAGTCCCTCAGTGCAGGGATGATTCACTGCCTCCAGTCCCTCAGTACCGGGATGGTCACTGCAGTCCATCAGTGCAGGGATGATTCACTGCCTGCAGTCCCTCAGTGCAGGGATGGTCACTGCAGTCCCTCAGTGCAGGGATGATTCACTGCCTGGAGTCCCTCAGTACAGGGATGGTCACTGCAGTCCCTCAGTGCAGGGATGATTCACTGCAGTCCCTCAGTGCAGGGATGATTCACTCCCTGCAGTCCCTCAGTGCAGGGATGGTCACTGCCTGCAGTCCCTCAGTGGAGGGATGATTCACTCCCTGCAGTCCCTCAGTGCAGGGATGGTCACTGCCTGCAGTCCCTCAGTGGAGGGATGATTCACTCCCTGCAGTCCCTCAGTGCAGGGATGGTCACAGCCTGCAGTCCCTCAGTACAGGGATGATTCACTGCCTGCAGTCCCTCAGTACAGGGATGATTCACTGCCTGCAGTCCCTCAGTGCAGGGGTGGTCACTGCCTGCAGTCCCTCAGTGCAGGGATGGTCACTGCAGTCCCTCAGTGCAGGGATGATTCAATGCAGTCCCTCAGTGCAGGGATGATCACTGCAGTCCCTCAGTCCAGAGATGATTCACTGCAGTCGCTCAGTGCAGGGATGATTCACTGCCTGCAGTCCCTCAGTGCAGTGATGATTCACTGCATGCAGTCCCTCAGTGCAGGGATGGTCACAGCCTGCAGTCCCTCAGTGCAGGGATGATTCACTGCCTGCAGTCCCTCAGTGCAGGGATGGTCAGTGCAGTCCCTCAGTGCAGGGATGGTCACAGCCTGCAGTCCCTCAGTGCAGGGATGGTCACAGCCTGCAGTCCCTCAGTACAGGGATGATTCACAGCCTGCAGTCCCTCAGTACAGGGATGGTCACAGCCTGCAGTCCCTCAGTGCAGGGATGATTCACAGCCTGCAGTCCCTCAGTGCAGGGATGATTCACAGCCTGCAGTCCGTCAGTGCAGGGATGATTCACAGCCTGCAGTCCCTCAGTACAGGGATGATTCACAGCCTGCAGTCCCTCAGTACAGGGATGATTCACAGCCTGCAGTCCCTCAGCGCAGGGATGATTCACAGCCTGCAGTCCCTCAGTACAGGGATGATTCACTGCCTGCAGTCCCTCAGTGCAGGGATGATTCACAGCCTGCAGTCCCTCAGTACAGGGATGATTCACAGCCTGCAGTCCCTCAGTACAGGGATGATTCACAGCCTGCAGTCCCTCAGTACAGGGATGATTCACTGCCTGCAGTCCCTCAGTACAGGGATGATTCGCAGCCCGCATTCCCTCAGTGCAGGGATGGTCACTGCAGTCCCTCAGTGCAGGGATGATTCACTGCAGTCCCTCAGTGCAGGGATGATTGACTGCCTGCAGTCCCTCAGTGGAGGGATGATTCACTGCCTGCAGTCCCTCAGTGCAGGGATGATTCACTGCAGTCCCTCAGTGCAGGGATGATTCACTGCCTGCAGTCCCTCAGTGCAGGGATGGTCACTGCAGTCCCTCAGTGCAGGGATGGTCACTGCAGTCCCTCAGTGCAGGGAAGATTCACTCCCTGCAGTCCCTCAGTGCAGGGATGATTCACTGCCTGCAGTCCCTCAGTGGAGGGATGATTCACTCCCTGCAGTCCCTCAGTGCAGGGATGGTCACAGCCTGCAGTCCCTCAGTGCACGGATGGTCACTGCAGTCCCTCAGTGCAGGGATGGTCACTGCAGTCCCTCAGTACAGCGATGATTCACTGTCTGCAGTCCCTCAGTGCAGGGATGGTCACTGCCGTCCCTCAGTGCAGGGATGATTCACTGTCTGCAGTCCCTCAGTGCAGGGATGGTCACTGCAGTCCCTCAGTGCAGGGATGGTCACTGCCGTCCCTCAGTGCAAGGATGATTCACTGTCTGCAGTCCCTCAGTGCAAGGATGATTCACTGTCTGCAGTCCCTCAGTGCAGGGATGGTCACTGCAGTCCCTCAGTGCAGGGATGGTCACTGCAGTCCCTCAGTACAGCGATGATTCACTGTCTGCAGTCCCTCAGTGCAAGGATGATTCACTGTCTGCAGTCCCTCAGTGCAGGGATGGTCACTGCCGTCCCTCAGTACAGGGATGATTCACTGCCTGCAGTCCCTCAGTGCAGGGATGATTCACTGCCTGCAGTCCCTCAGTGCAGGGATGGTCACTGCCGTCCCTCAGTACAGGGATGATTCACTGCCTGCAGTCCCTCAGTGCAGGGATGATTCACTGCCTCCAGTCCCTCAGTACCGGGATGGTCACTGCAGTCCATCAGTGCAGGGATGATTCACTGCCTGCAGTCCCTCAGTGCAGGGATGGTCACTGCAGTCCCTCAGTGCAGGGATGATTCACTGCCTGGAGTCCCTCAGTACAGGGATGGTCACTGCAGTCCCTCAGTGCAGGGATGATTCACTGCAGTCCCTCAGTGCAGGGATGATTCACTCCCTGCAGTCCCTCAGTGCAGGGATGGTCACTGCCTGCAGTCCCTCAGTGGAGGGATGATTCACTCCCTGCAGTCCCTCAGTGCAGGGATGGTCACTGCCTGCAGTCCCTCAGTGGAGGGATGATTCACTCCCTGCAGTCCCTCAGTGCAGGGATGGTCACAGCCTGCAGTCCCTCAGTACAGGGATGATTCACTGCCTGCAGTCCCTCAGTACAGGGATGATTCACTGCCTGCAGTCCCTCAGTGCAGGGGTGGTCACTGCCTGCAGTCCCTCAGTGCAGGGATGGTCACTGCAGTCCCTCAGTGCAGGGATGATTCAATGCAGTCCCTCAGTGCAGGGATGATCACTGCAGTCCCTCAGTCCAGAGATGATTCACTGCAGTCGCTCAGTGCAGGGATGATTCACTGCCTGCAGTCCCTCAGTGCAGTGATGATTCACTGCATGCAGTCCCTCAGTGCAGGGATGGTCACAGCCTGCAGTCCCTCAGTGCAGGGATGATTCACTGCCTGCAGTCCCTCAGTGCAGGGATGGTCAGTGCAGTCCCTCAGTGCAGGGATGGTCACAGCCTGCAGTCCCTCAGTGCAGGGATGGTCACAGCCTGCAGTCCCTCAGTACAGGGATGATTCACAGCCTGCAGTCCCTCAGTACAGGGATGGTCACAGCCTGCAGTCCCTCAGTGCAGGGATGATTCACAGCCTGCAGTCCCTCAGTGCAGGGATGATTCACAGCCTGCAGTCCGTCAGTGCAGGGATGATTCACAGCCTGCAGTCCCTCAGTACAGGGATGATTCACAGCCTGCAGTCCCTCAGTACAGGGATGATTCACAGCCTGCAGTCCCTCAGCGCAGGGATGATTCACAGCCTGCAGTCCCTCAGTACAGGGATGATTCACTGCCTGCAGTCCCTCAGTGCAGGGATGATTCACAGCCTGCAGTCCCTCAGTACAGGGATGATTCACAGCCTGCAGTCCCTCAGTACAGGGATGATTCACAGCCTGCAGTCCCTCAGTACAGGGATGATTCACTGCCTGCAGTCCCTCAGTACAGGGATGATTCGCAGCCCGCATTCCCTCAGTGCAGGGATGGTCACTGCAGTCCCTCAGTGCAGGGATGATTCACTGCAGTCCCTCAGTGCAGGGATGATTGACTGCCTGCAGTCCCTCAGTGGAGGGATGATTCACTGCCTGCAGTCCCTCAGTGCAGGGATGATTCACTGCAGTCCCTCAGTGCAGGGATGATTCACTGCCTGCAGTCCCTCAGTGCAGGGATGGTCACTGCAGTCCCTCAGTGCAGGGATGGTCACTGCAGTCCCTCAGTGCAGGGAAGATTCACTCCCTGCAGTCCCTCAGTGCAGGGATGATTCACTGCCTGCAGTCCCTCAGTGGAGGGATGATTCACTCCCTGCAGTCCCTCAGTGCAGGGATGGTCACAGCCTGCAGTCCCTCAGTGCAGGGATGGTCACTGCAGTCCCTCAGTGCAGGGATGATTCACAGCCTGCAGTCCCTCAGTACAGGGATGATTCACTGCCTGCAGTCCCTCAGTACAGGGATGGTCACTGCCTGCAGTCCCTCAGTGCAGGGATGATTCACTGCCTGCAGTCCCTCAGTGCAGGGATGGTCACTGCAGTCCCTCAGTGCAGGGATGGTGACTGCCTGCAGTCCCTCAGTGCAGGGATGATTCACTGCCTGCAGTCCCTCAGTGCAGGGATGGTCACTGCAGTCCCTCAGTACAGGGATGATTCACAGCCTGCAGTTCCTCAGTGCAGGGATGATTCACTGCAGTCCCTTAGTGCAGGGATGGTCACTGAAGTCCCTCAGTGCAGAGATGGTCACTGCAGTCCCTCAGTGCAGGGATGATTCACTGCATGCAGTCCCTCAGTACAGGGATGGTCACTGCAGTCTCTCTGTGCAGGGATGATTCACAGCCTACAGTCCCTCAGTACAGGGATGGTCAGTGCAGTCCCTCAGTGCAGGGATGGTCACTGACTGCAGTCCCTCAGTGCAGGGATGGTCACTGCCTGCAGTCCCTCAGTGCAGGGATGGTCACTGCCTGCAGTCCCTGAGTGCAGGGATGATTCACTCCCTGCAGTCCCTCAGTGCAGGGATGGTCACTGACTGCAGTCCCTCAGTGCAGGGATGATTGACTGCCTGCAGTCCCTCAGTGCAGGGATGGTCACTGCCTGCAGTCCCTCAGTGCAGGGATGATTCACTGCCTGCAGTCCCTCAGTGCAGGGATGATTCACTGCAGTCCCTCAGTGCAGGGATGATTCACTGTCTGCAGTCCCTCAGTGCAGGGATGATTCACTGCCTGCAGTCCCTCAGTGCAGGGATGATTCACTGCCTGCAGTCCCTCAGTGCAGGGATGATTCACTGCCTGCAGTCCCTCAGTGCAGGGATGGTCACTGCAGTCCCTCAGTGCAGGGATGATTCACTGCCTGCAGTCCCTCAGTGCAGGGATGGTCACTGCCTGCAGTCCCTCAGTGCAGGGATGATTCACTGCCTGCAGTCCCTCAGTGCAGGGATGATTCACTGCCTGCAGTCCCTCAGTGCAGGGATGATTCACTGCCTGCAGTCCCTCAGTGCAGGGATGGTCACTGCAGTCCCTCAGTACAGGGATGGTCACTGCAGTCCCTCAGTGCAGGAATGATTCACTGCAGTCCCTCAGTGCAGGGATTATTCACTGCCTGCAGTCCCTCAGTGCAGGGATGATTCACTGCCTGCAGTCCCTCAGTGCAGGGATGGTGACTGCAGTCCCTCAGTACAGGGATGGTCACTGCAGTCCCTCAGTGCCGGGATGATTCACTGCCTGCAGTCCCTCAGTGCAGGGACGGACACCGCAGTCCCTCAGTACAGGGATGGTCACTGCAGTCCCTCAGTACAGGGATGGTCACTGCAGTCCCTCAGTAGAGGGATGGTCACTGCAGTCCCTCAGTGCAGGGATGATTCACTGCCTGCAGTCCCTCAGTGCAGGGATGATTCACAGCCTGCAGTCCCTCAGTGCAGGGATGATTCACTGCAGTCTCTCAGTGCAGGGATGATTCACTGCAGTCCCTCAGTGCAGGGATGATTCACTGCAGTCCCTCAGTGCAGGGATGATTCACTGCAGTCCCTCAGTGCATGGATGATTCACCGCAGTCCCTCAGTGCAGGGATGGTAACTGCAGTCCCTCAGTGCAGGGATGGTCACTGCCCGCGGTCCCTCAGTGCAGGGATGATTCACTGCCTGCAGTCCCTCAGTGCAGGGATGATTCACTGCCTGCAGTCCCTCAGTGCAGGGATGGTCAGTGCAGTCCCTCAGTGCAGGGATGGTCACAGCCTGCAGTCCCTCAGTGCAGGGATGATTCACTGCCTGCAGTCCCTCAGTGCAGGGATGATTCACTGCAGTCCCTCAGTGCAGGGATGATTCACTGCCTGCAGTCCCTCAGTGCAGGGATGATTCACTGCAGTCGCTCAGTGCAGGGATGATTCACTGCAGTCCCTCAGTGCAGCGATGATTCACCGCAGTCCCTCAGTGCAGGGATGATTCACTGCAGTCCCTCAGTGCAGGGATGATTCACTGCAGTCCCTCAGTGCAGGGATGATTCACTGTCTGCAGTCCCTCAGTGCAGGGATGGTCACCGCCGTCCCTCAGTGCAGGGATGATTCACTGTCTGCAGTCCCACAGTACAGGGATGATTCACTGCAGTCCCTCAGTACAGGGATGATTCACTGTCTGCAGTCCCTCAGTACAGGGATGATTCACTGCAGTCCCTCTTTGCAGGGATGATTCACTGTCTGCAGTTCCCTCAGTGCAGGGAAGATTCACTGCCTGCAGTCCCTCAGTGCAGAGATGATTCACTGCCTGCAGTCCCTCAGTACAGGGATGGTCACTGCCTGCAGTCCCTCTGTGCAGAGATGATTCACTGTCTGCAGTCCCTCAGTGCAGGGATGATCCACTCCCTGCAGTCCCTCAGTGCAGGGATGGTCACTGCAGTCCCTCAGTGCAGGGATGGTCACTGCAGTCCCTCAGTACAGGGATGATTCACTGCAGTCCCTCAGTACAGCGATGATTCACTGTCTGCAGTCCCTCAGTGCAAGGATGATTCACTGTCTGCAGTCCCTCAGTGCAGGGATGGTCACTGCCGTCCCTCAGTGCAGGGATGATTCACTGTCTGCAGTCCCTCAGTGCAGGGATGGTCACTGCAGTCCCTCAGTGCAGGGATGGTCACTGCCGTCCCTCAGTGCAAGGATGATTCACTGTCTGCAGTCCCTCAGTGCAGGGATGGTCACTGCAGTCCCTCAGTGCAGGGATGGTCACTGCAGTCCCTCAGTACAGCGATGATTCACTGTCTGCAGTCCCTCAGTGCAAGGATGATTCACTGTCTGCAGTCCCTCAGTGCAGGGATGGTCACTGCCGTCCCTCAGTACAGGGATGATTCACTGCCTGCAGTCCCTCAGTGCAGGGATGATTCACTGCCTGCAGTCCCTCAGTGCAGGGATGGTCACTGCCGTCCCTCAGTACAGGGATGATTCACTGCCTGCAGTCCCTCAGTGCAGGGATGATTCACTGCCTCCAGTCCCTCAGTACCGGGATGGTCACTGCAGTCCCTCAGTGCAGGGATGATTCACTGCCTGCAGTCCCTCAGTGCAGGGATGGTCACTGCAGTCCCTCAGTGCAGGGATGATTCACTGCAGTCCCTCAGTGCAGGGATGATTCACTCCCTGCAGTCCCTCAGTGCAGGGATGGTCACTGCCTGCAGTCCCTCAGTGGAGGGATGATTCACTCCCTGCAGTCCCTCAGTGCAGGGATGGTCACTGCCTGCAGTCCCTCAGTGGAGGGATGATTCACTCCCTGCAGTCACTCAGTGCAGGGATGGTCACTGCCTGCAGTCCCTCAGTGGAGGGATGATTCACTCCCTGCAGTCCCTCAGTGCAGGGGTGGTCACTGCCTGCAGTCCCTCAGTGCAGGGATGGTCACTGCAGTCCCTCAGTGCAGGGATGATTCAATGCAGTCCCTCAGTGCAGGGATGATTCACTGCAGTCCCTCAGTGCAGGGATGATTCACTGCCTGCAGTCCCTCAGTGCAGTGATGATTCACTGCATGCAGTCCCTCAGTGCAGGGATGTTCACAGCCTGCAGTCCCTCAGTGTAGGAATGGTCACTGCAGTCCCTCAGTGCAGGGATGATTCACTGCCTGCAGTCCCTCAGTGCAGGGATGGTCAGTGCAGTCCCTCAGTGCAGGGATGGTCACAGCCTGCAGTCCCTCAGTGCAGGGATGGTCACAGCCTGCAGTCCCTCAGTACAGGGATGATTCACAGCCTGCAGTCCCTCAGTACAGGGATGGTCACAGCCTGCAGTCCCTCAGTGCAGTGATGGTCACAGCCTGCAGTCCCTCAGTGCAGGGATGATTCACAGCCTGCAGTCCCTCAGTACAGGGATGATTCACTGCCTGCTGTCCCTCAGTACAAGGATGATTCACAGCCTGCAGTCCCTCAGTGCAGGGATGATTCACAGCCTGCAGTCCCTCAGTGCAGGGATGGTCACTGCAGTCCCTCAGTACAGGGATGGTCACTGCAGTCCCTCAGTGCAGGAATGATTCACTGCAGTCCCTCAGTGCAGGGATTATTCACTGCCTGCAGTCCCTCAGTGCAGGGATGATTCACTGCCTGCAGTCCCTCAGTGCAGGGATGGTGACTGCAGTCCCTCAGTACAGGGATGGTCACTGCAGTCCCTCAGTGCCGGGATGATTCACTGCCTGCAGTCCCTCAGTGCAGGGACGGACACCGCCGTCCCTCAGTACAGGGATGGTCACTGCAGTCCCTCAGTACAGGGATGGTCACTGCAGTCCCTCAGTAGAGGGATGGTCACTGCAGTCCCTCAGTGCAGGGATGATTCACTGCCTGCAGTCCCTCAGTGCAGGGATGATTCACAGCCTGCAGTCCCTCAGTGCAGGGATGATTCACTGCAGTCTCTCAGTGCAGGGATGATTCACTGCAGTCCCTCAGTGCAGGGATGATTCACTGCAGTCCCTCAGTGCAGGGATGATTCACTGCAGTCCCTCAGTGCATGGATGATTCACCGCAGTCCCTCAGTGCAGGGATGGTAACTGCAGTCCCTCAGTGCAGGGATGGTCACTGCCCGCGGTCCCTCAGTGCAGGGATGATTCACTGCCTGCAGTCCCTCAGTGCAGGGATGATTCACTGCCTGCAGTCCCTCAGTGCAGGGATGGTCAGTGCAGTCCCTCAGTGCAGGGATGGTCACAGCCTGCAGTCCCTCAGTGCAGGGATGATTCACTGCCTGCAGTCCCTCAGTGCAGGGATGATTCACTGCAGTCCCTCAGTGCAGGGATGATTCACTGCCTGCAGTCCCTCAGTGCAGGGATGATTCACTGCAGTCGCTCAGTGCAGGGATGATTCACTGCAGTCCCTCAGTGCAGCGATGATTCACCGCAGTCCCTCAGTGCAGGGATGATTCACTGCAGTCCCTCAGTGCAGGGATGATTCACTGCAGTCCCTCAGTGCAGGGATGATTCACTGTCTGCAGTCCCTCAGTGCAGGGATGGTCACCGCCGTCCCTCAGTGCAGGGATGATTCACTGTCTGCAGTCCCACAGTACAGGGATGATTCACTGCAGTCCCTCAGTACAGGGATGATTCACTGTCTGCAGTCCCTCAGTACAGGGATGATTCACTGCAGTCCCTCTTTGCAGGGATGATTCACTGTCTGCAGTTCCCTCAGTGCAGGGAAGATTCACTGCCTGCAGTCCCTCAGTGCAGAGATGATTCACTGCCTGCAGTCCCTCAGTACAGGGATGGTCACTGCCTGCAGTCCCTCTGTGCAGAGATGATTCACTGTCTGCAGTCCCTCAGTGCAGGGATGATCCACTCCCTGCAGTCCCTCAGTGCAGGGATGGTCACTGCAGTCCCTCAGTGCAGGGATGGTCACTGCAGTCCCTCAGTACAGGGATGATTCACTGCAGTCCCTCAGTACAGCGATGATTCACTGTCTGCAGTCCCTCAGTGCAAGGATGATTCACTGTCTGCAGTCCCTCAGTGCAGGGATGGTCACTGCCGTCCCTCAGTGCAGGGATGATTCACTGTCTGCAGTCCCTCAGTGCAGGGATGGTCACTGCAGTCCCTCAGTGCAGGGATGGTCACTGCCGTCCCTCAGTGCAAGGATGATTCACTGTCTGCAGTCCCTCAGTGCAGGGATGGTCACTGCAGTCCCTCAGTGCAGGGATGGTCACTGCAGTCCCTCAGTACAGCGATGATTCACTGTCTGCAGTCCCTCAGTGCAAGGATGATTCACTGTCTGCAGTCCCTCAGTGCAGGGATGGTCACTGCCGTCCCTCAGTACAGGGATGATTCACTGCCTGCAGTCCCTCAGTGCAGGGATGATTCACTGCCTGCAGTCCCTCAGTGCAGGGATGGTCACTGCCGTCCCTCAGTACAGGGATGATTCACTGCCTGCAGTCCCTCAGTGCAGGGATGATTCACTGCCTCCAGTCCCTCAGTACCGGGATGGTCACTGCAGTCCCTCAGTGCAGGGATGATTCACTGCCTGCAGTCCCTCAGTGCAGGGATGGTCACTGCAGTCCCTCAGTGCAGGGATGATTCACTGCAGTCCCTCAGTGCAGGGATGATTCACTCCCTGCAGTCCCTCAGTGCAGGGATGGTCACTGCCTGCAGTCCCTCAGTGGAGGGATGATTCACTCCCTGCAGTCCCTCAGTGCAGGGATGGTCACTGCCTGCAGTCCCTCAGTGGAGGGATGATTCACTCCCTGCAGTCACTCAGTGCAGGGATGGTCACTGCCTGCAGTCCCTCAGTGGAGGGATGATTCACTCCCTGCAGTCCCTCAGTGCAGGGGTGGTCACTGCCTGCAGTCCCTCAGTGCAGGGATGGTCACTGCAGTCCCTCAGTGCAGGGATGATTCAATGCAGTCCCTCAGTGCAGGGATGATTCACTGCAGTCCCTCAGTGCAGGGATGATTCACTGCCTGCAGTCCCTCAGTGCAGTGATGATTCACTGCATGCAGTCCCTCAGTGCAGGGATGGTCACAGCCTGCAGTCCCTCAGTGTAGGAATGGTCACTGCAGTCCCTCAGTGCAGGGATGATTCACTGCCTGCAGTCCCTCAGTGCAGGGATGGTCAGTGCAGTCCCTCAGTGCAGGGATGGTCACAGCCTGCAGTCCCTCAGTGCAGGGATGGTCACAGCCTGCAGTCCCTCAGTACAGGGATGATTCACAGCCTGCAGTCCCTCAGTACAGGGATGGTCACAGCCTGCAGTCCCTCAGTGCAGTGATGGTCACAGCCTGCAGTCCCTCAGTGCAGGGATGATTCACAGCCTGCAGTCCCTCAGTACAGGGATGATTCACTGCCTGCTGTCCCTCAGTACAAGGATGATTCACAGCCTGCAGTCCCTCAGTGCAGGGATGATTCACAGCCTGCAGTCCCTCAGTGCAGGGATGATTCACAGCCTGCAGTCCGTCAGTGCAGGGATGATTCACAGCCTGCAGTCCCTCAGTACAGGGATGATTCACAGCCTGCAGTCCCTCAGTACAGGGATGATTCACAGCCTGCAGTCCCTCAGCGCAGGGATGATTCACAGCCTGCAGTCCCTCAGTACAGGGATGATTCACTGCCTGCAGTCCCTCAGTGCAGGGATGATTCACAGCCTGCAGTCCCTCAGTACAGGGATGATTCACAGCCTGCAGTCCCTCAGTACAGGGATGATTCACAGCCTGCAGTCCCTCAGTACAGGGATGATTCACTGCCTGCAGTCCCTCAGTACAGGGATGATTCGCAGCCCGCATTCCCTCAGTGCAGGGATGGTCACTGCAGTCCCTCAGTGCAGGGATGATTCACTGCAGTCCCTCAGTGCAGGGATGATTCACTGCCTGCAGTCCCTCAGTGGAGGGATGATTCACTGCCTGCAGTCCCTCAGTGCAGGGATGATTCACTGCAGTCCCTCAGTGCAGGGATGATTCACTGCCTGCAGTCCCTCAGTGCAGGGATGGTCACTGCAGTCCCTCAGTGCAGGGATGGTCACTGCAGTCCCTCAGTGCAGGGAAGATTCACTCCCTGCAGTCCCTCAGTGCAGGGATGATTCACTGCCTGCAGTCCCTCAGTGGAGGGATGATTCACTCCCTGCAGTCCCTCAGTGCAGGGATGGTCACAGCCTGCAGTCCCTCAGTGCAGGGATGGTCACTGCAGTCCCTCAGTGCAGGGATGATTCACAGCCTGCAGTCCCTCAGTACAGGGATGATTCACTGCAGTCCCTCAGTACAGGGATGGTCACTGCCTGCAGTCCCTCAGTGCAGGGATGATTCACTGCCTGCAGTCCCTCAGTGCAGGGATGGTCACTGCAGTCCCTCAGTGCAGGGATGGTGACTGCCTGCAGTCCCTCAGTGCAGGGATGATTCACTGCCTGCAGTCCCTCAGTGCAGGGATGGTCACTGCAGTCCCTCAGTACAGGGATGATTCACAGCCTGCAGTTCCTCAGTGCAGGGATGATTCACTGCAGTCCCTTAGTGCAGGGATGGTCACTGAAGTCCCTCAGTGCAGAGATGGTCACTGCAGTCCCTCAGTGCAGGGATGATTCACTGCATGCAGTCCCTCAGTACAGGGATGGTCACTGCAGTCTCTCTGTGCAGGGATGATTCACAGCCTACAGTCCCTCAGTACAGGGATGGTCAGTGCAGTCCCTCAGTGCAGGGATGGTCACTGACTGCAGTCCCTCAGTGCAGGGATGGTCACTGCCTGCAGTCCCTCAGTGCAGGGATGGTCACTGCCTGCAGTCCCTGAGTGCAGGGATGATTCACTCCCTGCGGTCCCTCAGTGCAGGGATGGTCACTGACTGCAGTCCCTCAGTGCAGGGATGATTGACTGCCTGCAGTCCCTCAGTGCAGGGATGGTCACTGCCTGCAGTCCCTCAGTGCAGGGATGATTCACTGCCTGCAGTCCCTCAGTGCAGGGATGATTCACTGCAGTCCCTCAGTGCAGGGATGATTCACTGTCTGCAGTCCCTCAGTGCAGGGATGATTCACTGCCTGCAGTCCCTCAGTGCAGGGATGATTCACTGCCTGCAGTCCCTCAGTGCAGGGATGATTCACTGCCTGCAGTCCCTCAGTGCAGGGATGGTCACTGCAGTCCCTCAGTGCAGGGATGATTCACTGCCTGCAGTCCCTCAGTGCAGGGATGGTCACTGCCTGCAGTCCCTCAGTGCAGGGATGATTCACTGCCTGCAGTCCCTCAGTGCAGGGATGATTCACTGCCTGCAGTCCCTCAGTGCAGGGATGATTCACTGCCTGCAGTCCCTCAGTGCAGGGATGGTCACTGCAGTCCCTCAGTACAGGGATGGTCACTGCAGTCCCTCAGTGCAGGAATGATGCACTGCAGTCCCTCAGTGCAGGGATTATTCACTGCCTGCAGTCCCTCAGTGCAGGGATGATTCACTGCCTGCAGTCCCTCAGTGCAGGGATGGTGACTGCAGTCCCTCAGTACAGGGATGGTCACTGCAGTCCCTCAGTGCCGGGATGATTCACTGCCTGCAGTCCCTCAGTGCAGGGACGGACACCGCAGTCCCTCAGTACAGGGATGGTCACTGCAGTCCCTCAGTGCAGGGATGGTCACTGCCGTCCCTCAGTGTAGGGATGATTCACTGTCTGCAGTCCCTCAGTGCAGGGATGGTCACTGCAGTCCCTCAGTGCAGGGATGGTCACTGCCGTCCCTCAGTGCAAGGATGATTCACTGTCTGCAGTCCCTCAGTGCAAGGATGATTCACTGTCTGCAGTCCCTCAGTGCAGGGATGGTCACTGCAGTCCCTCAGTGCAGGGATGGTCACTGCAGTCCCTCAGTACAGCGATGATTCACTGTCTGCAGTCCCTCAGTGCAAGGATGATTCACTGTCTGCAGTCCCTCAGTGCAGGGATGGTCACTGCCGTCCCTCAGTACAGGGATGATTCACTGCCTGCAGTCCCTCAGTGCAGGGATGATTCACTGCCTGCAGTCCCTCAGTGCAGGGATGGTCACTGCCGTCCCTCAGTACAGGGATGATTCACTGCCTGCAGTCCCTCAGTGCAGGGATGATTCAC
Organism: Mustelus asterias; assembly: GCF_964213995.1. NCBI lineage: Eukaryota > Metazoa > Chordata > Chondrichthyes > Carcharhiniformes > Triakidae > Mustelus > Mustelus asterias. Next base: position 75,125,663 of record NC_135804.1, on the reverse strand, counting down.
TGCCTCCAGTCCCTCAGTACCGGGATGGTCACTGCAGTCCATCAGTGCAGGGATGATTCACTGCCTGCAGTCCCTCAGTGCAGGGATGGTCACTGCAGTCCCTCAGTGCAGGGATGATTCACTGCCTGGAGTCCCTCAGTACAGGGATGGTCACTGCAGTCCCTCAGTGCAGGGATGATTCACTGCAGTCCCTCAGTGCAGGGATGATTCACTCCCTGCAGTCCCTCAGTGCAGGGATGGTCACTGCCTGCAGTCCCTCAGTGGAGGGATGATTCACTCCCTGCAGTCCCTCAGTGCAGGGATGGTCACTGCCTGCAGTCCCTCAGTGGAGGGATGATTCACTCCCTGCAGTCCCTCAGTGCAGGGATGGTCACAGCCTGCAGTCCCTCAGTACAGGGATGATTCACTGCCTGCAGTCCCTCAGTACAGGGATGATTCACTGCCTGCAGTCCCTCAGTGCAGGGGTGGTCACTGCCTGCAGTCCCTCAGTGCAGGGATGGTCACTGCAGTCCCTCAGTGCAGGGATGATTCAATGCAGTCCCTCAGTGCAGGGATGATCACTGCAGTCCCTCAGTCCAGAGATGATTCACTGCAGTCGCTCAGTGCAGGGATGATTCACTGCCTGCAGTCCCTCAGTGCAGTGATGATTCACTGCATGCAGTCCCTCAGTGCAGGGATGGTCACAGCCTGCAGTCCCTCAGTGCAGGGATGATTCACTGCCTGCAGTCCCTCAGTGCAGGGATGGTCAGTGCAGTCCCTCAGTGCAGGGATGGTCACAGCCTGCAGTCCCTCAGTGCAGGGATGGTCACAGCCTGCAGTCCCTCAGTACAGGGATGATTCACAGCCTGCAGTCCCTCAGTACAGGGATGGTCACAGCCTGCAGTCCCTCAGTGCAGGGATGATTCACAGCCTGCAGTCCCTCAGTGCAGGGATGATTCACAGCCTGCAGTCCGCCAGTGCAGGGATGATTCACAGCCTGCAGTCCCTCAGTACAGGGATGATTCACAGCCTGCAGTCCCTCAGTACAGGGATGATTCACAGCCTGCAGTCCCTCAGCGCAGGGATGATTCACAGCCTGCAGTCCCTCAGTACAGGGATGATTCACTGCCTGCAGTCCCTCAGTGCAGGGATGATTCACAGCCTGCAGTCCCTCAGTACAGGGATGATTCACAGCCTGCAGTCCCTCAGTACAGGGATGATTCACAGCCTGCAGTCCCTCAGTACAGGGATGATTCACTGCCTGCAGTCCCTCAGTACAGGGATGATTCGCAGCCCGCATTCCCTCAGTGCAGGGATGGTCACTGCAGTCCCTCAGTGCAGGGATGATTCACTGCAGTCCCTCAGTGCAGGGATGATTCACTGCCTGCAGTCCCTCAGTGGAGGGATGATTCACTGCCTGCAGTCCCTCAGTGCAGGGATGATTCACTGCAGTCCCTCAGTGCAGGGATGATTCACTGCCTGCAGTCCCTCAGTGCAGGGATGGTCACTGCAGTCCCTCAGTGCAGGGATGGTCACTGCAGTCCCTCAGTGCAGGGAAGATTCACTCCCTGCAGTCCCTCAGTGCAGGGATGATTCACTGCCTGCAGTCCCTCAGTGGAGGGATGATTCACTCCCTGCAGTCCCTCAGTGCAGGGATGGTCACAGCCTGCAGTCCCTCAGTGCAGGGATGGTCACTGCAGTCCCTCAGTGCAGGGATGATTCACAGCCTGCAGTCCCTCAGTACAGGGATGATTCACTGCAGTCCCTCAGTACAGGGATGGTCACTGCCTGCAGTCCCTCAGTGCAGGGATGATTCACTGCCTGCAGTCCCTCAGTGCAGGGATGGTCACTGCAGTCCCTCAGTGCAGGGATGGTGACTGCCTGCAGTCCCTCAGTGCAGGGATGATTCACTGCCTGCAGTCCCTCAGTGCAGGGATGGTCACTGCAGTCCCTCAGTACAGGGATGATTCACAGCCTGCAGCTCCTCAGTGCAGGGATGATTCACTGCAGTCCCTTAGTGCAGGGATGGTCACTGAAGTCCCTCAGTGCAGAGATGGTCACTGCAGTCCCTCAGTGCAGGGATGATTCACTGCATGCAGTCCCTCAGTACAGGGATGGTCACTGCAGTCTCTCTGTGCAGGGATGATTCACAGCCTACAGTCCCTCAGTACAGGGATGGTCAGTGCAGTCCCTCAGTGCAGGGATGGTCACTGACTGCAGTCCCTCAGTGCAGGGATGGTCACTGCCTGCAGTCCCTCAGTGCAGGGATGGTCACTGCCTGCAGTCCCTGAGTGCAGGGATGATTCACTCCCTGCAGTCCCTCAGTGCAGGGATGGTCACTGACTGCAGTCCCTCAGTGCAGGGATGATTGACTGCCTGCAGTCCCTCAGTGCAGGGATGGTCACTGCCTGCAGTCCCTCAGTGCAGGGATGATTCACTGCCTGCAGTCCCTCAGTGCAGGGATGATTCACTGCAGTCCCTCAGTGCAGGGATGATTCACTGTCTGCAGTCCCTCAGTGCAGGGATGATTCACTGCCTGCAGTCCCTCAGTGCAGGGATGATTCACTGCCTGCAGTCCCTCAGTGCAGGGATGATTCACTGCCTGCAGTCCCTCAGTGCAGGGATGGTCACTGCAGTCCCTCAGTGCAGGGATGATTCACTGCCTGCAGTCCCTCAGTGCAGGGATGGTCACTGCCTGCAGTCCCTCAGTGCAGGGATGATTCACTGCCTGCAGTCCCTCAGTGCAGGGATGATTCACTGCCTGCAGTCCCTCAGTGCAGGGATGATTCACTGCCTGCAGTCCCTCAGTGCAGGGATGGTCACTGCAGTCCCTCAGTACAGGGATGGTCACTGCAGTCCCTCAGTGCAGGAATGATTCACTGCAGTCCCTCAGTGCAGGGATTATTCACTGCCTGCAGTCCCTCAGTGCAGGGATGATTCACTGCCTGCAGTCCCTCAGTGCAGGGATGGTGACTGCAGTCCCTCAGTACAGGGATGATTCACTGCCTGCAGTCCCTCAGTGCAGGGATGATTCACTGCAGTCCCTCAGTGCAGGGATGATTCACTGTCTGCAGTCCCTCAGTGCAGGGATGATTCACTGCCTGCAGTCCCTCAGTGCAGGGATGATTCACTGCCTGCAGTCCCTCAGTGCAGGGATGATTCACTGCCTGCAGTCCCTCAGTGCAGGGATGGTCACTGCAGTCCCTCAGTGCAGGGATGATTCACTGCCTGCAGTCCCTCAGTGCAGGGATGGTCACTGCCTGCAGTCCCTCAGTGCAGGGATGATTCACTGCCTGCAGTCCCTCAGTGCAGGGATGATTCACTGCCTGCAGTCCCTCAGTGCAGGGATGATTCACTGCCTGCAGTCCCTCAGTGCAGGGATGGTCACTGCAGTCCCTCAGTACAGGGATGGTCACTGCAGTCCCTCAGTGCAGGAATGATTCACTGCAGTCCCTCAGTGCAGGGATTATTCACTGCCTGCTAGTCCCTCAGTGCAGGGATGATTCACTGCAGTCCCTCAGTGCAGGGATGATTCACTGTCTGCAGTCCCTCAGTGCAGGGATGATTCACTGCCTGCAGTCCCTCAGTGCAGGGATGATTCACTGCCTGCAGTCCCTCAGTGCAGGGATGATTCACTGCCTGCAGTCCCTCAGTGCAGGGATGGTCACTGCAGTCCCTCAGTGCAGGGATGATTCACTGCCTGCAGTCCCTCAGTGCAGGGATGGTCACTGCCTGCAGTCCCTCAGTGCAGGGATGATTCACTGCCTGCAGTCCCTCAGTGCAGGGATGATTCACTGCCTGCAGTCCCTCAGTGCAGGGATGATTCACTGTCTGCAGTCCCTCAGTGCAGGGATGATTCACTGCCTGCAGTCCCTCAGTGCAGGGATGATTCACTGCCTGCAGTCCCTCAGTGCAGGGATGATTCACTGCCTGCAGTCCCTCAGTGCAGGGATGGTCACTGCAGTCCCTCAGTGCAGGGATGATTCACTGCCTGCAGTCCCTCAGTGCAGGGATGGTCACTGCCTGCAGTCCCTCAGTGCAGGGATGATTCACTGCCTGCAGTCCCTCAGTGCAGGGATGATTCACTGCCTGCAGTCCCTCAGTGCAGGGATGATTCACTGCCTGCAGTCCCTCAGTGCAGGGATGGTCACTGCAGTCCCTCAGTGCAGGAATGATTCACTGCAGTCCCTCAGTGCAGGGATTATTCACTGCCTGCAGTCCCTCAGTGCAGGGATGATTCACTGCCTGCAGTCCCTCAGTGCAGGGATGGTGACTGCAGTCCCTCAGTACAGGGATGGTCACTGCAGTCCCTCAGTGCCGGGATGATTCACTGCCTGCAGTCCCTCAGTGCAGGGACGGACACCGCAGTCCCTCAGTACAGGGATGGTCACTGCAGTCCCTCAGTACAGGGATGGTCACTGCAGTCCCTCAGTAGAGGGATGGTCACTGCAGTCCCTCAGTGCAGGGATGATTCACTGCCTGCAGTCCCTCAGTGCAGGGATGATTCACAGCCTGCAGTCCCTCAGTGCAGGGATGATTCACTGCAGTCCCTCAGTGCAGGGATGATTCACTGCAGTCCCTCAGTGCAGGGATGATTCACTGCAGTCCCTCAGTGCAGGGATGATTCACTGCAGTCCCTCAGTGCATGGATGATTCACCGCAGTCCCTCAGTGCAGGGATGGTAACTGCAGTCCCTCAGTGCAGGGATGGTCACTGCCCGCGGTCCCTCAGTGCAGGGATGATTCACTGCCTGCAGTCCCTCAGTGCAGGGATGGTCAGTGCAGTCCCTCAGTGCAGGGATGGTCACAGCCTGCAGTCCCTCAGTGCAGGGATGATTCACTGCCTGCAGTCCCTCAGTGCAGGGATGATTCACTGCAGTCCCTCAGTGCAGGGATGATTCACTGCCTGCAGTCCCTCAGTGCAGGGATGATTCACTGCAGTCGCTCAGTGCAGGGATGATTCACTGCAGTCCCTCAGTGCAGCGATGATTCACCGCAGTCCCTCAGTGCAGGGATGATTCACTGCAGTCCCTCAGTGCAGGGATGATTCACTGTCTGCAGTCCCTCAGTGCAGGGATGATACACTGCAGTCCCTCAGTGCAGGGATGATACACTGCAGTCCCTCAGTGCAGGGATGATTCACTGCAGTCCCTCAGTGCAGGGATGATTCACTGCAGTCCCTCAGTGCAGGGATGATTCATTCAGTCCCTCAGTGCAGGGATGATTCACTGCAGTCCCTCAGTACAGGGATGATTCACTGCCTGCAGTCCCTCAGTGCAGGGATGATTCACTGACTGCAGTCCCGCAGCGCAGGGATGGTCACTGCAGTCCCTCAGTGCAGGGATGATTCGCTGCCTGCAGTCCCTCAGCGCAGGGATGGTCACTGCAGTCCCTCAATGCAGGGATGATTCACTGCCTGCAGTCCCTCAGTACAGGGATGGTCACTGCAGTCCCTCAGTGCAGGGATGATTCACTCAGTCCCTCAGTGCAGGGATGATTCACTGCAGTCCCTCAGTACAGGGATGATTCACTGCCTGCAGTCCCTCAGTGCAGGGATGATTCACTGACTGCAGTCCCGCAGCGCAGGGATGGTCACTGCAGTCCCTCAGTGCAGGGATGATTCACTGCAGTCCCTCAGCGCAGGGATGGTCACTGCAGTCCCTCAGTGCATGGATGATTCACCGCAGTCCCTCAGTGCAGGGATGGTAACTGCAGTCCCTCAGTGCAGGGATGGTCACTGCCCGCGGTCCCTCAGTGCAGGGATGATTCACTGCCTGCAGTCCCTCAGTGCAGGGATGGTCAGTGCAGTCCCTCAGTGCAGGGATGGTCACAGCCTGCAGTCCCTCAGTGCAGGGATGATTCACTGCCTGCAGTCCCTCAGTGCAGGGATGATTCACTGCAGTCCCTCAGTGCAGGGATGATTCACTGCCTGCAGTCCCTCAGTGCAGGGATGATTCACTGCAGTCGCTCAGTGCAGGGATGATTCACTGCAGTCCCTCAGTGCAGCGATGATTCACCGCAGTCCCTCAGTGCAGGGATGATTCACTGCAGTCCCTCAGTGCAGGGATGATTCACTGTCTGCAGTCCCTCAGTGCAGGGATGATACACTGCAGTCCCTCAGTGCAGGGATGATACACTGCAGTCCCTCAGTGCAGGGATGATTCACTGCAGTCCCTCAGTGCAGGGATGATTCACTGCAGTCCCTCAGTGCAGGGATGATTCACTCAGTCCCTCAGTGCAGGGATGATTCACTGCAGTCCCTCAGTACAGGGATGATTCACTGCCTGCAGTCCCTCAGTGCAGGGATGATTCACTGACTGCAGTCCCGCAGCGCAGGGATGGTCACTGCAGTCCCTCAGTGCAGGGATGATTCGCTGCCTGCAGTCCCTCAGCGCAGGGATGGTCACTGCAGTCCCTCAATGCAGGGATGATTCACTGCCTGCAGTCCCTCAGTACAGGGATGGTCACTGCAGTCCCTCAGTGCAGGGATGATTCACTCAGTCCCTCAGTGCAGGGATGATTCACTGCAGTCCCTCAGTACAGGGATGATTCACTGCCTGCAGTCCCTCAGTGCAGGGATGATTCACTGACTGCAGTCCCGCAGCGCAGGGATGGTCACTGCAGTCCCTCAGTGCAGGGATGATTCGCTGCCTGCAGTCCCTCAGCGCAGGGATGGTCACTGCAGTCCCTCAATGCAGGGATGATTCACTGCCTGCAGTCCCTCAGTGCAGGGATGGTCACAGCCTGCAGTCCCTCAGTGCAGTGATGATTCACTGCCTGCAGTCCCTCAGTACAGGGATGGTCACTGCAGTCTCTCTGCAGGGATGATTCACAGCCTGCAGTCCCTCAGTGCAGGGATGGTCACTGCAGTCCCTCTGTGCAGGGATGGTCACTGCCTGCAGTCCCTCAGTGCAGGGATGGACACTGCCTGCAGTCCCTCAGTGCAGGGATGGTCACTGCAGTCCCTGAGTGCAGGGATGATTCACTCCCTGCAGTCCCTCAGTACAGGGATGATTCACTGCCTGCTCTCCCTCAGTGCACGGATGGTCACTGCAGTCCCTCAGTGCAGGGATGATTCACTCCCTGCAGTCCCTCAGTGCAGGGATGATTCACTGCCTGCAGTCCCTCTGTGCAGAGATGATTCACTGTCTGCAGTCCCTCAGTACAGGGATGGTCACTGCCTGCAGTCCCTCAGTACAGGGATGATTCACTGCCTCCAGTCCCTCAGTACAGGGATGATTCACTCCCTGCAGTCCCTCAGTGCAGGGATGATTCACTGCCTGCAGTCCCTCTGTGCAGAGATGATTCACTGTCTGCAGTCCCTCAGTACAGGGATGGTCACTGCCTGCAGTCCCTCAGTGCAGGGATGATTCACTGCCTCCAGTCCCTCAGTACAGGGATGGTCACTGCAGTCCCTCAGTGCAGGGATGATTCACTGCCTCCAGTCCCTCAGTACAGGGATGGTCACTGCAGTCCCTCAGTACAGGGATGGTCACTGCAGTCCCTCAGTGCAGGGATCATTCACTGCCTGCAGTCCCTCAGTGCAGGGATGATTCACTGCCTCCAGTCCCTCAGTACAGGGATGGTCACTGCAGTCCCTCAGTGCAGGGATGATTCACTGCAGTCCCTCAGTGCAGGGATGATTCACTGCCTGCAGTCCCTCAGTGCAGGGATGGTTCACTGCAGTCCCTGAGTGCAGGGATGTTTCACTGCAGTCCCTGAGTGCAGGGATGGTTCACTGCAGTCCCTGAGTGCAGGGATGATTCACTGCCTGCAGTCCCTGAGTGCAGGGATGATTCACTGCCTGCAGTCCCTCAGTACAGGGATGATTCACTGCCTGCAGTCCCTCAGTACAGGGATGGTCACAGCCTGCAGTCCCTCAGTGCAGGGATGGTCACAGCCTGCAGTCCCTCGGTGCAGGGATGATTCACAGCCTGCAGTCCCGCGGTACAGGGATGATTCACAGCCTGCAGTCCCTCAGTACAGGGATGGTCACAGCCTGCAGTCCCTCAGTACAGGGATGGTCACTGCCTGCAGTCCCTCAGTGCAGGGATGATTCACTGCCTGCAGTCCCTCAGTGCAGGGATGGTCACAGCCTGCAGTCCCTCAGTGCAGGGATGATTCACAGCCTGCAGTCCCTCAGTACAGGGATGATTCACTGCCTGCTGTCCCTCAGTACAGGGATGATTCACAGCCTGCAGTCCCTCAGTGCAGGGATGATTCACAGCCTGCAGTCCCTCAGTGCAGGGATGATTCACAGCCTGCAGTCCCTCAGTGCAGGGATGATTCACAGCCTGCAGTCCCTCAGTACAGGGATGATTCACAGCCTGCAGTCCCTCAGTACAGGGATGATTCACAGCCTGCAGTCCCTCAGTACAGGGATGATTCGCAGCCTGCATTCCCTCAGTGCAGGGATGGTCACTGCCTGCAGTCCCTCAGTGCAGGGATGATTCACTGCCTGCAGTCCCTCAGTGCAGGGATGGTTTGATGCGCGATAAATCACACGGGAGGCTGGATGTACCCGGGAAATAAAGGCTTTTATTACAACAATAACGGAGCTACTATATACAATATACAATCCCAGACTAAAGGGTCACCAGGCAGAGCAGTGACCTTTATACCTCTCCCAGAAGGCGGAGCCAACTGGATTGTACCATAGGACTATATTAACAGGTAGAACAGCCCAACCCTAACCCCAACAGTAACATATCTACAGACTCATAGTACTGGCCAAACCATGGCTCAGCACTCCTGGTGGTAACCAACAATGGTTCACCACATTCACCCCTCCTTTAAAAACAAAGGCCGGCGGGGCACAAAAAAGACAGAACAACTGTTCATCTGTCTATAAGTTCAAACGTTTTGGGGGACCGCACCGTCTCTGCGACCTCCTCAACACTGGCGATGACGCCGGTTCAGGCAATCGCGGTGACCTTCTCTCCAAGGCGGTGTCCAGTAGCTCCTCCAGTTCCTCACGGGCCGGTAGACCAAGAGGTGGTGACAATCCGCTGGACTCGAGCACGCCTCGAGGTGGCGACAATCTTCTGGACTCAGGAAAGCTGTACCCGGGAGTAAGAGGGTTAAGTCGTGGTCCCGATACTGCCCGCGCCGTGTCAGGAGAAGAGATAATGGTTGGGGGGTCCCTAACTGGGGGTGTGGGAGCAACTGGGGTTTCCAAGCCCCCTGCAGGCGCCAGATCTCGAATCGAGACCGTGTCCTCTCGCCCGTCAGGATATGCCACATAGGCATAGGCAGGGTTGGCGTGGAGGAGATGGACCTGTTCAACCAAAGGGTCAGACTTGCGGGTCCTAACATGCCGCCGCAGGAGGACAGGTCCTGAGTACGTCAACCAAGATGGTAATGAGGTCCCAGAGGAAGACTTCCTCGGGAATGAAAACATTCTCTCATGAGGAGTAGCGTTGGTTGCCGTACACAGGAGTGAGCGGATGGAATGGAGCGCATCAGGGAGTACCTCTTGCCAACAGGAGACTGGAAGACCTTTAGACCTCAACGCTAGTAAGACAGCCTTCCAGACTGTAGCATTCTCTCGTTCAACCTGCCCGTTACCCCTAGGATTGTAGCTCGGGTTCTACTAGAGGCAATCTCATTTAAGAGCAGGTATTGCCTCAAGTCGTCGCTCATGAACGACGAGCCCCTATCACTGTGGATATAACAGGGGTAACCGAACCGAGTGAAAAGATCCCGTAATGCTTTGATAACTGTGGCGGCGGTCATATCAGAACTGGGAATGACAAAAGGGAATCGTGAGTACTCGTCAATCACATTGAGGAAGTACACGTTCCGATCTGTCGAGGGAAGGGGGCCCTTGAAGTCCACACTCAGTCTTTCAAAAGGACGAGTGGCCTTAATGAGGTGTGCCCTGTCAGGTCGGTAGAAGTGCGGTTTGCATTCAGCACATACCTGGCAGCTTCGAGTTATGGACCTGACATCCTCCACCGAGTAGGGTAGATTCCGGGCCTTTATAAAATGGAAGAGCCGAGTGACCCCCGGATGGCAGAGGTCATTGTGGAGAGCCTGTAATCGATTCTCCTGCACACTAGCGCATGTTCCACGCGACAGGGCGTCCGAGGGCTCGTTGAGCTTCCCTGGACGGTACATGATATCATAATTGTAGGTGGAGAGTTCGATTCTCCACCTCAAGATTTTATCATTCTTGATCTTACCCCGTAACGTGTCGTTGAACATGAACGCCACGGACCGCTGGTCCGTGAGCAGAGTGAACCGTTTTCCTGCCAAGTAATGGCGCCAATGCCGAACGGCCTCCACAATGGCCTGGGCCTCATTTTCTACCGCAGAATGCCGAATTTCAGGGCCTTGGAGGGTGCGAGAAAAAAAGGCGACGGGCCTGCCCGCCTGGTTAAGTGTGGCGGCCAGGGCGAAATCAGATGCATCACTCTCCACCTGGAAGGGGATGGACTCATCAATAGCGTGCATCGTGGCTTTCGCGATGTCGGCTTTTATTCCTGCAAAGGCTAAGCGAGCCTCTGTTGTTAGGGGAAAGGAGGTAGACTTGATGAGCGGACGGGCTTTGTCCGCGTAATTGGGAACTCACTGTGCATAGTATGAGAAGAAGCCTAAGCATCTTCTCAGTGCTTTTATGCTAGTGGGCAGGGGAAGTTCAAGGAGGGGACGCATACGGTCTGGATCAGGGCCGAGGACCCCGTTTTCCACCACGTATCCGAGGATAGCTAGGCGGTGCTTGCGAAACACACACTTCTCCCTGTTGTAGGTCAGATTCAGGCGAGATGCAGTGCGTAAGAATCTAAGAAGGTTGGCATCGTGGTCCTGCTGGTCGTGGCCGCAGATGGTGACGTTATCCAGGTACGGAAAGGTAGCCCGCAGCCCGTTCTGGTCCACCATTCGGTCCATAGCACGCTGGAAGACCGAGACCCCATTCGTGACACAAAAGGGAACCCTTAAAAAATGGTACAGACGACCATCCGCCTCAAAGGCCGTGTATTTTCGGTCCTCTGGGCGAATGGGGAGCTGGTGGTAAGCAGACTTCAAGTCAATGGTGGAGAACACCCGGTACTGCGCAATCTGATTGACCATGTCAGATATGCACGGGAGGGGATACGCATCCAGCTGCATGTATCTGTTAATGGTCTGACTATAGTCTATGACCATCCGGGATTTGTTCCCATTCTTAACCACCACTACTTGCGCTCTCCATGGACTAGCGCTAGGTTGGATGATCCCCTCCTTGAGGAGCCGCTGAACTTCAGATCGAATGAAGATCCGATCCTCAGCACTGTAATGCCTGCTCTTTGTTGCGATGGGCTTGCAGCCTGGCACGAGATTCTGGAATAGGGAGGGTGGGGCAATCCTGAGCGTCGAGAGGCTACATGTGGAGCGCTTTGGGCAATTTAGAGGCTGCAGTGCTCCCACTGAAAGCGGAGGGAGTGGCCCATCGTACTGCAGGGTTACACTCTTCATGTGGGCCATAAAATCTAGTCCTAGGAGTATCGGCGTGCAAAGGTGCGGTAACACAAGGAGCCTGAAGCTCTCGTAAACCGTGCCCTGCACCGTCAGGTTGACCACGCAGCTCCCTAGCACGGTGACAGACCGGGACCTTGACACCATCGAAATTGTCTGCTTGACAGTCCGAATCCGGAGACCGCACTGCTTCACGGTGTCAGGGTGAATGAAGCTCTCCGTACTCCCACTGTCAAACAAACAATAAATCTGGCGTCCGCTTACCTGTATGTCCATCATGGACTTGTCGAGTCTGTGAGGCTTGGCCTGGTCCAAGATGATTGACGCCACCGTTGGATCGTGGGTGCAACTGCAGGCAGCTGAGCTGGTTGAGGACGGCCCCTGCTGGTCATTTGCGGTCGGTGCCGACCAAAATGGCTGCCCCCATAGGTCGCAGGTGGTCGATGGCGCCAAAAATGGCGGCCCCTGCAGGTCGCACGTGTCTTGCGACTCCATCGTTAGGAATGGCGACGCTCTGGAATCGCACGTGGTGGAAGACTTCGAAGACGCAGAAGACAAGGAGACCGGCTCCGGGGAGTCACACGCCACACTGCTATGTTTGGAGGGTGGTTTGGTCCTGCAGACTTTGGAATAATGTCCCTTCTTGCCACAGGCGGAGCACAACACCGCTTTAGCTGGACATCGCTGCCGAGGGTGTTTCACCCCCCCCCACAGAAGTAACACCGCGGGCCTCCTGGAGCTGCTGCCGTCGTCAGGTCCGAGGCTGGAAACGCAATCGCGCAGTTTTTCGAAACCGCTGAATAAAGTGGAGTCTGCGGCTGCACCTGCCACAATGTCCCCACGCGGTCGTCGGGGTACATCTCCAGACTTTTGGAGGCCGTTTCTAGAGCGTCAGCTAATTCTATGGTTTTAGTGAGGTCGAGGTTACCTTGCTCTAGCAGCCGAAGGCGAATGTACGACGAGCCGATTCCCGCCACGAACGCATCTCGAACTAGGTCGCTCATATACTGGGCTGCCGACACTGGCTTGCAGTTGCAGGCTCTGGCTAGCTGCTGAAGTTCGCACGCGTACTGTTCCGTTGTTTCGCCGGGCTGCCGCCGTCGAGTGGCTAGAAGGTGTCGAGCGTGAATCTCATTCGGCAGTTTGTTGTATCGCTTTTTGAGAAGCTCGATGGCCCCTTTGTAGTCTTGGGCCTCACGGATCGCTAAGTATACAGCGTCGCTTACCCTCGCGTGGAGGACCCGCAGTCTGTCGGCGTCATTTTGAACCGCTGTGGAGGCGTCGAGGTAATCTTGGAAACACTTCAACCAATGGTCGAAAGTGTTCGATGCTCCCACCGCACGTGGATCCAACATAAGCCGCTCGGGTTTCAGCATTTGCTCCATGGTTTTCTTTTGTTTTGTCAAAAAAAAATTTGTTGGTAATAAAATTGATGCGCGATAAATCACACGGGAGGCTGGATGTACCCGGGAAATAAAGGCTTTTATTACCAACAATAACGGAGCTACTATATACAATATACAATCCCAGACTAAAGGGTCACCAGGCAGAGCAGTGACCTTTATACCTCTCCCGGAAGGCGGAGCCAACTGGGGTGTACCATAGGACTATATTAACAGGTAGAAAAGCCCAACCCTAACCCCAACAGTAACGTATCTACAGACTCATAGTGCTGGCCAAACCATGGCTCAGCACTCCTGGTGGTAACGAACAATGGTTCACCACATGGTTCACTGCCTGCAGTCCCTCAGTGCAGGGATGGTCACTGCCTGCAGTCCCTCAGTGCAGGGATGGTCACTGCAGTCCCTCAGCGCAGGGATGATTCAATGTCTGCAGTCCCTCAGTGCAGGGATGATTCACAGCCTGCAGTCCCTCAGTGCAGGGATGATTCAATGTCTGCAGTCCCTCAGTGCAGGGATGGTCACTGCCTGCAGTCCCTCAGCACAGGGATGGTCACTGCCTGAAGTCCCTCAGTGCAGGGATGATTCACTGCCTGCAGTCCCTCAGTACAGGGATGATTCACTGCCTGCAGTCCCTCAGCGCAGGGATGATTCACTGCCTGCAGTCCCTCAGTACAGGGATGATTCACTGCCTGCAGTCCCTCAGTGCAGGGATGATTCAATGTCTGCAGTCCCTCAGTACAGGGATGGTCACTGCCTGCAGTCCCTCAGTGCAGGGATGATTCACAGCCTGCAGTCCCTCAGTGCAGGGATGATTCACTGCCTGCAGTCCCGCAGTGCAGGGATGATTCACTGCCTGCAGTCCCTCAGTGCAGGGATGATTCACTGCCTGCAGTCCCTCAGTGCAGGGATGATTCACTGCAGTCCCTCAGTGCAGGGATGATTCACTGCCTGCAGTCCCTCAGTGCAGGGATGATTCACTGCAGTCCCTCAGTACAGGGATGGTCACTGCAGTCCCTCAGTGCAGGGATGATTCACTGCAGTCCCTCAGTACAGGGATGATTCACTGCAGTCCCTCAGTACAGGGATGATTCACTGCCTGCAGTCCCTCAGTGCAGGGATGATTCACTGCAGTCCCTCAGTGCAGGGATGATTCACTGCCTGCAGTCCCTCAGTGCAGGGATGATTCACTGCAGTCCCTCAGTACAGGGATGGTCACTGCAGTCCCTCAGTGCAGGGATGATTCACTGCAGTCCCTCAGTGCAGGGATGATTCACTGCAGTCCCTCAGTACAGGGATGATTCACTGCAGTCCCTCAGTACAGGGATGATTCACTGCAGTCCCTCAGTACAGGGATGGTCACTGCAGTCCCTCAGTGCAGGGATGGTCACTGCAGTCCCTCAGTGCAGGGATGATTCACTGCAGTCCCTCAGTACAGGGATGATTCACTGCAGTCCCTCAGTACAGGGATGATTCACTGCAGTCCCTCAGTGCAGGGATGATTCACTGCAGTCCCTCAGTGCAGGGATGATTCGCTGCCTGCAGTCCCTCAGTGCAGGGATGGTCACTGCAGTCCCTCAGTACAGGGATGGTCACTGCAGTCCCTCAGTGCAGGGATGATTCACTGCAGTCCCTCAGTGCAGGGATGATTCGCTGCCTGCAGTCCCTCAGTGCAGGGATGATTCACTGCAGTCCCTCAGTGCAGGGATGGTCACTGCAGTCCCTCAGTGCAGGGATGATTCACTGCAGTCCCTCAGTACAGGGATGATTCACTGCAGTCCCTCAGTGCAGGGATGATTCACTGCAGTCCCTCAGTACAGGGATGATTCACTGCAGTCCCTCAGTGCAGGGATGATTCACTGCAGTCCCTCAGTGCAGGGATGATTCACTGCAGTCCCTCAGTGCAGGGATGGTCACTGCAGTCCCTCAGTACAGGGATGGTCACTGCAGTCCCTCAGTGCAGGGATGGCCACTGCAGTCCCTCAGTACAGGGATGATTCACTGCAGTCCCTCAGTGCAGGGATGATTCACTGCAGTCCCTCAGTACAGGGATGATTCACCGCAGTCCCTCAGTGCAGGGATGATTCACCGCAGTCCCTCAGTGCAGGGATGATTCACTGCAGTCCCTCAGTACAGGGATGATTCACTGCAGTCCCTCAGTGCAGGGATGATTCACCGCAGTCCCTCAGTACAGGGATGATTCACCGCAGTCCCTCAGTGCAGGGATGATTCACTGCAGTCCCTCAGTGCAGGGATGATTCACTGCAGTCCCTCAGTGCAGTGCTATTGGGACAAGATTTGCAGTTCCCCAAGACTGTGTGTCTTTTTACTCCTGATCTTATTTAACTGCAGCTAATATCTGCCTTCGATATGATTTCTCCTTTTTAAATCTTAAACACAGCTTTTTTCTTGCTGGGTATATATTCCTTTGGTTTCAAAAACTCCTGTCTTTTTTTATTACTGACGTTTCTCTCTCCCTGCTGCTGAAGGTTAGCTAATCTCTCTTCGTTTTATTTCTTATATCTTTCCAAATCTCTTTAATCACTGGCCCCATTGGATTCAGTACTTTGACTAGCCCTGTGTCTGGTACCAGCTTAACAACTCTCTCTGATTCTTTATGCTGAGTCTATTCACCCAAAAACCACATAAGAGAAAACCACAGAGAAGATGAAATATGTAAGTAAGCTAGCCAGTAATATAAAAGAGGACAGGGAACAAAGAACAAAGAACAATACAGCACAGGAACAGGCCCTTCGGCCCTCCAAGCCCGCGCCGCTCCCTGGTCCAAACTAGACCATTCTTTTGTATCCCTACATTCCCACTCCGTTCATATGGCTGTCTAGATAAGTCTTAAACGTTCCCAGTGTGTCCGCCTCCACCACCTTGCCCGGCAGCGCATTCCAGGCCCCCACCACCCTCTGTGTAAAATATGTCCTTCTGATATCGTGTGCGGCACGGTAGCACAGTGGTTAGCACTGCTGCTTCACAGCTCCAGGGACCTGGGTTCGATTCCCGGCTCGGGTTACTGTCTGTGTGGAGTTTGCACATTCTCCTCGTGTCTGTGTGGGTTTCCTCCGGGTGCTCCGGTTTCCTCCCACAGTCCAAAGATGTGCGGGTTAGGTTGATTGGCCATGATAAAATTGCCCCTTAGTTTCCTGAGATGCGTAGGTTAGAGGGATTAGTGGATAAAATATATAAGGATATGGGGGTAGGGCCTGGGTGGGATTGTGGTCGGTGCAGACTCGATGGGCCGAATGGCCTCTTTCTGCACTGTAGAGTTCTATGATTCTATCTGTGTTAAACCTCCCCCCCTTCACCTTGAACCGATGACCCCTCGTGAACGTCACCACCGACCTGGGGAAAAACTTCCCACCGTTCACCCTATCTATGCCTTTCATAATTTTATACACCTCTATTAAGTCTCCCCTCATCCTCCGTCTTTCCAGGGAGAACAACCCCAGTTTACCCAATCTCTCCTCATAACTAAGCCCCTCCATACCAGGCAACATCCTGGTAAACCTCCTCTGTACTCTCTCCAAAGCCTCCACGTCCTTTTGGTAGCGTGGCGACCAGAACTGGACGCAGTATTCCAAATGCGGCCGAACCAACGTTCTATACATCTGCAACATCAGACCCCAACTTTTATACTCTATGCCCCGTCCTATAAAGGCAAGCATGCCATATGCCTTCTTCACCACCTTCTCCACCTGTGACGTCACCTTCAAGGATCTGTGGACTTGCACACCCAGGTCCCTCTGCGTATCTACACCCTTTATGGTTCTGCCATTTATCGTATAGCTCCTGCCTACATTATTTCTACCAAAATGCATCACTTCGCATATCATAGAAATCATAGAAACCCTACAGTGCAGAAGGAGGCCATTCGGCCCATCGAGTCTGCACCGACCACAATCCCACCCAGGCCCTACCCCCACATATTTTACCCGCTAATCCCTCTAACCTACACATCCCAGGACTCTAAGGGGCAATTTTGTAACCTGGCCAATCAACCTAACCCGCACATCTTTGGACTGTGGGTGGAAACCGGAGCACCCGGAGGAAACCCACGCAGACACGAGGAGAATGTGCAAACTCCACACAGACAGTGACCCGAGCCGGGAATCGAACCCGGGACCCTGGAGCTGTGAAGCAGCAGTGCTAACCACTGTGCTACCGTGCTACCGTGCCGCCCGTATTTATCAGGATTGAACTCCATCTGCCATTTCTTTGCCCAAATTTCCAGCCTATCTATCTGAGTTGATTTCACTAGGATGCCAGAGCTCCAAGAGAATCAGGGGACACAGGTGAGTGTAGTGGCCATCATTAACGACAAGGTTCTGGGGAAACTGAAATGTCTGAAGGTGGATAAATCACCTGGACCGGATGGACTACACGCCAGGGTTCTAAAAGAGATAGCTGAGGAAATTGTGGAAGCAGTGATGGTGATCTTTCAGGAATCACTGGAGACAGGGAGGGTCCCAGAGGACAGAAAGTAGCTAATGTAACACCGCTGTTTAAGGAGGGAGGGAAGCAGCAGATGGGAAATTATAGGCCGGTTAGCCTGACTTCGGTCATTGGCAAGATTTTAGAATCCATTATTAAAGATGAGATCGCAGAGTACTTGGAAGTGCATGATAAAGTGGGACTGAGTCAGCAAGGCTTTGTCAAGGGGAGGTCATGCCTGACAAATCTGTTAAAGTTCTTTGAGGAGGCAGCAAGAAAGTTAGAAAAAGGAGAACCAGTGGAAGTGATTTATTTAGATTTCCAGAAGGCCTTTGACAAGGTGCCACATAGGAGCCTGTTAAATAAATTAAGAGCCCATGGTGTTATGGGTAAGATCCTGGCATGGATAGAGGATTGGCTGACGAGCAGAAGGCAGAGTGTGGGGAGAAAGGGGTCTTTTTCAGGATGGCAGCCATTGACTAGTGGTGTGCTTCAGAGGTCGGTGCTGGGACCACAACTTTTCACAATATACATGAGCGATTTGGAAGAAGGAACTGAAGACACTTTTGCTAGGTTTGCAGATGATGCAAAGATATGTAGAGGGACAGGTAGTAATGAGGAAGGGGGGGTTGCAGAAGGACTTGGACAGGTTAGGAGAGTGGGCAAAGAAGTGGCAGATGGAATGCAATGTGGAAAAGTGTGAGGTTATGCACTTTTGAAGGAGGAATGGAGGCATAGACTATTTTCTAAGTGGGAAAATGCTTAGGAAATCAGAAGCACAAAAGGACTTGGGAGTCCTTGTTCAAGATTCTCTTAAGATTAACGTGCAGGTTCAGTCAGCAGCTCGGAAGGCAAATGCAATGTAAGTATTCATGTTGAGAGGGCAAGAATACAAGAGCAGGGATGTACTTCTGAGGCTGTACAAGGCTCTGGTCAGACCCCATTTGGAGTATTGTGAGCAGTTTTGGGCCCGTATCTAAGGTAGGATGTGTTGGCCTTGGAAAGGGTCCAGAGGAGGTCAACAAGAATGATCCCTGGAAAGAAGAGCTTGTCATATGAGGAACAGTTGAGGACTCGGGGTCTGTACTCATTGGAGTTTAGAAGGATGAGGGGGGATCTTATTGAAACTTAGAGGATACTGCGAGGCTTGGATAGAGTGGACGTGGAGAGGATGTTTCCACTAATAGGAAAAACTAGAACCAGAGGGCACAACCTCAGGCAAAAGGGACGATCCTTTAAAACAAAGATAAGGAGGAATTTCTTCAGCCAGAGAGTGGTGAATCTGTGGAACTCTTTGCTGCAGAAGGCTGTGGAGGCCAGGTCATTGAGTGTCTTTAAGACAGAGATAGATAGGTTCTTGATTAATAAGGGGATCGGGGTTATGGGGAAAAGGCAGGAGAATGGGGATGAGAAAAATATCAGCCATGGTTGAATGGCGGAGCATACTCAATGGGCCGAGTGGCCTAATTCTGCTCCTATGTCTTATGGCCTTTTCCAACTTCACTGAAACTGGATATTCACAGGTGGGATCTGTCATCCAATTGATCCTATCCTTGTCGCCAAAATGTTATGTAGTAGGAAATTATAACTGTCCCATTTTCCTTTCAGAATATCAGAGGGGCACTAGGAGAACCCCTTGAATGTTTCTCCAGGTATTTATTGAGTGCTATGGACACAATGGGCCGAATGGTCTCCTGTGCTGTAAACCTCTATGAACCGATGAAACTCTTTGCACTGAAAGGCCAACAAATAGAATCTTGCACCAAGTTGATGGTCCTCCATCAGCAGTTTATACTTATCTCAGGATCCATACAGCACTGAGTCCCTGTATTAGAGCCACAGAGGTTAGCACTGCTGCCTCACAGTGCCAGGGACCCGGGTCCAATTCAGGTCTCGGGTCACTGTCTGTGTGGGTTTCCGCCGGGTGCTCTGGTTTCCTCCAACAGTCCAAAGATGTGCGGGTTAGGTTAATTGGCCATGCTAAATTGACCCTCGTGTCAGGGGATTAGCAGGGTAAATATGTGGGGCTACGGGAATGGGGCTTGGGTGGGATTACGGTCAGTGCAGATGTGATGGGCTGAATGGCCTCCTTCTGCACTGTAGGGATTCTATGATTTTAACTCAGGTGAATTACGTGGTACATTAATGCATCTCTTTCCAAGTACACTTTGCAAAGGCACATTTCACTACAATCCTCCTACTCGGGGATTGATGCTTCATCTTCACCATCAGCTAGTGACCCAGCCCAAAGATCTCCTGGAAGAACAACAGGAGGTGACATTTGACAACAGTTTACAAGGGAAGTTTTTGATATGTACCAACATTACACTGACTACAAAGATTGGAATTTTGAAGTCCTGAACCGAGTACTGAAATGGCACCTGCTGATTATGGCAATCGGTTTTAATTCCAGCGTGGAGACGAAGCTACCAAACCCATCAGGCCTGCATCTTATAAACATTGCCAACCTACACCACCTCTAAATCAGACCAAGCACACGCAAAAAAGCTGTGCAACAGGATAATATTCTCCCATATTTTGGGTGGCATCGTGGCACAGTGGTTAGCACTGCTGCCTCACAGCACCAGGGGTGGGTTGGGGGGGAGGGAGGGTTGGAACTGCAAGGAACTGCAAAGGGGGGTGGATGAGCGTGGGGGGCAGGGAACGGACACAAGATCGGGGATGCTGGAGCTGGCCCTGCCAAATCCGGGAAAAAGTGATTGGGCGCTGGGGGCGGGGGAGGGGGGGTTGGTGTTGGTGAGCAATGCGGGGTCACAGCAATCGAGCTGGACAACAATTGGGAGGCCAGCAGTGCGGGGCTACTGCGTATGCGTCGATCTCAGCACTGACAGAACGGTGCATGCACGGTGACCTGCTCAGCTGCCAGCCTCTTCTGCGGGGATTTGCCCTGCCCATAGCTTTTCACCGTGACTTACGCTGAGGCACTCAGCACTGCACAGAGTGTGGGAGATTCTTTTTGAAGCTCCTGCTAAAAAAACCACCGGGATTTACTCCAGTTTTCACGCGGATTCGACACTGAGAATTTTTTTTCAGGAGAATCGCCCCCACTGTTTTCAGGTGATCCATCTTTCCAGAAGTAAGGATTTCGTTGATTGAAGTCAGGTTAACTTAATGGCACAAATACAGAGGTTCAAATGGTTCATTGTAGATGTTGGGCAGGCAAGTTACCTGGACAGTGTTTTTCCTGCTCCTACCTGCTCGATGGGAAAATGGTTAGATGGAGACAGGCTGCTGGCCTGGCATCCTGTTTCCCTTCTGAGGTCAAACAGTAACTGCCTGAATTCAGGTCCACGCGGCAATATCACAGGTTCTAGCAGCTTGGGGCAGTCATGTGACACACCTAACACTTCTCCGAGATGTCCAAGTCTGGGATCCTGAGGTGTTTAATAGAGGAATAAGAGCCACCTTTGCTCTTCAAGAAACAGTATATCCAGTGGTCAAGATTCTTTAAAAATGTAAAATGGTGTGATGCAGTTCCAGGATTTGGCTGCAGGATGGGGGGGGGGGGGGCGAGGGGCTGTGGCATTAGGACATTAGCATCTTTTTAGGGATAGTGAGGCTCGACCGTTTGAAGGTTACAAATTCCTCTGGTATGATGGCTTGTCGTTTTAAAAAAAAAGTAATAATTTTATTGAGTAGTTGGGTTGATGAGGATGTATACATATTCCTTCCTGTCCTCTGGCTGGGACACTCATTCAGCAGAGCACTGAGTGATGTTTTCTCTTCAGGGTTGCTACCGACTCATCAAACTTCAAAATCACCAGTCACAGACGCTCATTGGCTGAGACCTTGCTTGTCATGTTCCCTCTGGGTGTATCTGAGAGCTGATTAGTGCATCATCTCCCCTGTCATTCCATGCTTGTAGCTCAATGTAACTCCTTGGAAATAGATTGCCCCAAGGATTAGCCAGACGCTGTGATTTGTGTGCTTCTTGCTGCATAAATCAGCTTATTATCTGATTGGCATTGAGAATAGGCCAAACCCTCAAGAAAGCTTCAATGGAAGTTTCTGAATACCATCATCTGAAGCATGTAATAACTTTTGTTCACAAGGGCGGCACGGTAGCACAGTGGTTAGCACTGCTGCTTCACAGCTCCAGGGTCCCGGGTTCGATTCCCGGCTCGGGTCACTGTCTGTGTGGAGTTTGCACATTCTCCTCGTGTTTGCGTGGGTTTCCTCCGGGTGCTCCGGTTTCCTCCCACAGTCCAAAAGATGTGCGGGTTAGGTTGATTGGCCAGGTTAAAATTGCCCCTGAGATGCGTAGGTTAGAGGGATTAGCGGGTAAATATGTGGGGGTAGGGCCTGGGTGGGATTGTGGTCGGTGCAGACTCGATGGGCCGAATGGCCTCCTTCTGCACTGTAGGGCTTCTATGATTCTATGATTCTATGACTCGCTCCAGTGAAAGTAGCATTTACTAAAATCTGGAACCAGCATCCAGTTTGGAGTGCAGTAGACTGTGTGTTGATTAATAGTGATTCAGTGATGATCCTCTTCAGATACTTTAGCTGCTGAGGAACTTCTGAGGCAACCCAGATGTGTCCTTAAGCTGCACCACTGGTTGAGTCCATCTTTAGTAGAAGACACCATCTTGGTATTGTGGCTGAAGTGACATTAGGAAGGTTAGCTAGGGATTGATTGACAATGAAAGTCACTCGTAGCGTCTGCAGTGGAATGCCTGGGACAGGGGATCCTCACCATGGGTAGCAGGCTCCAAGCGATGGCCGAGTCACAGCAGGTCACAGCAGAGTCCCAGAGGGCTGCGGCTGAGTCACATGGGCCACAGCTGAGGGACTGAAAAGGATTCTCGAGGTTCTATGGCCCATGGCTAAGAGGCTCGAGGGCTCACAGGAGACCCAGAGGGACAGTGCTGAGACACAGCGGGCTATGGCAGCAGCCCTTGAGAATGTGGTCCAGTTGCAGAGGGTCATAGCTTAGGGGTTGCAGAGCGTGGTCCAGTCTCAGAGAACTCTTGTTGCAGCCATTGAGAGGTGGCCCCCAACTCAAGTGGCCATACCAGAGAGCTCGACCACCAGGGGTAGGACGCAGGTGTCCTCCAGGACTGGCAGTGCCAGGTGATGCTGGAGCTTCTGGAGCTCACTGCAGAAGCACTGCCGTCCCATGGAGTGACTCAAGGGCCCACAGGAACCCCAAGGGAGGAGGAAGGGCTCGAGCCCATGCCGGGGCCTACCAGTAAGGAGACTGTGGCTGTGGCTACACCTTCTGACTCCCCCCTCCCTGACACCGGGTCACCTCAGGGTCTCATGGAGACATTCCAGAATGTCATATTTAAACACCTTCATTGCAATTAAATGTTTTTTACCACCCACCTGTGACTAATTTGTCTCAGATTTGTCTCAAGTAGGAATCCTCTTCCATTGATGATCACCAGGAACGATGGTTCATGTTGATGTCAGTTGGGGAGACCCCTCAATGCTGTGTCTCGGAGGAAAGGGAGGCATTTGTTCCCCTGACCCCATGAGCGATTACCTCCCGTCCCCCACCCCACTCACCCCAGGGCCCTGTATGGGGGTTTCAGATCCCTTACCCACTACACCGACATGGGCCCAGGTGCCAGCATGCATGCGGAACACAGGTAGGAGTCAGACTAGTTTGCACCAGGGCATCATCATAATGGTGCTCAGCGAGTTGTCATCACCCTCCTGCCTGCCAAAAAGCTCGCTAACACAGAGTACCCAGGCCCACCACTCTGGTGTGGCAATGTTGCACGGAGATAGAAGGAATTTTGGTGGGGCGGGGGGGGGGGATGGAACTTAGACACAAACCCCTAGTGACTGAACTGGTGATCAGTGCCTCCCTTGCCATCCTCGCATGCCTCATTTGAGCTGCCAGCCCTCCAGCGCCTGGGTGGTGTTCCTCAGCGTGCTTTTCCTCTTCTTCCTCCTCCTCCTTTTCTTCCTTCTCAGCGACACCCGGCTGGTCAGCCTCCACGTCCTCCTCCTCCTCCTCCAATATGTCACCTCTCTATAGAACCAGATTGTGCAAGGCACATCACACGACCACAGTGCGGAAAGAGATCAGAGGGCTGTATTAGAGGGCCCTGCCAGATCGGTCCAGGCACCGGAATAGCATTTTAAGGAGCCCAATGCACCTCTGCACTATCGCACGGGTGGCTACATGAGCCTCATTATCGCGGGTCTCCGCCTCAGACACAGGCCTCCGTACAAGCATCATCAGCCATGTCCAAAGCGGGAAACCCATATCACCCACGAGTCATCCCTGCAGCCTGGGCTCCTCCTCAAATGTCTCTGGGATGTCCAAGCTCCTGACAATGAAGCTGTTGTGGACACTCCCTGGGTGTCTTGCGTAGACATGCATAATGTTCATATTATGGTCAGACACTGGTTGAACATTCAGGGAGTGGAACCCCTTCCTGTTGATGAATCTTTGCGGATTCTATAGTGGGGCCTTGAGGGTGATATGGGTGCAGTCGATGGCCTCCTGTACGTTAGGCATCCCCGCAATGGCTGCGAGCCCTGCAGCCCGGGCTTCCTGATGGGCCTGGTCCAGGTTAAGTTTGATGTACTGCCCAGCCCGGGCATACAGGGCTTCTGTGACCTGCTTGACACAGGTGTGCACAGCTGAATGGGAGGTGCCACAGACATCTCCGCTCGGGGTCTAGAAGGAGCCAGTCGCATAAAGGTTCAGAGCGGCCGTCAATTTGACAGCCACCGAGAGTGGGTGCCCCCCTGCCCCTGGGTGCCAGGTCCTGCAACAGGTTGGACAGGTGTTGCACTGTCTCCTTGCGGAGACAGCACACCGTGTCTGACATCTGTTCAAATGACACTCGCCCCCCCCCCCCGCACCCCCCCGCCCCCCCCCCGCCCCGCCGCTCCCCCCGCGCAACCCCACCCCCCCCCGCTCCCGTCCACTCTGGGTGAATGGCGACCACCTCCTGCCTCTGGTGGACGTCTCCCTCTACTCCTACAAGTGTTAAGGCCCAGGCCTCCTGTGCCCACAATTCTTCCTCCAGCTCCTCCTCAGCTCCAGCAGCAACCAAAAGAACAGGAAGATCGATCAGTTGCATTGCAAAAACCATCTCATCACTCTGAAGGTGTGAGGGGGAGGTGGGGGGGGGGGGGGGGGGGGAGCGGGGGGACGCGATGGAGAGGAACACATGTAGAGGTTAAGGAATGCTGCTTGGCCCGAGCACATCAACATTCACTGTCCATACCCCCCAATTCCCCGAGCTCCATATTTCCCACAATCACAGCCCCCCCAGTTCCCCCAGCCACATGCTCCCCACAATCACAGCTGCTTGAAACGTTGAGAGGCTGTACCAGTGGGACTTTGTGCACATCCTTCAGGTGGAAGTGAGCTGAGTGTGCTAGGACCCACCACAAGACCTGGGTCCGTGCTGCAAATCGGACATCGGAGACCCTGCTGAGCAACAGCCCCCCATCCCCCACACACACTCAGCACCGACCCGAGAAAGAAAATGGCTGCAGCAAAAGGACACCCGAGAGCAGCAGAGAGCCATCAGATGCTACACACTTGCCTCCTCACTGACCCTCACTGATGGAGTGCCCGAATCGGACTTTTCATAGAAAGAATCATAGAAACCCTACAGTGCAGAAGGAGGCTATTCGGCCCATCGAGTCTGCACTGACCACAATCCCACCCAGGTCCTACCCCCTTATCCCTACATATTTACCCGCTAATCCCTCTAACCTACACATCTCAGGACACTAAGGCGAAATTTAGCATGGCCAATCAACCTAACTCGCACATCTTTGGACTGTGGGAGGAAACCGGAGCACCCGGAGGAAACCCACGCAGACACGAGGAGAATGTGCAAACTCCACACAGACAGTGACCCGAGCTGGGAATCGAACCCAGGTTCCTGGAGCTGTGAAGCAGCAGTGCTAACCACTGTGCTACCATGCCGCCCACCGTAGGCTACCGTGCCGCCCCTTTTATGGAGCATATCTGTTTCGTGCCAATTTGGGAATGGCGACCGCGGTGGTACAGGGGAAAGTGCTGGTAAAGTTGGGCGTGCAGCCTATTAATTCAAGTTAAATGCATTATGGCCAACACGCCCATTTTGGGTGGGGTCCTTTTCAGGCCTTGGTAAAGAGGGAACCGGTGTGGAGGTGGGCGCGGATCACGCTATTCGTCTCTGCCCGACTTTACCAAGTTTCCGCACCCGAAAATGGGCGCAAAACAATGGTAAAATTGGGCCAAATAAGTCTTATTTTAATTGCTATGAAGCAGAGCGGGATTCCCCCCTCTGAGAACCATCACTTAACCACTCAAAGAGCACCTCGCCCTATAATCTGTAAAAGTGAGTGTGAAGTGATACGATCAGCTCTTCAGCAACATTTTGTGGTTAAATCAAAATAAATCCCTGACACACTCTTTAAAATCAACAAGTAATTTATTTAACCAATCAACAGTGAACAAGTTAATGAAACTATTCACAAACTGAATAAAACAAGATTCTAATGGAATGCTGTTCAGATAAATACAATTCCCACTTATGAACAAAAAAACAGAATTTTAGTCACTCTCTAAATTACAACCAGGTTTTGTGTCTTCCAGAATATTCTGGGTTTTTTCTGTTGGCTCTTCTGTCTTCTTTGTTACCGAGATGAGGCTTTGAGCTGAAAGCTATGAGCTGTGGCAGGTGGCAATTGCTCCCTTCCTCTCTCACACTGCCCTCTTCCTTTTATACCTGTGATGACATATCAATATCCCCCATAAAATGAGTGGTCCGAGGTAACCAAAACCATCGTATTTAAATTTGATAGGTGCTTGGTACCTAAGTGCCTAATTCAAATTATTTGGCTGAATTCAAAAAAATTCAAATGTCTGAAAGCCTGTTGCCTTGGTAACACTACTGCATGTCTTTTAGATATAAATGTTTCATTTTTGGGCACTCTGCACACTTGCATTGTTTTTAACTTTCTAAAAAAAGCCATCTTTTAACAGACAATTTGACAACATCAACTTCACAACATAATATTTTATAGAAGATATCTTGCACAACATGGGTGGTGAATCGAGTCACAGAGTCCTAGTCATAGAGTTATAGAGATTTACAGCATGGAAACAGGCGCTTCGGTCCAACTTATCCATGCTGTCCCTTTTTTTAATCTGTAAGCTAGCCCCAGTTGCCCGCGTTTGACCCATATTCCTCGATACCCATCTTACCCATGTGACTGTCTAAATGCTTTTTAAAAGACAAAATTGTACCCGCCTCTACTACTACCTCTGGCAGCTTGTTCCAAACACTCACCACCCTCTGTGAGAAAAAATTGCTCCTCTGGAAGCTTTTGTATCTCTCCCCTCTCACCTTAAACCTATGCCTTCTAGTTTTAGATTCCCCTACCTTTGGGAAAAGATATTGGCTATCGAGCTGATCTACAGGGGTATACTACAGGCCACCCAACAGCCCATGGGAAGTGGAGGAATGGATATGTCAGGAGATTCTGGATATGTGCAGAAAAAATAGGGTTGTTGTAGTGGGAGACTTCAATTTCCCTGGTATAGACTGGAAAGTGCTTAGGGCAGGGGGTCTGGACGGGGAGGAATTTGTAAAATGCGTACTGGAAGCTTCTTGGGAACAGTATGTAGATAGCCCAACTAGAGAGGGGGCTATACTGGATCTAGTTCTGGAAAATGAGCCCGGTCAGGTCGTCAAAGTTTCGATAGGGGAACATGTGGCAAATAGTGACCACAACTCTGTTAACTTTAGGATAGTAATGGAAATTGACAAGTGTTGTCCTAAGGGTAGGGTGCTAAATTGGGGGAAGGCTAACTATAGCCGGATTAGGCAGGAATTGGTGGCCGTTGATTGGGAGAGGCTGTTCGGGGGTTAGTCCACGTCTGGCATGTGGGAGTCTTTTAAGGAACAGTTGATAAGGCAGTGCTTGTAAAAAGGAAGGATAGGAAAGGTAGCATTTGAGAGCCGTGGATAACCAGGGAAATTGAGGATCTGATCAAAAAGAAAAGAGAGGCGTACGTTAGGTCCAGGCAACTGAAAACAGATGGAGCTCTGGAGGAATACAGAGAGAGTAGGAAAGAACTCAAACGGGGAGTTAGAAGGGCAAAAAGAGGTCACGAAATGTTCTTGGCAGACAGGATTAAGGAGAACCCTAAGGCATTTTATTCATATGTTAGGAACAAAAGAGTTGTCAGGGAAAAAGTCGGACCTCTCAGGGACAAAGGAGGGGATTTATGCTTAGAACCCAAGGGAATAGGGGAGATCCTAAACGAATACTTTGCATCGGTATTCACAAAGGAGAGGGACTTGTTGACTGGGAGTGCCTCAGAGGGAGGTGTTGATCCGTTAGAGAGAATCTCCATTACAAGGGAGGAAGTGTTAGGCTTTTTAGGTAACATTAAAACTGACAAATCCCCAGGGCCTGATGGCATCTATCCTAGACTGCTCAGGGAGACAAGAGATGTAATTGCTGGGCCTCTGACGGAAGTCTTTGTCTCTTTGTTGGACACAGGTGAGGTCCCTGAGGATTGGAGGATAGTGAATGTGGTACCGTTATTTAAGAAGGGTAGCAGGGATAACCCGGGTAATTATAGGTCAGTGAGCTTGACGTCCGTGGTAGGGAAGTTGTTGAAGAGGATTCTTAGAGACAGGATGTATGTGCATTTAGTCATAGAAAGTCATAGAAACCCTACAGTACAGAAGGAGGCCATTCGGCCCATCAAGTCTGCACCGACCACAATCCCACCCAGGCCCTACCCCCACATATTTACCCGCTAATCCCTCTAACCTACGCATTTTAGGATTCTAAGGGGCAATTTTTAACCTGGCCAATCAACCTAACCCGCACATCATTGGACTGTGGGAGGAAACTGGAGCACCCGGAGGAAATCCACGCAGACACGAGGAGAATGTGCAAACTCCACACAGACAGTGACCCGAGCCGGGAATCGAACCCGGGACCCTGGAGCTGTGAAGCAGCAGTGCTAACCACTGCGCTACCGTGCCGCCCCGTAGAACGGAACAATCTCATTAGTGACAGACAGCATGGTTTTGTAAGAGGGAGGTCATGCCTTACAAATTTGGTGGAGTTTTTTGAGGAAGTGACAAAAACGGTTGATGAAGGAAGGGCCGTGGATGTCGTCTATATGGATTTCAGTAAGGCATTTGACAAAGTCCCTCATGGCAGGTTGGTTAAGAAGGTTAAGGCTCATGGGATACAAGGAGAGGTGGCTAGATGGGTAGAGAACTGGCTTGGCCACAGGCGACAGAGGGTAGCAGTCGAAGGGTCTTTTTCCAGCTGGAGGTCTGTTCCACAGGGCTCTGTACTGGGACCTCTGCTATTTGTGATATATATAAATGATTTGGAAGAAGGTGTAACTGGTGTTATCAGCAAGTTTGCGGATGACACGAAGATGGCTAGACTTGCGGATAGCGATGAACATTGTCGG
This sequence comes from Mustelus asterias, assembly GCF_964213995.1. NCBI lineage: Eukaryota > Metazoa > Chordata > Chondrichthyes > Carcharhiniformes > Triakidae > Mustelus > Mustelus asterias. The sequence goes on along the minus strand of NC_135804.1, from coordinate 75,096,951 downwards.
ACAATACAGCAGGATATAGATAGGCTGGAAAATTGGGCGGAGAAATGGCAGATGGAATTTAATCCAGATAAATGCAAGTGATGCATTTTGGAAGAACTAATGTAGGGGGGAGTTATACAATAAATGGCAGAGCCATCAAGAGTATAGAAACACAGAGGGACCTAGGTGTGCAAGTCCACAAATCCTTGAAGGTGGCAGCACAGGTGGAGAAGGTGGTGAAGAAGGCATATGGTAAGCTTGCCTTTATAGGACGGGGTATGGAGTATAAAAGCTGGAGTCTGATGTTGCAGCTGTATAGAACGCTGGGTGGCCACATTTGGAGTACTGCGTCCAGTTCTGGTCACCGCACTACCAGAAGGACATGGAGGCTTTAGAGAGAGTGCAGAGAAGGTTTACCAGGATGTTGCCTGGTATGGAGGGTCTTAGCTATGAGGAGAGATTGGGTAAACTGGGCTTGTTCTCCCTGGAAAGACAGAGAATGAGGGGAGACCGAATAGAGGTGTACAAAATTATGAAGGGTATAGATAGGGTGAATAGTGGGAAGCTTTTTCCCAGGTCGGAGGTGACGATCACGATGGGTCACGGGCTCAAGATGAGGGGGGCGAGGTATAACTCAGATATCAGAGGGACGTTTTTTACACAGAGGGTGGTGGGGGCCTGGAATGCGCTGCCAAGTAGGGTGGTGGAGGCAGACACGCTGGCATCATTTAAGACTTACCTGGATAGTCACACGAGCAGTCTGGGAATGGAGGAATACAAACGAATGGTCCAGTTGGACCAAGGAGCGGCACAGGCTTGGAGGGCTGAAGGGCCTGTTTCCTGTGCTGTACTTTTCTTTGTTCTTTGTTATGCCCCTCATTATTTTATAGACCTCTATATGATCACCCCTCAGCCTTCTACGCTCCAGAGAAAAAAGTCCCAGTCTATCCAACCTCTCCTTATAACTCAAACCATCAAGTCCTGGTAACATCCTAGTAAATCTTTTCTGCATTCTTTCTGGATTAATAATATCCTTTCTAATAGGGTGACCAGAACTGTACACAATATTCCAAGTGTGGCCTTACCAATGTTTTGTACAACTTCAACAAGACGTCCCAACTCCTGTATTTAATGTTCTGACCAATGAAACCAAGCATGCCGAATACCTTCTTCATCATTCTGTCCACCTGTGATTCCACTTTCAAGGAGCTATGAACCTGTACTCCGAGATCTCTTTGTTCTATAACTCTCCCCAACACCCTACCATTAACTGAGTAAGTCCTGCCCTGGTTCGATTTACCAAAATGCATCACCTCCCATTTATCTAAATTAAACTCCATCTGCCATTTGTCAGCCCACTGGCCCAATTGATCAAGATCCCGTTGCAATCCGAGATAACCATCTTCACTGTCCACTATGCCACCAGTCTTGGTGCCATCTGCAAACTTACTAACCATGCCTACTAAATTCTCATCCAAATCATTAAAATAAATGACAAACAGTGGACCCAGCACCGAACCCTGAGGCACACCACTAATCACAGGCCTCCAGTTTGTAAAACAACCCTCTACAACCACCCTCTAGCCTTCTGTCATCAGCCAATTTTGTATCCATTTGGCTACCTCACTCTGGATCCCGTGAGATTTAACCTTTTGCAACAGCCTACCATGTGGTACCTTGACAAAGGCCTTGCTAAAGTCCATGTAGACAACGTCAAATGCACAGCCCTCATCGATCTTCTTGGTTATCCCTTCAAAACACTCAATCAGATTTGTGAGACATGATTTTCCACTCACGAAGCCATGCTGACTGTCGCTAACCAGTCCTTGCATCTCTAAATGCCTGTAGATCCTATCTCTCAAAATACCTTCAAACAACTTACCCACCACAGATGTGAGGCTCACCAACCTGTAGTTCCCAGGCTTTTCCCTGCAGCCCTTCTTAAACAAAGGCACAACATTTGGCACTCTCCAATCTTCAGACACCCCTCACCTGTAACTATCTATGATTCAACTATCTCTGCTAAGGGGTCCCCAATTTCCTCCCTAGCCTCCCACAGTGTCCTGGGATACACTTCATCAAGTCCCAGGGATTTAGCTACCTTGATGCGCTTTAAGGTTTCCAGCACCTCCTTCTCTGTAATTATGTACATTCTCAAGACATTACTATTTATTCCCCCAAGTTCCCTAACATCCATGCTTTTCTCAACAGTGAATACTGATGAGAAATATTCATTTAGGATCTCACCCATCTCTTGTGGATATGCACATAGATGACCTTGTTGATCCTTAAGAGGTCCTACCTTCTCCCTATTAGTCTTTTGCCCTTTATGTATTTGTAGAAGCTCTTTGGATTCTCCTTTGTCTTATCTGCCAAAGCAATCTCGTATCCCCTTTTTGCCCTCCTGATTTCTCTCATAACTCTACTCCTACACCCTCTATACTCTTCAAGAGATCCACTTGATCCCAGCTGCCTATGCATGTCATGTGCTTCTTTCTTCTTCTTGACCAAGGCCTCAATATCCTGCGTTGTCCAGGGTTCCCTATTCTACCAGCCTTGCCCTTCACTCTAAGAGGAATATGCTTGCCCTGAACGCTGGTTAACACACTTTTGAAAGCCTCCCACTTACCAGACATCCCTTTGCCTTCCCACAGATTCCCCCAATTAACTGTTGAAAGTTCCTGCCTGATACCATCAAAATTGTCCTTGGCCCCATTTAGAATTTTAACTTTTGGGCCAGACCTATCATTCTCCATAGCTATCTTAAAACTAATAGAATTATGGTCACTGGTCCCAAAGTGATCCCTCACTAACACTTCTGTCACCTGCCCTTCCTTATTTCACAAGAGGAGGTCAAGTTTTGCCCCCTCTCTAGTCGGACCATCCACATACTGAATGAGAAATTCCCCAAATACACTCAACAAATTTCTCTCCATCCAAGCCTCTAATACTATGGCTTTCCCAGTCAATGCTGGGAAAGTTAAAATCTCCGACTATTACCACCCTATTTTTCTTAGAGCTATCTGTAATCTCCTTACATATGTGCTCCTCAATTTCCCATCGACTATTTGGGGGCCTATAGTACAACCTTATCAAAGTGATTTCTGCCTTCTTATTTCTCAGTTCAACTCAATAGACTCAGTGGGTGAACCCTCGGATATATCTCTTCTCAGTACTGCCCTGATGTTTTCCTTAATCAAAAGTGCAACTTCCCCTCCTCTCTTACTTCCTGTTCTATCTTTCCTAGTGATCATGTGATGATGCAGCTACTTAAAGAGTCACATGTCAGAAGCATGGAAGTTTTCCCTGGAGCACGGGCAGCGTGGAAGTGTGTAAGCACTGCTTAGAGTATTGCTGTTATAAGTCCTTGGTCACCAGTCATTAGAACGCAGCACTTGTACACGGGTTAAACCAATGTTTCAGCTCAAACCCTTCCTTGGCCATTTCACAAGGCCTGCAGTGCCTGAACAAACTGCAAGAAACTACACCTCAGTGTAGTGTTATTCTACCTGACTGTGTCAGCAGGATAGGAGGACTTGGCGGATCGGGGGGGAGGGGAGGGGCAGGTTTAAGGGAGGGGGTGGTTTCAGAGGAGGGCTCAGGATGTGGGGTGGGTTAGGGTAAAGGGACGAAGATGGGGTGTCAAATTAGCGGGTAAAGGGACAGGGTCACAGTGAGAGGTGAGAGGGGTCAGGGTGGGGAGAGGGAGTGGGGTCAGGATGGGGGAAAGGTCATGGTGGGGGTGGATAAGGGTTTAGGGTTGGGAGGGGTCAGGGTGGAGAGGAATCAAGGTGGAGGATGCGGAGGTGTCAGGATGGGGTGTGGGGAGGTGTCAGAGTGGGGGGTGGGGTGAAATCAGGTGAGGGGAGGGGTCAGATTATGGGGACTTTGCGACAGGGACGAGGTGGAGGGATCCATTAGTCAGAATTGAGTGTGCAGCTCACGGCACCAAATCTGTGGCCGGGTTTGTCCTAGTTATGGTGAGAGGTAGTCCCTCCCGCAGCTATTTTGGGGAAAAGAAGTAGAGAAGCAAGGGAGCAGCAGCTCAGGTTGCTACTAGCAACTTCTTCCAGATAGATGAACGGAGGGTCTGCAGGAGTATTTTGCATGAGGACGGCCTCAACTGGGATCTTGGGTTCATGTCACACTATCTGTAACCCCCATGACTTGCCTGGGCTTGCAAAATCTCACTAACTGTCCTGGCTGGAGACAATTCACACCTCTTTAACCTGTGCTTAACCCTCTCTCCACTCACATTGTCTGTACCTTTAAGATTTGATTACCTGTAAAGACTTGCATTTCAACCATTATTTTGTAAATTGAGTTTGTGTCTTTGTATACCCTGTTTGTGAACAGAACTCCCACTCACCTGATGAAGGAGCAGCGCTCTGAAAGCTTGTGGCTTGTGCTATCAAATAAACCTGTTGGACTTTAACCTGGTGTTGTGAGACTTCTTATGGAGTATTTTGAGACAGGGGGTGAGTTTGGGAGGGGGTTGTGAGTCTGGGACAGAGAAAAGGGTAGTTTTTTTCTGGATGCTTTAGCCATCATGAGTTGAGGGGCATGTTTGATGGGCTTTAGGTCTTTCTCCACTCTGCTCTCACTTCCACAGTTGCTACTGATCAGGCTCACTTCAAATTGAAACTAGTTATTTCAGATTTATTTTTAAACAAAGCCATAAGTAGTTGATGTTCAATACCAGGAGATTCGCTGTGCTCAGCACACTGCAACACTATGCTTCTTTCTTCAGTTGATCAATTACTGATTTGCAGAAGGTTCAGTTCAAGTTTCAGTCTCTGATGCGTGTTATCAAACACGAGGCTAGATGCTCGGGAAATAAAGGCTTTTATTTACTGTAATGAAGCAGCCAATAATTATATACACGATCCCAGACTGAGGGGTCCCAGCCAGAGCAGGGACTTTTATACCTCTCCCAGGAGGCGGAGCCCGACTGGGATGTACCACAACACTACAGTACAAAGGTGTAACAACCCACCCTAACCCCAACAGCAACAAGTAGCACAACCCAACAGTAACATATGTACATCTTTGTAGTACTGGCCAGACCCTGACTCAGTACTATCCAGTGGGAACCAACAATGGTTCACCACATTCACCCCTCCTTTGAGAACAAAGGCCGGCGGGATACAAAAAAAACAGAATAAAGTGTCATCAGTCTATAAGTTCAGACGGTCAGGGGGACCGCACCGTCGTTGTGACCTCCTCAATACCGGCGGTGACAGCGGAGTAGGCACTTGCGGTGGCGTTCTCCCCAAGGCGGCGTCCAGCTGTTCTTCCACGGACTCACAGGCCGGTTGTCCCTGAGGTGACAGTAGTCCATGGGGTCCTGACACGCCCTGCAGTGGCGACCATCCTCTGGACTCAGGCAAGCTGTACACGGGAGTAAAAGGGTTAAGCAATGGTCCCGATGCTGCCTGCGCCGTGTCCGGGGGAGAAACAAGAGTTTAGGGGGTTTGTAACAGGGGGTATGGGAGCGACAGGGGTTGCTACGTCCCCTGCTGGCGCCAGGTCTCGGATCGAGACCGTGTCCTCTCGCCCGTCAGGGTATGCCACATAGGCATACTGAGGGTTGGCGTGGAGGAGATGGACCTGTTCGACCAACGGGTCGGTCTTGCGGGTCGCCCCAGGAGGACGGGTCCTGAGTACCTCAACCAAGACGGTAATGAGGTCCCCGAGGAAGACTTCCGAGGGAATGAGAACATCCTCTCATGGGGAGTAGCATTGGTTGCCGTACACAGGAGGGAGCGAATGGAATGGAGCGCATCAGGGAGCACCTCTTGCCAACGGGAGACTGGAAGACTTTTTGACTTCAACGCCAGTAAGACAGCCTTCCAGACTGTAGCATTGTCACGTTCCACCTGTCCATTACCCCTAGGGTTGTAGCTTGTGGTCCTACTAGAGGCAATCCCGTATGAGAGCAGGAATTGCCTCAAGTCATCGCTCATGAACGACGAGCCCCTGTCGCTGTGAATGTAGCCGGGGTACCCGAACAGGGTAAAGAGATCACGGAATGCCTTGATAACCGTGGCAGCGGATGTATCAGAGCAGGGAACAACAAAAGGGAACCTAGAGTACTCGTCAATGATATTGAGGAAGTACACATTCCGATCTGTTGAGGGAAGGGGGCCCTTAAAATCGACACTCAGTCTCTCGAAGGGACGAGTGGCCTTGACGAAATGTGCCCGGTCAGGTCGGTAAAAGTGCGGTTTGCATTCCGCGCAAACCCGACAGCTTCTTGTTACGGACCTGATGTCCTCCACCGAGTAGGGCAGGTTGCGGGCTTTTATAAAGTGGTAGAGCCGAGTGACCCCAGGATGGCATAGGTCATTATGGAGAGCCTGCAAACGGTCCTCCTGTATACTGGCGCATGTTCCACGCGAGAGGGCATCCGAGGGCTCATTGAGTTTCCCTGGACAGTACATGATGTCGTAGTTATAGGTGGAGAGTTCAATTCTCCACCGCAAGATCTTGTCATTCTTGATCTTGCCCCTCTGCGTGTTATTAAACATGAACGCCACGGACCGCTGGTCCGTGATCAGGGTGAACCGTTTTCCCGCCAAGTAATGGCGCCAGTGCCTGACGGCCTCCACAATGGCCTGGGCCTCCTTTTCCACCGCTGATTGCCGGATTTCGGGGCCTTGGAGAGTGCGGGAAAAAAATGCGATGGGCCTGCCCGCCTGGTTAAGTGTGGCGGCCAGGGCGAAATCAGATGCATCGCTCTCCACCTGAAAGGGGATGGACTCGTCAACAGCGTGCATCGTAGCTTTCGCGATGTCGGCTTTTATCGAAGGCCAATCGGGCCTCTGGCGTTAGGGGAAAAGTCATGGACTTAATGAGCGGACGGGCTTTGTCCGCGTAATTGGGAACCCACTGCGCATAATAAGAGAAGAAGCCTAAGCATCTTCTCAGTGCTTTTGCACGAGCAGGCAAGGGAAGTTCAGAAAGGGGGCGCATACGGTCTGGATCAGGGCCAATGACCCCGTTTTCCACCACGTATCCTAGGATGGCTAAACGGCGCGTACAAAACACACACTTCTCCCTGTTGTAGGTCAAGTTCAGGCGAGATGCAGTGCGTAGGAAATTCAGGAGATTCGTGTCGTGGTCCTGCTGGTCATGGCCGCAGATGGTGACATTATCCAGGTACGGGAAGGTAGCCCGCAGCCCGTTCTGGTCCACCATTCGGTCCATAGCACGCTGGAAGACCGAGACCCCATTGGTGACACCAAAGGGAACCCTGAGAAAGTGATACAAGCGACCATCCGCCTCAAAAGCCGTGTATTGTCGGTCCTCTGGGCGAATGGGGAGTTGGTGATAGGCAGACTTGAGGTCTATGGTGGAGAACACCCGGTACTGCGCAATCTGATTGACCATATCAGATATGCGCGGGAGAGGATACGCATCCAGCTGTGTGTATCGATTAATGGTCTGACTATAGTCAATGACCATCCGGGATTTGTTCCCGCTCTTGACCACCACGACCTGCGCTCTCCACGGACTAGCGCTGGGTTGTATGATCCTTTCATTGAGGAGCCGCTGAACCTCAGATCTAATGAAGATCCGAGCCTCAGCGCTGTAATGCCTACTTTTAGTCGCGATGGGCTTGCAGCCTGGCACAAGATTCTGGAACAGGGAAGGTGTGGTGATCTTCAGCGTCAAGAGGCTACCGGCGGGGCGCGTTGGGCAATTTGGAGGCTGCTGCTGTTCTCCCACTGCCAGTGAAGGGAGTGGCCCACCGTACTGTAGGGTTACACTCCTCAAGTGGACCATGAAGTTTAGTCCGAGAAGTATTGGCGCGCAAAGGTACGGCAACACTAGGAGCTTGAAACGCTCGTAAACTGTGCCTTGCACCGTCAAAGTTACCACGCAACTCCCTAGCACGGTGACAGACCGGGACCTCGATGCCATAGAGATTGTCTGTTTGGCAGGTTGAATCCGGAGTCCACACCGCTTCACAGTGTCTGGGTGGATAAAGCTCTCAGTGCTCCCGCTGTCAAACAGACAATAAATCATGTGGTCATTTACCTGGATGTTCATCATAGATTTGTCAAGTCTATGAGGCTTGGCCTGGTCCAGGATGATCGACGCCACCGTTGGTTCATGAGCGCCACTGCAGGCAGCTGAAATTGACGAGGAGGACCCCTGCTGGTCGTTCGCGGTCGGTGCCGACCAACATGGCCGCTCCCATAGGTCGCACGTGGGTGATGGCGCCAAACTCAGCGACCCCTGGTGGTCGCACACCTCCGACTCCGTCGACCGTAATGGCGTCGTCCTGGCCTCGCACGTGGACGAACCCCTCGATGATTTCGACGACGAAGAGCCGAGCTCTGAAGAATTGCAGGCCGCACTGCCGTTCCTAGATTTAGATCGGCACACTTTCGAATAGTGCCCTTTCTAACCGCAGGTGGAGCACAACACAGCCTTAGCGGGACACCGTTGCCGAGTATGCTTCGCTCCCCCACAGAAGTAACACCGCAGGCCGCCCGGAGCTGCTGCCGTCGTCTGGCCCGAGTGTGAGCACGCCATTACGCAGCGTTTCGAACCCGAGGGACGAGGAGGGATAGGAGACTGCTCCTGCCACGTTGTCTCCACGTGGTCTTCCGGATACAATACTAGGCTTTTGGAGGCCGTCTCCAGCATCTCCGCTAGCTCGATTGCCTGGGTAAGGTCAAGGTTACCTTTCTCCAATAGTTTAAGTCGAATGTACGACGATCCGACTCCCGCCACAAACGCATCTCGGGCGAGGTCGTTCATGCTCTGCTCAGCCGACACAGCTTTGCAGTTACAGCCCCTGGCTAGCTGTAGGAGCTCGTTCGCACATTCCTCCATCGTTTCGCCAGACTGCCGTCGTCGAGTGGCTAAGAGGTAACGAGTGTGTATTTCATTCGGCGGTTTGATATAACACATCTTCAGAAGCTCGAGGGCCTTTGTGTAATTGGTGGCCGCACGGATCGCGAGGTAGACAGTGTCGCTTACCCTCGCATGGAGGACCCGGAGTCTGTCATCATCTGTGGTGACCGCTGCGGATGCTGCCAGGTAGTCTTCGAAGCACTTCAGCCAGTGGTCGAAGGTGTTACTGGCGCCCACCGCACGTGGATCTAGTGTAAGGCGTTCCGGCTTCAGGATCTGCTCCATACTCTCCTTTTTTTTTTCTTCGACGAGAGTTTAACAACAGTAAATAAAATTGATGCGCGTTATCAAACATGAGGCTAGATGCTTGGGAAATAAAGGCTTTTATTTACTGTAATGAAGCAGCCAATAATTATATACACGATCCCAGACTGAGGGGTCTCAGCCAGATCAGGGACTTTTATACCTCTCCCAGGAGGCGGAGCCCGACTGGGATGTACCACAACACTACAGTACAAAGGTGTAACAAACCCACCCTAACCCCAACAGCAACAAGTAGCACAACCCAACAGTAACATATATACATACTTGTAGTACTGGCCAGACCCTGGCTCAGTACTATCCAGTGGGAACCGACGATGGTTCACCACAGTCTCACTGACTAATTAACTGGGGGCAGCCCAGTGGCACATTGGTTAACGCTGCTGCCTCACAGCATCAGGAACCCAGGTTCAATTCCGGCCTCAGGTCACTGTCTGTATGGAGTTTTCACATTTTCCCCGCGTCTGCATGAGTTTCCTCTGGGTGCTCTGGTTTCCTCCCACATTCCAAAGATGTGCGGGTTAGGTTGATTGGCTATGCCAAATTGCCCCTTTGTGTCAGGGGGACACGCAGGATAAATATGTGGGGTTACGCAGATAGGGCCTGGGTGGGATTGTTATTGGTGCAGACTCAATGAGCCAAGCTCATTGTAGGGATTCTAATGATTGTATGATTTGGAAAATCAATGAATGAATGAACCACTTGGACTGCAATGAGAGCAGCTTTCTGACCAAGATTGACAGCACAACAATCCAAAAAATTTATTCTCATTGTTTAAGAAAATGGAATTTCCTCCTTAAGCTGAAACTTATTTTTTTCTTACAGAAGTTTCTGTGACCAAGCGGCTTCAGTCCTGAGTTGTAATCTGTTGAACAAGAATTTCTAGAACTATCTGAGGGTTAGCAGTATGTGTGAAAGCTGGCACTGTAACAATGAGAATGGCATAGATCCAGAGACATAGAAAACTGAAAACCTTACATTCTACAGGTGTCCATTCAGCCCATCATATTGTGCCAGCCAAGAGTTATAGAGAAATAGTAACTCCTAGAAATGAGGCTTGGGTCAATGCCAGGAGGAGGGGTAAGAAGCAATCGGGAAGACAATCCCCTGGGGCGGTTCCCCTCCATAATAGGTTTTCGGTGCTGGAGGCTACAGTTGAGGAGGAATCAACTGAGCATAGAGAGCAGATCTCTGGGGGTGAGCCGAGTGAGAAAGCTCAGGTGGTTAGGGGCTGTAAAAGACTGGGCCTTGTGATTGGGGACTCCACAATTAAGGGGACAGATAGGAGGGTCGGAACTAAAGGTAGGGACTCAGGGTTGGTGTGTTGCCTACCAGGGGCTGGGGTCCGGGATGTGTCTGACAGGGTATTCAGGACTCTTAGGGGGGAGGGAGATAAACCACAAGTTATTGTACATGTGGGGACACACGACATAGGGAGGATAGGGGAAGGGGATATTAGGCAGGGATTTATGGAGTTGGGGTGGAAACTAAAGGCCAAGACTGACAGAGTGGTTATCTCTGGACTCTTGCCTGTACCACGGGATAGTTTAGAGAGGAATAGGGAGAGGGAAGGTTTGAATTCATGGCTGAGGGGATGGTGCAGGAGGGAGGGGTTCAGGTACTTAAGCAATTGGGGCTCGTACTGGGGAAGGTGTGACCTCTATGAGAAGGATGGTCTACACCTTAATCAGAAGGGGACCAATATCCTGGGGGGTAAATTTGCTAAGGCCATGCAGGGAGGTTTAAACTGATTCGGGGGGGGGGAGGGATCCTGAGTAGTGGGGCTGAAAGTGAGGGATGCATGGATGGGGACTGCAATGCACGGCATTGCAGAGGTGGGGTGGAGCAGGGTTTGAAATGTGTATACTTCAATGCCAGGAGTATTCGCAATAAAGTGGGTGAACTTGCAGCGTGGATCAGTACCTGGGACTTCGATGTTGTGGCTATTTCAGAGACATGGATAGAGCAGGGGCAGGAATGGATGCTGCAGGTCCCGGGGTTCAAATGTTTTAGTCGAAGTAGGGAAGGAGGTAGAAGAGGGGGAGGGGTAGCATTATTGGTCAGAGATTGTATCACAGTGTCAGAGAGGAGGTTTGATGAGGACTTATCTGTTGAGGTAGTATGGGCGGAGATTAGAAATAGGAGAGGAGAGGTCACCCTGTTGGGAGTCTTTTATAGACCTCCTAAAAGTTCTAGAGAGGTTGAGGAAAGGATTGCGGAGTCAATCCTGCTTAGGAGTGAAAGTAATAGGGCAATTGTTCTGGGGGATTTTAACTTGACTAATATTGACTGGAATTGTTATAGCTCTAGCTCGTTAGAGGGGTCAGTTTTTGTTCAAAGCGTGCAGGAAGGTTTTTTGACTCAGTATGTAGACAGGCCAACTAGAGGTGAGGCTATATTGGATCTGGTGCTGGGAAATGAGCCAGACCAGGTGCTAGACTTGGAAGTTGGTGTGCATTTTGGTGATAGTGACCACAATTCGGTTACGTTCACCTTAGTGATGGAAAGGGATAGGCATGAACCTCGGGCCAGTGGTTTTAGCTGGGGGAAGGGTAATTATGAGGCTATTAGGAGAGAATTAGGAAACATAGGTTGGACTAGGAGATTACAGGGACTGGGAACGTCCGACATGTGGAGTTTTTTCAAGGAGCAGCTACTGCGAGTCTGTGATAGGTATGTCCCTGTCAGGCAAGGAGGAATTGGTAGGGCTAGGGAACCGTGGTGCACCAAAAAAGTTTCTTTGTTGGTTAAAAAGAAAAAGGAGGCTTATGTTCGGATGAGACGTGAGCACTCGGGTAGTGCACTAGAAAGCTTTAGATTGGCTAAGAGGGAGTTGAAGAGCGAGCTTAGAAGGGCTAAAAGGGGACATGAGAAGACTTTGGCGGATAGGGTTAAAGAGAATCCTAAGGCGTTCTATAGGTATGTCAAGAACAGAAGGTTGGTTAGGGCAAGTTTAGGGCCAGTTATAGATGGCAGAGGGAAGTTATGTGTGGAACCGGAGGAGATTGGTGAAGCATTGAACCAATATTTCTCTTCGGTGTTCACGCAAGGGGACATGAATATAGCTGAGGAGGACACTGGGTTGCAAGGGAGTAGAATAGACAGTATTACAGTTGATAAGGAGGATGTGCAGGATATTCTGGAGGGTCTGAAAATAGATAAATCCCCTGGTCCGGATGGGATTTATCCAAGGATTCTCTGGGAGGCAAGAGAAGTGATTGCAGAGCCTCTGGCTCTGATCTTCAGGTCGTCGTTGGCCTCTGGTATAGTACCAGAAGATTGGAGGTTAGCGAATGTTGTCCCATTGTTTAAGAAGGGGAACAGAGACTTCCCCGGGAATTATAGACCGGTGAGTCTCACTTCCGTTGTCGGCAAGATGTTGGAAAAAATTATAAGGGATAGGATTTATAGTTATTTGGAGAGTAATGAATTGATAGGTGATAGTCAGCATGGTTTTGTGGCAGGTAGGTCGTGCCTTACTAACCTTATTGAATTTTTTGAGAAAGTGACCAAGGAGGTGGATGGGGGCAAGGCAGTGGACGTGGTATATATGGATTTTAGTAAGGCGTTTGATAAGGTTCACCATGGTAGGCTTCTGCAGAAAATGCAGATGTATGGGATTGGGGGTGATCTAGGAAATTGGATCAGGAATTGGCTAGCGGATAGGAAACAGAGGGTGGTGGTTGATAGTAAATATTCATCATGGAGTGCGGTTACAAGTGGTGTACCTCAGGGATCTGTTTTGGGGCCACTGCTGTTTGTAATATTTATTAATGATCTGGATGAGGGTATAGTTGGGTGGATTAGCAAATTTGCTGATGACACCAAAGTCGGTGGTGTGGTAGACAGTGAGGAAGGGTGTCGTAGTTTGCAGGAAGACTTAGACAGGTTGCAAAGTTGGGCCGAGAGGTGGCGGATGGAGTTTAATGCGGAGAAGTGTGAGGTAATTCACTTTGGTAGGAATAACAGATGTGTTGAGTATAGGGCTAACGGGAGGACTTTGAATAGTGTGGAGGAGCAGAGGGATCTAGGTGTATGTGTGCATAGATCCCTGAAAGTTGGGAATCAAGTAGATAAGGTTGTTAAGAAGGCATATGGTGTCTTGGCGTTTATTGGTAGGGGGATTGAATTTAGGAGTCGTAGCGTTATGTTGCAACTGTACACAACTCTGGTGCGGCCGCACTTGGAGTACTGTGTGCAGTTCTGGTCCCCACATTACAGGAAGGATGTGGAGGCTTTGGAGAGGGTGCAGAGGAGGTTTACCAGGATGTTGCCTGGTATGGAGGGGAGATCCTATGAGGAGAGGCTGAGGGATTTGGGATTGTTTTCGCTGGAAAGGCGGCGGCTAAGAGGGGATCTTATTGAAACATATAAGATGATTAGAGGTTTAGATAGGGTGGATAGTGATAGCCTTTTTCCTCTGATGGAGAAATCCAGCACGAGGGGGCATGGCTTTAAATTGAGGGGGGGTAGTTATAGAACCGATGTCAGGGGTAGGTTCTTTACCCAGAGGGTGGTGAGGGATTGGAATGCCCTGCCAGCATCAGTAGTAAATGCGCCTAGTTTGGGGGCGTTTAAGAGATCCGTAGATAGGTTCATGGACGAAAAGAAATTGGTTTAGGTTGGAGGGTCACAGTTTTTTTTTTTTTAACTGGTCGGTGCAACATCGTGGGCCGAAGGGCCTGTTCTGCGCTGTAATGTTCTATGTTCTATGTTCTATCCCTCTCATCAGCTCTTGGTCCATAGCCCCGCTGGTTGCAATGCTTCAAATAACATCCAAATATTTTTTAACTGTTATGGGAGTCTCTGCTTCTACTAGCATTTCAGAGTGAGTTCCAGCCAGATCCTCACCACCTTCATGGGGAACAAATTTCTCCTCAACTTCCCTCTAATTCTTCCACAAATTATTTTAAATCTCTGTCCCCAATGAATTCTCTGTGCTCAGAGACCTCGGTTATCCACTCAATCCAGGCACCTCACAACCTTATAAACATTAAATATCCCCTCAGTTCCCTCTGTTCCAAGGAAAACAAGCCCAGCTTATCCAATCTTTCCTCATGACTAAAATTCTCCAATCCTGGAAACATCTTCGTAAATCTCCTCTGTACCTTCTCTCAGGTCACCACATCATTCTTGAACTGTATGCAGTATACTAGTTGAAGCCGAACTAGTGTTTTACACAGTTCTGACATAATGTCCATACTCTCATACTCTATACTTCAACTAAGGAAAAGAAGCCAGATGCCTTCTTGGCCACCTTATCTACATTTCCTCCTAGGTTCTTGGGGCCTGTTGTCACTGCAGATGACAGATGCCAATGTTGTCTGAATGTCCCCTGGCCAACAATGTACTTCTGACGTGTGTAAAATCCCAGGGTAATGAGTTATTCTGTTTAGATTGTATTGCTCGGTAAGTTTTGACCAGGGCCTGATCTGAATTGTGTTTTATAAGGACAGTCAGAAGGGGGCAATATAAGGGTCCTGTTGAGGTGGGGGCAGGGTTGTAAAATGTGAGGAGCCATTCCAGCTCCATTGACTTTGATGGGACTGGAACATCCCATTGGGATCCCACCATGGGATTGCCCATTGAATCCATCCCATGCTGCTGGGAATCTTGTGGTGGGGTTGCCTGTTGGCAGGACTGGAAGATGCCGCTAGCTGTTCACTCCTCAGCCTCTCAGAATGTGGAGTAAAACCAGCACCTTCACAGATCAGAGGTAGCTTAGGGTTGTAATATTCTTGTACTAAGTCCGGCGACTCCTGGAAGGACTTTGTGTTCGGTGTCTCGGGAAAATTAAACTACGCATAACAGCAAAAGCTGCTGGCCCACAAGCAGTCAGCAGGATAACCATTTGCTTCTCATCTGAGGCTATGTCATTAACTCTGAAGAAGTACTTTATCCTTTCCACATATTGGGCCCAGTCCTCCACTGCGGGGTCAAAAGAGTCCAACTTCCCAAACAGCGGCATGTTTTCTCAACAAGGGCTTACCCTCAATATGTGCGGTGGTTAAGCAAGTTCCCTCAGGTCGCTCCTTTTTCCTCGTTGCCACTGAAATAACTCCATGGAGGCGAAGGTCCCGTCACCAAGGTTTCTTGATTTACAAGAGAATACTTTAAAACAGACCTTTCTCTCTCTTGGTTGCTTCCTGCTTCAGCAGGCAGAAAGACTGACACATCTGCTTTAAATAGGGAGCATGAGGCTCCCTGATTGAACCATCGATTAGGACTCATCAGGGAAATCTTTTGGCGTCCAACCAAATAAACAAAATCAACTTAACTTAGGGACAACTCAAAAGGGGCATCCCCCTACAAGGAGGGGAACCACCCGAAACAAAAGATAAAGTGGAAAGGAAACTTAAAAAATTAAAATGTGATTAAAGGGGTCAATAATGTACCCCAGTCCCTGCAGTGCCCAGTGGGCATGGAAGGCATCAACTGTGCCCTCGGACACTGCATGCACCCTTTCCAGGGATACCCGGCTGCATATGTCGCCGTGGTAGAGGGGCAGACAGTCAGGTTGGACAACCCCTCAATCGCCCACTGCCTGGACCTGTAGATGGCATGCTTTGCCAGGCCCAGGAGCAGGTTCCCGAGGAGGTCCTCCTCCTTCCCCACCCCCCTCTGCTCTGGGTGCCCGTAGATCAGGGTCTGAAGTGCACACAAAACATCAGGAAAAGGTTTTTGAGGAAACTAAAAAGGGGATGCAGCCTAAAACACATAACATAGACATGATCCATGGACTCCACAAGGTTACAAAAAGGACACGCTTGGGAGCCCGTGAACCAGTATAATCTACAATTGTATGGGACTGCCGTGTGCAGCACCCTCCACCCCAGGTCCCCAAGATAGTGTGAGGAGATCCCTCAGCAGAGGGACCTCCACGAGGGACCTCCGCTGCCCGGCGGCAACAAGGCCCACCAAGGTGTGTCCGGGCGAAGGGTGAGGACACGGTAGTAGAAGTGTGCAGCACCAGCCCATCCAGGAAACACCTCTGTGCAGTAGCAAAGGACATGGAGGACATTTCCATGAGGCGGCTCAAGCTGTGGGGCACCTGACCTGGGAGGGAGGGTCTAGGTATGCGGCCAATGTGAAATTCTGTTTGAGCAGGGGTTCACTCAGGCGGGATCCCACCGCACAGTTGAGATTCCTTGAGACCATAAGTGCCCTTGGGTCCGAGCACGACAGTCCTAAGGTCTTGGATGGCTTTGGCTTCGTGCCAGACAGCTACCCCCGCGCGCTCAGTGAGCTCATGGGGGTTCATCCAGCTCAGTCCTCCGCCACCCAGCACGTCCCCGATCCTGGTCAACCCAGCGTCCACGGCCCTCCTCTCCGCCAGCTACCTGAAGTTTTATGGTTGGAGGAGCGGATTTCTGAGCAGCGACTCTCGCACGATAACTGCTGTTCCTGACGGGGGAGAGCTGCGTCGCGAGGCAACCATGTTCCAGACCATGAGAAGATCCTGGTAAAAGACGGGCAATGCCTGCAAGGAAGTCCGAAGACTCCCCAGATTTATATGCAGGAGCTGCACGTCATAGTTCAGGCTGTACACTTGTCATCAGGGCACACCATTGTGGAGGAGGCTCGACGTAAAGGTTTCTCTGTAAGGTCTGGAGGTAGAAAGTCGCCACCCGGGTGCGAAGGCACACCAGCGGGAGATGCAGAACCTCAGCCGGGACCCAGTGCAGTCTGTTGTCCCAGAAGAACCGGACGAGGGTTCTCTGATGTTTGTGACAAAGCCAGGGGGAGGGGTCACAGTGACCAGCCGGTACCACAGCATGGAGTGATCAGCTGATTTATGAAGAGACCTCACATCCTGTAAGACAGAAACAGAAACAGAAACTCTACAGTACAGGAAAAGGCCATTTGGCCCATCGAGTCTGCACCAACCACAATCCCACCCAGACCCTACCCCATATCCCTACATATTTACCCACTAATCCCTCTAACCTACACATCTCAGGACACTAAGGGCAATTTTTAGCACGGCCAATCAACCTAACCCGCACATCTTTGGACTGTGGGAGGAAACCGGAGCACCCGGAGGAAACCCACGCAGACACGAGGAGAATGTGCAAACTCCACACAGACAGCACTCAACGCAGTCCTGTCCAGCGACTCAGGTGAGCGGTGACTTTGGTCTCCAGCACCTGCCAGTTCACCAGCCAGGATTCCTCAGCCAGGCAAAGATGGACCCCCAAGTAGAGGAGGCTGGTCCTGGTCCCGGTGAAAGACCTGAGCTCCTCCGGCAGGGGGTTCATCTCCCACGGACCGACCAGGAGTCCGGAGCACTTGGCCCGTTGATCCTGGCGTAGGACGCGGCGGAGTACACCGCCTGGCATTCTCGCATCCTCCGCAGGTCAGCCGGGTCTGTGAACACGAGGAGCACATCATCGGCGTAAGCCGACAGGACCACCCCTACGTCCGGGCCGCGCAGAGTCAAGCCCGACAACCTCCTCCGCAAGAGGTGCAGGAATGGCTCCACGCACACGGAATAAAGTTGGCCGGACAAGGGGTAGCCCTGCCGCACTTCTCCCTCAAAACGAAGGGACGCCGTCAGGGACCCGTTAACTTTGAGACACTCTGCGGCAGAGTACAGTAATCGGATCCAGGCAACAAAATGCATCCTGAACCCGAATGCCCACAGAATTCTGAGCGGATACTCATGGTCCACCCTGTCGAACGCCTTCTCCTGATCTAAAGACAAGAAGGCGCTCGACAGACCAGCCCTCTGGGAATGGTGGTCCTGGACCAGATGGAGGTTGTTGTGGATGGAACGGCCCTGGATCATGTGGGCCAGTTCAGGGTGGATCATGTGGTCCAGCACGGAGCCAAGGCGTGAAGCCAATGCCATGGCAAAGATTTTATAATCCGTGCTGAGGAGGGAGACCGGGCGCCAGTTTTTCAGGAGGTGGAGATCCCCCTTCTTGGGCAGCAGGGCAACGACAGTCCTGCGCCAAGAGAGGGGCATTTCCCCAGTTGCAAGACTCTCCCTCAGGACCCCTGCGTAGTCGTTCCCCAAGACGTCCCAGAATGCCCTGAAGAGCTCCATGGTCAGCCCGTCCAGTCCCAGGGCTTTTCTCCCAGAGAGGCTGTCAGCTCCCCCAGGCTTATAGGGGCGTCAAGCCCTGTCAACACCCTCCGGGCTGACCTGCGGTAGGCCCTCCCACAAAACTCTGCGGGCATCCTCGCTGGACGGATCCGGAGAGAAGAGGGCAGTGTTGTAATGTCAAGCAATGGCCCTGATGCCCTCCAGATCCGAGACAGGGGACCCCGTCGTCGGCCAACAGCGTAAGGAGCTGCTGATGGGTCGTCTGCCTTTTTCCAGTGAATAGAAGAAGGGGGAGCCATGGTCCAGGTCCATACGGAACTGGCACCACGACCACAGGTACCCGCCGTGAGACCTGATGAGTTGCAGGCCCCGCAGTGCGCCCCTTTTTCTCCCTGTACTCCAGCTGCAGGCCGGGTCTCGGCCTGACCGAGACATGACTCCAGGTCGAAAACCTCCTGCTTCAACTCCTCGACCCTAGATTTCCGCCTCTTTGTCGACTCCCCTTGCGTACTCCTGACAGAAGGTATGGATGTGAGTCTTACCCACATCCCACTATAGCCTCAAGGAGGGGAAGCCTCCCTGCTTCCTTCTCCATCCGGCCCAGAAACAACGAAACGAGTCCAGGAACTGCCCGTCCTCCAGCAACAGGTTGTTAAAGTGCAGTACGCGGACCCCCTCGGATTTGAGATGGAACAAAGTCCGAGCATAGCACCTGCTGCATGGAGGCCGATGGGATGCCGAACATGTACGTCCTCCAAATGTAAAGGCAGTCGAGTCTGAACACTCCAGCTCCAGGCCTCACGTAAGTGAAGGTTCTGGAACTAAGATGGAGATGTCTTCAGACGTCCACCAAGTTGTGGGTCCTGAGCAGGTCCCACAACTTCACTACCGCCGGGGTGCGCAGCCAGGGGCCGGTGCATTCCCAAGCCTTGAGGGTGCAGTTGAAATCCCCCCCCCTCCCCGCTGAGGACAATGCATTCACCCCCTTTGATGGTGCCAAAATGAGTGGACAGTTTCTCGTAGAATGTCGTTTTCTGCAGACCAGTGGTCGGGGCGTAGACATTCAGGAAGTGAATGACCACACTCCCCTTGCAGACCATCAAGTGCAGCAACCAGCCTGGCACAGACTCCTTGACCCCCAAGATCTCCGACTGAAAATGCTGGGCCAACAAGATAGCCACCCCATTAGAAGCGAGTGTGAGACGGCTCATGTAGACTCCCCCCTCGCCACTCCAGGAGCCATTGGACTTCGCCTCCCAGAATGGTGCAGGTTTCTTGCAGGAAGCACACCACATACTTCCCGTCCCGAAGGACCAAAAGGTTCTGGAACCTGCGGAGTGGCTCACAGCTGCCGTTGACGCTGAGGCTGGGTATGGTCACCTTCATATCGGTAGCTTAGTGCACCCATCACTGTTCACCACTTACCTAATTGTCTGTGTGGTGGCACAAGACGCATTGGTCCACTCCCTCATGAGCCCGGTAAGGAACCCTTGCAACTGGAGCTGCTCTTTTTCATCCGGGCCCTGGCTGCCTGTGAGCAGGCTTGCGCGGACTGGATCAGCAGCACCAGGTCCGACCAACTGTCGAGAGCCAGTTGGACTCCTTCAGGGCGATCAGAGTGTTCTTTTATAAAGGCCCTGAGTTCCCCTGGGGAGATGAGGGGTGATTCTGTCAGGGGCACGAGGGAGTGTCCTACCTCGCTCCAGGCAGACTCCAAAACCGTCTCCGTGCCAACACTGAGCAGCTCTCCTCCTCAAGGCAGTCGCTCTCCGACTCCGGGTCTCCCGCTGCAGTGCGTATGGTGGGCGGCACAGAGCTGCCAACCAGTCCTAGCTCCCCCTCGATCCCACCCCTAGGACAGATGGAGGAGGGGTTCCCCCGGGCTCCTCCCTTGCTTCCGGGCCCAAGGGTTGCAGAGGTTCAGTCCCCCGCTCTGCCCCAGACGCTGGTTCACCCCATAAGTCTGGAGAGAACTCTGGTTGGAGAGTGTGAGTGCCCAGCGTTAGAGGTCGGGACAGAGAGTGGGGGGCCTTCCTCACCATCATCATCCAAGGACCCAAACAGCAGGGTGCTGCCACAGTCCTCCAGCGCCCAAAAAACAAACTCCTCCGGGGTGCTAAATTGCACCGAGTGGAACGGAACCACGGGTGTCCTGCTCGCACCTGGCCCCGGGATGTCCCGCTTGGGGGACTGCGGCAGCAGGTGTTTTGTTTTCTTTCTCTTCTTGCTCCCGCTATGGGGGCAAGGCACAAAAACGGGTGGGGGCAGGGGATGGTGTGAAAGGGGAGAGGGGCGTGGGCGCCACCACCTCTTCACTAGGGGAGGGGGTATGGGGAGTCTCACTGGTCTTGGGGTCCCCCTCTCCTGAGGTGTAGTGCCCTTTCTTGAGGGGCATCCTGTTTGCAGGGGATGCCCCTCGCACTCTGCCCCTCTCCTTCCCACGCTGCCCCTGGGCTTTCCCTTCCCTGGGAGGTGCCGGCTTGGGGTTGCGCACCTCCCCACACCTGGACCCGGGTACCCGCGCACCTTTGTCGCTGTGTCCAGCACAGGACACTGAGGCATCAATAGGCCCAGTTGATGGAATGAAAGGGGGGCTGGAGGTATTCTTTTTCCCCCCTGAGCTGGCTGCCAGGGTGACTGGGGTAGTGGGGGTTGGGGTTCTGTTCCCCCCTTTCTTTTCTTTTTTGTGGCCTGCTGGCCATGCGGACGCTCCCGTCCTTCCCCTTGGGCAGCCTAGGTGGTGCCAGCTGCCAGCGTGGCCCCACCCCCTTGCAGGGGGGGAAGTTGGTTCCTCATTCGTGGTGGGGGAGGGGGCTGCGGTGCCAGCTGCGGCTGCTTTGGGGTTGGGGTCGGCGGCCTTGGAGGCAGGGCCGTTCTTCCTGACATGCCCCATCTCCTTGCAAGCATGGCAGCGCTCGCCATCTGCGGACCAGAAGACCAGTAGACCCGATATGTCACCCCGTCAAAGGGGACATTAAAGCTCCCCTCCAGGCACTCCTCCCAGGCCAGGCGGATGAAAACCTGGTCCCGGAAGGAGTATAAATGCCTGAAGGCAGGATCCCAAAGTCCAAGCGGGATCGGCGCCCCGCCCCCCCCCCCCCCCCCCCCAGGCCTGACTTCCCCCAGTAGATGGAGGTGGGGGAGGAGGAGCTCCACGGGGATAAAGGGTGGAACATTAGAAAGAACGACCATCTGGGTGGTGGCCTCCAGAGGGTCCACCAGCGGCCGCACTTGGAGTACTGTGTGCAGTTCTGGTCCCCACATTACAGGAAGGATGTGGAGGCTTTGGAGAGGGTGCAGAGGAGGTTTACCAGGATGTTGCCTGGTATGGAGGGGAGATCCTATGAGGAGAGGCTGAGGGATTTGGGATTGTTTTCGCTGGAAAGGCGGCGGCTAAGAGGGGATCTTATTGAAACATATAAGATGATTAGAGGTTTAGATAGGGTGGATAGTGATAGCCTTTTTCCTCTGATGGAGAAATCCAGCACGAGGGGGCATGGCTTTAAATTGAGGGGGGGTAGTTATAGAACCGATGTCAGGGGTAGGTTCTTTACCCAGAGGGTGGTGAGGGATTGGAATGCCCTGCCAGCATCAGTAGTAAATGCGCCTAGTTTGGGGGCGTTTAAGAGATCCGTAGATAGGTTCATGGACGAAAAGAAATTGGTTTAGGTTGGAGGGTCACAGTTTTTTTTTTTAACTGGTCGGTGCAACATCGTGGGCCGAAGGGCCTGTTCTGCGCTGTAATGTTCTATGTTCTATGTTCTATGAAAGTCCCGCCCACCATGAGCCCCTTTTCCAGGGCGAGATGAACCGCCCGCTCGTCCTTCAGGAAAAATACGGCTTTACCGTAAACAATGGCTGAGGGGCCGACAAGTCCAACCATTGCCCTCATGCCTCTATTGTCATGTCGGGCGTAGTGCTTGACCCCAAGTTTCTTTGTAATTAGGCCGAAAGGTGGCAGTGCCTTGGGAGGGGGCTCTGGATGTCACCGCTCCCGTATACATGGGCCTGGAAGTCCCTGCCACCGGTGACGATGACGTAGTCACCATGATGTTCACGGTGCTACGCCCATCCCAAGATTGTCCAGATGTAATTTTTCCCATGGGGGTGCAGGGAGGGTTGCGTGGGGGTCTCTCTGGCCTTTATGCGTGACGAAGGAGCAGCGCTCTGAAAGCTAATGGCATTTGCTACCAAATAAACCTGTTGGACTTCAACCTGCTGTTGTTAAAACTCTTACTTTATGCGTGGCTCAGAGAGAGGGGAAAGAGGGAAGGGAGGGTAGGTGTGGTGAGGGGGTCCTCTGTCCAGGTGTTGGGGAGGGGGGTGTCAGAGAGAGAATGAGGGAGGGTGGGGTGGGCTTGCGCTTTGGTGCTCTCTCTCTGGTTTCAGAGAGAGAGATGGGGATGGAGGAGCAGGGGGGAGGACAATGGACAGGGCACTGAGGTGGGCTACTGCCCCAGTTCAGGAGGGTGGGGGGGGGGGGGGGGGGGGGGGAGGGTGGCGGGTGCCGGTTTTGGTGAGCAGCAGCAGTGGGTGGAGGGGGGGGGGTACTTCAGGTCTTCAGCCCGCAAGTGTGACAAAAAGCCCAGGGATATCTTCATCTCCCACCCCTGTGAATGGATTCAGGTTCTTTCTTCTTCCCCCCCTTCTTTTCATGCATCGACCTTGGTTGGTTTGGGACACCAGCCCAACAACTCAGTCCTTCGATGTTTTTGTTTTGCCTTGGTGGATCCTGCTCACCCTCCTGTAGATGGGAGTACGCCCTGAGCCTCCAGGCCCAAGGCCTCCGGTGTTCCGGGCCTCTCTCTCTCCCTCTCATTTCCCAAGGAGAGAGCACTTGGCAGTGGGTGGAGGTTGGGGCAATGGTTCTTCCTTCCTTCTTTGGAAACACCACGGAGGTGAAGGTCCTGTCACCAAAGTTTCTTTATTCGCAACAGAATGCTATGCAACCGGGTGCTTTCTGTTGCTTTCCTACTTCAGCAGGTAGAGAGACTGACATACCTGCTTTAAATAGGGAGCATGAGGCTCTCTGATTGGACCAGTGATTAGGACTCCCCAGGGATTTATTTTGTTTATTGCAAATACGTTATTACAAAAATAATTACAAATAGTCAAATTCACAAAAAATGAAAGATGACATTACCAATGGCTAACACCATCCATTTATCAATAACCTACAATTACTATATCTCCGATTTAGGAAGGGTTCATTACTGATTATAGTTTTCCAGGGCTTTGCCCTCTAAACACACCTCAATTTACAAATCTACAAACATTAATGCAACACAGCAAACCAACTCTACACAACAAAAATGAACATTGAAACATGTCCTTTGCCCTCCAGGGCACTGCCTCCTGGGTTTTTCCCCTGTCGGGGGCGGGGGGGTGGCGGCAACCCTCCAGAGGTACTTATGTCTGGGGGTTACACCTCCAGACGCTGAAAGATGCCCTCATAATAACAGGATATGGTGCTCGACTCATCGATTGACAGTTCCGACGGGCCACAGTGAAAAACCGCACCGACCTCCTCAGAAGGCAAACACGGGACACGGTGGACAGAGTACCCTTCGTCGTCCAGTACTTCCCCGGAGCGGAGAAGCTACGGCATCTCCTCCGGAGCCTTCAACATGCCATTGATGAAGACGAACATCTCGCCAAGGCCATCCCCACAACCCCACTTCTTGTCTTCAAACAACCGCACAACCTCAAACAGACCGTTGTCCACAGCAAACTACCCAGCCTTCAGGAGAACAGTGACCACGACACCACACAACCCTGCCACAGCAACCTCTGCAAGACGTGCCGGATCATTGACACGGATGCCATCATTTCACGTGAGAACACCATCTACCAGGATATGGTACCTACTCTTGCAACTCGGCCAACATTGTCTACCTGATACGCATCAGGAAAGGATGTCCCGAAGCATGGTACATTGGGGAAACCATGCAGACGCTACAACGGATGAATGAACACCGCTCGACAATCACCAGGCAAGACTGTTCTCTTCCTGTGGGGGAGCATTTCAGCGGTCACGGGCATTCAGCCTCTGATCTTCGGGTAAGCATTCTCCAAGGCGGCCTTCACGACACACGACAGCGCAGAGTCTCTGAGCAGAAACTGATAGCCAAGTTCCGCACACATGAGGACGGCTTAAACCGGGATGTTGGGTTTACGTCACACGATCAGTAACCCCCACAGCTTGCCTGCTGGACTTGCAGAATCTCACTGGCTGTCCTGTCTGGAGACAATACACATCTCTTTAACCTGTGCTTAATGCTCCCTCCACTCACATTGTCTGTATCTTTAAGACCTGGTTGGCTGTGGAGATTCGCATTCTAATCAGTATTCTGTAACTTGATTTTGTGTCTCTGTGTACTGTTTGAGAGCAGATTTCCACTCCATCTGACGAAGGAGCAGTGCTCCGAAAGCTAATGGTATTTGCTACCAAATAAACCTGGTGTTGTTAAAACTCTCTCTATCATAAAGGCCAGAGAGGCCCCACACCCAACCCTCCCTGTACCCCTACAGGGGGAAAATAACAGAAAACAAAGTGTCAATATGCCCTACTGTGCATCTGGACAGTCTTGGGGTGGGCGTAGCACCCATTTAAAAAAACATGGTGACCACGCCATCGTTGCTGGTGGCAGGGCCCTCCAGGCTCACCAATGCAGGTGTGGCAGTGGCCAAAGCCCCCGCCACTCCCAAGGCCCTGCCACCTTTCTGCTTTATTACTGTGTGTAAGTGCTATGCCCAAACTGACATGACCATCGAGGCCTGCGTCAGGGCAATGGCTGGGATTGTTGATCCCTCAGCCATTGTTGTGGCCCCAAAGATGAATGGGAGGGCCATATTCTTCCTGAAGGCTGAGTGGGTGGTCCACCTTGCCCTGGAAAAGGGGCTCACAGTGGGTGGGATGTTCGTGGCGGTGGACCCTTTAGAGGCCACTGCTCAGAGGGTTGTTTTATCGAATGTTCCACCCTTTATCCCTGAGGAGTTCCTCCTCTCCATCTCCATCTACTGGGGAAGATCAGGTCTGGGGTAGTGCTGATCCGGCTTGGCCTTCGGGACTCTGCCCTGAGGCATATTTACTCCTTCCAGCGCCAGGTCTTTGTCTGCCTGGCCTGGGAGGAGTGCCTCGAGGGGAGTTTCAACGTCCGCTTCAAGGGGACTACTGGGTCTTCTGGTCCGCGGATGGCTTGCGGTGCCATGCTTGTAAGGAGGTGGGGCACGTTAGGAAGAACTGCCCCATCTCAAAGGCTGCCGACCCCCACCCCAAGGTGGCCGCAGCTGGGCTGGTACTGCTGTCCCCCCCACCCCTTCCCCCAATGAAATACCACCTGGCCCCCCACAAGGGGAGACCAGGCCACATCGGCAACTGCTGCCACCTTGGCTGCTGGTGAGCGGGGCGGTGTGGGGAGTGGGGCATCTGCGTGGCCAGAAGACAATGGGAAAGATGGAACCCGACCCCACTACCACAGTCACCCTGGCAGCTGGCTCAGGATGGGAGGAGGGGAAGACCATCTCCAGCCTGCCCTACCAAACCATCAACCGGGCCCATTGGTGCCTTAGCGTCCCGTGCTGGGCCTGGTGTCATAACTGCGCAGGTTCCTGGGCCCAGGCGTTGGGGGTGGGGGCCTGTGACCCTAAGCTGGCAAACATCATGCCTCCTGGGGAGGGAAAAGGAAAGCCTAAGGGGCGGGGCAGGAAGGGCCGTGATTGCAGCGGCCCTGGTGGTGAAGTTGCGAAACCTGCTCGGGACCCACGACTTGGTGGACGTCTGGAGGCACCTCCATCCTGGCTCCAGAACCTTCACGTTTGTGAAGCCTGGAGGCAGAGCGTCCATAAGAACATAATAGGAGCAGGAGTAGACCATCTAGCCCCTCGAGCTTGCCCCGCCATTCAATAAGATCATTGCTGATCTGAAGTGAATCAGTTCCCCATAACCCTTAATTCCCCTACCGATCAGGAATCCATCTATCCGTGACGTAAACATATTCAACGAGGTAGCCTCCACCACTCAGTGGGCAGAGAATTCCAGAGATTCACCACCCTCTGAGAGAAGAAGTTCCTCCTCAACTCTGTCCTAAACTGACCCCCCCTTTATTTTGAGGCTGTGCCCTCTAGTTCTGGTTTCCTTTCTAAGTGGAAAGAATCTCTCCACTTCTACCCTATCCAGCCCCTTCATTATTTTATGTGCCTCGATAAGATCACCCCTCAGCCTTCTAAACTCCAACGAGTACAAACCTAATCTGCTCAATCTCTCCTCATAATCTACACCCCTCATCTCCGGTATCAACCTGGTGAACCTTCTCTGCACTCCCTCCAAGGCCAATATATCCTTCCGCAAGTAAGGGGACCAAAACTGCACACGGTATTCCAGCTGCGGCTTCACCAATGCCCTGTACAGATGCAGCAAGACATCTCTGCTTCTATATTCTATCCCCCTCGCAATAAATGCCAACATCATAGAAATCATAGAAATCATAGAAACCCTACAGTGCAGAAGGAGGCCATTCGGCCCATCGAGTCTGCACCGACCACAATCCCACCCAGGCCCTACCCCCACATATTTTACCCGCTAATGTACGCATCTCAGGACTCTAAGGGGCAATTTTTAACCTGGCCAATCAACCTAACCCGCACATCTTTGGACTGTGGGAGGAAACCGGAGCACCCGGAGGAAACCCACGCAGACACGAGGAGAATGTGCAAAGTCCACACAGACAGTGACCCGAGCCGGGAATCGAACCCGGGACCCTGGAGCTGTGAAGCAGCAGTGCTAACCACTGTGCTATCGTGCCGCCCATTTGCCTTCTTGATCACCTATTGCACCTGCAGACTGAGGTTTTGTGACTCATGCACAAGGACCCCCAGGTCCCTTTGCACAGTAGCATGTTGTAATTTTTTTCCATTTATCGGTCCAGACTCGACCGCCTTTACATTTCGAGGGCGTATGTGTCCAGCGTCCCGTCGGCTTCCGTGCGGCAGGTGCCGTGCTTGGACCATCCCCTGGTGTGGGCAGAATTTATTCTGTCTCGTGTCCGAGGGTGTCTGCATACTGGCACTTTAACAACCTGTTGCTAGAGGACGAGCACTTCCTGGACTCGTTTCGTCGATTCTGGGCCGGATGGAGAAGGAAGCGGGGAGGCTTCCCCTCCTTGAGGCTATGGTGGGATGTGGGCAAGACTCACTTCTGTCAAGAGTACTCGAGGGGGTCGACAAAGAGGCGGAAATCCAGGGTCGAGAGGTTGGAGCGGAAGGTTTTTGACCTGGAGTCACACCTCGGTCAGCCCGATGTGGATCCGGCCCTATGGCTGGAGTACAGGGAGAAGAAGGGCGTGCTGCGGGACCTGCATCTTGTCAGGTCCCGCGGTGCGTACGTGAGGTCGTGGCTCCAGTTCCGTGTGGACTTTGACCGCTGCTCCCCCTTCTACTCGCTGGAAAAAGGGCGGGCTAACCATCGGCAGCTCCTTACGCTGTTGGCCGATGACGATTCCCCCGTTTCGGATCTGGAGGGCATCAGGGACATTGCCCAAGATTACTACACTGCCCTCTTCTCTCCAGATCCGTCCCAGAGGATGCCTGCAGGGATTTGTGGGAGGACCTGCCACAGGACAGCCCGGAAGGCGCTGGCAGGCTTGAGGCCCCTATAAGGCTTGGGGAGCTGACCAGCACCCTGAACAGCCTGCAAAGGGGCAAAGCCCCGGGGCTGATGGGCTGACCGTGGAGTTCCTCAGGGCGCTCTGGGATGTCCTGGGGAACGACGACCCGGGGGTCCTAGGGGAGAACATTGCAAGTGGGGAGATGCCTCTTTCGTGGCGCAGGGCCATGATTGCCCTGCTGCCCAAGAAGGGGGATCTCCACCTCCTTAAGAACTGGTGCCCGGTCTCCCTCCTCAGCACGGACTACAAAACCTTTGCCAGAGCTATGGCTTCATGCCTTGGCTCCGTGCTGGACCATATGATCAACCCTGACCAGTCCTACACGGTCCCAGGCCGCTCTATCCATCATAACCTCCATCTGGTCCGGGATTTAATCCATCATTCCCAGAGAGCTGGTCTGTCGAGCGCCTTCTTGTCTTTAGATCAGGAGAAGGCGTTCGACAGGGTGGACCATGAGTATCCGCTCAGAACTCTGTGGGCATTCGGGCTCAGGATGCATTTTGTTGCCTGGATCCGATTACTGTACTCTGCCGCAGAGTGTCTCAAAGTTAACGGGTCCCTGACGGCGCCCCTTCGTTTTGAGGGGGAAGTGCGGCAGGGCTACCCCTTGTCCGGCCAACTTTATTCAATTTGCCATGGAGCCATTCTTGCACCTTTTGCGGAGCAGTTGTCGGGTTTGGCTCTGCGTGGCCCGGGCGTCGGGATGATCCTATCGGCTTATGCTGATGACGTGCTCCTCATGTTCACGGACCTGGCTGACCTGCGGAGGATGCGCGACTGCCAGGAGGTGTACACCGTTGCATCCTCTGCCAAGATCAACTGGGCCAAGTGCTCCGGACTCCTGGTTGGTCCATGGGAGATGGATCCCCTCCTGAAGGAGCTCAGGCCTTTCACCTGGAGCAGGACCAGCCTCCTCTACTTGGGGGTCCATCTCTGCCCAGCTGAGAAATCCTGGCTGGTGAGTTGGCGGGAGTTGGAGGCCAAAGTTACCGCTCGCCTGAGCCGCTGGACAGGACTGCTCCGAGTTCTCATTATAAACCAGCTGATCACCTCCATGCTGTGGTACCAGCTGGTCACTGTGACCCCTCCCTCTAACTTTGTCGCAAACATCCAGAGAACCCTCGTCCGGTTCTTCTGAGACAACAGACTGCACTGGATCTCCGCTGAGGTTCTGCATCTCCCAGTCAGGGAGGGCGGTCAGGGGTTGGTGTGCCTTCGCACCCAGGTGGCGACCTTCTGCCTCCAAACCCTGCAGAGATACCTTTACGTCGCGCCTCCTCCACGGTGATGTGTCCTGGTGACGTATTTCTTCCGCCAGTTGCACGGCCCGAATTATGACATGCAGCTCCTGTACGTAAATCTGGGGAGTCTTTGTACCTCCTTGCAGGCGTTTCCCGTCTTGTACCAGGAGCTTCTCAAAGTCTGGAACATGGTCACCTCGTGACACAGCTCTCCCCCATCAGGAGTAGCGGCTATCGTGCGAGAGCCACTGCTCAGGAAGCCACTCCTCCAACCATATAACTTCAGGTGGCTAGCGGAGAGGAGGGCCGTGGACGCCGGGGTGACCAGGATCAGGGACGTGCTGGGTGGCGGAGGACTCTGCTAGATAAACCCCACAAGCTGGCTGAGCGCGCGGGGGTGACCATCTAGCACGCAGCCAAAGCCATCCAAGACTTTAGGACGGTCGTGCTCGGGCCCAAGGGCACATCTGGTCTCGGAGGCGCAACTGTGCAGTGGGATCACGCTTGAGCATACCCCTCGGACAGAATTTCACATTGGCCCAAAACCTAGACCCCCCTCCCCCTCCTGGGTCAGGTGCCCCACAGCTTGAGCCGCCTCATTGAAATGGCTTCCATGCCCTTTGCCACTGCACAGCGTTTCCTGTACGGGCTGCTGCTACACACCTTCTACTGCGTCCTCACCCGTCACCCGGATACACCTTGGTGAGCTTTGTTGCCGCCAGGCTGCAAAGATCCCCAGTGGAGGTCCCTCTGTGGAGGGGACCTGGGCTGAAGGATGCTGCACGCAGCAGTATCATACAATCGTACGTTCTTCCAGTTCACGGGCTCCCAAGTGTGCCCTTTTTGCAACCTTGTGGAGTCCATGGACCATGTCTATGTTCAATGTTATAGGCTGCACAATCTTTTCAGTTTCCTTAAAAATCTTTTATTGATATTTTGTTTGCACTTCAGTCCCACGCTCCTGATCTACGGATGCCTGGTGCGGAGGGGGATGGGAAAGGAGGAGTATCTCCTCGTGAACCTGCTCCTGGACCGAGTAAGATGTTCCATCAACAAGTCCAGGCAGCGGGGGACCGAGGGAGTTATCAAACCTGTTTGCCCCTTTGCCGCGGCTATATTCACGGTCAGGTGTCCCTAGAAATGGAGCATGCGGTGTCTGGAGGCACAGTTGACGCCTTCCGTGCCCACTGGGCACCGCAGGGACTGGGGTGTATTATTGACCCCTCTATTCACATCTTTGATGTTTTAAGTTTCCTTTCCACTTTGTTTTTTGTTTTGGGCGGTTCCCCTCCTTTTAGAGAGTTGTCCCTAAGTTAATTTGATTTTGTTTATTTGGTTGGTACTCTATAAGAGGTACCTGATGAGTCCTAATTGATGGCTAAATCAGGGAGCCTCATGCTCCCTATTTAAAGCAGGTGTGTCAGACTCCCAGCCTGCATTCAGCAAGGAGCAACTAGAGAGCTGGCTGTGTACAGATGTATGGTATAAATAAAGTAACTTGGTGACGGGACTTTTGCCTCCATGGAGTTATTACAGTGGCGATGAGGAAAAAGGAGTGATCTGAAGGCATTTGCTGAACCACCGCACATATTGAGAAAACATGCTGCTGTTTGGGAAATTGGACTCTTTTGATCCTGCAGTGGAGGACTGGGCCCAATATGTGGAAAGGATGAAGTATTTCTTCAGGGCAAACGACATAACCTCAGATGAGAAGCAAAGGGTTATCCTGCTGACTGCGTGTGGACCAGCAGCTTTTGAAATTATGCGCAGTTTAACTTTCCCGGAGGCATCGGACACACAGTCCTTCCAAGAGTGGTCAAATTTAGGTCAAGAATATTATGACTCTAAGCCACCCCTGATCCTGTGGAGGTACCGTTTTTACTCCACATTTCGAGAAGTGGGAGAGTGGATCACCAGTTTCCTAACCAGGCTAAGACGTCTGGCGGAGGCTTACGAATTCGGGGGGACACTAAATGAGATGCTCCGAGACCGATTGGTGTGCGGAATTAATGATATGACTGTACAGAAACACCTGTTGGCGGAGGTCCAGCTGGACTGTAAACAGCTGGCCTTGTCATTAGAAAAAGCGGCAAGCAGAGCGCATGAACTCCAAGGTATCCTGATGGAGGTAGAGGCCAACACTAGGGAGACTGGGTTAGGGGACTACCACTACAGAACAGGCCATTACATAGCGGCCCTCCGGAAGGATTCGGATACGAGGGAGCCCAAGTCCGCCTATAGAACCGCACCCAGACAAGGTCAGGTTAAGCCCAGAGTGACAGCAGCTCCTGTAGAGCCCCGCCCGACACGACATTGCTACGGTTGCCAGTGTCAGGAGGATGCACAGAGGAAAAGCAAGTCACCTAAACCAACATGGCTGAAAAGAACACGTAGGCTGAGGGACAGGAGAATTTACAACCTGGAAGCTCCCCCTACCTCTGACGAGGAACAGCTACTGTGTGTAACGACTGACAAAATCAGAACCCATCAGATTGTTAGTGAGACTGAATGGACATCCAGTTTTAATGGAGGTCGACACAGGCGCAACCGTATCCGTCATGGGGAGACAGTGTTTAACAAGATACACACTGGACTCCAACCCTTAGCCCTGACCAAAACTTCGGCAAGGCTGAGGACCTATAACAGGGGAACCACTGAAAGTGATGGGCACAACCCATGTGCCAGTTGCTTATGGGAAATGATTAGTCAGGCTCCCATTAATGATAGTGGATCATAAACCCTTGCTGGGCCTACTGAAGGAAGACAAAGCACTGCCACCGATAGCATCAGCCCGGATCCAGTGTTGGGCATTATTGCTGGCGGCATATCTGTATCGATTGGAGCACCGACCAGGGACTGGAGTGACAAATGCTGATCCCTTAAGCCAGCTACCATTGCCAGACACCCCATTATTGGTACCCAGAATGGATGACATTAAACTTTATGGATACCCTACTGGTGGGTGCACACAATGTACACCAGTGGACGCAGAAAGACCCTGTATTGGCGAAAGTAAAGCACCTGGTGCTAACAGGGCAGCTGGAAAGACTGGTCCATCCACAGTTCCACCCATACTGGAGCAGGAGGGAGCAGATCATGCTGGAGGACGGGATACTTCTGTGGGGAGCACGGGTCATCGTCCCAAGGCAGGGCTGTCGGGCCATACTGGCTGAACTACACCATGGGCACCCTGGAGTATTAAAAATAAAGATGCTGGTCAGGAGCTATGTCTGGTGGCCAGGTCTGGATGCAGACATAGTGAAACTAGTAGGACAATGCCAGAAGTGCCAACAGGGGCAGAAGGCACCACCGACAGCCCTGCTGCACCCGTGGGAATGGCAGGTAGACCATGGTCGCGACTCCATGTTGATTTTGCAGGCCTGTTTTTATGGGGTCCATGTTTCTGGTGATAATAGATGCCCATTCCAAGTGGTTAGACGTCTATAAACTAAACTCGGCAAACACAACGGCAACCATCGAGAAACTGCGCACCTCGTTCGCAACACACAGGATCCCAGAGGTATTAGCTTCCGATAATGGTTCAGTGTTCACCAGTCTAGAGTTCACAAAATTTATGAAATCAAATGGGATCCAACACATCAAGATGGCACCTTTCACCCAGCATTATATGGGCGAGCGGAGAGAGCAGTCCAGACGTTAAAAGCCAGGTTGAAAAAACAGCCAGTGGCCTCATTAGAGACAAAACTCTCAAGGTGGTTATTTGACTATAGGACCACTCCACACGTCACCATGGGAACTGTGCCAGCAGAGTTACTGATGGGCAGACGGCCCTGCACCAGACTGAGCCCGTTCTTGCCAAACCTGGTGTTTTTCCACCTTTCCTCCCAGGAAGTCCAATGCAGGGGCCATAACACACGTCTAAAGAGGCACTTTGAAGCGGGTGAGGGTTTGGGTCAGAAATCATGCAAGTGGACCCACCTGGGTAGCCGGAACAGTTGAGGACCAGACCTGTATCCTACCGAGGTACGCATTGGCAAGGCAGTGGTAAGGAAACACCTGGACCAGGTCTGGGCCTCAAGCTCCTCCCCCCCACCCCCCGTTCCAGAGCCGACTCTGCCCTGCAGCCCTAGGGACGAGCAGAGTCCCCCTTGACAAGCCAGTACCACCTCCCCTGCTCCCCTGATGGGGACCTCAGATTTTTTTTTTCCTCTACCACCTGAAGTGGACGAGGAACCAGACCTCCGGCGTTCGCGGCGGAAGAGACAGGCGTCCAACCGTTACACACCGCCGACATCAGAGGCCGAGTTGGAGGATCCTGACCGGGCGCTCAAGCGGAGGAAAAGATCCCTGAGGGATGCAAACTGAGGGGATTCCTCGGACTTTGGGGGGAGGAGTGTGATGACTTCAGCCAGGCTAATGAGGTTGGCTTGCTGGAGTATGAACCTCTATGTTAATTTGAGTTAGTTTATTTGGTTGGTATGCAAAAGAGCTACCTGATGACTTCTAATTGGTTAAATCAGGGAGCCTCATGCTCCCTATTTAAAGCAGGTGTGTCAAACTCCCAGCCTGCATTCAGCAGGGAGCAACTGGAGAGCTGGCTGTGTACAGATGTATGGTGTAAATAAAGTAACTTGGTGACGGGACTTTCGCCTCCATGGAGTTATTACAGTGATCATAATGAGTCTCAGTGTCAGTGAGGGCTCTTGAAGCAAAGGCTATTGGTCTGTCATTCTGGATACAGACTGCACCAAGTCTGTGCTGCGACGTGTCTGCTGATAGGAGTACAGGTGCTTGAATGTTAAAGTATTGTAGCACCAATGGTGCTGAGAATGCCCCTGTTTGAGTTTGTTAAAGACCGATGCTCCTGCCAACACCATCCAACTTCCTGGTGGAGGAGCTGACAAAGGGGTTCAGTGATCTCATTGTAACAAGGAATGAATTTAGAAAGACAATTTGTCATATCAAGGAAACGTTGTGAAGTACAATCACCCTCAGGAATGGAAATCTGTTGTATTGCCAGTGTTTTGTCTGGATCTCATTTCACACCATCAGCTGTAAGTTAGTGACTCACGTAGGGAACCTTGTTGACCCTGAATCTGCATTTAGCAGGGTACAGCTTCAGTTCTCTGGTCCTGATTCTGTCAAGAACAAGACTAAGAGGGCCATTATGTTCTTATGTAGTGTGATCCCAAACCAGCATGTCATCAATGATGATTGCGCAGGGTTGTACTGTAAAGAGGTGCTCCATGCACCACTAGAAAACCTCACTGTCCGTGGAGACCCCACAGGGAATACGAAGGAAACAATATCTACCTGCTGGAGACATGAATGCGGTTCTTCATCATCGAGGATTCTTCGTCTTACCAGAACAAATAACAAAGAACAAAGAACAATACAGCACAGGAACAGGCCCTTCGGCCTCCAAGCCCGCACCGCTCCCCGGTCCAGGATTGAATCCTGAATCCAGGATCCCCGCCCAATTTTCCAGCCTATCTACATCCTAATATTCTATCCACCGAGCTGTCCCTCACAGCTACGATGCTTTGTTCATCACAACCTATTAACTCACCCCCACCCCCCCATTCCAGACCATGTGATCTCCAGGGAGAGGCGAAAACCCAGAGTGAAAACCCCAGGGCCAATATGGGGAAAAAAAAATCTGGGAAATTCCTCTCCGACCCCCTGAGGCGATCGAAACAAGTCCAGGAGATCACACTGGCCCTGATCAGAAAATGCTTCCCAACCCTATTCATTTCCACTTCTGCTTTACGAACACCATCTGAATTCCCTGCCCCCGAGACAGGTTCCCAACTATCCGCAGTCTCGCTCTGTACTGGCACCAGCAAGATGATCATAGAATGAAGCCTTGAAACGAGAAACAAAGAACAATTAGCCCGTGCCGCTCCCTGGTCCAAACTAGACCACTCTTTTGTATCCCTCCATTCCCACTCCGTTCATATAGCTGTCTAGATAAGTCTTAAACGTTCCCAGTGTGTCCGCCTCCACCACCTTGCCCGGCAACACATTCCAGGCCCCAGAACCTGCAACCATCCGACTTTGGACCTATCGCTCATTAAGTTGATCTTTCTCTACACTCTAGCTATGACTGTAACACTACATTCTGCACTCCCTCCTTTCTTTGAAAGAACAAAGAAAATTACAACACCGGAACAGGCGCATTATCCCTCCAAGCCTGCACCAACCATGCTGCCTGACTGAATTAAAACCCCGTACCCTTCCAGAGACCATATGCCTCTATTCCCATCTGATTCATATATTTGTCCAGACGCCCCAAAGAAGAAATACATTTGTTTTCCCTGACCGGGAATCGAACCCGGGCTGCGGCGGTGAAAGCACCGAATCCTAACCACTGGACAACCAGGGAAGGCATTTTCCTTCTCTATGAATGGTATGCTTTGTCTGTATAGCACGTAAGAAACAATACTTTTCATGGTATACTAATACATGTGACAATAATAAATAAAATAAAATCCAAGATGCTGAAAACCTTGGCATTGTGCATGTCTGCTTTCATTTGTTCCTCTGCCTTCATAGGGTGATGAGGTCTGAGCAATGCCTTGTTTAAGTGAACTGGGTCAATGCCAATCTTGACTGTGCCATCTTTCTTTACTGCAGCCACCATTGCTGGAACCCATTCTGTGGCCTCGTCTATGGGAGTTATGACACCCAGGGCCCAATTTACCATTTTGATTCTAAGTGCTGGGCGGACTTCAAACTGGGAGTGTTTCAGATCCAACTTATAAACCCATTCTCAGGTGTCCCTGAACACACTCTACCTGCAAAAATATCAGTGATTCTGAATCACGCTGCAGAAGCCTGTGGGAGGGGCTTAACGCGCCCAAAATCGTGCAGCTCCTATCGATGCCTCCAACTGCGCAAAAAAATGATAGAATGCAGCTCCCCTGCCACATTGCTCCTGGGCTGGATAATGCCCCACCCCACTGATCGCAATCAGAGTGGCAGCAGACCCCAACTCCCTCCCCACTGATCACGAGCAGAGAGCTGCCGGACACTCGGCACTTACCTCCTCACTAACTGGAGCACCTGAATCGGACTTTTGCGGAGCATGCCTGTTTCACCCCGATTCTGGATGGGCGAACACGGTGGTAAAGGGGGAAGTGCTGGTAAGATTGGCTGTGCAGCCCAATAAGTCAATTTAAATGCATGCAAATGCATTTAAATGGCCGTCGCACCCATTTTGGGCGCAGTCCTGATTGTGGCCATTTTTGGGCCTTGGTAATGGGGGAACTGGCGCGGAGGCAGGTGCCGATCACGCTACTTGCCTCACGCCCGACTTTATCAAGTTTTCATGCCCGAAAATGAGTGCAACTTGATGGTGAAATCCGGTGACAAGTGTCATCATCTGATGCAGCTCATTGGCTACTTTCTGCTTCCTGACTACTGATACTCTTCTCGAGCAAAGACTGTTGGTGATACTGAGTCATCTAGTCTCGTGGTACATGACTGGCATCTTACCAATGCCACTGCAGTTGAAGACGTCTTTGTGCACTCTCATTTCTGGGGCCTGGTGTTGCAGAGCATGTATCTCTGGATCAAGTTGGATGGATCCCAGTGTGATGCCGTCCAAAGATCTAACAGTTGCCTCATGTTCTGGTTGACTATGAAACTTGAAGCTGCCCTATGTGCAGTGGAGAGTGGCCACACCTTCAGTGTGGATGGTTTGTCTGTCATTGGCTACGAGGTCGATCTGGGGATCGAGGTCCGTTCCTGCCTATGGATCTTGTTCCTGTAGCGTTCAGCTGGGCAATACAGTACACTTTGCTCCAGTGTTAATCTTTACCTTCAGTTTTGTATTGCTATGAATCACGTTGAGGGTGGTGAAGGTCTCACCCTGTTCTGTGACGAAATCGACTCTCTCATACTAGAATATTGTTGGAGGCTCAGTAGTTTGGTTTCTCTGGCCGAGCTCCAGTTCATTCACCTTGCTGAATCTTAGAGGACTGATCGGCTGCAATGTAGCTGGTGACAAAGGAAGCATTTCGCAAAATGGTTCAATTTGCCAAATTTGTAGCAGCATTTACCAAACGTGAAGCATGCTGTTCTGTTATGAGGGTGATGGTCACCGCAGTTGGGGCAGGGTGTGCCCAGTGCTACAAAAACTTTGGTTTCCCTCCTTGCTGCTTTTTGCTGACTGCTCACTCAGCAAACAGATGCTAATGGCTGATTGCAATGTTGGATCTTTCTCGTGAAGCAGCTACTTATGGACAAGATCATGGTGGACCCCGCAGTCTACTCGATCCCTGACTTAAACAACAATAAGGGTGCCAAATGCTAAAACCAAATTCTTTGCTAAGGCTTTTAAATCTGCAGTATAGAACAAAGAACAGTATGGCACAGGAACAGGCATTTGGTCCACAAAGCCTGTGCTGACATATGACACCAAACTAAAGGCCTCTTGCCTCCACACATGGTCCGTATCCCTCTGTTCCCTACTATTCTTGTATCTGTCAAGATGCCTCTTAAACATTGCCAGTGTATCTGCTTCCACCACCTTCTCTGGCAGTGGATTCTGGGCACTTACCACCCTCTCTGTAAAGATTTTAAATCTATGTCCCCCAATAATTGACATTTCTACCCTGGGAAAAAGACGCCGACTATCCATGCCTCTCATATTTCGTAAACATCCATCAGGTTGCCCTCCATTCAAGTGAAAACAAACCAAGTTTGTCCAATCTCTCCTTGTAGTAAAACCCTCCAAACTGGGCAACATCCCGGTAAACCTTTTCTGTACCCTCTCCAAAGCCTCCACATTCTTTTGGTACTGTGGTGACCAGAACTGTACACAATATTCCAAATGTGGCCTAACTAAAGTTCTATACAGTTGCAAAATGACTTGCCTATTTTTATACTCTGTGCCCTGACCGATTTGAAGGCAAGCATGTCATATGCCGCCTTGACCACCTTGTCCACTTGTATTGCCACTTTCATAGAATTGTGGACCCCTCCAAATGTTAATGCTTTTAAGGGGTCTGCCATTTACTATACACCTCCCTCCTGCATTAAACATTCCAAAATCCATCACCTCGGCATTTGTCCAGATTAAATTCCATCTGCCATTTTTCTACCCAGGTCTCCAGCCTATCTGTATCCTCTTACAATCCTCTTCACTACCCATTGCTCTAATCTTTGTGTTGTCCGCAAACTTACTAATCAGACCACGTACATTCTCCTCCAAATCATTTAAATATATTACAAACAACAGGGGGCCCAACACCGATCCCTGCGAAACACCACTGATTACAGATCTCCAGTCAGAAAAACACCCTTCCACCACTACTTTCTGTCTTCCATGACCAAGTCAGTTCTGTATCCATCTTACCAGCTCACCGGATCCCATGTGACCTCACCTTCTGTATCAGCCTGCCACGAGGGACCTTGTCAAAGGCCTTGCTAAAGTCCATGGAGTGCATGGAGTCCATAAGTATTCACTGGCCTGCCCTCATCAATCATTTTTGTCACTCCCTCAAAAAACTCAATCAAGTTTGCGAGACATGACCTCCCCCACACAAAGCCATGCTGCCTATCACTAATAAATCTATATTTTTCCAAATGTGAGTTAATCCTGTCCTTAAGAATTATCTCCAATAATTTCCTTACCACTGATGTAAAGATCACTGGCCTGTAATTTCCTAGATTACTCCTGTTGCCCTTCTTAAGCAAAGGAACAACATTGGCTATTCTCCAGTCCTCTGGGACCTCTCCTGTGAGTAAAAAAGATACAACGATTTTGTACAAGGCCTCAGCAATTTCCTCCCTCACCTCCCTCAGTGTTCTGGGATAGATCCCATCAGGTCCTGAGGACTTACCTACCTTAATGCTTTTCAAAACACACAACATCACCTCCCTTTTTTATATCGACACTCCCCAGGATATCAACATGCCCCTCTCTGGACTCATCAGCCACCATGTCCAAAGATGTGCAGGTTAGGTTGATTGGCCATGCTAAAATTGCCCCTTAGAGTCCTGAGATGTGCAGGGATTAGTGGGTAAAATATGTAGGGATATGGGGGTAGGGCCTGGGTGGGATTGTGGTCGGTGCAGACTCCATGGGCCGAAGGGCCTCTTTCTGCACTGTAGGGTATCTATCTATCTATCTATCTATCTATCTATCTATCTATCTATCTATCTATCTATCTATCTATCTATCTATCTATCTATCTATCTATCTATCTATCTATCTATCTATCTATCTATCTATCTATCTATCTATCT
The DNA here is from genome assembly GCF_964213995.1 of Mustelus asterias. Taxonomy (NCBI): domain Eukaryota; kingdom Metazoa; phylum Chordata; class Chondrichthyes; order Carcharhiniformes; family Triakidae; genus Mustelus; species Mustelus asterias. Next base: position 75,057,613 of record NC_135804.1, on the reverse strand, counting down.
ATCTATCTATGTCCCCCCTTCTCCATTGTGAACACTGATGCAAAGTATTCATTCAGGCTCTCGCCCACTTCCTCCCATGCATCAATTCCCTCCTTTGCCCTTGAGTGGACCTACCCTTTCTCTGGCTACCCTATTGCTCCTTATATACGTATAAAATGCCTTGGGATTTTCCTTAATCCTGTTTTCCAAAGACATTTCATGGCCCCTTTTGGCACTCCTAACTCCTTGTTTAAGTTCTTTCCTGCTTTCTTTATATTGTTCAGGGGCTCTGTTTGTCTTCAGTTTCCTAAATCTTACGTATGCCTCCCTTTTTCTTTTTGACTGAGCTCACAATTCCCCTCCTCATCTAAGGTTCCCAAATCTTGCCACCCTTATCCTTCATTTTCACCGGAACATGCCGGTCCTGAACTCCAATCAACTGGCTCATGACAGATGTGGGTTTATCCTCAAACATCTAAATACAAGAACGTTAAGCTGCCAGTCTTGTCCCTCTCTTAACCAAGTCTGTGCAATAGCTACAACATCACAGTTATATGTACTAATCCAAGCTCTAAGTTCACCTGCCTTATCTGTCATACTCCTCACGTTAAAACAAATACACTTCAGACTGCCAGTCTCGCTGTGTTCAGTAATCTCTCCCTGTCTGATCTTCCTCTTAGCCTTGCTGCCCGTAGTCATTAACTCCTCCCGATCATTTCACTTGCTGACCTACTGCTCTGGTTCCCACCCCCTGCCACATTTTTTTAAACTCTCCTGAGTGACACGAGCAAACTTCCCTGCTAGGATATTGGTGCCTCTCCAGTTTAGGTACAACTCATCTTCTCATACAGGTCCCACCTGTCCTGGAAGACATCCCAATGATCCACAAAACTGAAGCACTCAATCCTACGCCTTCTCTTTAGCCACTGTAGTATTTAACTATACTATCTTCCTATTCCTCACCTCACTAGCATGTGGCACAAGGACTAATCCCGAGACTGTAACCCTAGTGGTCAGACTTTCCAACTTACTACCTAACTCCCTTCACAGGACCTCGTAACTCTTCCTGCTGATGTCATTAGTACCAATGTGTACCACGACTTCTGGCTGCTCACCCTCCCTTTTGAGAATGTCCCATGCCCATTCAGAGACATCATTGGCCCTGGCACCAGGGAGACAACACACCATCCTAGAGTCTCTGTCTGTGCCTCTGACTATATAGAGTCCAGTAAGAAGTCTCACAACACCAGGTTAAAGTCCAACAGGTTTATCTGGTAGCACAAGCTTTTGGAGTGTCACTCCTTCAGGTGAGTGAGGAGTTGTGTTCACAAACAGGGCATATATAGACACAAACTCAATTTACAAAATAATGGTTGGAATGCGAGTCTTTACAGGTAATCAAGTCTTAAAGATACAGACAATGTGAGTGGAGAGAGGGTTAAGCACAGGTTAAAGGGGTGTATATGGTCTCCAGCCAGGACAGTTAGTGAGATTTTGCAAGCCCAGGCAAGTCAGGGGGTTTACAGATAGTGTGACATGAACCCAAGATCCCGGTTGAGGCAGTCCTCATGTGTGCGGAACTTGGCTATCAGTTTCTGCTCAGCGACTCTGCGTTGTCGTGTGTCATGAAGGCCGCCTTGGAGAACGCTTACCCGAAGATCAGAGGCTGAATGCCCGTAATTATTGAAGTGCTCCCCAACAGGAAGAGAACCTCCTGCCTGGTGATTGTTGAGCGGTATTCATTCATCCATTGTCGTAGCGTCCGCATGGTCTCCCCAATGTACCATGCCTCGGGACATCCTTTCCTGCAGCGTATCAGGTAGACAACGTTGGCCGAGTCGCAAGAGTATGAACCGTGTACTTGGTGGATGGTGTTCTCACGTGAGATGATGGCATCCGTGTCGATGATCCGGCACATCTTGCAGAGGTTGTTGTGGCAGGGTTGTGTGGTGTCGTGGTCACTGTTCTCCTGAAGGTTGGGTAGTTTGCTGCGGACAATGGTCTATTTGAGGTTGTGCGGTTGTTTGAACGCAAGAAGTGGGGGTGTGGGGATAGCCTTGGCGAGATGTTCATCTTCCTCGATGACATGTTGAAGGCTCCGGAGAAGATGTCATGGCTTCTAAATAGAGTCTCCTGATACTACTGCTCTACTGCACTTTGACCCTCCCTGCTGCACAATAGAGCCAACTGTGGTGCCACCACTCTGGCTGCTGTGATCGCCATCCCCTGGATAGGATAGGATCGATATAGGACTATTTCGATTTGTCACATCTTTGGTTTATAGTGTTAAATGTGTTCCTACCGAGTATTATGTTCTTTACTGGTGTCATTAGTACCAATGTGTACCATGACCTCTGGCTTCTCACCCTCTCTTTTGTGTGCTCGAACCTTTTGAACAATATCTCAGGGTCTTCGTTCTTTTCCCCCATTTGGAAGATGAAAGATTCCAATTTCTCAATGGCCTTGGGGCTGCTAGATTTAGTGAAGTGTAGCTTCCTGGACTTGTCTGATAGACTATCACAGCAGTAGGTGCGTCACTCCTTTTCAAACTTGGCCCAGTTGTCTGCAATGTTTTCATCAGACACGAGCGAATTGATGCGGCAAAGTCCCTTTGCCATTCTGCCAACTCCTGATGCCATGTAAAAATGCTGGGTTCCAATAGGAGAGAAAAGAGCTGACGTTTCGAGTCAAGATGACCCTTTGTCAAAGCTAAAAGGCATAAAAAGTGGGACATATTTATACTGCAGGGTGAGGGAATGAAAGATGAGTCATAGCCATAGAAACCAGAGGAAAATACTGCGAGTAGCTGTCCACAGAGAGAATAAAGGGTGTGAATGGCTAAACGGCAGAGAAACTGGAGGCTGGAAAAGATGAAGATGTTGGGGGAGTGGGGGAAAAGATGGACAGAGATAGAATGTAGAAAAGGGGAAGCAGGGGGAGAAAAGGTAAGGGAAGGGGGATAAAGTAGGGGGAAAGAGTGGGGGGGAAGAAAAATAAAGAAAGACAATAAAGAAATAAAAGATAGAGAACAGTAAAAACCTTTAAAAATAGAATGAACACAAAGAGGGCCGAGGTGGGGTATCGCAAAGGGACAGGTGTTACACCTTCTGCGATTGCATGGGAAGGTACCATGAGTGACGGGAGAGGTGTTGGGTATAGTGGAGGAGTGGACTCGGTTATCCCGGAGGGAACGGTCTCTGCGGAATGCGGACAGAGGGAGTGAAGGGAAGATGTGTTTGGTGGTGGCATCACGCTGGAGTTGGCGAAAATGACGGAGGATTATGCTTTGCATGCGAAGGCTGGTGGGGTGAAATGTGAGAACAAGGGGGATTCTATCCTTGTTCTAGGAGGGAGTGAGGGTTGTTGGCGCGGGAGATGGACTGCTCGCTGTTGAGGACCCTGTCGACAAATGGGAATCCACAGTTGAGGACAAAGGAGCACATATTCGAAGCACCACTTTGGAAAGTGGCAACATCGGAACAAATGCGACAGAGGCAAAGGAGCTGAGAGAAAGGGTTGGAGTCTTTACAGGATGTGGGGTGTGAAGAGCTGTAGTCCAGAAAACTGTAGGAGTCAGTGGGCTTGTAATGGATATTGGTAGATAGTCTAATACCAGAAATGGAGACAGAAAGGTCAAAGAAGGGAAGGGAGGTGTCTGAGATGGACCAGGTGAAGGCGATGGAGGGGTGGAAACTGGAAGCGAAGTTGATGAATTTTTCGAGGTCTGGACGAGAGCATGAAGCGGCACCAAAATAGTCATCATTGTACCGGTAAAGGAGTTGTGGGAGGGGACCTGGGTAGTCATCGAGTCATAGAGGTTTACAGCATGGAAACAGGCCCTTTGGCTCAACTTGTCCATGCCGCCCTTATTTTTTTTAAAACCCCTAAACTAGTCCCAATTGCCCACATTTGGCCCATATCCCTCTATACCCATCGTACCCATGTAACTATCTAAATGCTTTTTAAAAGATAAAATTGTACCCGCCTCTACTATTACCTCTGGCAGCTTGTTCCAGACACTCACCACCCTCTGTGTGAAAAAATTGCCCCTCTGGACACTTTTGGATCTCTCCCCTCTCACCTTAAACCTATGCCCTCGAGTTTTAGACTCCCCTACCTTTGGGAAAAGATATTAACTATCAATCTTGTCTATGCTCCTCATTATTTTGTAGACCTCTATAAGGTCACCCCTCAGCCTCCTACGTTCCAGAGAAAAAAGCCCCAATCTATTGAGCCTCTCCTTATAACTCAATCCATCAAGTCCCGGTAGCATCCTAATAAATCTTTTCTGCACTCTTTCTAGTTTAATAATATCCTTTCTATAATAAGGTGACCAGAATTGCACACAGTATTCCAAGTGTGGCCTTACCAATGTCTTGTACAACTTCAACAAGATGCCCCGACTCCTGTATTCAATGTTCTGACCGATGAAACCAAGCATGCCGAATGCCTTCTTCACCACTCTGTCCACCTGTGACTCCACTTTCAAGGAGCTATGAACATGTACCCCTAGATCTCCTTGTTCTGTAACTCTCCCCAATGCTCTATCATTAACTGAATAAGTCCTGCCCTGGTTCAGTCTACCAAAATGCATCACCTCGCATTTGTCTAAATTAAACTCCATCTGCCATTCATCTGCCCACTGGCCCAATTGATCAAGATCCCGCTGCAATTGGAGCTAACCTTCCTCACTGTCCACCATGCCACCAATCTTGGTGTCATCTGCAAACTTACTAACCATGCCCCCTATATTCTCATGCAAATCATTAATATAAATGACAAATAACAGTGGACCCAGCACTGATCCCTGAGGCACACCGCTGGTCACAGGCCTCCAGTTTGAAAAACAACTCTCTACAACCACCCTCTGGCTTCTGTCAAGAAGCCAATTTTGTATCCATTTAGATACCTCACCCTGGATCCTGTGAGATTTAACTTTATGCAACAACCTACCATGCGGTACCTTGTCAAAGGCTTTGCTAAAGTCCATGTAGACAACATCAACTGCACTTCCCTCATCTACCTTCTTGGTTAGCCTTTCAAAAAACTCAATTAAATTTGTGAGACATGATTTTCCACTCACAAAGCCATGCTGACTGTCCCTAATCAGTCATTGCATCTCTAAATTCCTGTAGATCCTGTCTCTCAAAATACCTTCCAACAATTTATCCACCACAGATGTGAGGCTCACTGGCCTGTAGTTCCCAGGCTTTTCCCTGCAGCCCTTTTTAAACAAAGGCACAACATTTGCCACTCTCCAATCTTCAGGCACCTCCCCCGTGGCTATCGATGATTCAAATATCTTGGGTTGGGGACCCGCAATTTCCTCCCTAGCCTCCCACAACATCCTGGGATATACCTCATCAGGTCCCGCAGATTTATCTACCTTGATGTGCTTTAAGACTTCCAGCACCTCCTTCTCTGTAATATATACACTCCTCAAGACATCAATATTTATTTCCCAAGTTCCCTAACATCCATGCTTTTCTCAACAGTAAATACTGATGAGAAATATTCATTTAGGATCTCACCCATCTCTTGTGGATCCACACATAGATTACCTTGTTGATCCTTAAGAGGCCCTACTCTCTCCCTTGTTACTCTTTTGCCCTTTATGTATTTGTAGAAGCTCTTTGGATTCTCCTTTGCGTTATCTGCCAAAACAATTTCGTGTCCCCTTTTTGCCCTCTTGATTTCTCTCTTAAGGTATGTTCCACATAAAAAGACAAGCGTAGCTCGGACCCATGCGGGTACCCATTGCTACTCCTTTGATTTGGAAAAAGTGGGATGAGTTAATTGGGACGTTGTTGAGAGATAGAACGAGTTCAGCCAGGCCCCAGAAGAGTATGGTGGTGAATTGTTCAGGCTTCTTTTCAAGAAAGAAGCAAAGAGCTCGCAGGCCGTCCTGTGTGGGATCGAGGTGTAGAGATTGCACATCCATGGTGAACAGGAGGTGGTTAGGGCCTGCAAACTGGAAGTAGTTAATATGATGCAGGGCATCAGAAGAATCCTGGATGTAGGTGGAGAGGGAATGGACCAGGGAAGTGAGGATGGAGTCAAGGAAGAGGAAATAAGTTCAGTGGGGCAGGAGCATGCTGACACAATAGGCCTACCAGAACAGTCCTTTTTGTGGATTTTGGGAAGTAGGTAGAAGCGGGCTGTCCGGGATTGGGAGGCTATGAGGTTGGAAGCTGTGGGGGGAAGGCATCCAGAGGAAATGAGGTCGGTGACAGAGTTGGAGATAATGGCTCCAACACTGTTCAGTGGTGTGATCATGGTCCAGGGGGAGGTTGGAGGAAGTATCTGAGAGTTGGCCTCTGTGAGATGGAGGTCAGTATGCCAGATGACAACAGCACCCCCTTTGTTGGCAGATTTGATGACAAAGTCAGGGTTGGACCTGAGGGAGCAAAGGGCAGAAAGTTCAGAAGGAGAGAGGTTGGAATGGGTAAAGGGGGCAGAAAAATTGAGACGGCCAATGTCCCGACGACAGTTCCCAATGGGAAGATCGAGGGCAGGTAAATGTCCCGGGGGCAGGGCGGGGGGGAGGGGGGGGAGGAGGGTCCAATTGGAGGCAGAATGTTGGAGGCACGTGAAAGGATCTGTGGAACGGGGGGAGGACTCTTGCCCAAAGAACTGGGCACGGAGACGAAGGCGATGAAAGAAGAGTTCAATTTCATGTCGAGCACGGAATTCATTGAGCTGGGGACGTAAGGGTAAAAAGCTGAGTCCTTTGCTGAGAACAGCAAATTCAGCCTCAGAGAGGGAAAGGTCACGGCAAGGGCTGGGGCGATAAGAGATGGAGTTCGAGTGATTGGGACTGGAGGAGGGCCTGGGATGGATAGTGGTGTTGATAAGTTGTTGAAGCTTGCATTTCTTCACATCTGCAAGAAACAGGAAAAGTTTTTTGTTAAGACATTGAATGATGCGGAGGATGAAATGAAACTGCGGACAGGGACAGTTTTGAGAGAGAGTAAGGTGGTGTTGCTGGAGAGAGATGTTGAGTGTTTTCATGTGGTAGCACATGGAACTGAGTGTGACTTTCAGGATGCAGCGAGAACAGCAGTTCGTAGAATGTTGTATATCCTGGAGGTTACATGCGGGGTGGAATTTGAGTTGATATCCAAGTGGGGTAAGTCGGAGATGAAGACAGTCACTGAGGAAGGAAATGTGGCTATGGAATCGAGTCTAGGTAAATACCTTGTCCAACACTGAGAGAAATGGAAAGCGGTGAGGGTGGATAGCGGGGAGAAACATACGGAAATCCTGTTGGAGAGAACAGTACTTCATCAGGGTAGGCATTCCTGGAAGAGGAGTAGCAGTGAGTTAAACACTGGATAAAAGCAAATGACTGTGAATGCTGGAATCTGAAACCAAAAGAGAAAATGCTGGAAAATCTCAGCAGGTCTGGCAGCATCTGTAAGGAGAGAAAGGAGCTGATGTTTCGAATCCAAATGACCCTTTGTCAAAGCTAAAAGACATAGAAGGTGAGAGATATTTATACTACAGGGTGCAGATATTTATACTGACCTTCCAGTTGCTTGCTATTTTAACACATGATCCTGCTCCCATTCCCACATATCTGTCTTGTCTTGCTGCAATGTTCCAGTGAAGCTCAACGCAAAGTGGAGGAACAGCATCTCATCTTCTGGTTAGGCACTTTGCAGCCTTCTGGTCTCAACATTGAATTCAACAACTTCAGATGATTTGCTCTACCCCACCTCGGCCCCTTTGTTTTCATTCTATTGTATTTAAAAAGATTTTACTGTTCTCTACCTTTTATTTCTTTATTGTCTTTCTTCATTTTTCTTCCCCCCCCCACTCTTTCCGCCTACTTTATCCCCCTTCCCTTACATTTTCTCCCCTGCTTCCCCTTTTCTACATTCTACTTCTGTCCATCTTTCCTCCCACCCCCCACCCCCAACATCTTCACCTGTCACAGCTCACAGTTTCTCTGCTGTTTTGCCATTCACACCCTTTACTCTCTCTGTGGACAGCTATTTCAGTCTTTTCCCCTGGTTTCTGTGGCTATGACTCTTCTTTCATTCCCTCACCCGGCAGTATAAATATCTCCCACTTTCTATGCCTTTTATCTTTGACAAATATTATCTGGACTCGAAACGTCAGCTCTTTTCTCTCCTTACAGATGCTGCCAGATCTGCTGGGTTTTTCAAGCATTTTCTCTTTTGGTTTCAGATTCCAGCATCCGCAGTAATTTGCTTTTATTCAGAATCCCTTGTTCAGGACCAGATCAGAAACTTCAAGGTGTTTTATGAAGTTAGCCTTAACCCAACTTGCTTTTAGCTTGGGAAGCATAACGTGTTTCACTCCAGGTATGATTCAAGAGTCCCATTGGGAAACTTTTATCAAAACAAGCTTTACTTAAGAACACAGTTAGAATATAACAAAAAGAATTAGCATAACTTTTACCAATTAAAATTCTCAAACATGGCAAGTTATAATTCTTAACGTCTAGCTATCTCTATGTTCCAGTATCCCTACATAGATACAAATCCTTTCTTTAGCACAGAAACCAAAGGTGCCTATGTAGGTACCACACTTCTGGAGAGCGATCCATATGATCTTCTAATTCTCATACAGCAACTTCCAGAGTAAGTGCCACCCCAAACAGTGGAATCTCAGAAAGAAATTTATTTCCCAGCAGATTCCAGTTTCCACTTCAGAGCAAGATTCAGGATTCTCTAAAGGTAAACTTGCAGGTTGAGTCCGTAATTAAGAAAGCAAATGTAATGTTGTCATTTATCTCAAGAGGCTTGGAATACAAAAGCAGGGATGTACTTCTGAGGCTTTATAAAGCACTGGTTAGGCCCCATTTGGAGTACTGTGAGCAATTTTGGGCCCCACACCTCAGGAAGGACATACTGGCACTGGAGCGGGTCCAGCGGAGATTCACACGGATGATCCCAGGAATGGTAGGCCTGACATACGATGAACGTCTGAGGATCGTGGGATTATATTCATTGGAGTTTAGGAGGTTGAGGGGAGATCTGATAGAAACTTACAAGATAATGAACGGCTTAGATAGGATGGACGTAGGGAAGTTGTTTCCATTAACAGGGGAGACTAGGACGCGGGGGCACAGCCTTAGAATAAAAGGGAGTCACTTTAGAACAGAGATGAGGAGAAATTTCTTCAGCCAGAGAGTGGTGGGTCTGTGGAATTCATTGCCACAGAGGGCTGTGGAGGCCGAGACGTTGAGCGTCTTCAAGACAGAAATTGATAAATTCTTGATTTCTCGAGGAATTAAGGGCTATGGGGAGAGAGCGGGTAAATGGAGTTGAAATCAACCATGATTGAATGGTGGAGTGGACTCGATGGGCCGAATGGCCTTACTTCCGCTCCTATGTCTTATGGTCTTATGGTCTTAAGAGATACAGAGAAAGCAATTTCTCTCTAAAAACCTCCAAAGCAGACTGACTTGACTTCTCTGTAAAAGCCTAGCTGTACCCAGTCCTATGAATTTATTTGTCAAACAACGTAATCAAGCCCAACTCTGTAATACCAGGCTAACACTAAAAACAACAGAACAACATTAGTCCAGGTTAAACAAACGTTGTAGCAATTATACTGCTGCAGTACCAATACAGGGTTGTTGGAGCCAGACAAAACGGCTCCGATAAAATATGAGAGATTAGTAAACGCATTCAGCATGGAAACATGACTAAACTACATTTCTTAAAGGCACAATATCATCACACCCTACAGAGCAGAAGGAGGCCATTTGGCCCACTGAGTCTGCACCAACTCTTCGACAGAGCATCTTACCCGTAACCCCAAGTGTTTAACCCACTCATCCTCCTAACCTACATATCTTGGGACACAAAGGGGCAATTTTGCATGTGCAATCTACCTAACCTGCACATCTTTGGACTGTGGGAGGAAACTGGAGCACCCGGAGGCAACCCATGTGGACAAGGGGAAAGCTTGCAAACTCTACACACCCCTGGCTGTGAGGCAGCAGTGCTAACTACTATGCTACCCTACTCCCCCTAAAGGAAGGCCCAAGGCAAATCCTAGCCAGATGGATAAAAGTGAAAGGATGTCGGAGGGTGATGGTATGGTCATCTGGACGGGAACAGGTTGAGAAAGATGATGAGGAGTAATTAACCACAGACATAGTCACAGGGGACATTTCAGCACCTCTGATAAATACGGACACTGCTTCAAGCCCATCTCTTTGAGTAAGCTTTTGGTCACCTGTCTGAATATCTCATCATGTGGCTGAGTTTTACTCATTCTGTTCTAGTGAAGTGTCCTGAGATGTTTAACTGTGCTGAGGCACTGTGTAAGAAGCAGCACAAATTAATGTTATTACTGGTGTAAAATAAGTGGACAGCATTCTCCTGGCCCTGTCCTTCCCGACAACACTCAGATTGTGTGTCACAAGGAATCCAGTGTGATTGACAGGCCACATCTTTATCTCTCCTCCCAATCCCACTTTTCTGCTTCTTTAGTTGATTTTTCCAATCGTTCACACGTATTTTATTGTTCTTTACTCCTTAAAGGTGTCAGAAGTCAACATCAGATTAGGTTATCACAAAAAACTTTACAGATAATGTAATGATTCTGGAGGACAGTTACTGGAATAATATATCTTCAGGTAGCGAGGGGGAGAGAGAGTCAGCACCTTCGGGGAGGGGGAGAGAGAATCAGCATCTTCAGGGGAGGAGGAGAGAGAGTCAGCATCTTCAGGGGAGGGGGAGAGAGAGTCAGCACCTTCGGGGAGGGGGAGAGAGAATCAGCATCTTCAGGGGAGGAGGAGAGAGAGTCAGCATCTTCAGGGGAGGGGGAGAGAGAGTCAGCATCTTCAGGGGAGGGGGAGAGAGAGTCAACACCTTCAGGGGAGGGGAGAGAGGTTCAGCATCTTCAGGGGAGAGGGAGAGAGAGTCAGCACCTTCAGGGGAGGGGGAGAGTCAGCATCTTCGGGGAGGGGAGAGAGAGTCAGCACCTTCAGGGGAGGGGGAGAGAGAGTCAGCACCTTCAGGGGAGGGGGAGAGAGAGTCAGCACCTTCAGGGGAGAGGGAGAGAGAGTCAGCACCTTCAGGGGAGGGGGAGAGAGAGTCAGCACATTCAGGGGAGGGGGAGAGAGAGTCAGCATCTTCAGGGGAGGGGGAGAGAGAGTCAGCATCTTCAGGGGAGGGGGAGAGAGAGTCAGCACCTTCAGGGGAGGGGGAGAGAGAGTCAGCACCTTCAGGGGAGAGGGAGAGAGAGTCAGCATCTTCAGGGGAGGGGGAGAGAGAGTCAGCATCTTCAGGGGAGGGGGAGAGAGAGTCAGCACCTTCAGGGGAGGGGGAGAGAGAGTCAGCACCTTCAGGGGAGGGGGAGAGAGAGTCAGCACCTTCAGGGGAGGGGGAGGGGGAGAGAGAGTCAGCACCTTCAGGGGAGAGGGAGAGAGAGTCAGCATCTTCAGGGGAGGGGGAGAGAGAGTCAGCACCTTCAGGGGAGAGGGAGAGAGAGTCAGCACCTTCAGGGGAGGGGGAGAGAGAGCCAGCACCTTCAGGGGAGGGGGAGAGAGAGTCAGCACCTTCAGGGGAGGGGGAGAGAGAGTCAGCACCTTCAGGGGAGAGGGAGAGAGAGTCAGCATCTTCAGGGGAGGGGGAGAGAGAGTCAGCACCTTCAGGGGAGGGGGAGAGAGAGTCAGCACCTTCAGGGGAGGGGGAGAGAGAGAGTCAGCACCTTCAGGGGAGGGGAGAGAGGTTCAGCATCTTCAGGGGAGAGGGAGAGAGAGTCAGCACCTTCAGGGGAGGGGAGAGAGGTTCAGCATCTTCAGGGGAGGGGGAGAGAGAGTCAGCACCTTCAGGGGAGGGGAGAGAGGTTCAGCACCTACAGGGGAGAGGGAGAGAGAGTCAGCACCTTCAGGGGAGGGGGAGAGAGAGTCAGCACCTTCAGGGGAGGGGGGAGGGTGGGAGTTGTTCGCGTTGTGTTGTTTAAATGATGGAGGATGCTGTTTTCTTTGGTCTGTGTGGGCTCTGTCACTCTGGAGCTGTTGATATGTGCACAATGGGCAGATGTTGGGTCCCAGGAGCTGTGTCTGTGTAAATGCATGATGTGCAATTATTCAAATTAGCAAAATGCATACTGATGTCATCAGTCATTGGTAACAGCTGCTTGGATACGGATTCAGCATTGCACTGTTACCATGACAACACAAATTGTCATGCAGGGTGTGTAGTGAAGCAGCAATCCTGCAGCAAACTCCCTAAGCAGGGATCTCCCTCAATGATCACAACATTGAAAGAGATTACTGTCAATGGTTTCTCCTTCCTCTCTGACATCTCTCCTACCACGCTTTGTACAGTCCTGACCCTCAATCCTGATTCCTCTTGTCTCTGTGCACACCCCCAGCACCAACACAGACCCACAGCTGCCCCATTCAAAACTACTGCATCACCTTTCTGCAGTCTCAGTAATTACTTCATTGTCAATGAGCCTGTACCTTTCACTGTACCCCCACCCCCAAACACCCTGCAGCCTGGCATTGGCACCAAACAGACAGCTTAAATTGGCAAATAACTAAAATCTAACATCCAACCTGGTGTGAATGCACTGATTTCAAGTTACTGGTGGTGAATTTGGGGGCATATATGTGTGTGTGTGTGAGTGTATTACTCTACTGGGGAGGTGAGTCTTCCCCAGTAGAGAAATACATTAAGTTACTCCAAGGTGCTTGAATGAGATTGTTGCTGCATTTTGAAATTGACGCCTTCTGCACGGAATTTCTGACAGGCGAGATTGAATAGCCCTTCATGGTGCTGTAAAGGCCACAGTAATAAAGTCTCAGTCTTCCAGCTGCTGTCCCCATTCCTTCTGAGAAACAGTTTGGTGACCACACACACACATACACCCACACTCAGATAGCAACCCACACTCACGGCAGTACACGCACACTCACATATGTACACACACATACACAGATACACCAACAAATACATACACACACACCAACACCAGCCTTCCCCCTCCCCTAGGCCTGTCCCTTTGCACTGCCCAGTGGGCAGGGCCAGGCTACCAGGCTGGCACTGTTAGGCAGGTACTGCCCGCCCCTGCCCTGACCACCCTGGGGGCTTTAATGGCCCCTGGTCTCACCGGCGAGGCCATCACGTCTGGTACCTGTTGCTGGGGGCCATCTGTGACCCTTGCTGGTGAGGACCTACACCGGTGAGGCCATTAAGGCAAGTGAGCTCATACAATTCTGTCCCGGGCTCACTAATAATATTTAAATTAAGATTTCAATATTTCTCTTGCACACACACACACACACGCCCCACCATGGGAACTATAGCAGAAAATACGGCAGACCATGCAAAGATCCATTGACCTCAGGCAGGAATTTCCGGTCTTGGGGCGAACACAGCCGGAAATTCCCACCCACACACTCTCTCTCCCTCTCACTCACACTCTCATACACACTCCCTCTTTCTCTCTCATACACACGCACGCTATCTCCCTTGCACACTCACACACCAATGCATGCTTTCACACACATACGAACACACTCTCTCACACAACTTCAATCTCACACAGATACACAATCGCCTGCACACGCGCACTCACAGAGGGGCAAATTTTACCGTCCTGCCTTTCACAGGAATCGAAGTGAGCAAGGAATGGACCATGGGAAGGTCTGTTGACTTCGGGTGGCATTTTCCGGTTTTGAGGCAAGCGGGGCTGGAAAACCCTGCCCAGACAGTAACACCCTCTCTCCCTTCATCAAACACACACTCATTTTCACACGTACACAGACTCTCTCTCACACAAACTGTTGCACACAGTTAGGGCAGCACAATGGCACAGTTGTTAACACACTGCCTCACAACACCAGAAACCCGGGCTGGGGAGGTGATGGGAGCTGGTATGGTTGCGGCATTTAAGGGGCAACTAGATGAATACATGAATAGGATGCGAATGGAAGGATACGGACTCCATATGTGCATACGGTTTTAGTTTACGCAGGCATCATGATCGGCGGAGGCTTGGAGGGCCAAAGGGCCTGAGCCTGTGCTGGACTTTTCATTGTTCTTTGCTCATTTCTGGCCTTGGGTGACTGTGTGAAGTTTGCACATTTTCCCAGAGTCTGCATGGCTTTCCTCCAGGTGCTCCAACACTCCAAAGATGTGCAGGTTATTTGATTTGATTTATTATTTTGATTTGATTTATTATTGTCACATGTATTAACATAGAGTGAAAAGTATTGTTTCTTGCATGCTATACAGATAAAACACACCGTTCATAGAGAAGGAAACGAGAGAGTGCAGAATGTATTGTTACAGTCATAGCTCGGGTGTAGAGAAAGATCAACTTAATGCAAGATAAGTCCATTCAAAAGTCTGACAGCAACAGGGAAGAAGCTGTTCTTTAATCGATTGGTACTTGACCTCAGACTTTTGTATCTTTTTCCCGACGGAAGGTGGTGGAAGAAAGAATGTCTGGGGTGCATGGGGTCCTTAATTACGCTGGCTGCTTCGCCGAGGCAGCAGGATGTGTAGACAGAGTCAATGGATGGGAGGCTGGTTTGTGTGATGGACTGGACTACATTAACGACCTTTTGTAGTTCCTTGCAGTCTTGGGCAGAGCAGGAGCCATACCAATCTGTGATACAACCAGAAAGAATGCTTTCTATGGTGCATCTGTAAAAGTTGGTGAGAGTTGTAGCTGACATGCCAAATTTCCTTAGTCTTCTGAGAAAGTAGAGGCGTTGGAGGGCTTTCTTAATGAGAGTGTCGGCATGGAGGTTAGGTGAATTCACCATGCAAAATTGCCCTTTAGTGTCAAAAGATATGCAGGTTGGACATGCATTATTACTCAGAAAGTGCTGTCAGTGACGTCCAGTCTATTACTGAGAGAGTGCTGTTGGAGATGCCGAGTGTATTACTGAGAGATTGCTGTCGGAGATACCCAGTGTATTACTGAGAGATTGCTGTCGGAGATACCCAGTGTATTACTGAGAGATTGCTGTCAGAGATACCGAGTGTATTACTGAGAGATTGCTGTCAGAGATACCGAGTGTATTACTGAGAGATTGCTGTCAGAGACAGAGAGTGTATGACAGAGAATGTGCTGTCGGAGATACCAAGTGTATTACTGAGAGATTGCTGTCAGATTTACCAAATGTATGACTGAGAGAGTGCTGTTGGAAATACCAAGTGTATTACTGACAGAGTGCTGTCGGAAATAGCGAGTGTATTACTGAGAGAGTGCTGAAAGAGATACCCAGTGTATTACTGAGAGATTGCTGTCAATTATCCTTAATGTATTACTGAAAGAGTGTTGTCGGAGATACCGAGTATACTACTGAGACAATGCTATCAGAGATGTCCAGTGTATGACCAAAAGAGTGCTATCAGAGATGTCCAGTGTATTACTGAGAGATTGCTGTCAGAGATAGAGAATGTATTACTGACAATGTGCTATCAGAAATACCAAGTGTATTACTGAGCGAATACTGTCGGATATAGAACATAGAACATAGAAAAGCCACAGTACAAACAGGCCCTTCAGCCCACAAGTTGCGCCGAACATGTCCCTATCTACGAGGCTTACCTATAACCCTCTATCTTACTAACTTCCATGAACTTATCCAAAAGTCTCTTAAAAGACCCTATCGAATCCGCCTCCACCACCACTACCGGCAGCTGATTCCACACAGCCACCACCCTCTGATGAAAAACTTACCCCTAACATCTCCTCTGTACCTACTCCCCAGCACCCTAAACCTGTGACCTCTTGTGGCAACCATTCCAGCCCTGGGTAAAAGCCTCTGAGAAACCACTTGATCAATACCTCTCAACATCTTATACACCTCTATCAGGTCACCTCTCATCCTTCGCCTCTCCAAGGAGAAAAAACTGAGCTCTCTCAACCTATCCCCATAAGGCATGCCACCTAATCCAGGCAACATCCTTGAAAATCTCCCCTGCACCCTTTCTATCGCTTCCACATCCTTTCTGTAATGAGGCGACCAGAACTGGGCACAGTACTCCAGGTGGGGTCTGACCAGGGTCCTATACAGCTGCAGCATGATCTCCCGATTTCTAAACTCAATTCCTCTATTGGTGAAGGCCAGCATTCCATACGCCCTCTTAATTACAGCTTCTACCTGCGACGCTGCTTTGAGCGTCCTATGAACCCGGACCCCACGATCCTTCTGATCTTCCACACTGCCAAGCGTCTTACCCTTAATATTATATTCTTTCATCCTATTCGACCTGCCAAAATGAACCACCACACACTTATCTGGATTGAAGTCCATCTGCCACTTCTCCGCCCAGTCTTGCATCTTATCTATGTCTCGTTGCAACTGCTGACATCCCTCTCCACTATCCACAACACCACCAACCTTTGTGTCAGCAGCAAACTTGCCAACCCATCCTTCCACTTCCTCATCCAGGTCATTTATAAAAATCACAAAGAGCAAGGGTCCCAGAACAGATCCCTGGGCACTCCACTGGTGACCGACCTCCATGCTGAAAAAGACCCATCTACAACCACTCTTTGCCTTCTGTGGGCAAGCCAGTTCTGAATCCACAAAGCAATGTCCCCTTGTATCCCATGCCCTTTCACTTTCTCAATAAGCCTTGCATGGGGCACCTGATCAAACGTCTTGCTGAAATCCATATAAACTGCATCTACCGCTCTTCCCTCATCTTTGTGTCCAGTTACATCTTCAAAAAATTCAATTAGGCTCGTCAGGCATGATCTGCCTTGGACAAAGCCGTGCTGGCTATTTCTGATCATACTATTCCTCTCCAGATGTTCATAAATCCTGCCTCTCAGGATCTTCTCCATCAACTTACCAACCACTGAGGTTAGACTCACTGGTCTATAATTTCCTGGGCTATCTCTTCTCCCTTTCTTGAATAACGGAACCACATCCGCAATCCTCCAATCCTCCAGAACCTCTCCCGTCTCCATTGATGACGCAAAGATTATCGCCAGAGGCTCAGCAATCCTTCCCTCACCTCCCACAGTAACCTGGGGTACATCCCATCCGGTCCCGGCGATTTATCTAACTTGATGCTTTTCAAAAGCTCCAACACATCCTCTCCCCTAATGTCGACATGCTCAATCTTCTCAGTCCACTGCAAGTCTGTACTGCAACTACCAAGATCCTTTTCCACTGTGAATACTGAAGTAAAGTATTCATTGAGTACCTCTGCTATTTCAACCGGTTCAATACAGACTTTCCCATCGTCACATTTGATAGGATCTACTCCTTCACATCTTATCTTCTTGCTCTTAACATACTTGTAGAATTCCTTGGGGTTTTCCTTTATCCTGTCTGCCAAGGCCTTCTCATGACCCCTTCTTGCTCTTCTAATTTCCCTCTTAAGTTCCTTCCTACTAGTCGTATACTCTTCTAGATTTCTATCATTACCTAGCTCCCTGAACCTTTTGTGTGCTTTTCTTTTCTTCTTGACTAAATTCGTTACAGCTTTCGTGCACCATGGTTCCTGTAACCTACCATAACTCCCCTGTCTCATTGGAACGTTGCTGTGCAGAGCTCCAGACAGATTTTCCTTGAAACTTTGCCACATTTCTTCTGTACATTTCCCTGAGAAAACCTCCTTCCAATTTATGCCTCTAATTTCCTGCCTAATAGCCTCATAATTGCCCTTACTCCAAATAAACACTTTCCTAGCTTGACTGATCCTATTTCTCTCCAATACTAATGTAAAGGAGATAGAGTTATGATCACTATCCCCAAAATGCTCTCCCATTGAGAGATCTGACACCTGCCCAGGTTCATTCCCTAATACCAAATCAAGTACAGCCTCTCCTCTTGCAGGCTTATCCACATATTGTGTCAGGAAGCCCTCCTGAACACACCTAACAAACTCCTCCCCATCTAAACCCCTTACCTTAGGGATATTCCAATCGATATTTGGGAAATTAAAATTTCCCATCACGACCACTCTGTTATTATCACATCTCTCCAGGATCTGCTTCCCAATCTGCTCCTCCACATCCCTGCTACTATTGGGCGCCTATAGAAAACACCCAGTAAAGTTATTGACCCCTTCCTGTTGCGAACCTCCACCCACAGAGATTCCGCAGACAATCCTTCTGTGGCATCCATCTTTTCTACAGCCGTGACACTATCCCTGATCAACAGTGCCACTCCCCGACCCCTTTTGCCTCCTTCCCTATCCCTCCTGAAACATCTGAAACCCGGCACTTGAAGTATCCAGTCCTGCCCCTGAGATAACCAAGTCTCTGTAATGGCCACCACATCATACTTCCAAGTAGTGATCCACGCTCTAAGCTCATTCATTTTGTTCACTGCACTCCTTGCGTTAAAATACACACATCTCAACCCTTCGGTCTGTGCGCTCCCCTTCTCCGTCACCTGCCTATCCTCCCTCTCACACTGTCTACAAGCCCCTTTTATTTTTAAGCTAACCTCCTCTCTCCCAGTCACCTCATTTTGATTCCCACCCCCCAACCATTCTAGTTTAAACACACCCCCAGTAGCCTTAGCAAACCTTCCCGCCAGGATATTGGTCCCCCTGGGATTTAAGTGAAACCCGTCCGTTTTGTACAGGTCGCACCTGTATAATATACCCAGTGTATTACTGAGAAATATTTAAATGGAGAAAAATTACATCATGCTACTGTGCAGAGGGACCTGGGGTCCTTGTGCACGAATCGCAAAAGCAGGTGATCAAGAAGGCGAATGGAATGTTGGCCTTTATCGCGAGGGGGATAGAATATAAAGCAGGGAGGTCTTGCTGCAACTGTACAAGGCACTGGTGAGGCCACAACTGGAGTACTGTGTGCAGTTTTGGTCCCCTTATTTGCAAAAGGATATATTGGCCTTGGAGGGAGTGCAGAGAAGGTTCACCAGGTTGATACCGGAGATGAGGGGTGTAGCTTATGAGGAGAGATTGAACAGATTGGGTCTGTACTCGTTGGAGTTTAGAAGGGTGAGGGGTGATCTTATAGAGACATATAAGATAATGAAGGGGCTGGATAGGGTAGAGGTAGAGAGATTCTTTCCACTTCGAAGGGAAACCAGAACTAGAGGGCACAGCCTCAAAATAAGTGGGGTCCGGTTCAGAACAGAGTTGAGGGGGAGCTTCTTCTCTCAGAGGGTGGTGAATCTCTGGAATTCTCTGCCCATTGAAGTGGTGGTGGCGAACTCGTTGAATATGTTTAAATCACGGGTAGAAAGATTTCTGATCGATAAGGGAATGAAGGGATATGGGGAGCAGGCGGGTAAGTGGAACTGATTCGCCTCAGATCAGCCATGATCTTGTTGAACAGCGGGGCAGGCCCGACGGGCTAGATGGCCTACTCCTGCTCCTATTTCTTATGTTATTATGTTATTATGTAAATTGCTGTCAGAGATACCAAGTGTATTACTGAGCGATTGCTGTCAAAGATACCCAGTGTATTACTGAGATATTGCTGTCAGAGATACCCAGTGTATTACTGAGAGATTGCTGTCAGAAATACCCAGTGTATTACTGAGAGATTGCTGTCAGAGATAGTGAGTGCATTACTGAGAGACTGCTGTCAGAGATGCCCAGTGTATTACTGAGAGATTGCTGTCTGAGATACCGAGTGCATTACTGAGAGATTGCTGTCCAGAGATTCACAGTGTATGACAGAGAGAGTGCTATTGGAGATACCGAGTGTATTACTGAGAAATTGCTGTCAGAGGTGCCGAGTGTATTATTGACAGAGTGCTGTCATAGATACTGAGATAATTACTGAGAGAGCGATGTCGGAGATACCCAGTGTATTACTGTGAGATTGCTGTCATAGATACCGAGTGTATTATTGAGGGAGTGCTGCCAGAGTTACCGAGATTATTACAGAGAGATTGCTGTCAGAGATACCGAGTGTATGACTGAGAAATTGCTGTCAGAGGTGCCGAGTGTATTATTGACAGCGTGCTGTCATAGATACCGAGATTATTACTCCGAGAGTGCTGTCATAGATACCGAGTGTATTATTGAGGGAGTGCTGCCAGAGATACCGAGATTATTACTGAGAGATTGCTGTCAGAGATACCAAGTGTATTACTGAGAAATTGCTGTCGGAAATACTGAGTGTATTACTGAGAGATTGCTGTCAGAGATACCGAGATTATTACTGAGAGATTGCTGTCGGAGATACTGAGCGTATTACTGAGAGATTCCTGTCAGAGATACCGACTGTATTACTGAGAGAGTATTGTCAGAGATACCGAGTGTATTATTGAGAGATCGCTGGCATAGATACTGACCGTATTACTGAGAAATTACTGTCAGAAATACTGAGTGTATTCCTGAGAGTTTGCTGTCAGAGATAGAGAGTGTATTACGGAGAGAGTGCTCTCACAGATATCAAGTGTATTACTGAAAGAGTGCTGATGAGATACCGAGTGTATTACTGAGAGATTGCTGTCATAGATACCGAGTGTATTACTGAGAGATTCCTGTCATAGATACCGAGTGTATTACTGAGAGATTGCTGTCATAGATGCCGACTGTATTACTGAGAGATTGCTGTCATAGGTACCGAGTGTATTACTGAGAGATTCCTGTCATAGATACCAAGTATGTAACTGAGAGATTCCTGTCAGAGATACCGAGTGTATTACTGAGAGAATGATGTCAAAGTTATACAGTGTCTTGCTGAGAGATTGCTGTCATAGATACCGAGTGTGTAACTGAGAGATTCCTGTCAGAGATACCGAGCGTATTACTGAGAGATTGCTGTCAGAGATACCGAGTGTATTACTGAGAGGTTGCTGGCGGAGATACCGAGTGTATTACTGAGAGATTTCTGTCATAGATACCAAGTGTATTACTGAGAGATTGCTGTCAGAGATACCGAGTATGTTACTGATAGCTTGCTGTCGGAGATCCCTGGTGTGTTAGTGAGAGCGTGCTTTCGGAGATACTGAGCGTATTACTGAGAGATTGCTGTCAGAGATAACGAGTGTATTACTGAGAGAGTGCTGTTGGAGATACCGAGTGTATTACTGAGAGATTGCTGTCGGAGATACCGAGTGTATTGCTCAGAGATTGCTGTCGGAGATACCGAGTGTCTCACTGAGAGATTGCTGTCATAGATACTGAGCGTTTTACTGAGAGATTGCTGTCATAGATACCGAGTCGAATTTCTGATTCAGATGGAAGAGGAGAAAGTTTGGTCCCAAACCAGTGTTCTCTGTTTGAACAGAGGGAAATATGATAGGATGAGGGATGAATTGGCTAAGGTAGACTGGGGGAGCAGGCTGGCAGGTAGGATAGCTGAGGAACAGTGGAATATTTTTAAGGAGATCCTTTTCAGTTCTCAGCAAAAATATATTCCAGCAAAAAACAAGGATTGTAAGAAAAGGGAGAACCAGCCGTGGATAACGAAGGAAATAAAGGAGAGTATTAAAATAAAAACAGCTGCGTACAGAGTGGCCAAAAATAATGGAGAAACAAGTGATTGGGAAAAATTTAAGAAACAGCAAAGAGAGACTAAGAAAGCGATAAAGAAAGGAAGGATAGACTATGAAGCTAGGCTAGCAATTAATATAAAAAATGATAGTAAAAGTTTTTATAAATATATAAAAAGGAATAGAGTGGCGAGAGTGAATGTTGGACCCTTGGAGGACGAGAGGGGGGAGTTAATAGTGGGAAATGAGGATATGGTGAGTCTTTAAATAAGTTTTTTGTGTCGGTCTTCACGGTGGAGGACACAAATAGTTTGCCAAATATTAACGATAGAGGGTTGGCAGCAGGAGAAATACTTAATACAATTAATGTCACCAGAGAGGCAGTGCTGGGTAGACTAATGGGACTGAAGGTGGACAAGTCCCTGGGTCCGGATGGAATGCATCCCAGGGTATTGAAAGAAATGTCAGAGGTAATAGTGGATGCGTTAGTGATTATTTATCAAAACTCGTTGCGTTCTGGGGTAGTGCCGGTTGATTGGAAAACGGCTAATGTTACGCCGCTGTTTAAAAAAGGAAGGAGACAAAAGGCGGGTAACTATAGGCCGGTCAGCTTAACGTCTGTAGTAGGGAAAATGCTGGAATCCATTATTAAAGAGGAGATAGCAGGGCATCTGGGTAGAAATGGTTCGATCAATCAGACGCAGCATGGATTCATGAGGGGAAAGTCGTGCTTGACGAACATGTTGGATTTTTATGAAGATGTGACTAGGGCGGTTGATGGAGGAGAACCGGTGGATGCTGAGAGAGTGCAGTCAGAGTTACCCAGTGTATTACTGAGAAATTGCTGTCAGAAATACCCAGTGTAATCCTGAGAGATTGCTGTCTGAGATACCCACTGTATAACTGAGTGAGTGTTGTCAGAGATTCCCAGTGTATTACTGAGAGAGTGTTGTCAGAGATACCGAGTGTATTACAGAGAGATTGCTGTCAGAGATACCCAGTGTATTACTGAGAGAGTGTTGTTGGAGACACTGAGCGTATTACAGAGAGATTGCTGTCAGAGATACCCAGTGTATTACTGAGGGAGTGCTGTCAGCGATACCCAGTGTATTACTGAGAGAGTGCTGTCAAAGATACCCAGTGTATTACTGAGAGATTGCTGTCAAAGATACCCAGTGTATTACTGAGAGATTGCTGTCAGAGATACCCAGTGTATTACTGAGAGAGTGTTGTTGGAGACACTGAGCGTATTGCTGAGAGAGTGCTGTCAGAGATAACGAGTGTATTACTGAGAGATTGCTGTCTGAGATACCGAGTGTATTACTGAGAGATTGCTGTCTGAGATACCCAGTGTATTACTGAGAAATTGCTGTCAGAGATACCCAATGTATTACTGAGAGATTCCTATCTGAGATACCCAATGTATTACTGAGAGAATGCTGTCAGAGATACCCAGAGTATTACTCAGAGACTGCTGTCATAGATACCGAGTATGTGACTGAGAGAGTGCTGTCAGAGACACTCAGTTTATTACTGAGAGATTGCTGTCAGAGATACCCAGTGTATTACTGCGAGATTGTTGTAAGAGATACCGAGTGTAATACTGAGAGATTGCTGTCGGAGATACCAAGTGTGTTACTGAGAGATTGCTGTCAGAGATACCGAGTGTATTACTGAGAGATTGCTGTCATAGATACCAGCGCATTAGTGAGAGAGTGCTGTCATAGAAACTTAGTGTATTACTGAGAGAGTGCTGTCATAGAAACTTTGTGTATTACTGAGGGATTGCTGTCACAGATGCCGAGTGTGTGAGTGAGTGTTGTCAGAAATAATGAGTGTGCCACAAAGAGATTGCAGCCATAGATACCGAGTGCATTACTGAGAGAGTGCTGACACAGATACCGAGTTTGTGACTGAGAGAGTGCTGTCAGAGATACCCAGTGTATTACTGAGAGAGTGCTGTCAGAGATACCGAGTGCATTACTGAGAGAGTGCTGACACAGATACCGAGTTTGTGACTGAGAGAGTGCTGTCAGAGATACCCAGTGTATTACTGAGAGATTACTGAAATAGATACGGAGCGTATTACTGAGAGATTGCTGTCAGAGATACCGAGTGTATTACTGAGAGATTGCTGTCAGAGATACCGAGTGTATTATTGAGAGATTGCTGTCAGAGATACCCAGTGTATTACTGAGAGATTACTGAAATAGATACGGAGCGTATTACTGAGAGATTGCTGTCAGAGATACCGAGTGTATTACTGAGAGATTGCTGTCAGAGATACCGAGTGTATTACTGAGAGATTGCTGTCAGAGATACCGAGTGTATTATTGAGAGAGTGCTGTCAGAGATACCCAGTGTATTATTGAGAGATTGCTGTCAGAGATACCGAGTGTATTACTGAGAGATTACTGAAATAGATACGGAGCGTATTACTGAGAGATTGCTGTCAGAGATACCGAGTGTATTACTGAGAGATTGCTATCTGAGATACCTCGTGTATTACTGAGAGAGTACTGTCAGAGACACTCAGTTTATTACTGAGAGAGTGCTGTCAGAGACACTCAGTTTATTACTGAGGGATTGCTGTCAGAGATACCGAGTGTATTACTGAGACATTGCTGTCATAGATACCGAGTGTGTTACTGAGAGAGTGCTGTCAGAGATACCAGTGTATGACTGAGAAAGTACTGTCATAGAAACCTAGTGTATTACTGAGAGGCTGTTGTCAGAGATACTGAGTATATTGCTGAGAGATTGCTGTCATAGATGCCGAGTGTGTGAGTGAGTGCTGTCGCAGCTAATGAGTGTGCCACTGAGAGGTTGCAGTCATAGATGTGAATGTATTACTGAGAGATTGCTGTCGCAGATACCCAGTGTATTACTGAGAGATTGCTGTCGGAGATACCCAGTGTATTACTGAGAGAGTGCTTTTGGAGGTACCGTGTGTATTACTGAGAGAATGCTGTCAGAGATTCCCAGTGTATTACTGAGAGATTGCCGTCAGAGATACCGAGTGTATTACTCTGAGACTGCTGTCTAAGATACCGAGTGTATTACTGAAAAAGTGCTGTCAGAGTTACCTCGTGTATTACTGAGCAATTGATGTCAGAGATACCCAGTGTGTTACTGAGAGAATGCAGTCAGAGATTCCCAGTGTATTACTGAGGGATTGCAGTCAGAGATACCGAGTGTATTATTGAGAGACTGCTGTCAGAGATACTGAGTGTATGACTGAGAGATTGCTGTAATAGATACCGAGCGTATCACTGAGAGATTGCTGTCAGAGTCACCGAGTGTATTACTGAGAGATTGCTGTTAGAAATATCCTGCCTATTACTGCGAGAGTGCTGTCAGAGATACCCAGTGTATTACTGAGAGATTGCTATCATAGATACCGAGTGTATTACTGAGAGATTGCTGTCAGAGATACCGAGTGTATTGCTGAGAGATTGCGGTCAGATTTACCGAGTGTATTACTGAGAGAGTGTTGTCAGAGATACCCAGTGTATTACTGAGAGATTGCTATCATAGATACCGAGTGTATTACTGAGAGATTGCTGTCGGAGATACCGAGTGTATTGCTGAGAGATTCGGGTCAGATTTACCGAGTGTATTGCTGAGAGATTGCAGTCAGATTTACCGAGTGTATTACTGAGAGAGTGTTGTCAGAGATACCGAGTGTATTACTGAGAGATTGCTGTCGGAGATACCGAGTGTATTACTGAGAGATTGCTGTCGGAGATACCGAGTGTATTGCTGAGAGATTCGGGTCAGATTTACCGAGTGTATTGCTGAGAGATTGCAGTCAGATTTACCGAGTGTATTACTGAGAGATTGCTGTCAGAGATACCGAGTGTATTACTGAGAGATTGCGATCAGAGATACCGAGTGTATTACTGAGAGATTGCTGTCAGAGATACCGAGTGTGTTGCTGAGAGATTGCGGTCAGATTTACCGAGTGTATTACTGAGAGATTGCGGTCAGATTTACCGAGTGTATTGCTGAGAGATTGCGGTCAGATTTACCGAGTGTATTACTGAGAGAGTGTTGTCAGAGATACCGAGTGTATTACTGAGAGATTGCGGTCAGAGATACCGAGTGTATTACTGAGAGAGTGTTGTCAGAGATACCGAGTGTATTGCTGAGAGATTGCGGTCAGAGATACCGAGTGTATTGCTGAGAGATTGCGGTCAGATTTACCGAGTGTATTACTGAGAGAGTGTTGTCAGAGATACCGAGTGTATTACTGAGAGATTGCTGTCAGAGATACCGAGTGTATTGCTGAGAGATTGCGGTCAGATTTACCGAGTGTATTGCTGAGAGATTGCGGTCAGATTTACCGAGTGTATTGCTGAGAGATTGCGGTCAGAGATACCGAGTGTATTACTGAGAGATTGCTGTCGGAGATACCGAGTGTATTACTGAGAGATTGCTGTCGGAGATACCGAGTGTATTGCTGAGAGATTCGGGTCAGATTTACCGAGTGTATTGCTGAGAGATTGCAGTCAGATTTACCGAGTGTATTACTGAGAGATTGCTGTCAGAGATACCGAGTGTATTACTGAGAGATTGCGATCAGAGATACCGAGTGTATTACTGAGAGATTGCTGTCAGAGATACCGAGTGTGTTGCTGAGAGATTGCGGTCAGATTTACCGAGTGTATTACTGAGAGATTGCGGTCAGATTTACCGAGTGTATTGCTGAGAGATTGCGGTCAGATTTACCGAGTGTATTACTGAGAGAGTGTTGTCAGAGATACCGAGTGTATTACTGAGAGATTGCGGTCAGAGATACCGAGTGTATTACTGAGAGAGTGTTGTCAGAGATACCGAGTGTATTTCTGAGAGATTGCGGTCAGAGATACCGAGTGTATTGCTGAGAGAGTGTTGTCAGAGATACCGAGTGTATTGCTGAGAGATTGCGGTCAGAGATACCGAGTGTATTGCTGAGAGAGTGTTGTCAGAGATACCCAGTGTATTACTGAGAGATTGCTATCATAGATACCGAGTGTATTACTGAGAGATTGCTGTCGGAGATACCGAGTGTATTGCTGAGAGATTCGGGTCAGATTTACCGAGTGTATTGCTGAGAGATTGCAGTCAGATTTACCGAGTGTATTACTGAGAGAGTGTTGTCAGAGATACCGAGTGTATTACTGAGAGATTGCTGTCGGAGATACCGAGTGTATTACTGAGAGATTGCTGTCGGAGATACCGAGTGTATTGCTGAGAGATTCGGGTCAGATTTACCGAGTGTATTGCTGAGAGATTGCAGTCAGATTTACCGAGTGTATTACTGAGAGATTGCTGTCAGAGATACCGAGTGTATTACTGAGAGATTGCGATCAGAGATACCGAGTGTATTACTGAGAGATTGCTGTCAGAGATACCGAGTGTGTTGCTGAGAGATTGCGGTCAGATTTACCGAGTGTATTACTGAGAGATTGCGGTCAGATTTACCGAGTGTATTGCTGAGAGATTGCGGTCAGATTTACCGAGTGTATTACTGAGAGAGTGTTGTCAGAGATACCGAGTGTATTACTGAGAGATTGCGGTCAGAGATACCGAGTGTATTACTGAGAGAGTGTTGTCAGAGATACCGAGTGTATTGCTGAGAGATTGCGGTCAGAGATACCGAGTGTATTGCTGAGAGATTGCGGTCAGATTTACCGAGTGTATTACTGAGAGAGTGTTGTCAGAGATACCGAGTGTATTACTGAGAGATTGCTGTCAGAGATACCGAGTGTATTGCTGAGAGATTGCGGTCAGATTTACCGAGTGTATTGCTGAGAGATTGCGGTCAGATTTACCGAGTGTATTGCTGAGAGATTGCGGTCAGATTTACCGAGTGTATTACTGAGAGAGTGTTGTCAGAGATACCGAGTGTATTACTGAGAGATTGCGGTCAGAGATACCGAGTGTATTACTGAGAGAGTGTTGTCAGAGATACCGAGTGTATTACTGAGAGATTGCTGTCAGAGATACCGAGTGTATTGCTGAGAGATTGCGGTCAGATTTACCGAGTGTATTACTGAGAGATTGCGGTCAGATTTACCGAGTGTATTGCTGAGAGATTGCGGTCAGATTTACCGAGTGTATTACTGAGAGAGTGTTGTCAGAGATACCGAGTGTATTACTGAGAGAGTGTTGTCAGAGATACCGAGTGTATTACTGAGAGAGTGTTGTCAGAGATACCGAGTGTATTGCTGAGAGATTGCGGTCAGAGATACCGAGTGTATTGCTGAGAGATTGCGGTCAGATTTACCGAGTGTATTACTGAGAGAGTGTTGTCAGAGATACCGAGTGTATTACTGAGAGATTGCTGTCAGAGATACCGAGTGTATTGCTGAGAGATTGCGGTCAGATTTACCGAGTGTATTACTGAGAGATTGCGGTCAGAGATACCGAGTGTATTACTGAGAGAGTGTTGACAGAGATACCGAGTGTATTGCTGAGAGATTGCGGTCAGAGATACCGAGTGTATTGCTGAGAGATTGCGGTCAGATTTACCGAGTGTATTACTGCGAGATTGCTGTCAGAGATACCCAGTGTATTACTGAGAGATTGCTATCATAGATACCGAGTGTATTACTGAGAGATTGCTGTCAGAGATACCGAGTGTATTGCTGAGAGATTGCGGTCAGATTTACCGAGTGTATTACTGAGAGAGTGTTGTCAGAGATACCGAGTGTATTACTCTGAGACAGTGCTGTCTATGATACCGAGTGTATTACAGAGAGAGTGCTGTTAGAGATTCCCAGTGTATTACTCAGAGATTGCTGTCAAAGATACCGAGTGTATTACTCTGAGACTGCTGTCTAAGATACCGAGTGTATTACTGAGAGAGTGCTGTCAGAGATACCCATTGTATTACTGAGAGAGTGCAGTCAGAGTTACCCAGTGTATTACTGGGAAATTGCTGTCAGAAATACCCATTGTAATCCTGAGAGATTGCTGTCTGAGATACCCAGTGTATTACTGAGAGATTGCTGTCTGAGATACCCAGTGTAATTCTGAGAAATTGCTGTCAGAAATACCCAGTGTATTACTGACAGATTGCTGTCTGAGATACCCAGTGTATTACAGAGACAGTGCTGTTGAAGATACCGAGTGTTTTACTGAGAGAGTGCTGTCGGAGATACCGAGTGTTTTACTGAGAGACTGCTGTCAGAGTTACCCAGTGTATTACTGACAGATAGCTGTCTGAGATGCCCAGTGTATTACGGAGAGATTGCTGTCGGAGATACCGAGTGTATTACTGAGAGACTGCAGTCAGAGTTACCCAGTGTATTACTGACAGAAACCTGTCTGAGATGCCCAGTGTATTACTGAGAGATTGCTGTCAGAGTTACCCACTGTATTACTGAGAAATTGGTGTCAGAATTACCCAGTGTATTACTGAGAGATTGCTGGCTGAGATACCCAGTGTGTTACTGGGAGATTGCTGTTGGAGATGCTCAGTGTATTACTGAGTGAGTGCAGTCAGAGATACCGTGTGTATTACTGAGAGAGTGGTTTCAGAGACACCGAGTGTATTACTGGGAGATTGCTGTCAGAGATACCCAATGTATTACTGAGAGATTGCTGTCAGAGATATCAAGTTGATTCCTGAGAGGTTGCTGTCAGAGATACCCAGTGTATTACTGAGAGATTGCGGTCTTTTAATTTAATTTTACAAGATTATGAAGGGTATAGATAGGGTGAACAGTGGGAAGCTTTTTCCCAGGTCGGAGGTGACGATCACGAGGGGTCACGGGCTCAAGCTGAGAGGGGCAAAGTATAACTCAGACATCAGAGGGACGTTTTTTACACAGAGGGTGGTGGGGGCCTGGAATGCGCTGCCAAGTAGGGTGGTGGAGGCAGGCACGCTGACATCGTTTAAGACTTACCTGGATAGTCACATGAGCAGCCTGGGAATGGAGGGATACAAACGATTGGTCTAGTTGGACCAAGGAGCGGCACAGGCTTGGAGGGCCGAAGGCCTGTTTCCTGTGCTGTACTGTTCTTTGTTCTTTGTTCTTTGAAGGGGGGGAGGTTTAACACAGATATCAGAAGGACATATTTCACACAGAGGGTCGTGGGGGCCTGGAATGTGTTGCCGGGCAAGGTGGTGGAGGCGGACACACTGGGAACGTTTAAGACTTATCTAGACAGCTATATGACCGGAGTGGGAATGGAGGGATACAAAAGAGTGGTCTAGTTTGGACCAGGGAGCGGCGCGGGCTAATTGTTCCTTGTTTCTCGTTTCAAGGCTTCATTCTATGATCATCTTGCTGGTGCCAGTACAGAGCGAGACTGCGGATAGTTGGGAACCTGTCTCGGGGGCAGGGAATTCATATGGTGTTCATGGAAGTGGAAATGACTAGGGTTGGGAAGCATTTTCCGATCAGGGCCATTGTGATCTCCTGGACTTGTTTCGATCGCCTCAGGGGGTCGGAGAGGAATTTCCCAGATTTTTTTTTTCCCCATATTGGCCCTGGGGTTTTTCACTCTGGGTTTTTGCCTCTCCCTGGGGATCACATGGTCTGGAATAGGGGGGTGGGGGTGAGTTAATAGGTTGTAATGAACAAAGCATCGTAACTGTGAGGGACAGCTCGGTGGATAGGATATTGGTATGTAGATAGGCTGGAAAATTGGGCGGGGATCCTGGATTCAGGATTCAATCCTGGACCGGGGAGCGGCGCGGGCTTGGAGGCCGAAGGGCCTGTTCCTGTGCTGTATTGTTCTTTGTTCTTTGTTCTTTTGTGTATTACAGTGAGATTTTTGTCAGAGATACCGAGTGTATTACCGAGAGAGTGCTGTCACAGATACCGAGTGTGTGAATGAGTCCTTTCGGAGATAATGAGTGTGCCACTAAGAGATTGCAGCCATAGATACTGAGTGTATTACTGAGAGAGTGCTGTCAGAGATCCCCATTGTATTGTCGGAATAAATGGGTGTTTTTCCGGTTGGTGGAAGGTAACTAGTGGCGTGCCGCAGGGATCGGTACTCGGGCCGCAACTATTTACCATTTATATAGATGATCTGGAGGAGGGGACGGAGTGTAGGGTAACGAAGTTTGCAGACGACACAAAGATAAGTGGAAAAGTGAATCGTGTGGAGGACGGAGAAGATCTGCAGAGAGATTTGGACAGGCTGAGTGAGTGGGCGAGGATATGGCAAATGGAGTATAACGTTGATAAATGCGAGGTTATACACTTTGGAGGAAATAATAACAAATGGGATTACTATCTCAATGGAAACAAATTAAAACATGCTACCGTGCAAAGGGACCTGTGCATGAGACGCAAAAGCCCAGTCTGCAGGTACAACAGGTGATCAAGAAGGCAAATGGGATGTTGGCCTATATCGCGAGGGGGATAGAATATAAAAGCAGGGATGTCTTGATGCACCTGTACAGGGCATTGGTGAGGCCGCAGCTGGAATACTGTGTGCAGTATTGGTCCCCTTATATGAGGAAGGATATATTGGCATTGGAGGGAGTGCAGAGAAGGTTCACCAGGTTGATACCGGAGATGAGGGGTTTGGATTATGAGGAGAGGCTGAGGAGATTGGGTTTGTACTCGTTGGAGTTTAGAAGGATGAGGGGGTATCTTATGGAGACTTATAAGATAATGCGGGGGCTGGATAGGGTGGAGGCGGAGAGATTCTTTCCACTTAGTAAGGAAGTTAAAACTAGAGGACACAGCCTCAAAATAAAGGGGGGTCGGTTTAAGGCAGAGTTGAGGAGGAACTTCTTCTCCCAGAGGGTGGTGAATCTCCGGAATTCTCTGCCCACTGAGGTGGTGGAGGCTACCTCGCTGAATATGTTTAAAGCGCAGATGGATGGATTCCTGATCGGTAAGGGAATTAAGGGGATCAGGCGGGTAAGTGGTACTGATCCACGTCAGATCAGCCATGATCTTATTGAATGGCGGGGCAGGTTCGAGGGGCTAGATGGCCTACTCCTGCTCCTATTTCTTATGTTCTTATTACTGAGAGAGTATTGTCAGAGATACCGAGTGTATTACTGACAGTTTGCTGTCTGAGATTCCCAGTGTATTACTGAGAGATTCCTGCCAGAGTTACCCAGTGTATTACTGAGAAATTGCTGTCAGAGATACCCAACGTATTACTGAGAGATTCCTATCTGAGATACCCAATGTATTACTGAGAGGGTGCTGTCAGAGATACCCAGTGTATTACTGAGAGATTGCTGTTGCAGTTACTGAGTTTATTACTGAGAGATTGCTGTCAGAGATACCCAGTGTATTACTGAGAGATTGCTGTCGCAGTTACCGAGTTTGTTACTGAGAGAGTGCTGTCGGAGGTACCAGGTGTGTTTCTGAGAGATTGCTGTCGCAGATACCGAGTTTGTTACTGAGAGAGTGCTTTCGGAGGTACCAGGTGTGTTTCTGAGAGATTGCTGTCAGAGATACCAGCTTATTAGTGAGAGATTGCTGTCATAGAAACTTTGTGTATTA
The DNA here is from genome assembly GCF_964213995.1 of Mustelus asterias. Taxonomy (NCBI): domain Eukaryota; kingdom Metazoa; phylum Chordata; class Chondrichthyes; order Carcharhiniformes; family Triakidae; genus Mustelus; species Mustelus asterias. The sequence goes on along the minus strand of NC_135804.1, from coordinate 75,025,771 downwards.
CTGAGAGATTGCTGTCACAGATGCCGAGTGTATGATTGAGAGATTGCTGTCACAGAAACCGAGTGTCTTACTGAGAGATTGCTGTCAGAGACACTCAGTTAATTACTGAGGGATTGCTGTCAGAGATACCGAGTGTGTGAGTGAGTGCTGTCGGAGATCATGAGTGCGCCACGGAGAGATTGCAGTCATAGATACTGAGACTATTACTGAGAGATTGCTGTCAGAGATACCGAGATTATTACTGAGAGAGTGCTGTCACAGAAACCGAGTGTATTACTGAGAGTGTGCTGTCAGAGACACTCAGTTAATTACTGAGGGATTGCTGTCAGAGATACCGAGTGTGTGAGTGAGTGCTGTCGGAGATCATGAGTGCGCCACGGAGAGATTGCAGTCATAGATACCGAGTGTATTACTGAGAGAGTGCTGTCAGAGATACCGAGATTATTACTGAGAGAGTGCTGTCGGTGACACTGAGTGTATTACTGAGAGATTGCTGACGGAGATATCGAGTGTATTACTGAGAGATTGCTGTCAGAGATATCGAGTGTATTACTGAGAGATTGCTGTCAGAGATAGAGAGTGTATTACTGAGAGAGTGCGGTCAGACATATCGGTGTTTTACTGAGAGATTGCTGTCAGAGATACTGAGTGTATTACTGAGAGACTGCTGTCGGAAATAGAGAGTGTATTACTGAGACATTGCTGTCATAGAAACCGAGTGTGTTACTGAGAGATTGCTGTCAGAGATACACAATGTATTATAGAATGCTGTCGGAGATACCGAGTGCATTACTGAGAGTTTGCTGTCGGCGATACCAAGTGTATTACTGAGAGATTGCTGTCGGATATACCCAGTGTATTACTGAGAGATTGCTGTCAGAGATACCGAGTGTATTAGTGAGAGATTGCTGTCCAGAGATTCCCAGTGCATTACAGAGAGTACTGTCAGATATTCCCAGTGTAATACTGAGAGAGTGCTGTCGGAGACACCCATTGTATTACTGAGAGAGTGCTGTCAGAGATTCCCAGTCTATTACTGAGAGAGTGCGATCGGAGATACCGTGTGTATGACTGAGAAATTGCTGTCGGAGATACTGAGCATATGACTGAGAGATTGCTGTTAGAGATACCGAGATTATTACTGAGAGAGTGCTGTCGGAGATACCCACAGTATTACTGCGAGAGTGCTGTCATAGATAGCGAGTGTATGATTGAGGGAATGCTGCCAGAGATACCGAGTGTATTACTGAGAGATTGTTATCTGAGATATCCAGTGTATTACTGAGAGAGTGCTGTCAGAGACACTCAGTTTATTACTGAGAGAATGCTGTCAGAGATACCCAGTGTATTACTGAGAGATTGCTGTCAGAGATACTGAGTGTATTATTGAGAGATTGCTGTCAGAGATACTGTGGTGAACCATCGTTGGTTCCCACTGGATAGTACTGAGCCAGAGTCTTGCCAGTACTACAAGGATGTACATATGTTACTGTTGGGTTGTGCTACTTGTTGCTGTTGGGGTTAGGGTGGGGTTGTTACACCTTTGTACTGTTGTGTTGTGGTACATCCCAGTCGGGCTCCGCCTCCTGGGAGAGGTATAAAAGTCCCTGCTCTGGCTGGGACCCCTCAGTCTGGGATCGTGTAGATAATTATCGGCTGCTTCATTACAGTAAATAAAAGCCTTTATTTCCCGAGCATGTAGCCTCGTGTTTGATAATGCGCATCAATTTTATTTACTGTTGTTAAACTCTCGTCGAAGAAAAAAAATGAGAGTATGGAGCAGATCCTGAAGCTGGAACGCCTTACACTAGATCCACGTGCGGTGGGCGCCTCTAACACCTTCGACCAGTGGCTGAAGTGCTTCGAAGACTACCTGGCAGCCTCCGCAGCGGTCACCACAGATGATGACAGACTCCGGGTGCTCCATGCGAGGGTAAGTGACACTGTCTACCTCGCGATCCGTGCGGCCACCGATTATACAAAGGTCCTCGAGCTTCTGAAGAAGCGTTATATCAAACCGCCCAATGAAATACATGCTCGTTACCTCTTAGCCACTCGACGACGGCAGTCTGGCGAAACGATGGAGTAGTATGCGAATGAGCTCCTACAGCTAGCCAGGGGCTGTAACTGCAAAGCTGTGTCGGCTGAGCAGAGCATGAACGACCTCGCCCGAGATGCGTTTGTGGCGGGAGTCGGATCGTCGTACATTCGACTTAAACTATTGGAGAAAAGTAACCTTGACCTTACCTAGGCAATTGAGCTAGCGGAGATGCTGGAGACGGCCTCCAAAAGCTTAGTATTGTATCCGGAAGACCACGTGGTGACAACGTGGCAGGAGCAGTCGCCAATACCTCCTCGTCCCTCGGGTTCGAAATGCTGCATAATGGCGTGCTCAGACTCGGGCCAGACGACGGCAGCAGCTCCGGGCGGCCCGCGGTGTTACTTCTGTGGGGGAGCGAAGCATACTCGGCAATGGTGTCCCGCTAAGGCTGTGTTGTGCTCCGCCTGCGGTAAGAAAGGGCACTATTCGAAAGTGTGCCGATCTAAATCTAGGAAAGGCAGTGCGGCCTGCGATTCTTCAGAGCTCGGCTCTTCGTCGTCGAAATCATCGAGGGGTTCGTCCACGTGCGAGGCCAGGACGACGCCATTATGGTCGACGGAGTCGGAGGTGCGTGACCACCAGGGGTCGGCTGAGTTTGGTGCCATCACCCACGTGCGACTTATGGGAGCGGCCATGTTGGTCGGCACCGACCGCGAATGACCAGCAGGGGCCTCCTCGTCGATTTCAGCTGCCTGCAGTGGCGCTCATGAACCAATGGTGGCGTCGATCATCCTGGACCAGGCCAAGCCTCATAGACTTGACAAATCTATGATGAACATCCAGGTAAATGACCACGTGATTTATTGTCTGTTTGACAGCGGGAGCACTGAGAGCTTTATCCACCCAGACACTGTGAAGCGGTGTGGACTCCGGATTCAACCTGCCAAACAGACAATCTCTATGGCATCGAGGTCCCGGTCTGTCACCGTGCTAGGGAGTTGCGTGGTAACTTTGACGGTGCAAGGCACAGCTTACGAGCGTTTCAAGCTCCTAGTGTTGCCGTACCTTTGCGCGCCAATACTTCTTGGACTAAACTTCATGGTCCACTTGAGGAGTGTAACCCTACAGTACGGTGGGCCACTCCCTTCACTGGCAGTGGGAGAACAGCAGCAGCCTCCAAATTGCCCAACGCGCCTGTAGCCTCTCGACGCTGAAGATCACCACACCTTCCCTGTTCCAGAATCTTGTGCCAGGCTGCAAGCCCATCGCGACTAAAAGTAGGCGTTACAGCGCTGAGGCTCGGATCTTCATTAGAACTGAGGTTCAGCGGCTCCTCAATGAAAGGATCATACAACCCAACGCTAGTCCGTGGAGGGCGCAGGTCGTGGTGGTCAAGAGCGGGAACAAACCCCGGATGGTCATTGACTATAGTCAGACCATTAACCGATATACGCAGCTGGATGCGTATCCTCTCCCGCGCATATCTGATATGGTCAATCAGATTGCGCAGTACCGGGTGTTCCCCACCATAGACCTCAAGTCTGCCTACCACCAACTCCCCATTCGCCCAGAGGATCGACAATACACGGCTTATGAGGCGGATGGTCGCTTGTATCACTTTCTCAGGGTTCCCTTTGGTGTCACCAATGGGGTCTCGGTCTCCCAGCGTGCTATGGACCGAATGGTGGACCAGAATGGGCTGCGGGCTACCTTCCCGTACCTGGATAATGTCACCATCTGCGGCCATGACCAGCAGGACCACGACACGAATTTCCTGAATTTCCTACGCACTGCATCTCGCCTGAACTTGACCTACAACAGGGAGAAGTGTGTGTTTCGTACGCGCCGTTTAGCCATCCTAGGATTCGTGGTGGAAAACGGGGTCATTGGCCCTGATCCAGACCGTATGCGCCCCCTTTCTGAACTTCCCTTGCCTGCTAGTGCAAAAGCACTGAGAAGATGCTTAGGCTTCTTCTCTTATTATGCGCAGTGGGTTCCCAATTACGCGGACAAAGCCCGTCTGCTCATTAAGTCCACGACTTTTCACCTAATGCCAGAGGCCCGATTGGCCTTCGATAAATTAAAAGCCGACATCGCGAAAGCTACGATGCACGCTGTTGATGAGTCCATCCCCTTTCAGGTGGAGAGTGATGCATCTGATTTCACCCTGGCCGCCACACTTAACCAGGCGGGCAGGCCCGCCGCATTTTTTTCCCGCACCCTCCAAGGCCCCGAAATCCGGCATTCAGCGGTAGAAAAGGAGGCCCAGGCCATTGTGGAGGCCGTCAGGCACTGGGGCCATTACTTGGCGGGAAAACGGTTCACCCTGATCACGGACCAGCGGTCCGTGGCGTTCATGTTTAATAACACGCAGAGGGGCAAGATCAAGAATGACAAGATCTTGCGGTGGAGAATTGAACTCTCCACCTATAACTACGACATCATGTACCGTCCAGGGAAACTCAATGAGCCCTCGGATGCCCTCTCGCGTGGAAGATGCGCCGGCATACAGGAGGACCGTTTGCAGGCTCTCCATAATGACCTGTGCCATCCTGGGGTCACTCGGCTCTACCACTTTATAAAAGCCCGCAACCTGCCCTACTCGGTGGAGGACATCAGGTCCGTAACAAGAAGCTGTCGGGTTTGCGCGGAATGCAAACCGCACTTTTACCGACCTGACCGGGCACATTTAGTCAAGGCCACTCGTCCCTTCGAGAGACTGAGTGTCGATTTTAAGGGCCCCCTTCCCTCAACAGATCGGAATGTGTACTTCCTCAATATCATTGACGAGTACTCTAGGTTCCCTTTTGTTGTTCCCTGCTCTGATACGTCCGCTGCCACGGTTATCAAGGCATTCCGTGATCTCTTTACCCTGTTCGGGTACCCCGGCTACATCCATAGCGACAGGGGCTCGTCGTTCATGAGCGATGACTTGAGGCAATTCCTGCTCTCATACGGGATTGCCTCTAGTAGGACCACGAGCTACAACCCTAGGGGTAATGGACAGGTGGAACGTGAGAATGCTACAGTCTGGAAGGCTGTCTTACTGGCGTTGAAGTCAAAAAGTCTTCCAGTCTCCCGTTGGCAAGAGGTGCTCCCTGATGCGCTCCATTCTATTCGCTCACTCCTGTGTACGGCAACCAATGCTACTCCCCATGAGAGGATGTTTTCATTCCCTCGGAAGTCTTCCTCGGGGACCTCATTACCGTCTTGTTTGAGGTACTCAGGACCTGTCCTCCTGCGGCGACATGTAAGGGCCCGCAAGTCCGACCCGTTGGTCGAACAGGTCCATCTCCTCCACGCCAACCCTCAGTATGCCGATGTGGCATACCCTGACGGGAGAGAGGACACGGTCTCGATCCGAGACCTGGCACCAGCAGGGGACGTAGCAACCCCTGTCGCTCCCATACGCCCTGTTACAAACCCCATAACTCTTGTTTCCCCTCCGGACACGGCGTGGGCAGCATCGGGACCATTGCTTAACCCTTTTACTCCCGTGTACAGCTTGCCTGAGTCCAGAGGATGGTCGCCACTGCAGGGCGTGTCAGGACCCCATGGACTACCGTCACCTGAGGGTCAACCAGCCTGTGAGTCCGTGGAAGAACAGCTGGACGCCGCCTTGGGGAGAACGCCACCGCAAGTGCCTACTCCGGTGTCACCGCCGGTATTGAGGAGGTCACAACGACGGTGCGGTCCCCCTGACCGTCTGAACTTATAGACTGATGACACTTTATTCTGTTTTTTTGTACCCCGTCGGCCTTTGTTCTCAAAGGAGGGGTGAATGTGGTGAACCATCGTTGGTTCCCCCTGGATAGTACTGAGTCAGGGGCTGGCCAGTACTACAAGGATGTACATATGTTACTGTTAAGTTGTGCTACTTGTTGCTGTTGGGGTTAGGGTGGGGTTGTTACACCTTTGTACTGTTGTGTTGTGGTACATCCCAGTCGGGCTCCGCCTCCTGGGAGAGGTATAAAAGTCCCTGCTCTGGCTGGGACCCCTCAGTCTGGGATCGTGTATATAATTATCGGCTGCTTCATTACAGGAAATAAAAGCCTTTATTTCCGGAGCATCTAGCCTCGTGTTTGATAACGCGCATCAGATACAAAGTGTATTACCTTGAGATTGCTGTAATAGATACTGAGCGTATTACTGAGAGAATGCTGTCACAGAAACCGAGTGTATTACTGAGAGATTGCTGTCAGAAATATCCTGCCTATTACTGCGAGAGTGCTGTCAGAGATACCCAGTGTATTACTGAGAGATAACTATCTGAGATACCCAGTGTATTACTGAGAGATTGCTGTCAGAGACACTCAGTTTATTACTGAGGGATTGCTGTCAGAGATACCGAGTGTATTACTGAGAGATTGCTGTCAGAGATACCGAGTGTATTACTGAGAGATTGCTGTCATAGATACCCAGTGTATTACTGAGAGATTGCTGTCAGAGATACCGAGTGTATTACTGAGAGATTGCTGTCATAGATACCCAGTGTATTACTGAGAGATTGCTGTCAGAGATAGAACATAGAACAGTACAGCACAGAACAGGCCCTTCGGCCCACGATGTTCTGCCGAGCTTTATCTGAAACCAAGATCAAGCTATCCCACTCCCTATCATTCTGGTGCGCTCCATGTGCCTATCCAATAACCACTTAAATGTTCCTAAATTGTCTGACTCCACTATCACTGCAGGCAGTCCATTCCACACCCCAACCACTCTCTGCGTAAAGAACCTACCTATGATATCCTTCCTATATCTCCCACCACGAACCCTATAGTTATGCCCCCTTGTAATAGCTCCATCCACCCGAGGAAATAGTCTTTGAACGTTCACTCTATCTATCCTCTTCATCATTTTATAAACCTCTATTAAGTCTCCCCTCAGCCTCCTCCGCTCCAGAGAGAACAGCCCTAGCTCCCTCAACCTTTCCTCATAAGATCTATCCTCCAAACCAGGCAGCATCCTGGTAAATCTCCTCTGCACTCATTCCAGCGCTTCCACATCCTTCTTATAGTGAGGTGACCAGAACTGAACACAATATTCCAAATGTGGTCTCACCAAGGTCCTGTACAGTTGCAGCATAACCCCACGGCTCTTAAACTCCAACCCCCTGTTAATAAAAGCTAACACACTATAGGCCTTCTTCACAGCTCTATCCACTTGACTGGCAACCTTTAGAGATCTGTGGATATGGACCCCAAGATCTCTCTGTTCCTCCACAGTCTTCAGAACCCTACCTTTGACCCTGTAATCCACTTTTAAATTAGTCCTACCAAAATGAATCACCTCACATTTATCAGGGTTAAACTCCATTTGCCATTTTTCAGCCCAGCTTTGCATCCTACCTATGTCTCTTTGCAGCCTACAACAGCCCTCCACCTCATCCACTACTCCACCAATCTTGGTGTCATCAGCAAATTTACTGATCCACCCTTCAGCCCCCTCCTCTAAGTCATTAATAAAAATCACAAAGAGCAGAGGACCAAGCACCGATCCCTGTGGCACTCCGCTAGCAACCTGCCTCCAATCTGAAAATTTTCCATCCACCACCACCCTCTGTCTTCGATCAGACAGCCAGTTACCTATCCAATCGGCCAACTTTCCCTCTATCCCACACCTCCTCACTTTAATCATAAGCCGACCATGGGGGACCTTATCAAACGCCTTACTAAAATCCATGTATATGACATCAACTGCCCTACCTTCATCAACACACTTAGTTACCTCCTCAAAAAATTCAATCAAATTTGTGAGGCACGACTTGCCCTTCACGAATCCGTGCTGACTATCCCGGATTAATCCGCATCTTTCTAAATGGTCGCAAATCCCATCTCTAAGGACCTTTTCCATCAATTTACCAACCACCGAAGTAAGACTAACCGGTCTATAATTACCAGGGTCATTTCTATTCCCTTTCTTAAACAGAGGAACAACATTCGCCATTCTCCAGTCCTCTGGCACCATCCCCGTGGACAGCGAGGACCCAAAGATCAAAGCCAAAGGCTCTGCAATCTCATCCCTTGCCTCCCAAAGAATCCTAGGATACGTTTCATCAGGCCCAGGGGACTTATCGACCTTCAGTTTATTCAAAACTGCCAGGACATGCTCCCTCCGAACATCTATTTCCTCCAGCCTATTAGCCTGTAACACCTTCTCTTCCTCAAAAACATGGCCCCTCTCCTTGGTGAACACTGAAGAAAAGTATTCAATCATCACCTCGCCTATCTTTACTGACTCCATACACAAGTTCCCACTACTGTCCCTGACCGGCCCTAACCTCACCCTGGTCATTCTTTTATTCCTCACATAAGAGTAAAAAGCCTTGGGGTTTTCCTTGATCCGACCCGCCAAGGACTTCTCGTGTCCCCTCCTAGCTCTCCTAAGCCCCTTTTTCAGCTCATTCCTTGCTAACTTGTAACCCTCAATCGAGCCATCTGAACCCAGAAATACCCAGTGTATTACTGACAGATTGCTGTCTGAGATACCCAGTGTATTACTGAGAGAGTGCTGTCAGAGATACCCTGTGTATTACTGAGAGAGTGCTGTTGGAGGTACCATGTGTATTACTGAGAGAGTGCTGTCAGAGATTCCCAGTGTATTACAGAGAGATTGCTGTCAGAGATACCGAGTGTATTACTCTGAGACTGCTGTCTATGACACCGAGTGTATTACAGAGAGAGTGCTGTCAGAGATAATCAGTGTATTACTGAGAGTGCTGTCAGAGTTACCTCGTGTATTACTGAGAAATTGCTGTCAGAGATACCCAGTATATTACTGACAGATTGCTGTCTGAGATACCCAGTGTATTACTGAGAGAGTGCTGTCAGAGATACCCCAGTGTATTACTGACAGATTGCTGTCTGAGATACCCAGTGTATTACAGAGAGACTGCTGTTGAAGATACCGAGTGTTTTACCGACAGAGTGCTGTCGGAGATACCGAGTGTATTCCTGAGAGAGTGAACCATAGAACCATAGAAAATTACAGCTCAGAAACAGGCCTTTTGGCCCTTCTTATCTGTGCCGAACCATTTTATGCCTAGTCCCACTGACCTGCACTTGGACCATCTCCCTCCACACCCCTCTCATCCATGAACCCATCCAAGTTTTTCTTAAATGTTAAAAGTGACCCCGCATTTACCACTTTATCCGGCAGCTCATTCCACACTCCCACCACTCTCTGCGTGAAGAAGCCCCCCCTAATATTCCCTCTAAACTTTTATTCCTTTCACCCTTAACGCATGCCCTCTGGTTTTTTTCTCCCCGAGCCTCAGCGGAAAAAGCCTGCTTGCATTCACTCTATCTATACCCATCAAAATCTTATACACCTCTATCAAATCTCCCCTCAATCTTCTACGCTCCAGGGAATAAAGTCCCAACCTATTCAATCTCTCTCTGTAACTCAGCTTCTCAAGTCCCGGCAACATCCTTGTGAACCTTCTCTGCACTCTTTCAATCTTATTTACATCCTTCCTGTAACTAGGTGACCAAAACTGTACACAATACTCCAAATTCGGCCTCACCAATGCCTTATATAACCTTACCATAACACTCCAACTTTTATACGCGATACTCCGATTTATAAAGGCCAATGTACCAAAGGCACTCTTTACGACCCTATCCACCTGTGACGTCACTTTTAGGGAACTCTGTACCTGTATTCCCAGATCCCTCTGTTCAACTGCACTCTTCAGAGTCCTACCATTTACCGAGTACGTTCTTCTTGGGTTTGTCCTTCCAAAGTGCAATATCTCACACTTGTCTGCGTTAAATTCCATTTGCCATTTTTCAGCCCATTTTTCTAGTTGGTCCAAATCCCTCTGCAAGCTTTGAAAACCTTCCTCACTGTCCACTACACCTCCAATCTTTGTATCATCAGCAAACTTGCTGATCCAATTTACCACATTATCATCCAGATCATTGATATAGATGACAAACAACAATGGACCCAACACCGATCCCTGCGGCACACCACTAGTCACAGGCCTCCACTCAGAGAAGCAATCCTCCACAACCACTCTCTGGCTTCTTCCATTGAGCCAGTGTCTTATCCAATTTACTACCTCCCCATGTATACCCAGCGACTGAACCTTCCTAACTAACCTCCAATAAGGGACCTTGTCAAAGGCCTTGCTGAAATCCAGGTAGACAACATCCACCACCTTCCCTTCATCCACTTTCCTGGTAACCTCCTCAAAAAACTCTAATAGATTGGTCAAACATGACCTACCACGCACAAAGCCATGTTGACTCTCCCTAATAAGTCCCTGTCTATCCAAATATTTGTAGATCCTATCCCTTATCACACCTTCCAATAACTTGCCCACCACCGACGTCAAACCTACTGGCCGATAATTTCCCGGATTTCTTTTGGAACCTTTTTTAAACAACGGAACAACATGAGCCACCCTCCAATCATTCGGCACCTCCCCTGTGAATACTGACATTTTAATATGTCTGCCAGGGCCCCTGCAAGTTCAACACGAGCTTCCCTCAAGGTCCGTGGGAATACCCTGTCCGGTCCTGGGGATTTATCCACTCTGATTTGCCTCAGGACAGCGAGCACCTCCTCCCCTTTAATCTGTAAAGGTTCCATGGCCTCCCTACCAGCTTGCCATATTTCCGTAGACTCCATGCCCGTTTCCTCAGTAAATACGGATGCAAAAAAACCATTTAGTATCTCCCCCATCTCTTTTGGTTCCATACACAGTGTATCACTCTGGTCTTCAAGAGACCAAGGTGCTGTCGGAGATCCCTAGTGTATTACTGAGAGAGTGCTGTTGAAGATACCGAGTGTTTTACTGAGAGAGTGCTGTCGGAGATACCGAGTGTATTACAGAGAGAGTGCTGTCGGAGATACCCAGTGTATTACTGAGAGAGTGCTGTCGGAGACACAGAGCATATTACTGAGAGATTGCTGTCAGAGATGCCGAGTGTATTACTGAGAGACTGCTGTCAGAGTTACCCGGTGTATTACTGACAGATAGCTGTCTGAGATGCCCAGTGTATTACTGAGAGATTGCTGTCAGAGTTACCCAGTGTATTACTGAGGGATTGATGTCAGAGTTACCCAGTGTATTACTGAGAAATTGCTGTCAGAATTACCCAGTGTATTACTGAGAGATTGCTGGCTCAGATACCCAGTGTGTTACTGGGAGATTGCTGTTGGAGATACTCAGTGTATTACAGAGTGAGGGCAGTCAGAGATATCGTGTGTATTACTGAGAGAGTGCTGTCTGAGATACCCAGTGTATTACTGAGAGATTGCTGTCAGAAATATCCTGCCTATTACTGCGAGAGTGCTGTCAGAGATACCCAGTGTATTACTGAGAGAGTGCTGTTAGTGTCACCGAGTGTATTACTGAGAGATTGCTGTCAGAAATATCCTGCCTATTACTGCGAGAGTGCTGTCAGAGATACCCAGTGTATTACTGAGAGATTGCTGTCAGAGCTACCGAGTGTATTATTGAGAGATTGCTGTCAGAGATACCGAGTGTATTATTGAGAGATTGCTGTCAGAGATACCCAGTGTATTACTGAGAGATTGCTGTCAGAGCTACCGAGTGTATTATTGAGAGATTGCTGTCAGAGATACCGAGTGTATTATTGAGAGATTGCAGTCATAGATACCGAGTGTATTACTGAGAGAGTGCTGTCAGAGATACCGAGTTTGTGACTGAGAGATTGCTGTCAGAGATACCCAGTGTATTACTGAGAGAGAGCTGTTGGAGCTACCGTGGGTATTAATGAGAGAGTGCTGTCAGAGATTCCCAGTGTATTACAGAGAGATTGCTGTCAGAGATACCCAGTGTGTTACTGAGAGACTGCTGTCAGAGTTACCCAGTGTATTACTGAGAAATTGCTGTCAGAAATACCCAGTGTAATCCTGAGAGATTGCTGTCTGAGATACCCAGTGTAATGCTGAGAAATTGTTGTCAGAAATACCCAGTGTATGACTGAGAGATTGCTGTCTGAGATACCCAGTGTATTACTGAGAGAGTACGTTCGGAGATAGCCCAGTGTATTACTGAGAGAGTGTTGTCGGAGACACTGAGCGTATTGCTGAGAGTGTGCTGTCGGAGATAACGAGTGTATTGCTGAGAGATTGCTGTCAGAGATAACGAGTGTATTACTGAGAGATTGCTGTCAGAGATACCCAGTGTATTACTGAGAGAGTGCTGTCTGAGATACCCAGTGTATTACTGAGGCAGTGCTGTCAGCGATACCCAGTGTATTACTGAGAGAGTGTTGTCAGAGATACCGAGTGTATTACTGACAGTTTGCTGTCTGAGATGCCTCGTGTATTACTGAGAGATTGCTGTCAGAGTTACCCAGTGTATTACTGAGAAATTGCTGTCAGAATTACCCAGTGTATTACTGAGAGATTGCTATCTGAGATACCCAGTGTATTACTGAGAGATTGCTGTCAGAGACACTCAGTTTATTAGAACCATAGAAAATTACAGCTCTGAAACAGGCCTTTTGGCCCTTCTTATCTGTGCCGAACCATTTTATGCCGAGTCCCACTGACCTGCACTTGGACCATATCCCTCCACACCCCTCTCATCCATGAACCCGTCCAAGTTTTTCTTAAATGTTAAAAGTGACCCCGCATTTACCACTTTATCCGGCAGCTCATTCCACACTCCCACCACTCTCTGCGTGAACAAGCCCCCCCTAATATTCCCTTTAAACTTTTCTCCTTTCACCCTTAACCCATGCCCTCTGGTTTTTTTCTCCCCTAGCCTCAGCGGAAAAAGCCTGCTTGCATTCATTCTATCTATACCCATCAAAATCTTATATACCTCTATCAAATCTCCCCTCAATCTTCTACGCTCCAGGGAATAAAGTCCCAACCTATTCAATCTCTCTCTGTAACTCAGCTTCTCAAGTCCCGGCAACATCCTTGTGAACCTTCTCTGCACTCTTTCAATCTTATTTACATCCTTCCTGTAACTAGGTGACCAAAACTGTACACAATACTCCAAATTCGGCCTCACCAATGCCTTATATAAACTTGATGTGGAGATGCCGGCGCTGGACTGGGGTAAGCACAGTAAGAAGTTTCACAACACCAGGTTAAAGTCCAACAGGTTTATTTGGTAGCAAATACCATAAGCTTTCGGAGCAGAGCTCCTTCGTCAGATGGAGTGGATATCTGTTCTCAAACAGGGCACAGACACAGGAATCAAATTACAGAATACTGATTAGAATGCAAATCTCTACAGCCAGCCAGGTCTGAAATGTACGGACAATGTGGGTGGAGGGAGCATTCAACACAGGTTAAAGAGATGTGTATTGTCTCCAGACAGAACAGCTTGTGAAATTCTGCAAGTCCAGGAGGCAAGCTGTGAGGGTTACTGATAATGTGACATAAATCCAACATCCCGGTTTAGGCCGTCCTCATGTGTGCGGAACTTGGCTATCAGTTTCTGCTCAGTGACTCTGCGCTGTCGTGTGTCGTGAAGTGCACACCACTAGTCACAGGCCTCCACTCAGAGAAGCAATCCTCCACAACCACTCTCTGGCTTCTTCCATTGAACAGTAAGAAGTCTCACGACACCAGGTTAAAGTCCAACAGGTTTATTTGGTAGCAAATACCATAAGCTTTCGGAGCACAGCTCCTTCGTCAGATGGAGTGGATATCTGTTCTCAAACAGTGCAAACAGACACAGAAATCAAATTACAGAATACTGATTAGAATACTGATTCTTCCATTGAGCCAGTGTCTTATCCAATTTACTACCTCCCCATGTATACCTAGCGACTGAACCTTCCTAACTAAACTCCCATGAGGGACCTTGTCAAAGGCCTTGCTGAAATCCAGGTAGACAACATCCACCGCCTTCCCTTCATCAACTTTCCTGGTAACCTCCTCGAAAAACTCTAATAGATTGGTCAAACATGACCTACCACGCACAAAGCCATGTTGACTCTCCCTAATGAGGGATTGCTGTCAGAGATACCGAGTATATTACTGAGTGATTGCTGTCATAGATGCCGAGTGTATTACTGAGAGGGTGTTGTCAGAGATATGAGTGTATTGCTGAGACAGTGCTGTCAGTGACACCGAATGTATTACTGAGAGATTGCTGTCATAGATACCGAGTATGTGAGTGAGTGCTGTCGCAGATAATGAGTGAGCCACTGAGAGATTGCAGTCATAGATGCTGAGTGTATTACTGAGAGATTGCTGTCAGGGATACCCAGTGTATTACTGAGAGAGTGCTGTTGGAGGTACCCTGTGTATTACCGAGAGAGTGCTGTCAGAGATTCCCAGTGTATTACTGAGAGATTGCTGTCAGAGATACCGAGTGTATTACTGAGAGATTGCTGTCAAAGATTCCGAGTGCATTACTGAGAGATTGCTGTCAGAGACACCAAGTGTATTACTGAGAGAGTGCTGTCGGAGGTACCGATTGTATTACTGAGAGATTGTTGTCATAGATACCGAGGGCATAACTGAGATAGTGCTGTCAGAGATACCGAGTGCATTACTGAGAGAGTGCTGTCACAGATACCGAGCGTATTACTGAGACAGTGCTGTCAGCGATACCCAGTGTATTACTGAGAGATTCCTGTCATAGATACCGAGTGTATTACTGAGAGAATCCTGCCATGGATGCCGAGTTTATTACTGAGAGATTGCTGTCAGAGATACGAGTGTATTACTGAGAGATTGCTGTCAGAGATACGAGTGTATTACTGAGAGAGTACTGTCAGAGATATCGAGTGTATTACTGAGAAATTGTTGTCGGAGGTCCCGAGTTCATTTCGGAGAGAGCCTTGTCAGAGATACCCAGTGCATTACTGAGAGATTGCGCTCAGAGTTACCGAGTGTATTACTGAGAGATTGCTGTAATAGATACTGAGCGTATATCTGAGAGATTGCTGTCACAGAAACTGAGTGTATTACTGAGAGATTGCTGTCAGAGATACCGAGTGTATTATTGAGAGATTGCTGTCAGAGATACTGAGTGTATTATTGAGAGAGTGCTGTCAGAGATACTGAGTGTATTACTGAGAGATTGCTGTCAGAGTTACCGAGTGTATTACTGAGCAATTGCTTTCAGAGATACCCAGTGTATTACTGAGAGATTGCTGTCATAGATACTGAGCATATTACTGAGAGAGTGCTGTCACAGAATACTGGTGTATTACTGAGAGATTGCTGTCATAGATACCGAGTGTCTGAGTGAGTGCTGTCGCAGATAATGAGTGTGCCACTGAGAGATTGCAGTCATAGATGCTGAGTGCATTACTGAGAGAGTGCTGTCTGAGATACCCAGTGTATGACTGAGAGATTGCTGTCGGAGATACTGAGTGTATTACTGAGAGATTGCTGTCAGAGATACCCAGTGTAATGCTGAGAGATTGTTGTCAGAAATACCCAGTGTATTAATGACAGATTGCTGTCTGAGATACCCAGTGTATTACTGAGAGATTGCTGTCAGAAATACCCAGTGTATTACTGAGAGAGTACTTTCGGAGATAGCCCAGTGTATTACTGAGAGAGTGCTGTTGGAGACACTGAGCGTATTGCTGAGAGAGTGCTGTCAGAGAAAACGAGTGTATTACTGAGAGAGTGTTGTCAGAGATACCGAGTGTATTACAGAGAGAGTGCTGTCGGAGATACCCAGTGTATTACTGAGAGCGAGCTGTCAGAGATACCGAGTGTGTTACTGAGAGATTGCTGTCAGAGTTACCCAGTGCATTACTGACAGTTTGCTGTCTGAGATGCCCAGTGTATTACTGAGACATTGCTGTCAGAGATACCCAATGTATTACTGAGAGATTCCTATCTGAGATACCCAATTTATTACTGAGAGATTGCTGTCAGAGATACCCAATGTATTACTGAGAGATTCCTATCTGAGATACCCAATTTATTACTGAGAGATTGCTGTCAGAGGTACCCAGTGTATTACTGAGACAGTGCTGTCAGAGATACCGAGTGTCTTATTGAGAGACTGCTGTCAGAGATACTGATTGTATTACTGAGAGATTGCTGTAATAGATATTGAGCGTATTACTGAGAGATTGCTGTCACAGAAACCGAATGTATTACTGAGAGAGTGCTGTCAGAAATAACCTGCCTATTACTGCGAGAGTGCTGTCAGAGATACCCAGTGTATTACTGAGAGATTGCTGTCAGAGATACCGAGTGTATGATTGAGAAATTGCTGTCATAGATACCGAGTGTATTACTGAGAGATTGCTGTCAGAGATACTGAGTGTATTACTGAGAGATTGCTGTCAGAGATACCAAGTGTATTACTGAGAGATTGCTGTAATAGATACTGAGCGTATTATTGAGAGATTGCTGTCACAGAAACCGAGTGTATTACTGAGAGATTGCTGTCAGAGTCACCGAGTCTATTACTGAGTGATTGCTGTCAGAAATATCCTGCCTATTACTACGAGAGTGCTGTCAGAGATAACCAGTGTATTACTGAGAGATTGCTGTCAGAGATACCGAGTGTATTACTGAGAGATTGCTGTCAGAGATACCGAGTGTATTACTGAGAGAGTGCTGTCAGAGATACCCAGTGTATTACTGCGAGAGTCCTGTCAGAGATACCGAGTGTGTTACTGAGAGAGTGCTGTCAGAGATACCGAGTATATTACTGAGAGATTGCTGTCAGAGATACCGAGTGTATTACTGAGAGATTGCTGTCAGAGATACCGAGTGTATTACTGAGAGAGTGCTGTCAGAGATACCCAGTTTATTACTGAGAGAGTGCTGTCAGAGATACCGAGTGTATTACTGAGAGATTGCTGTCAGAGATACCGAGTGTATTACTGAGAGAGTGCTGTCAGAGATACCCAGTGTATTACTGCGAGAGTCCTGTCGGTGACACCGAATGTATTACTGAGAGAATTCTGTCATAGATACTGAGTGTGTGAGTGAGTGCTGTCTCCGATAATGAGTGAGCCACTGAGAGATTGCAGTCATAGTTGCTGAGTATATTACTGAGAAATTGCTGTCAGAGATACCCAATGTATTACTGAGAGATTGCTGTCAGAGATACCCAGTGTATTACTGTGAGATTGCTGTAAGAGATACCGAGTGTAATACTGAGAGATTGCTGTCGGAGATACCCAGTGTGTTACTGAGAGATTGCTGTCGGAGGTGCCAAGGGTGTTTCTGAGAGATTGCTGTCAGAGATACCAGCGTATTAGTGAGAGAAAGCTGTCATAGAAACTTAGTGTATTACTGAGGGATTGCTGTCACCCATGCCAAGTGTGTGAGTGAGTGTTGTCGGAAATAATGAGTGTGCCACTAAGAGATTGCAGTCATAGATACCGAGTGTATTGCTGAGAGAGTGCTGTCAGAGATACCGAGTGTATTACTGAGAGAGTGCTGTCAGAGATACCGAGTGTATTACTGAGAGATTGCTGTCAGAGATACCGAGTGTATTACTGAGAGATTCCTGTCATAGATACCAAGTGTATTACTGAGAGATTCCTGTCATAGATACCAAGTGTATTACTGAGAGATTCCTGTCATAGATACCAAGTGTATTCCTGAGAGATTGCTGTCAGAGACACCGAGTGTATTACTGAGAGATTCCAGTCAGAGATATCGAGTGTATTACTGAGAAGTTGTTATCGGAGGTCCCGAGTTCATTTCTAAGAGATTCTTGTCGGAGATACCCAGTGTATTACTGAGAGGTTGCTGTCAGAGATGCCCAGTTTATTCCTGAGAGAGTGCTGTCAGAGATACCGAGTGTATTACTGAGAGATTGCTGTCATAGATACCGAGTGTATTGCTGAGAGATTGCGTTCAGATGCCGAGGTGTATTACTGAGAAATTGTTGTCCGAGATACCGAGTGTATTCCTGAGAGATTACTGTCAGAGGTACCCAGTGTATTACTGAGAGAGTGCTGTCAGAGATACCGAGTGTATTACTGAGAGATTGCTGTCAAAGATTCCGAGTGTATTACTGAGAGATTGCTGTCAGAGACACCAAGTGTATTACTGAGAGAGTGCTGTCGGAGGTACCGATTGTATTACTGAGAGATTGTTGTCATAGATACCGAGGGCATAACTGAGATAGTGCTGTCAGAGATACCGAGTGCATTACTGAGAGAGTGCTGTCACAGATACCGAGCGTATTACTGAGACAGTGCTGTCAGAGATACCCAGTGTATTACTGAGAGATTCCTGTCATAGATACCGAGTGTATTACTGAGAGAATCCTGCCATGGATGCCGAGTTTATTACTGAGAGATTGCTGTCAGAGATACGAGTGTATTACTGAGAGATTGCTGTCAGAGATACGAGTGTATTACTGAGAGAGTACTGTCAGAGATATCGAGTGTATTACTGAGAAATTGTTGTCGGAGGTCCGGAGTTCATTTCGGAGAGAGCCTTGTCAGAGATACCCAGTGCATTACTGAGAGATTGCGCTGAGTTACCGAATGTATTACTGAGAGATTGCTGTCAGTGATACCCAGTTTATGACTGAGAGATTGCTGTCAGAGATTCGAGTGTATTACTGAGAGATTGATGTCAGAGATACGAGTGTATTACTGACAGAGTGCTGTCGGAGATACCTGGTGTATTACAAAGACGGTGGTGTCGGAGAAACTGAGCGTATTACTGAGAGATTGCTGTCAGAGATACCGAGTGTATTATTGAGAGATTCCTGTCAGAGATACCAAGTGTATTACTGAGAGATTCCTGTCATAGATACCAAGTGTATTACTGAGAGATTCCTGTCATAGATACCAAGTGTATTCCTGAGAGATTGCTGTCAGAGACACCGAGTGTATTACTGAGAGATTCCAGTCAGTGATATCGAGTGTATTACTGAGAAGTTGTTATCGGAGGTCCCGAGTTCATTTCTAAGAGATTCTTGCCGGAGATACCCAGTGTATTACTGAGAGGTTGCTGTCAGAGATGCCCAGTTTATTCCTGAGAGAGTGCTGTCAGAGATACCGAGTGTATTACTGAGAGATTGCTGTCATAGATACCGAGTGTATTGCTGAGAGATTGCGTTCAGATGCCGAGGTGTATTACTGAGAAATTGTTGTCCGAGATACCGAGTGTATTCCTGAGAGATTACTGTCAGAGGTACCCAGTGTATTACTGAGAGAGTGCTGTCAGAGATACCGAGTGTATTACTGAGAGATTTCTGTCAAAGATTCCGAGTGTATTACTGAGAGATTGCTGTCAGAGACACCAAGTGTATTACTGAGAGAGTGCTGTCGGAGGTACCGATTGTATTACTGAGAGATTGTTGTCATAGATACCGAGGGCATTACTGAGATAGTGCTGTCAGAGATACCGAGTGCATTACTGAGAGAGTGCTGTCACAGATACCGAGCGTATTACTGAGACAGTGCTGTCAGAGATACCCAGTGTATTACTGAGAGATTCTTGTCAGATATACCAAGTGTATTACTGAGAGATTGCAGTTAAACATGCCCACTGTATTACTGAGAGATTGCTGTCAGAGATACCGAGTGTATTACTGAGAGATTCCTGTCATAGATACCGAGGGCATTACTGAGAGATTCCTGTCATAGATGCCGAGTGTATTCCTGAGAGATTGCTGTCAGAGACACCGAGTGTATTACTGAGAGATTGTTGTCAGAGATATCGAGTGTACTACTGAGAGATTGTTGTCAGATATACCAAGTGTATTACTGAGAGATTGCAGTTAAACATGCCCACTGTATTACTGAGAGATTGCTGTCAGAGATACCGAGTGTATTACTGAGAGATTCCTGTCATAGATACCGAGGGCATTACTGAGAGATTCCTGTCATAGATGCCGAGTGTATTCCTGAGAGATTGCTGTCAGAGACACCGAGTGTATTACTGAGAGATTGTTGTCAGAGATATCGAGTGTATTACTGAGAAATTGTTGTCGGAGGTCCCGAGTTCATTTCTGAGAGAGCCTTGTCGCAGATACCCAGTGTATTACTGAGAGATTTCGCTCAGAGTTACCGAGTGAATTACTGAGAGACTGCTCTCAGAGATGCCCAGTTTATGACTGAGAGATTGCTGTCAGAGATAACGAGTGTATTACTGAGAGATTGCTGTCGGAGATACCGAGTGTATTGCTGAGAGAATGCTGTCATAGATACTGAGCGTATTACTGAGAGATAGCTGTCAGAGATACCGAGTGTATCACTGAGACAGTGCTGTCATAGATACCCAGTGTATTACTGGGAGATTGCTGTCGGAGATACCTGGTGTATTACTGAGAGAGTGCTGTCAGTGATTCCGAGTGTATTACTGAGAGGGTGCTGTCGGAGATACTGAGCGTATTACTGAGAGATTGCTGTCAGAGATACCGAGTGTATTACTAAGAGATTCCTGTCATAGATACCGAGTGTATTACTGAGAGATTCCTGTCATAGATACCGAGTGTATTACTGAGAGATTCCTGTCATAGATGTCGAGTTTATTCCTGAGATATTGCTGTCAGGGATACGAGTGTATTACTGAGAGATTGCTGTCAGAGATACGAGTGTATTACTGAGAAATTGTTGTCGGAGGTCCCGAGTTCATTTCTGAGTGATTCTTGTCGGAGATACCCAGTGTATTACTGAGAGATTGCTGTCAGAGATGCCCAGTTTATTACTGAGAGATTGCTGTCAGAGATGCCCAGTTTATTACTGAGAGATTGCGGTCAGAGATAGCAAGTGTATTACTGAGAGATTGCTGTCAGAGGTATGCGAGTGCATCACTGATAAATTGCTCTCAGAGATTGCTGGCGGAGATAGCGAGTGCATTACTGAGAGATTTCTGTCATAGATACCGAGTGCATTGCTGAGAGATTGCGTTCAGAGATGCCGAGGTGTATTACTGAGAAATTGTTGTCCGAGATACCGAGTGTATTCCTGAGAGATTACTGTCAGAGGTACCCAGTGTATTACTGAGAGATTGCTGTCAGAGAAACCGAGTGTAATCCTGAGAGATTGCTGTCAAAGATACCGAGTGTATTACTGAGAGATTGCTGCCAGAGACTACCAGTGTATTACTGAGAGACTGCTGTCAGAGATAGAGAGTTTATTACTGAGGGATTGCTGTCGGAGGTACCGATTGTATTACTGAGAGATTGTTGTCATAGATACCGAGGGCATTACTGAGACAGTGCTGTCAGAGATACTGGGTGTATTACTGAGAGATTCCTATCTGAGATACCCAATTTATTACTGAGAGATTGCTGTCAGAGGTACCCAGTGTATTACTGAGACAGTGCTGTCAGAGATACCGAGTGTCTTATTGAGAGACTGCTGTCAGAGATACTGATTGTATTACTGAGAGATTGCTGTAATAGATATTGAGCGTATTACTGAGAGATTGCTGTCACAGAAACCGAATGTATTACTGAGAGAGTGCTGTCAGAAATAACCTGCCTATTACTGCGAGAGTGCTGTCAGAGATACCCAGTGTATTACTGAGAGATTGCTGTCAGAGATACCGAGTGTATGATTGAGAAATTGCTGTCATAGATACCGAGTGTATTACTGAGAGATTGCTGTCAGAGATACTGAGTGTATTACTGAGAGATTGCTGTCAGAGATACCAAGTGTATTACTGAGAGATTGCTGTAATAGATACTGAGCGTATTATTGAGAGATTGCTGTCACAGAAACCGAGTGTATTACTGAGAGATTGCTGTCAGAGTCACCGAGTCTATTACTGAGTGATTGCTGTCAGAAATATCCTGCCTATTACTACGAGAGTGCTGTCAGAGATACCCAGTGTATTACTGAGAGATTGCTGTCAGAGAAACCGAGTGTATTACTGAGAGATTGCTGTCAGAGATACCGAGTGTATTACTGAGAGATTGCTGTCAGAGATACCGAGTGTATTACTGAGAGAGTGCTGTCAGAGATACCCAGTGTATTACTGCGAGAGTCCTGTCAGAGATACCGAGTGTGTTACTGAGAGAGTGCTGTCGGTGACACCGAATGTATTACTGAGAGAATTCTGTCATAGATACTGAGTGTGTGAGTGAGTGCTGTCTCCGATAATGAGTGAGCCACTGAGAGATTGCAGTCATAGATGCTGAGTATATTACTGAGAGATTGCTGTCAGAGATACCCAGTGTATTACTGTGAGATTGCTGTCAGAGATACCGAGTGTAATACTGAGAGATTGCTGTCGGAGATACCCAGTGTGTTACTGAGAGATTGCTGTCAGAGATACCAGCGTATTAGTGAGAGAGAGCTGTCATAGAAACTTAGTGTATTACTGAGAGATTGTTGTCACCCATGCCAAGTGTGTGAGTGAGTGTTGTCGGAAATAATGAGTGTGCCACTAAGAGATTGCAGTCATAGATCCCGAGTGTATTACTGAGAGAGTGCTGTCAGAGATACCGAGTGTATGATTGAGAGATTCCTGTCATAGATAACGAGTGTATTACTGAGAGATTGCTGTCAGAAATATCCTGCCTATTACTGCGAGAGTGCTGTCAGAGATACCCAGTGTATTACTGAGAGATTGCTGTCAGAGATGCCGAGTGTATTACTGAGAGATTGCTGTCAGAGATACCGAGTGTATTACTGAGAGATTGCTGTCAAAGATACACAATGTATGACTGAGAGATTGCTGTCAGAGATACCGGGTGTATTACTGAGAGATTGCTGGCGGAGATACCGAGTGTATTACTGAGAGATTGCTGCCAGAGACACCCAGTGTATTACTGAGAGACTGCTGTCAGAGATAGAGAGTTTATTACTGAGGGATTGCTGTCGGAGGTACCGATTGTATTACTGAGAGATTGTTGTCATAGATACCGAGGGCATTACTGAGACAGTGCTGTCAGAGATACTGGGTGTATTACTGAGAGATTCCTATCTGAGATACCCAATTTATTACTGAGAGATTGCTGTCAGAGGTACCCAGTGTATTACTGAGACAGTGCTGTCAGAGATACCGAGTGTCTTATTGAGAGACTGCTGTCAGAGATACTGATTGTATTACTGAGAGATTGCTGTAATAGATATTGAGCGTATTACTGAGAGATTGCTGTCACAGAAACCGAATGTATTACTGAGAGAGTGCTGTCAGAAATAACCTGCCTATTACTGCGAGAGTGCTGTCAGAGATACCCAGTGTATTACTGAGAGATTGCTGTCAGAGATACCGAGTGTATGATTGAGAAATTGCTGTCATAGATACCGAGTGTATTACTGAGAGATTGCTGTCAGAGATACTGAGCGTATTACTGAGAGATTGCTGTCAGAGATACCAAGTGTATTACTGAGAGATTGCTGTAATAGATACTGAGCGTATTATTGAGAGATTGCTGGTCACAGAAACCGAGTGTATTACTGAGAGATTGCTGTCAGAGTCACCGAGTCTATTACTGAGTGATTGCTGTCAGAAATATCCTGCCTATTACTACGAGAGTGCTTTCAGAGATACCCAGTGTATTACTGAGAGATTGCTGTCAGAGAAACCGAGTGTATTACTGAGAGATTGCTGTCAGAGATACCGAGTGTATTACTGAGAGATTGCTGTCAGAGATACCGAGTGTATTACTGAGAGAGTGCTGTCAGAGATACCCAGTGTATTACTGCGAGAGTCCTGTCAGAGATACCGAGTGTGTTACTGAGAGAGTGCTGTCGGTGACACCGAATGTATTACTGAGAGAATTCTGTCATAGATACTGAGTGTGTGAGTGAGTGCTGTCTCCGATAATGAGTGAGCCACTGAGAGATTGCAGTCATAGATGCTGAGTATATTACTGAGAGATTGCTGTCAGAGATACCGAGTGTATTACTGAGAGATTGCTGTAAGAGATACCGAGTGTAATACTGAGAGATTGCTGTCGGAGATACCCAGTGTGTTACTGAGAGATTGCTGTCAGAGATACCAGCGTATTAGTGAGAGAAAGCTGTCATAGAAACTTAGTGTATTACTGAGAGATTGTTGTCACCCATGCCAAGTGTGCGAGTGAGTGTTGTCGGAAATAATGAGTGTGCCACTAAGAGATTGCAGTCATAGATACCGAGTGTATTACTGAGAGAGTGCTGTCAGAGATACCGAGTGTATTACTGAGAGATTGCTGTCAGAGATACCGAGTGTATTACTGAGAGAGTGCTGTCAGAGATACCGAGTGTATGATTGAGAGATTCCTGTCATAGATAACGAGTGTATTACTGAGAGATTGCTGTCAGAAATATCCTGCCTATTACTGCGAGAGTGCTGTCAGAGATACCCAGTGTATTACTGAGAGATTGCTGTCAGAGATGCCGAGTGTATTACTGAGAGATTGCTGTCAGAGATACCGAGTGTATTACTGAGAGATTGCTGTCAAAGATACACAGTGTATGACTGAGAGATTGCTGTCAGAGATACCGGGTGTATTACTGAGAGATTGCTGGCGGAGATACCGAGTGTATTACTGAGAGATTTCTGTCATAGACACCAAGTGTATTACTGAGAGATTGCTGGCGGAGATACCGAGTGTATTACTGAGAGATTGCTGTTGGAGATACCGAGTGTATTACTGAGAGATTCCTGTCATAGGTACCGAGTGTATTACTGAGAGATTCCTGTCATAGGTACCGAGTGTATTACTGAGAGATTCCTGTCATAGGTACCGAATCTATTACTGAGAGATTCCTGTCATAGATACCGAGTGTATTCCTGAGAGTTTCCTGTCATAGATGCCGAGTGTATTACTGAGAGATTGCTGTCAGTCATAGCGAGTGTATTACTGAGAGATTGCTGTCAGAGGTACGCGAGTGCATTACTGATAAATTGCTCTCAGAGATTGCTGTCAGAGATACTGAATGTATTACTGAGAGATTGCTGCCGGAGACACCAGGTGTGTTAGTGAGAGCGTGCTGTCAGAGATAACGAGTGTATTACTGAGAGATTGCTGTCAGAGATACCGAGTGTATTCCTGAGAGATTGCTGTCAGAGATACCGAGTGTATTACAGAGAGATTACTGTCAAAGATACCCATTGTATGACTGAGAGATTGCTGTCAGAGATAACGAGCGTATTACTGAGAGATTACTGTCGGAGACACCAGGTGTGTTAGTGAGAGCTTGCTGTCAGAGATACACAGTGTATGACTGAGAGAATGCTGTCAGAGATAACGAGTGTATTACTGAGAGATTGCTGTCAGAGATACCGAGTGTATTCCTGAGAGATTGCTGTCAGAGATACCGAGTGTATTACAGAGAGATTACTGTCAAAGATACCCATTGTATGACTGAGAGATTGCTGTCAGAGATAACGAGCGTATTACTGAGAGATTGCTGTCGGAGATACCTGGTGTATTACTGAGAGAGTGCTGTCAGTGATTCCGAGTATATGACTGAGAGGGTGCTGTCGGAGATACTGAGCGTATTACTGAGAGATTGCTGTCATAGATACAGAGGGTATGATTGAGAGATTGCTGTCAGAGATACCGAGTGTATTACTGAGAGATTGCTGTCAGAGATACCGAGTGTATTACTGAGAGATTCCTGTCAGAGATACCGAGTTTATTACTGAGAGATTCCTGTCAGAGATACCGAGTTTATTACTGAGAGATTCCTGTCAGAGATACCGAGTGCATTACTGAGAGATTGCTGTCAGAGATACCCAGTGTATGACTGAGAGATTGCTGTCAGAGATACCGAGTGTATTACTGAGAGATTGCTGTCGGAGACACCAGGTGTGTTAGTGAGAGATTCCTGTCAGAGATACCGAGTGTATTACTGAGAGATTCCTGTCATTGATGCCGTGTTTATTACTGAGAGATTGCTGTCAGAGATTCGAGTGTATTACTGAGAGATTGATGTCAGAGATACCGAGTGTATTACTGAGAGATTGATGTCAGAGATACGAGTGTATTACTGACAGAGTGCTGTCGGAGATGCCTGGTGTATTACAGAGACGGTGGTGTCGGAGAAACTGTGCGTATTACTGAGAGATTGCTGTCAGAGATACCGAGTGTATTATTGAGAGATTCCTGTCATAGATACCAAGTGTATTACTGAGAGATTCCTGTCATAGATACCAAGTGTATTACTGAGAGATTCCTGTCATAGATACCAAGTGTATTCCTGAGAGATTGCTGTCAGAGACACCGAGTGTATTACTGAGAGATTCCAGTCAGAGATATCGAGTGTATTACTGAGAAGTTGTTATCGGAGGTCCCGAGTTCATTTCTAAGAGATTCTTGTCGGAGATACCCAGTGTATTACTGAGAGGTTGCTGTCAGAGATGCCCAGTTTATTCCTGAGAGAGTGCTGTCAGAGATACCGAGTGTATTACTGAGAGATTGCTGTCATAGATACCGAGTGTATTGCTGAGAGATTGCGTTCAGATGCCGAGGTGTATTACTGAGAAATTGTTGTCCGAGATACCGAGTGTATTCCTGAGAGATTACTGTCAGAGGTACCCAGTGTATTACTGAGAGATTGCTGTCAAAGATTCCGAGTGTATTACTGAGAGATTGCTGTCAGAGACACCAAGTGTATTACTGAGAGAGTGCTGTCGGAGGTACCGATTGTATTACTGAGAGATTGTTGTCATAGATACCGAGGGCATAACTGAGATAGTGCTGTCAGAGATACCGAGTGCATTACTGAGAGAGTGCTGTCACAGATACCGAGCGTATTACTGAGACAGTGCTGTCAGAGATACCCAGTGTATTACTGAGAGATTCCTGTCATAGATACCGAGTGTATTATTGAGAGAATCCTGCCATGGATGCCGAGTTTATTACTGAGAGATTGCTGTCAGAGATACGAGTGTATTACTGAGAGATTGCTGTCAGAGATACGAGTGTATTACTGAGAGAGTACTGTCAGAGATATCGAGTGTATTACTGAGAAATTGTTGTCGGAGGTCCCGAGTTCATTTCGGAGAGAGCCTTGTCAGAGATACCCAGTGCATTACTGAGAGATTGCGCTCAGAGTTACCGAATGTATTACTGAGAGATTGCTGTCAGTGATACCCAGTTTATGACTGAGAGATTGCTGTCAGAGATAACGAGTGTATTACTGAGAGATTGCTGTCGGAGATACCGAGTGTCTCACTGAGACAGTGCTGTCATAGATACTGAGCGTATTACTGAGAGATAGCTGTCGGAGATACCGAGTGTATCAATGAGACAGTGCTGTCATAGATACCCAGTGTATTACTGGGAGATTGCTGTCGGAGATACCTGGTGTATTACTGAGAGAGTGCTGTCAGAGATTCCGAGTGTATGACTGAGAGGGTGCTGTCAGAGATACCGAGTGTATTACTAAGAGATTCCTGTCATAGATACCGAGTGTATTACTGAGAGATTCCTGTCATAGATGCCGTGTTTATTACTGAGAGATTGCTGTCAGAGATTCGAGTGTATTACTGAGAGATTGATGTCAGAGATACGAGTGTATTACTGACAGAGTGCTGTCGGAGATACCTGGTGTATTACAGAGACGGTGGTGTCGGAGAAACTGAGCGTATTACTGAGAGATTGCTGTCAGAGATACCGAGTGTATTATTGAGAGATTGCTGTCAGAGATACCGAGTGTATTATTGAGAGATTCCTGTCATAGATACCAAGTGTATTACTGAGAGATTCCTGTCATAGATACCAAGTGTATTCCTGAGAGATTGCTGTCAGAGACACCGAGTGTATTACTGAGAGATTCCAGTCAGAGATATCGAGTGTATTACTGAGAAGTTGTTATCGGAGGTCCCGAGTTCATTTCTAAGAGATTCTTGCCGGAGATACCCAGTGTATAACTGAGAGGTAGCTGTCAGAGATGCCCAGTTTATTCTTGAGAGAGTGCTGTCAGAGATACCGAGTGTATTACTGAGAGATTGCTGTCATAGATACCGAGTGTATTGCTGAGAGATTGTGTTCAGATGCCGAGGTGTATTACTGAGAAATTGTTGTCCGAGATACCGAGTGTATTCCTGAGAGATTACTGTCAGAGGTACCCAGTGTATTACTGAGAGAGTGCTGTCAGAGATACCGAGTGTATTACTGAGAGATTGCTGTCAAAGATTCCGAGTGTATTACTGAGAGATTGCTGTCAGAGACACCAAGTGTATTACTGAGAGAGTGCTGTCGGAGGTACCGATTGTATTACTGAGAGATTGTTGTCATAGATACCGAGGGCATTACTGAGATAGTGCTGTCAGAGATACCGAGTGCATTACTGAGAGAGTGCTGTCACAGATACCGAGCGTATTACTGAGACAGTGCTGTCAGAGATACCCAGTGTATTACTGAGAGATTCTTGTCAGATATACCAAGTGTATTACTGAGAGATTGCAGTTAAACATGCCCACTGTATTACTGAGAGATTGCTGTCAGAGATACCGAGTGTATTACTGAGAGATTCCTGTCATAGATACCGAGGGCATTACTGAGAGATTCCTGTCATAGATGCCGAGTGTATTCCTGAGAGATTGCTGTCAGAGACACCGAGTGTATTACTGAGAGATTGTTGTCAGAGATATCGAGTGTATTACTGAGAAATTGTTGTCGGAGGTCCCGAGTTCATTTCTGAGAGAGCCTTGTCGCAGATACCCAGTGTATTACTGAGAGATTTCGCTCAGAGTTACCGAGTGAATTACTGAGAGATTGCTCTCAGAGATGCCCAGTTTATGACTGAGAGATTGCTGTCAGAGATAACGAGTGTATTACTGAGAGATTGCTGTCGGAGATACCGAGTGTATTGCTGAGAGAATGCTGTCATAGATACTGAGCGTATTACTGAGAGATAGCTGTCAGAGATACCGAGTGTATCACTGAGACAGTGCTGTCATAGATACCCAGTGTATTACTGGGAGATTGCTGTCGGAGATACCTGGTGTATTACTGAGAGAGTGCTGTCAGTAATTCCGAGTGTATGACTGAGAGGGTGCTGTCGGAGATACTGAGCGTATTACTGAGAGATTGCTGTCAGAGATACCGAGTGTATTACTAAGAGATTCCTGTCATAGATACCGAGTGTATTACTGAGAGATTCCTGTCATAGATACCGAGTGTATTACTGAGAGATTCCTGTCATAGATGTCGAGTTTATTCCTGAGATATTGCTGTCAGGGATACGAGTGTATTACTGAGAGATTGCTGTCAGAGATACGAGTGTATTACTGAGAAATTGTTGTCGGAGGTCCCGAGTTCATTTCTGAGTGATTCTTGTCGGAGATACCCAGTGTATTACTGAGAGATTGCTGTCAGAGATGCCCAGTTTATTACTGAGAGATTGCGGTCAGAGATAGCAAGTGTATTACTGAGAGATTGCTGTCAGAGGTATGCGAGTGCATCACTGATAAATTGCTCTCAGAGATTGCTGGCGGAGATAGCGAGTGTATTACTGAGAGATTTCTGTCATAGATACCGAGTGCATTGCTGAGAGATTGCGTTCAGAGATGCCGAGGTGTATTACTGAGAAATTGTTGTCCGAGATACCGAGTGTATTCCTGAGAGATTACTGTCAGAGGTACCCAGTGTATTACTGAGAGATTGCTGTCAGAGAAACCGAGTGTATTCCTGAGAGATTGCTGTCAAAGATACCGAGTGTATTACTGAGAGATTGCTGCCAGAGACACCCAGTGTATTACTGAGAGACTGCTGTCAGAGATAGAGAGTTTATTACTGAGGGATTGCTGTCGGAGGTACCGATTGTATTACTGAGAGATTGTTGTCATAGATACCGAGGGCATTACTGAGACAGTGCTGTCAGAGATACAGAGTGTATTACTGAGAGATTGCTGTCAGAGATACCGAGTGTATTGCTGAGAGATTGCTGTCAAAGATACCCAGGGTATTACTGAGAAATTGCTGTTAAAAATGCCCAGTGTATTACTGAGAGATTGCTGTCAAAGATACGAGAGTATTACTGAGAGATTGTTGTCGGAGGTCCCGAGTTCGTTTCTGAGAGATTCTTGTCGGAGATACCCAGTGCATTACTGAGAGATTCCTGTCAGTGATGCCCAGTTTATTACTGAGAGATTGCGGTCAGAGACAGCAAGTGTATTACTGAGAGATTGCTGTCAGAGGTACGCGAGTGCATCACTGATAAATTGCTCTCAGAGATTGCTGGCGGAGATACTGAATGTATTACTGAGAGATTGCTGTCGGAGGTACGCGAGTGCATCACTGATAAATTGCTCTCAGAGATTGCTGGCGGAGATAGCGAGTGTATTATTGAGAGATTGCTGTCAGAGATACCCAGAGTATTACTGAGAGATTTCTGTCATAGATACCGAGTGCATTGCTGAGAGATTGCGTTCAGAGATGCCGAGGTGTATTACTGAGAAATTGTTGTCCGAGATACCGAGTGTATTCCTGAGAGATTACTGTCAGAGGTACCCAGTGTATTACTGAGAGATTGCTGTCAGAGATACCGAGTGTATTCCTGAGAGATTGCTGTCAGAGATACCGAGTGTATTACTGAGAGATTGCTGCCAGAGACACCCAGTGTATTACAGAGAGAGCGCTGTCAGAGATAGAGAGTTTATTACTGAGAGATTGCTGTCGGAGGTACCGATTGTATTACTGAGAGATTGTTGTCATTGATACCGAGGGCATTATTGAGACAGTGCTGTCAGAGATACCGAGTGTATTACTGAGAGAGTGCTGTCACAGATACCAAGTGTATTCCTGAGAGATTGCTGTCAGAGACACCGAGTGTATTACTGAGAGATTCCAGTCAGAGATATCGAGTGTATTACTGAGAAGTTGTTGTCGGATGTCCCGAGTTCATTTCTGAGAGATTCTTGTCGGAGATACCCAGTGTATTACTGAGAGATTGCTGTCAGAGATGCCCAGTTTATTACTGAGAGAGTGCTGTCTGAGATACCGAGTGTATTACTGAGAGATTGCTGTCATAGATACCGAGTGTATTGCTGAGAGATTGCGTTCAGATGCCGAGGTGTATTACTGAGAAATTGTTGTCCGAGATACCGAGTGTATTCCTGAGAGATTACTGTCAGAGGTACCCAGTGTATTACTGAGAGATTGCTGTCAGAGATACCGAGTGTATTACTGAGAGATTGCTGTCATAGATACCGAGTGTATTGCTGAGAGATTGCGTTCAGATGCCGAGGTGTATTACTGAGAAATTGTTGTCCGAGATACCGAGTGTATTCCTGAGAGATTACTGTCAGAGGTACCCAGTGTATTACTGAGAGATTGCTGTCAGAGATACCGAGTGTATTACTGAGAGATTGCTGTCAAAGATTCCGAGTGTATTACTGAGAGATTGCTGTCAGAGACACCGAGTGTATTACTGAGAGAGTGCTGTCGGAGGTACCGATTGTATTACTGAGAGATTGTTGTCATAGATACCGAGGGCATTACTGAGATAGTGCTGTCAGAGATACCGAGTGCATTACTGAGAGAGTGCTGTCACAGATACCGAGCGTATTACTGAGACAGTGCTGTCAGAGATACCCAGTGTATTACTGAGAGATTCCTGTCAGATATACCAAGTGTATTACTGAGAGAGTGCTGTCGCAGGTACCGATTGTATTACTGAGAGATTGTTGTCAGAGATACCGAGTGCATTACTGAGAGAGTGCTGTCACAGATACCGAGCGTATTACTGAGACAGTGCTGTCAGAGATACCCAGTGTATTACTGAGAGATTCCTGTCAGATATACCAAGTGTATTACTGAGAGATTGCAGTTAAAAATGCCCAGTGTATTCCTGAGAGATTGCTGTCAGAGATACCGAGTGTATTACTGAGAGATTGCTGCCAGAGACACCCAGTGTATTACTGAGAGATTGCTGTCAGAGATAGAGAGTTTATTACTGAGAGATTGCTGTCGGAGGTACCGATTGTATTACTGAGAGATCGTTGTCATAGATACCGAGGGCATTACTGAGAGAGTGCTGTCAGAGATACCGAGTGTATTACTGAGAGAGTGCTGTCACAGATACCAAGTGTATTCCTGAGAGCTTGCTGTCGGAGATACTGCGTGTATTACTGAGAGATTGATGTCAGAGATATCGAGTGTATTACTGAGAAGTTGTTGTCGGAGGTCCCGAGTTCATTTCTGAGAGATTCTTGTCGGAGATACCCAGTGTATTACTGAGAGGTTGCTGTCAGAGATGCCCAGTTTATTACTGAGAGAGTGCTGTCTGAGATACCGAGTGTATTACTGAGAGATTGCTGTCATAGATACCGAGTGTATTGCTGAGAGATTGCGTTCAGATGCCGAGGTGAGTTACTGAGAAATTGTTGTCCGAGATACCGAGTGTATTCCTGAGAGATTGCTGTCAAAGATTCCGAGTGTATTACTGAGAGATTGCTGTCAGAGACACCGAGTGTATTACTGAGAGATTGCGGTCAGAGATACCGAGGGCATTCCTGAGATAGTGCTGTCAGAGATACCGAGTGCATTACTGAGAGATTGCTGTCAGAGATACCCAGTGTATTACTGAGAGATTCCTGTCAGATATACCAAGTGTATTACTGAGAGATTGCAGTCAAAAATGCCCAGTGTATTACTGAGAGATTGCTGTCAGAGATACCGAGTGTATTACTGAGAGATTCCTGTCATAGATACCGAGGGCATTACTGAGAGATTCCTGTCATAGATGCCGAGTGTATTCCTGAGAGATTGCTGTCAGAGACAACGAGTGTATTACTGAGAGATTGCTGTCAGAGATATCGAGTGTATTACTGAGAAATTGTTGTCGGAGGTCCGGAGTTCATTTCTGAGAGAGCCTTGTCGCAGATACCCAGTGTATTACTGAGAGATTTCGCTCAGAGTTACCGAGTGAATTACTGAGAGATTGCTGTCAGAGATGCCCAGTTTATGACTGAGAGATTGCTGTCGGAGATACCGAGTGTATTGCTGAGAGAGTGCTGTCATAGATACCGAGCGTATTACTGAGAGATAGCTGTCAGAGATACCGAGTGTATTACTGAGAGATTGCTGTCCGAGATACCTGGTGTATTACTGAGAGAGTGCTGTCAGTGATTCCGAGTGTGTGACTGAGAGATTCCTGTCATAGATACCGAGTGTATTACTGAGAGATTGCTGTCCGAGATACCTGGTGTATTACTGAGAGAGTGCTGTCAGTGATTCCGAGTGTATTACTGAGAGATTCCTGTCATAGATACCGAGTGTGTTACTGAGAGATTGCTGTCAGGGATACGAGTGTATTACTGAGAGATTGCTGTCCGAGATACCTGGTGTATTACTGAGAGAGTGCTGTCAGTGATTCCGAGTGTGTGACTGAGAGATTCCTGTCATAGATACCGAGTGTGTTACTGAGAGATTGCTGTCGGAGATACCGAGTGTATTACTGAGAGATTGCTGTCCGAGATACCTGGTGTATTACTGAGAGAGTGCTGTCAGTGATTCCGAGTGTGTGACTGAGAGATTGCTGTCATAGATACCGAGTGTGTTACTGAGATATTGCTGTCAGGGATACGAGTGTATTACTGAGAGATTGCTGTCATAGATGTCGAGTTTATTCCTGAGAGATTGCTGTCAGGGATACGAGTGTATTACTGAGAAATTGTTGTCGGAGGTCCCGAGTTCATTTCTGAGTGATTCTTGTCGGAGATACCCAGTGTATTACTGAGAGATTGCTGTCAGAGATGCCCAGTTTATTACTGAGAGATTGCGGTCAGAGATAGCAAGTGTATTACTGAGAGATTGCTGTCAGAGGTATGCGAGTGCATCACTGATAAATTGCTCTCAGAGATTGCTGGCGGAGATAGCGAGTGTATTACTGAGAGATTTCTGTCATAGATACCGAGTGCATTGCTGAGAGATTGCGTTCAGAGATGCCGAGGTGTATTACTGAGAAATTGTTGTCCGAGATACCGAGTGTATTCCTGAGAGATTACTGTCAGAGGTACCCAGTGTATTACTGAGAGATTGCTGTCAGAGAAACCGAGTGTATTCCTGAGAGATTGCTGTCAAAGATACCGAGTGTATTACTGAGAGATTGCTGCCAGAGACACCCAGTGTATTACTGAGAGACTGCTGTCAGAGATAGAGAGTTTATTACTGAGGGATTGCTGTCGGAGGTACCGATTGTATTACTGAGAGATTGTTGTCATAGATACCGAGGGCATTACTGAGACAGTGCTGTCAGAGATACAGAGTGTATTACTGAGAGATTGCTGTCAGAGATACCGAGTGTATTGCTGAGAGATTGCTGTCAAAGATACCCAGGGTATTACTGAGAAATTGCTGTTAAAAATGCCCAGTGTATTACTGAGAGATTGCTGTCAAAGATACGAGAGTATTACTAAGAGATTGTTGTCAGAGATTCGGGTGTATTACTGAGAGAGTGCTGTCGGAGATACCAAGTGTGTTACTGAGAGATTGCTGTCAGAGACACCGAGTGTATTTCTGAGAGATTCCTGTCATAGATACCAAGTGTATTCCTGAATGATTCCTGTCAGAGATACCGAGTGTATTACTGAGAAATTGTTGTCGGAGGTCCCGAGTTCATTTCTGAGAGATTCTTGTCGGAGATACCCAGTGTATTACTGAGAGATTGTTGTCAGTGATGCCCAGTTTATTACTGAGAGATTGCGGTCAGAGACAGCAAGTGTATTACTGAGAGATTGCTGTCAGAGGTACGCGAGTGCATCACTGATAAATTGCTCTCAGAGATTGCTGGCGGAGATAGCGAGTGTATTATTGAGAGATTGCTGTCAGAGATACTCAGAGTATTACTGAGAGATTTCTGTCATAGATACCGAGGGCATTGCTGAGAGATTGCGTTCAGAGATGCCGAGGTGTATTACTGAGAAATTGTTGTCCGAGATACCGAGTGTATTCCTGAGAGATTACTGTCAGAGGTACCCAGTGTATTACTGAGAGATTGCTGTCAAAGATACCGAGTGTATTACTGAGAGATTGCTGCCAGAGACACCCAGTGTATTACTGAGAGAGTGCTGTCAGAGATAGAGAGTTTATTACTGAGAGATTGCTGTCGGAGGTACCGATTGTATTACTGAGAGATTGTTGTCATAGATACCGAGGGCATTACTGAGACAGTGCTGTCAGAGATACCGAGTGTATTACTGAGAGAGTGCTGTCACAGATACCGAGTGTATTACTGAGACAGTGCTGTCAGAGATACCCAGTGTATTACTGAGAGATTGCAGTCAGATATACCGAGTGTATTACTGAGAGATTGCTGTCAGAGATACTGAGTGTATTACTGAGGGATTGCTGTCAGAAATAACGAGTGTATTACTGAGGGATTGCTGTCACAGTTTCCGAGTGTATTACTGAGAGATTGCTGTCAGAGATACTGAGTGTATTACTGATGGATTGCTGTCAGAAATAACGAGTGTATTACTGAGGGATTGCTGTCACAGTTTCCGAGTGTATTACTGAGACAGTGCTGTCAGAGATACCGAGTGTATTACTGAGAGAGTGCTGTCGGAGATACTAAGCATATTACTGAGAGATTGCTGGTGGAGATTCTGAGAGTATTACTGAGAGATTGCTGTCAGAGATACCAAGTGTATTACTGAGAGATTGCTGTCAAGATGCCCAGGGTATTACTGAGAGATTGCTGTCAAAGTTAGGGAGTTTATTACTGAGAGAGTGCTGTCAACGATACTCAGTGAATTACTGAGAGATTGGGGTCAGACATACCGATTGTATTGCTGAGAGAGCGCTGTCAGAAATATCGAGTGTATTACTGAGAGATTGCTGTCGGAGATACCGAGTGTATTGCTGAGAGAGCGCTGTCAGAAATATCGAGTGTGTTGCTGAGAGAGTGCTGTCAGAGATACTGAGCGTATTCCTGTGTGATTGCTGTCAGATATACCGTGTGTATTTCTGAGAGATTGCTGTCAGAGATACCGAGTGTATTACGAGGTTGCTGTCAGAGATACCCAGTGTATTACTGAGAGATTGCTGTCAGAGAAACCGAGTGTATTACTGAGAGATTGCTGTCAGAGATACCGAGTGTATTACTGAGAGATTGCTGTCAGAGATACCGAGTGTATTACTGAGAGAGTGCTGTCAGAGATACTGAGTGTATTACTGATGGATTGCTGTCACAGTTTCCGAGTGTATTACTGAGACAGTGCTGTCAGAGATACCCAGTGTATTACTGCGAGAGTCCTGTCAGAGATACCGAGTGTGTTACTGAGAGAGTGCTGTCGGTGACACCGAATGTATTACTGAGAGAATTCTGTCATAGATACTGAGTGTGTGAGTGAGTGCTGTCTCCGATAATGAGTGAGCCACTGAGAGATTGCAGTCATAGATGCTGAGTATATTACTGAGAGATTGCTGTCAGAGATACCCAGTGTATTACTGTGAGATTGCTGTCAGAGATACCGAGTGTAATACTGAGAGATTGCTGTCGGAGATACCCAGTGTGTTACTGAGAGATTGCTGTCAGAGATACCAGCGTATTAGTGAGAGAGAGCTGTCATAGAAACTTAGTGTATTACTGAGAGATTGTTGTCACCCATGCCAAGTGTGTGAGTGAGTGTTGTCGGAAATAATGAGTGTGCCACTAAGAGATTGCAGTCATAGATCCCGAGTGTATTACTGAGAGAGTGCTGTCAGAGATACCGAGTGTATGATTGAGAGATTCCTGTCATAGATAACGAGTGTATTACTGAGAGATTGCTGTCAGAAATATCCTGCCTATTACTGCGAGAGTGCTGTCAGAGATACCCAGTGTATTACTGAGAGATTGCTGTCAGAGATGCCGAGTGTATTACTGAGAGATTGCTGTCAGAGATACCGAGTGTATTACTGAGAGATTGCTGTCAAAGATACACAATGTATGACTGAGAGATTGCTGTCAGAGATACCGGGTGTATTACTGAGAGATTGCTGGCGGAGATACCGAGTGTATTACTGAGACATTGCTGCCAGAGACACCCAGTGTATTACTGAGAGACTGCTGTCAGAGATAGAGAGTTTATTACTGAGGGATTGCTGTCGGAGGTACCGATTGTATTACTGAGAGATTGTTGTCATAGATACCGAGGGCATTACTGAGACAGTGCTGTCAGAGATACTGGGTGTATTACTGAGAGATTCCTATCTGAGATACCCAATTTATTACTGAGAGATTGCTGTCAGAGGTACCCAGTGTATTACTGAGACAGTGCTGTCAGAGATACCGAGTGTCTTATTGAGAGACTGCTGTCAGAGATACTGATTGTATTACTGAGAGATTGCTGTAATAGATATTGAGCGTATTACTGAGAGATTGCTGTCACAGAAACCGAATGTATTACTGAGAGAGTGCTGTCAGAAATAACCTGCCTATTACTGCGAGAGTGCTGTCAGAGATACCCAGTGTATTACTGAGAGATTGCTGTCAGAGATACCGAGTGTATGATTGAGAAATTGCTGTCATAGATACCGAGTGTATTACTGAGAGATTGCTGTCAGAGATACTGAGTGTATTACTGAGAGATTGCTGTCAGAGATACCAAGTGTATTACTGAGAGATTGCTGTAATAGATACTGAGCGTATTATTGAGAGATTGCTGTCACAGAAACCGAGTGTATTACTGAGAGATTGCTGTCAGAGTCACCGAGTCTATTACTGAGTGATTGCTGTCAGAAATATCCTGCCTATTACTACGAGAGTGCTTTCAGAGATACCCAGTGTATTACTGAGAGATTGCTGTCAGAGAAACCGAGTGTATTACTGAGAGATTGCTGTCAGAGATACCGAGTGTATTACTGAGAGATTGCTGTCAGAGATACCGAGTGTATTACTGAGAGAGTGCTGTCAGAGATACCCAGTGTATTACTGCGAGAGTCCTGTCAGAGATACCGAGTGTGTTACTGAGAGAGTGCTGTCGGTGACACCGAATGTATTACTGAGAGAATTCTGTCATAGATACTGAGTGTGTGAGTGAGTGCTGTCTCCGATAATGAGTGAGCCACTGAGAGATTGCAGTCATAGATGCTGAGTATATTACTGAGAGATTGCTGTCAGAGATACCGAGTGTATTACTGAGAGATTGCTGTAAGAGATACCGAGTGTAATACTGAGAGATTGCTGTCGGAGATACCCAGTGTGTTACTGAGAGATTGCTGTCAGAGATACCAGCGTATTAGTGAGAGAGAGCTGTCATAGAAACTTAGTGTATTACTGAGAGATTGTTGTCACCCATGCCAAGTGTGTGAGTGAGTGTTGTCGGAAATAATGAGTGTGCCACTAAGAGATTGCAGTCATAGATCCCGAGCGTATTACTGAGAGAGTGCTGTCAGAGATACCGAGTGTATGATTGAGAGATTCCTGTCATAGATAACGAGTGTATTACTGAGAGATTGCTGTCAGAAATATCCTGCCTATTACTGCGAGAGTGCTGTCAGAGATACCCAGTGTATTACTGAGAGATTGCTGTCAGAGATGCCGAGTGTATTACTGAGAGATTGCTGTCAGAGATACCGAGTGTATTACTGAGAGATTGCTGTCAAAGATACACAATGTATGACTGAGAGATTGCTGTCAGAGATACCGGGTGTATTACTGAGAGATTGCTGGCGGAGATACCGAGTGTATTACTGAGACATTGCTGCCAGAGACACCCAGTGTATTACTGAGAGACTGCTGTCAGAGATAGAGAGTTTATTACTGAGGGATTGCTGTCGGAGGTACCGATTGTATTACTGAGAGATTGTTGTCATAGATACCGAGGGCATTACTGAGACAGTGCTGTCAGAGATACTGGGTGTATTACTGAGAGATTCCTATCTGAGATA
Source organism: Mustelus asterias (assembly GCF_964213995.1). Taxonomy (NCBI): domain Eukaryota; kingdom Metazoa; phylum Chordata; class Chondrichthyes; order Carcharhiniformes; family Triakidae; genus Mustelus; species Mustelus asterias. The sequence continues at coordinate 74,987,072 of NC_135804.1, read as the reverse complement.
CCCAATTTATTACTGAGAGATTGCTGTCAGAGGTACCCAGTGTATTACTGAGACAGTGCTGTCAGAGATACCGAGTGTCTTATTGAGAGACTGCTGTCAGAGATACTGATTGTATTACTGAGAGATTGCTGTAATAGATATTGAGCGTATTACTGAGAGATTGCTGTCACAGAAACCGAATGTATTACTGAGAGAGTGCTGTCAGAAATAACCTGCCTATTACTGCGAGAGTGCTGTCAGAGATACCCAGTGTATTACTGAGAGATTGCTGTCAGAGATACCGAGTGTATGATTGAGAAATTGCTGTCATAGATACCGAGTGTATTACTGAGAGATTGCTGTCAGAGATACTGAGTGTATTACTGAGAGATTGCTGTCAGAGATACCAAGTGTATTACTGAGAGATTGCTGTAATAGATACTGAGCGTATTATTGAGAGATTGCTGTCACAGAAACCGAGTGTATTACTGAGAGATTGCTGTCAGAGTCACCGAGTCTATTACTGAGTGATTGCTGTCAGAAATATCCTGCCTATTACTACGAGAGTGCTTTCAGAGATACCCAGTGTATTACTGAGAGATTGCTGTCAGAGAAACCGAGTGTATTACTGAGAGATTGCTGTCAGAGATACCGAGTGTATTACTGAGAGATTGCTGTCAGAGATACCGAGTGTATTACTGAGAGAGTGCTGTCAGAGATACCCAGTGTATTACTGCGAGAGTCCTGTCAGAGATACCGAGTGTGTTACTGAGAGAGTGCTGTCGGTGACACCGAATGTATTACTGAGAGAATTCTGTCATAGATACTGAGTGTGTGAGTGAGTGCTGTCTCCGATAATGAGTGAGCCACTGAGAGATTGCAGTCATAGATGCTGAGTATATTACTGAGAGATTGCTGTCAGAGATACCGAGTGTATTACTGAGAGATTGCTGTAAGAGATACCGAGTGTAATACTGAGAGATTGCTGTCGGAGATACCCAGTGTGTTACTGAGAGATTGCTGTCAGAGATACCAGCGTATTAGTGAGAGAAAGCTGTCATAGAAACTTAGTGTATTACTGAGAGATTGTTGTCACCCATGCCAAGTGTGCGAGTGAGTGTTGTCGGAAATAATGAGTGTGCCACTAAGAGATTGCAGTCATAGATACCGAGTGTATTACTGAGAGAGTGCTGTCAGAGATACCGAGTGTATTACTGAGAGATTGCTGTCAGAGATACCGAGTGTATTACTGAGAGAGTGCTGTCAGAGATACCGAGTGTATGATTGAGAGATTCCTGTCATAGATAACGAGTGTATTACTGAGAGATTGCTGTCAGAAATATCCTGCCTATTACTGCGAGAGTGCTGTCAGAGATACCCAGTGTATTACTGAGAGATTGCTGTCAGAGATGCCGAGTGTATTACTGAGAGATTGCTGTCAGAGATACCGAGTGTATTACTGAGAGATTGCTGTCAAAGATACACAGTGTATGACTGAGAGATTGCTGTCAGAGATACCGGGTGTATTACTGAGAGATTGCTGGCGGAGATACCGAGTGTATTACTGAGAGATTTCTGTCATAGACACCAAGTGTATTACTGAGAGATTGCTGGCGGAGATACCGAGTGTATTACTGAGAGATTGCTGTTGGAGATACCGAGTGTATTACTGAGAGATTCCTGTCATAGGTACCGAGTGTATTACTGAGAGATTCCTGTCATAGGTACCGAGTGTATTACTGAGAGATTCCTGTCATAGGTACCGAATCTATTACTGAGAGATTCCTGTCATAGATACCGAGTGTATTCCTGAGAGTTTCCTGTCATAGATGCCGAGTGTATTACTGAGAGATTGCTGTCAGTCATAGCGAGTGTATTACTGAGAGATTGCTGTCAGAGGTACGCGAGTGCATTACTGATAAATTGCTCTCAGAGATTGCTGTCAGAGATACTGAATGTATTACTGAGAGATTGCTGCCGGAGACACCAGGTGTGTTAGTGAGAGCGTGCTGTCAGAGATAACGAGTGTATTACTGAGAGATTGCTGTCAGAGATACCGAGTGTATTCCTGAGAGATTGCTGTCAGAGATACCGAGTGTATTACAGAGAGATTACTGTCAAAGATACCCATTGTATGACTGAGAGATTGCTGTCAGAGATAACGAGCGTATTACTGAGAGATTACTGTCGGAGACACCAGGTGTGTTAGTGAGAGCTTGCTGTCAGAGATACACAGTGTATGACTGAGAGAATGCTGTCAGAGATAACGAGTGTATTACTGAGAGATTGCTGTCAGAGATACCGAGTGTATTCCTGAGAGATTGCTGTCAGAGATACCGAGTGTATTACAGAGAGATTACTGTCAAAGATACCCATTGTATGACTGAGAGATTGCTGTCAGAGATAACGAGCGTATTACTGAGAGATTGCTGTCGGAGATACCTGGTGTATTACTGAGAGAGTGCTGTCAGTGATTCCGAGTATATGACTGAGAGGGTGCTGTCGGAGATACTGAGCGTATTACTGAGAGATTGCTGTCATAGATACAGAGGGTATGATTGAGAGATTGCTGTCAGAGATACCGAGTGTATTACTGAGAGATTGCTGTCAGAGATACCGAGTGTATTACTGAGAGATTCCTGTCAGAGATACCGAGTTTATTACTGAGAGATTCCTGTCAGAGATACCGAGTTTATTACTGAGAGATTCCTGTCAGAGATACCGAGTGCATTACTGAGAGATTGCTGTCAGAGATACCCAGTGTATGACTGAGAGATTGCTGTCAGAGATACCGAGTGTATTACTGAGAGATTGCTGTCGGAGACACCAGGTGTGTTAGTGAGAGATTCCTGTCAGAGATACCGAGTGTATTACTGAGAGATTCCTGTCATTGATGCCGTGTTTATTACTGAGAGATTGCTGTCAGAGATTCGAGTGTATTACTGAGAGATTGATGTCAGAGATACCGAGTGTATTACTGAGAGATTGATGTCAGAGATACGAGTGTATTACTGACAGAGTGCTGTCGGAGATGCCTGGTGTATTACAGAGACGGTGGTGTCGGAGAAACTGTGCGTATTACTGAGAGATTGCTGTCAGAGATACCGAGTGTATTATTGAGAGATTCCTGTCATAGATACCAAGTGTATTACTGAGAGATTCCTGTCATAGATACCAAGTGTATTACTGAGAGATTCCTGTCATAGATACCAAGTGTATTCCTGAGAGATTGCTGTCAGAGACACCGAGTGTATTACTGAGAGATTCCAGTCAGAGATATCGAGTGTATTACTGAGAAGTTGTTATCGGAGGTCCCGAGTTCATTTCTAAGAGATTCTTGTCGGAGATACCCAGTGTATTACTGAGAGGTTGCTGTCAGAGATGCCCAGTTTATTCCTGAGAGAGTGCTGTCAGAGATACCGAGTGTATTACTGAGAGATTGCTGTCATAGATACCGAGTGTATTGCTGAGAGATTGCGTTCAGATGCCGAGGTGTATTACTGAGAAATTGTTGTCCGAGATACCGAGTGTATTCCTGAGAGATTACTGTCAGAGGTACCCAGTGTATTACTGAGAGATTGCTGTCAAAGATTCCGAGTGTATTACTGAGAGATTGCTGTCAGAGACACCAAGTGTATTACTGAGAGAGTGCTGTCGGAGGTACCGATTGTATTACTGAGAGATTGTTGTCATAGATACCGAGGGCATAACTGAGATAGTGCTGTCAGAGATACCGAGTGCATTACTGAGAGAGTGCTGTCACAGATACCGAGCGTATTACTGAGACAGTGCTGTCAGAGATACCCAGTGTATTACTGAGAGATTCCTGTCATAGATACCGAGTGTATTATTGAGAGAATCCTGCCATGGATGCCGAGTTTATTACTGAGAGATTGCTGTCAGAGATACGAGTGTATTACTGAGAGATTGCTGTCAGAGATACGAGTGTATTACTGAGAGAGTACTGTCAGAGATATCGAGTGTATTACTGAGAAATTGTTGTCGGAGGTCCCGAGTTCATTTCGGAGAGAGCCTTGTCAGAGATACCCAGTGCATTACTGAGAGATTGCGCTCAGAGTTACCGAATGTATTACTGAGAGATTGCTGTCAGTGATACCCAGTTTATGACTGAGAGATTGCTGTCAGAGATAACGAGTGTATTACTGAGAGATTGCTGTCGGAGATACCGAGTGTCTCACTGAGACAGTGCTGTCATAGATACTGAGCGTATTACTGAGAGATAGCTGTCGGAGATACCGAGTGTATCAATGAGACAGTGCTGTCATAGATACCCAGTGTATTACTGGGAGATTGCTGTCGGAGATACCTGGTGTATTACTGAGAGAGTGCTGTCAGAGATTCCGAGTGTATGACTGAGAGGGTGCTGTCAGAGATACCGAGTGTATTACTAAGAGATTCCTGTCATAGATACCGAGTGTATTACTGAGAGATTCCTGTCATAGATGCCGTGTTTATTACTGAGAGATTGCTGTCAGAGATTCGAGTGTATTACTGAGAGATTGATGTCAGAGATACGAGTGTATTACTGACAGAGTGCTGTCGGAGATACCTGGTGTATTACAGAGACGGTGGTGTCGGAGAAACTGAGCGTATTACTGAGAGATTGCTGTCAGAGATACCGAGTGTATTATTGAGAGATTGCTGTCAGAGATACCGAGTGTATTATTGAGAGATTCCTGTCATAGATACCAAGTGTATTACTGAGAGATTCCTGTCATAGATACCAAGTGTATTCCTGAGAGATTGCTGTCAGAGACACCGAGTGTATTACTGAGAGATTCCAGTCAGAGATATCGAGTGTATTACTGAGAAGTTGTTATCGGAGGTCCCGAGTTCATTTCTAAGAGATTCTTGCCGGAGATACCCAGTGTATAACTGAGAGGTAGCTGTCAGAGATGCCCAGTTTATTCTTGAGAGAGTGCTGTCAGAGATACCGAGTGTATTACTGAGAGATTGCTGTCATAGATACCGAGTGTATTGCTGAGAGATTGTGTTCAGATGCCGAGGTGTATTACTGAGAAATTGTTGTCCGAGATACCGAGTGTATTCCTGAGAGATTACTGTCAGAGGTACCCAGTGTATTACTGAGAGAGTGCTGTCAGAGATACCGAGTGTATTACTGAGAGATTGCTGTCAAAGATTCCGAGTGTATTACTGAGAGATTGCTGTCAGAGACACCAAGTGTATTACTGAGAGAGTGCTGTCGGAGGTACCGATTGTATTACTGAGAGATTGTTGTCATAGATACCGAGGGCATTACTGAGATAGTGCTGTCAGAGATACCGAGTGCATTACTGAGAGAGTGCTGTCACAGATACCGAGCGTATTACTGAGACAGTGCTGTCAGAGATACCCAGTGTATTACTGAGAGATTCTTGTCAGATATACCAAGTGTATTACTGAGAGATTGCAGTTAAACATGCCCACTGTATTACTGAGAGATTGCTGTCAGAGATACCGAGTGTATTACTGAGAGATTCCTGTCATAGATACCGAGGGCATTACTGAGAGATTCCTGTCATAGATGCCGAGTGTATTCCTGAGAGATTGCTGTCAGAGACACCGAGTGTATTACTGAGAGATTGTTGTCAGAGATATCGAGTGTATTACTGAGAAATTGTTGTCGGAGGTCCCGAGTTCATTTCTGAGAGAGCCTTGTCGCAGATACCCAGTGTATTACTGAGAGATTTCGTTCAGAGTTACCGAGTGAATTACTGAGAGATTGCTCTCAGAGATGCCCAGTTTATGACTGAGAGATTGCTGTCAGAGATAACGAGTGTATTACTGAGAGATTGCTGTCGGAGATACCGAGTGTATTGCTGAGAGAATGCTGTCATAGATACTGAGCGTATTACTGAGAGATAGCTGTCAGAGATACCGAGTGTATCACTGAGACAGTGCTGTCATAGATACCCAGTGTATTACTGGGAGATTGCTGTCGGAGATACCTGGTGTATTACTGAGAGAGTGCTGTCAGTAATTCCGAGTGTATGACTGAGAGGGTGCTGTCGGAGATACTGAGCGTATTACTGAGAGATTGCTGTCAGAGATACCGAGTGTATTACTAAGAGATTCCTGTCATAGATACCGAGTGTATTACTGAGAGATTCCTGTCATAGATGTCGAGTTTATTCCTGAGATATTGCTGTCAGGGATACGAGTGTATTACTGAGAGATTGCTGTCAGAGATACGAGTGTATTACTGAGAAATTGTTGTCGGAGGTCCCGAGTTCATTTCTGAGTGATTCTTGTCGGAGATACCCAGTGTATTACTGAGAGATTGCTGTCAGAGATGCCCAGTTTATTACTGAGAGATTGCGGTCAGAGATAGCAAGTGTATTACTGAGAGATTGCTGTCAGAGGTATGCGAGTGCATCACTGATAAATTGCTCTCAGAGATTGCTGGCGGAGATAGCGAGTGTATTACTGAGAGATTTCTGTCATAGATACCGAGTGCATTGCTGAGAGATTGCGTTCAGAGATGCCGAGGTGTATTACTGAGAAATTGTTGTCCGAGATACCGAGTGTATTCCTGAGAGATTACTGTCAGAGGTACCCAGTGTATTACTGAGAGATTGCTGTCAGAGAAACCGAGTGTATTCCTGAGAGATTGCTGTCAAAGATACCGAGTGTATTACTGAGAGATTGCTGCCAGAGACACCCAGTGTATTACTGAGAGACTGCTGTCAGAGATAGAGAGTTTATTACTGAGGGATTGCTGTCGGAGGTACCGATTGTATTACTGAGAGATTGTTGTCATAGATACCGAGGGCATTACTGAGACAGTGCTGTCAGAGATACAGAGTGTATTACTGAGAGATTGCTGTCAGAGATACCGAGTGTATTGCTGAGAGATTGCTGTCAAAGATACCCAGGGTATTACTGAGAAATTGCTGTTAAAAATGCCCAGTGTATTACTGAGAGATTGCTGTCAAAGATACGAGAGTATTACTGAGAGATTGTTGTCGGAGGTCCCGAGTTCGTTTCTGAGAGATTCTTGTCGGAGATACCCAGTGCATTACTGAGAGATTCCTGTCAGTGATGCCCAGTTTATTACTGAGAGATTGCGGTCAGAGACAGCAAGTGTATTACTGAGAGATTGCTGTCAGAGGTACGCGAGTGCATCACTGATAAATTGCTCTCAGAGATTGCTGGCGGAGATACTGAATGTATTACTGAGAGATTGCTGTCGGAGGTACGCGAGTGCATCACTGATAAATTGCTCTCAGAGATTGCTGGCGGAGATAGCGAGTGTATTATTGAGAGATTGCTGTCAGAGATACCCAGAGTATTACTGAGAGATTTCTGTCATAGATACCGAGTGCATTGCTGAGAGATTGCGTTCAGAGATGCCGAGGTGTATTACTGAGAAATTGTTGTCCGAGATACCGAGTGTATTCCTGAGAGATTACTGTCAGAGGTACCCAGTGTATTACTGAGAGATTGCTGTCAGAGATACCGAGTGTATTCCTGAGAGATTGCTGTCAGAGATACCGAGTGTATTACTGAGAGATTGCTGCCAGAGACACCCAGTGTATTACAGAGAGAGCGCTGTCAGAGATAGAGAGTTTATTACTGAGAGATTGCTGTCGGAGGTACCGATTGTATTACTGAGAGATTGTTGTCATTGATACCGAGGGCATTATTGAGACAGTGCTGTCAGAGATACCGAGTGTATTACTGAGAGAGTGCTGTCACAGATACCAAGTGTATTCCTGAGAGATTGCTGTCAGAGACACCGAGTGTATTACTGAGAGATTCCAGTCAGAGATATCGAGTGTATTACTGAGAAGTTGTTGTCGGATGTCCCGAGTTCATTTCTGAGAGATTCTTGTCGGAGATACCCAGTGTATTACTAAGAGATTGCTGTCAGAGATGCCCAGTTTATTACTGAGAGAGTGCTGTCTGAGATACCGAGTGTATTACTGAGAGATTGCTGTCATAGATACCGAGTGTATTGCTGAGAGATTGCGTTCAGATGCCGAGGTGTATTACTGAGAAATTGTTGTCCGAGATACCGAGTGTATTCCTGAGAGATTACTGTCAGAGGTACCCAGTGTATTACTGAGAGATTGCTGTCAGAGATACCGAGTGTATTACTGAGAGATTGCTGTCATAGATACCGAGTGTATTGCTGAGAGATTGCGTTCAGATGCCGAGGTGTATTACTGAGAAATTGTTGTCCGAGATACCGAGTGTATTCCTGAGAGATTACTGTCAGAGGTACCCAGTGTATTACTGAGAGATTGCTGTCAGAGATACCGAGTGTATTACTGAGAGATTGCTGTCAAAGATTCCGAGTGTATTACTGAGAGATTGCTGTCAGAGACACCGAGTGTATTACTGAGAGAGTGCTGTCGGAGGTACCGATTGTATTACTGAGAGATTGTTGTCATAGATACCGAGGGCATTACTGAGATAGTGCTGTCAGAGATACCGAGTGCATTACTGAGAGAGTGCTGTCACAGATACCGAGCGTATTACTGAGACAGTGCTGTCAGAGATACCCAGTGTATTACTGAGAGATTCCTGTCAGATATACCAAGTGTATTACTGAGAGAGTGCTGTCGGAGGTACCGATTGTATTACTGAGAGATTGTTGTCAGAGATACCGAGTGCATTACTGAGAGAGTGCTGTCACAGATACCGAGCGTATTACTGAGACAGTGCTGTCAGAGATACCCAGTGTATTACTGAGAGATTCCTGTCAGATATACCAAGTGTATTACTGAGAGATTGCAGTTAAAAATGCCCAGTGTATTCCTGAGAGATTGCTGTCAGAGATACCGAGTGTATTACTGAGAGATTGCTGCCAGAGACACCCAGTGTATTACTGAGAGATTGCTGTCAGAGATAGAGAGTTTATTACTGAGAGATTGCTGTCGGAGGTACCGATTGTATTACTGAGAGATCGTTGTCATAGATACCGAGGGCATTACTGAGAGAGTGCTGTCAGAGATACCGAGTGTATTACTGAGAGAGTGCTGTCACAGATACCAAGTGTATTCCTGAGAGCTTGCTGTCGGAGATACTGCGTGTATTACTGAGAGATTGATGTCAGAGATATCGAGTGTATTACTGAGAAGTTGTTGTCGGAGGTCCCGAGTTCATTTCTGAGAGATTCTTGTCGGAGATACCCAGTGTATTACTGAGAGGTTGCTGTCAGAGATGCCCAGTTTATTACTGAGAGAGTGCTGTCTGAGATACCGAGTGTATTACTGAGAGATTGCTGTCATAGATACCGAGTGTATTGCTGAGAGATTGCGTTCAGATGCCGAGGTGAGTTACTGAGAAATTGTTGTCCGAGATACCGAGTGTATTCCTGAGAGATTGCTGTCAAAGATTCCGAGTGTATTACTGAGAGATTGCTGTCAGAGACACCGAGTGTATTACTGAGAGATTGCGGTCAGAGATACCGAGGGCATTCCTGAGATAGTGCTGTCAGAGATACCGAGTGCATTACTGAGAGATTGCTGTCAGAGATACCCAGTGTATTACTGAGAGATTCCTGTCAGATATACCAAGTGTATTACTGAGAGATTGCAGTCAAAAATGCCCAGTGTATTACTGAGAGATTGCTGTCAGAGATACCGAGTGTATTACTGAGAGATTCCTGTCATAGATACCGAGGGCATTACTGAGAGATTCCTGTCATAGATGCCGAGTGTATTCCTGAGAGATTGCTGTCAGAGACAACGAGTGTATTACTGAGAGATTGCTGTCAGAGATATCGAGTGTATTACTGAGAAATTGTTGTCGGAGGTCCGGAGTTCATTTCTGAGAGAGCCTTGTCGCAGATACCCAGTGTATTACTGAGAGATTTCGCTCAGAGTTACCGAGTGAATTACTGAGAGATTGCTGTCAGAGATGCCCAGTTTATGACTGAGAGATTGCTGTCGGAGATACCGAGTGTATTGCTGAGAGAGTGCTGTCATAGATACCGAGCGTATTACTGAGAGATAGCTGTCAGAGATACCGAGTGTATTACTGAGAGATTGCTGTCCGAGATACCTGGTGTATTACTGAGAGAGTGCTGTCAGTGATTCCGAGTGTGTGACTGAGAGATTCCTGTCATAGATACCGAGTGTATTACTGAGAGATTGCTGTCCGAGATACCTGGTGTATTACTGAGAGAGTGCTGTCAGTGATTCCGAGTGTATTACTGAGAGATTCCTGTCATAGATACCGAGTGTGTTACTGAGAGATTGCTGTCAGGGATACGAGTGTATTACTGAGAGATTGCTGTCCGAGATACCTGGTGTATTACTGAGAGAGTGCTGTCAGTGATTCCGAGTGTGTGACTGAGAGATTCCTGTCATAGATACCGAGTGTGTTACTGAGAGATTGCTGTCGGAGATACCGAGTGTATTACTGAGAGATTGCTGTCCGAGATACCTGGTGTATTACTGAGAGAGTGCTGTCAGTGATTCCGAGTGTGTGACTGAGAGATTGCTGTCATAGATACCGAGTGTGTTACTGAGATATTGCTGTCAGGGATACGAGTGTATTACTGAGAGATTGCTGTCATAGATGTCGAGTTTATTCCTGAGAGATTGCTGTCAGGGATACGAGTGTATTACTGAGAAATTGTTGTCGGAGGTCCCGAGTTCATTTCTGAGTGATTCTTGTCGGAGATACCCAGTGTATTACTGAGAGATTGCTGTCAGAGATGCCCAGTTTATTACTGAGAGATTGCGGTCAGAGATAGCAAGTGTATTACTGAGAGATTGCTGTCAGAGGTATGCGAGTGCATCACTGATAAATTGCTCTCAGAGATTGCTGGCGGAGATAGCGAGTGTATTACTGAGAGATTTCTGTCATAGATACCGAGTGCATTGCTGAGAGATTGCGTTCAGAGATGCCGAGGTGTATTACTGAGAAATTGTTGTCCGAGATACCGAGTGTATTCCTGAGAGATTACTGTCAGAGGTACCCAGTGTATTACTGAGAGATTGCTGTCAGAGAAACCGAGTGTATTCCTGAGAGATTGCTGTCAAAGATACCGAGTGTATTACTGAGAGATTGCTGCCAGAGACACCCAGTGTATTACTGAGAGACTGCTGTCAGAGATAGAGAGTTTATTACTGAGGGATTGCTGTCGGAGGTACCGATTGTATTACTGAGAGATTGTTGTCATAGATACCGAGGGCATTACTGAGACAGTGCTGTCAGAGATACAGAGTGTATTACTGAGAGATTGCTGTCAGAGATACCGAGTGTATTGCTGAGAGATTGCTGTCAAAGATACCCAGGGTATTACTGAGAAATTGCTGTTAAAAATGCCCAGTGTATTACTGAGAGATTGCTGTCAAAGATACGAGAGTATTACTGAGAGATTGTTGTCGGAGGTCCCGAGTTCGTTTCTGAGAGATTCTTGTCGGAGATACCCAGTGCATTACTGAGAGATTCCTGTCAGTGATGCCCAGTTTATTACTGAGAGATTGCGGTCAGAGACAGCAAGTGTATTACTGAGAGATTGCTGTCAGAGGTACGCGAGTGCATCACTGATAAATTGCTCTCAGAGATTGCTGGCGGAGATACTGAATGTATTACTGAGAGATTGCTGTCGGAGGTACGCGAGTGCATCACTGATAAATTGCTCTCAGAGATTGCTGGCGGAGATAGCGAGTGTATTATTGAGAGATTGCTGTCAGAGATACCCAGAGTATTACTGAGAGATTTCTGTCATAGATACCGAGTGCATTGCTGAGAGATTGCGTTCAGAGATGCCGAGGTGTATTACTGAGAAATTGTTGTCCGAGATACCGAGTGTATTCCTGAGAGATTACTGTCAGAGGTACCCAGTGTATTACTGAGAGATTGCTGTCAGAGATACCGAGTGTATTCCTGAGAGATTGCTGTCAGAGATACCGAGTGTATTACTGAGAGATTGCTGCCAGAGACACCCAGTGTATTACAGAGAGAGCGCTGTCAGAGATAGAGAGTTTATTACTGAGAGATTGCTGTCGGAGGTACCGATTGTATTACTGAGAGATTGTTGTCATTGATACCGAGGGCATTATTGAGACAGTGCTGTCAGAGATACCGAGTGTATTACTGAGAGAGTGCTGTCACAGATACCAAGTGTATTCCTGAGAGATTGCTGTCAGAGACACCGAGTGTATTACTGAGAGATTCCAGTCAGAGATATCGAGTGTATTACTGAGAAGTTGTTGTCGGATGTCCCGAGTTCATTTCTGAGAGATTCTTGTCGGAGATACCCAGTGTATTACTGAGAGATTGCTGTCAGAGATGCCCAGTTTATTACTGAGAGAGTGCTGTCTGAGATACCGAGTGTATTACTGAGAGATTGCTGTCATAGATACCGAGTGTATTGCTGAGAGATTGCGTTCAGATGCCGAGGTGTATTACTGAGAAATTGTTGTCCGAGATACCGAGTGTATTCCTGAGAGATTACTGTCAGAGGTACCCAGTGTATTACTGAGAGATTGCTGTCAGAGATACCGAGTGTATTACTGAGAGATTGCTGTCATAGATACCGAGTGTATTGCTGAGAGACTGCGTTCAGATGCCGAGGTGTATTACTGAGAAATTGTTGTCCGAGATACCGAGTGTATTCCTGAGAGATTACTGTCAGAGGTACCCAGTGTATTACTGAGAGATTGCTGTCAGAGATACCGAGTGTATTACTGAGAGATTGCTGTCAAAGATTCCGAGTGTATTACTGAGAGATTGCTGTCAGAGACACCGAGTGTATTACTGAGAGAGTGCTGTCGGAGGTACCGATTGTATTACTGAGAGATTGTTGTCATAGATACCGAGGGCATTACTGAGATAGTGCTGTCAGAGATACCGAGTGCATTACTGAGAGAGTGCTGTCACAGATACCAAGCGTATTACTGAGACAGTGCTGTCAGAGATACCCAGTGTATTACTGAGAGATTCCTGTCAGATATACCAAGTGTATTACTGAGAGAGTGCTGTCGGAGGTACCGATTGTATTACTGAGAGATTGTTGTCAGAGATACCGAGTGCATTACTGAGAGAGTGCTGTCACAGATACCGAGCGTATTACTGAGACAGTGCTGTCAGAGATACCCAGTGTATTACTGAGAGATTCCTGTCAGATATACCAAGTGTATTACTGAGAGATTGCAGTTAAAAATGCCCAGTGTATTCCTGAGAGATTGCTGTCAGAGATACCGAGTGTATTACTGAGAGATTGCTGCCAGAGACACCCAGTGTATTACTGAGAGATTGCTGTCAGAGATAGAGAGTTTATTACTGAGAGATTGCTGTCGGAGGTACCGATTGTATTACTGAGAGATCGTTGTCATAGATACCGAGGGCATTACTGAGAGAGTGCTGTCAGAGATACCGAGTGTATTACTGAGAGAGTGCTGTCACAGATACCAAGTGTATTCCTGAGAGCTTGCTGTCGGAGATACTGCGTGTATTACTGAGAGATTGATGTCAGAGATATCGAGTGTATTACTGAGAAGTTGTTGTCGGAGGTCCCGAGTTCATTTCTGAGAGATTCTTGTCGGAGATACCCAGTGTATTACTGAGAGGTTGCTGTCAGAGATGCCCAGTTTATTACTGAGAGAGTGCTGTCTGAGATACCGAGTGTATTACTGAGAGATTGCTGTCATAGATACCGAGTGTATTGCTGAGAGATTGCGTTCAGATGCCGAGGTGAGTTACTGAGAAATTGTTGTCCGAGATACCGAGTGTATTCCTGAGAGATTGCTGTCAAAGATTCCGAGTGTATTACTGAGAGATTGCTGTCAGAGACACCGAGTGTATTACTGAGAGATTGCGGTCAGAGATACCGAGGGCATTCCTGAGATAGTGCTGTCAGAGATACCGAGTGCATTACTGAGAGATTGCTGTCAGAGATACCCAGTGTATTACTGAGAGATTCCTGTCAGATATACCAAGTGTATTACTGAGAGATTGCAGTCAAAAATGCCCAGTGTATTACTGAGAGATTGCTGTCAGAGATACCGAGTGTATTACTGAGAGATTCCTGTCATAGATACCGAGGGCATTACTGAGAGATTCCTGTCATAGATGCCGAGTGTATTCCTGAGAGATTGCTGTCAGAGACAACGAGTGTATTACTGAGAGATTGCTGTCAGAGATATCGAGTGTATTACTGAGAAATTGTTGTCGGAGGTCCGGAGTTCATTTCTGAGAGAGCCTTGTCGCAGATACCCAGTGTATTACTGAGAGATTTCGCTCAGAGTTACCGAGTGAATTACTGAGAGATTGCTGTCAGAGATGCCCAGTTTATGACTGAGAGATTGCTGTCGGAGATACCGAGTGTATTGCTGAGAGAGTGCTGTCATAGATACCGAGCGTATTACTGAGAGATAGCTGTCAGAGATACCGAGTGTATTACTGAGAGATTGCTGTCCGAGATACCTGGTGTATTACTGAGAGAGTGCTGTCAGTGATTCCGAGTGTGTGACTGAGAGATTCCTGTCATAGATACCGAGTGTATTACTGAGAGATTGCTGTCCGAGATACCTGGTGTATTACTGAGAGAGTGCTGTCAGTGATTCCGAGTGTATTACTGAGAGATTCCTGTCATAGATACCGAGTGTGTTACTGAGAAATTGCTGTCAGGGATACGAGTGTATTACTGAGAGATTGCTGTCCGAGATACCTGGTGTATTACTGAGAGAGTGCTGTCAGTGATTCCGAGTGTGTGACTGAGAGATTCCTGTCATAGATACCGAGTGTGTTACTGAGAGATTGCTGTCGGAGATACCGAGTGTATTACTGAGAGATTGCTGTCCGAGATACCTGGTGTATTACTGAGAGAGTGCTGTCAGTGATTCCGAGTGTGTGACTGAGAGATTGCTGTCATAGATACCGAGTGTGTTACTGAGATATTGCTGTCAGGGATACGAGTGTATTACTGAGAGATTGCTGTCATAGATGTCGAGTTTATTCCTGAGAGATTGCTGTCAGGGATACGAGTGTATTACTGAGAAATTGTTGTCGGAGGTCCCGAGTTCATTTCTGAGTGATTCTTGTCGGAGATACCCAGTGTATTACTGAGAGATTGCTGTCAGAGATGCCCAGTTTATTACTGAGAGATTGCGGTCAGAGATAGCAAGTGTATTACTGAGAGATTGCTGTCAGAGGTATGCGAGTGCATCACTGATAAATTGCTCTCAGAGATTGCTGGCGGAGATAGCGAGTGTATTACTGAGAGATTTCTGTCATAGATACCGAGTGCATTGCTGAGAGATTGCGTTCAGAGATGCCGAGGTGTATTACTGAGAAATTGTTGTCCGAGATACCGAGTGTATTCCTGAGAGATTACTGTCAGAGGTACCCAGTGTATTACTGAGAGATTGCTGTCAGAGAAACCGAGTGTATTCCTGAGAGATTGCTGTCAAAGATACCGAGTGTATTACTGAGAGATTGCTGCCAGAGACACCCAGTGTATTACTGAGAGACTGCTGTCAGAGATAGAGAGTTTATTACTGAGGGATTGCTGTCGGAGGTACCGATTGTATTACTGAGAGATTGTTGTCATAGATACCGAGGGCATTACTGAGACAGTGCTGTCAGAGATACAGAGTGTATTACTGAGAGATTGCTGTCAGAGATACCGAGTGTATTGCTGAGAGATTGCTGTCAAAGATACCCAGGGTATTACTGAGAAATTGCTGTTAAAAATGCCCAGTGTATTACTGAGAGATTGCTGTCAAAGATACGAGAGTATTACTAAGAGATTGTTGTCAGAGATACGAGTGTATTACTGAGAGAGTGCTGTCGGAGATACCAAGTGTGTTACTGAGAGATTGCTGTCAGAGACACCGAGTGTATTTCTGAGAGATTCCTGTCATAGATACCAAGTGTATTCCTGAATGATTCCTGTCAGAGATACCGAGTGTATTACTGAGAAATTGTTGTCGGAGGTCCCGAGTTCATTTCTGAGAGATTCTTGTCGGAGATACCCAGTGTATTACTGAGAGATTGTTGTCAGTGATGCCCAGTTTATTACTGAGAGATTGCGGTCAGAGACAGCAAGTGTATTACTGAGAGATTGCTGTCAGAGGTACGCGAGTGCATCACTGATAAATTGCTCTCAGAGATTGCTGGCGGAGATAGCGAGTGTATTATTGAGAGATTGCTGTCAGAGATACTCAGAGTATTACTGAGAGATTTCTGTCATAGATACCGAGTGCATTGCTGAGAGATTGCGTTCAGAGATGCCGAGGTGTATTACTGAGAAATTGTTGTCCGAGATACCGAGTGTATTCCTGAGAGATTACTGTCAGAGGTACCCAGTGTATTACTGAGAGATTGCTGTCAAAGATACCGAGTGTATTACTGAGAGATTGCTGCCAGAGACACCCAGTGTATTACTGAGAGAGTGCTGTCAGAGATAGAGAGTTTATTACTGAGAGATTGCTGTCGGAGGTACCGATTGTATTACTGAGAGATTGTTGTCATAGATACCGAGGGCATTACTGAGACAGTGCTGTCAGAGATACCGAGTGTATTACTGAGAGAGTGCTGTCACAGATACCGAGTGTATTACTGAGACAGTGCTGTCAGAGATACCCAGTGTATTACTGAGAGATTGCAGTCAGATATACCGAGTGTATTACTGAGAGATTGCTGTCAGAGATACTGAGTGTATTACTGAGGGATTGCTGTCAGAAATAACGAGTGTATTACTGAGGGATTGCTGTCACAGTTTCCGAGTGTATTACTGAGAGATTGCTGTCAGAGATACTGAGTGTATTACTGATGGATTGCTGTCAGAAATAACGAGTGTATTACTGAGGGATTGCTGTCACAGTTTCCGAGTGTATTACTGAGACAGTGCTGTCAGAGATACCGAGTGTATTACTGAGAGAGTGCTGTCGGAGATACTAAGCATATTACTGAGAGATTGCTGGTGGAGATTCTGAGAGTATTACTGAGAGATTGCTGTCAGAGATACCAAGTGTATTACTGAGAGATTGCTGTCAAGATGCCCAGGGTATTACTGAGAGATTGCTGTCAAAGTTAGGGAGTTTATTACTGAGAGAGTGCTGTCAACGATACTCAGTGAATTACTGAGAGATTGGGGTCAGACATACCGATTGTATTGCTGAGAGAGCGCTGTCAGAAATATCGAGTGTATTACTGAGAGATTGCTGTCGGAGATACCGAGTGTATTGCTGAGAGAGCGCTGTCAGAAATATCGAGTGTGTTGCTGAGAGAGTGCTGTCAGAGATACTGAGCGTATTCCTGTGTGATTGCTGTCAGATATACCGTGTGTATTTCTGAGAGATTGCTGTCAGAGATACCGAGTGTATTACGAGGTTGCTGTCAGAGATACCCAGTGCATTACTGAGAGTGTGCTATCAGACTGGTCTTCTTTCAGGTAAAATGTTTAAGGTCCTAATTTGCCTGATCTATATTGGATTTCATAAATTGACTTGAAGTCGAGTGCTTGTTCTGCCCTGTATCCTTGGCAGACATTCTACCCTAAACCAAATGCTCCAATAAACAATTTATGCTCTCATTTAATTTCAAGCTGTGATGATCTCTTCACATTTCATGATCTAGCTGTGTGGAAAATTGGCTTCTATGTTTGCCATAATGTAACAAACCAAAATGCACATCAATAGCTGCCAAGCACTCAGCTACGTCCAGGGATGATTGAAATGGCTAAATCAAGGAATGATGTTTCAATTCTTTCAGGGTATTTGCAATTGAAAAATGTAGTGGGCTAACAAGCAAGAAAAGTGTAGAAATTCTTCTGTTCAATTTTATGTCTTAAAGCTTTTATGACCTGTGCCTCACATTTGCAGACTAATTGTTCAAATCAGTTAATTCAGTTTTGTGATAATTTAACATTCTTTTCCACTAATATTTAGGTAGAGGAGAATAATGCTGGTTCACTGATCCTTTCAGGATACAATGAGGCCGTTCCAGTTGTCTTGGTGACATCCTGTAGTGTGTTCGGGCCCTGGGCCAGAATCCCAAATTACATTCAGAAGCCTGACTGGACTCTAACAACTTTTCCATTTTGGCACGAATGTGAGGATAGGATTCTCCACTCCAAGAGTAATTCTGCTGACAAATTCGGATTTATTTTAATGGTAAAACAAACTTTATATCATAGTTTAACTGTAACTCTAATAGATGAAGCAGCTTAACTATTACCTGTTGAACAATATTTAAACATGTAAAGAAACAACTCTAATTTCTAGCTTATCACTGTTTCCATTCCAAAAATAAGCAATATTCTTCTTAGGCTCAAAAACCTCTTCAAATCGTTAGCAACTATAACCATACTCGCTGTGAGGGGTATTGTCAGTTTGAAGATTTCAGAGAGATTTTGTGGAGAAAGCAGCTTGCAAACCTGTGACTTTTTACAAACCCCAACCTGAACTGAAAGCTGTGTTTCCTCTGCTCCAATCCTAGTTCCTCCCATTAACCATATTAATCACATGCCCTGCATACGTAAACCCACCCTCCATTCCTTTAATCAAAAACCCCAAGGAACCTTTTCTTTTTAAACAAAAGTCCATTAGCTCTATCCTAATTAAACACTACATTGCTAAAATTAGTAATTATCCTGCTTTCCCAGCATCTGAGCTGTATTTCTTCCAGAGATACTGTATACCTAAACAAAAAAAATAGTCCCCTTAAAAAAAAACAATGTATCGATAGCGATAGCACACTATCATCATTTTTTCTCCACAAATTCTCCCTGAAATCTTCAAACTGACGATACCCCTTACAACAAGTATAGTTATAGTTGCTAACGATTTGAAGAGGTTTTTGAGTCTAAGAAGAATGTTGCTTATTTTGAAACGGAAACAGTGATAAACTAGAAATTAGAGTTGTTTCTTTACATGTTTAAATATTGTAATAGTTAAGCTGCTTCATCTGTTAGAGTTATAGTTAAACTATGATGTAAAGTTTGAATTGCAGCCTTTTATGTTACACATGATTGCTACGATGTGTGGGTCATGGAGGGAGTGTGAGTTGGTGAAATGTGCGCAAATCAAGGTGGCTGTATTGTTCAGGATGGTGTTGAGTTTCTTCAGTGTTGTTGAAGCTGCAATCATCCAGGCGAGTGGAAATCCAACAGCAAACTCTGGTCTAGTACTCTGATGATAATGGTCAGACTTTGGGAAGTCAGTTGATGGCCAAAAAGGATTCCTAACATCTGACTTGCCAGGGAGACAAAGTATAGGGAGAAAAGACTAGACCAGTTCAGTTTCTAAATCCTGACAGTGCTGTGCTTCTCACAGGAGACAATACAATCACAGCGCTGTGATTCTCACAGGAGATAGTACAGTCAGTTCACTGATTCTCACAGGCAACAATGCAGTCCGCCCCTCAGTACTTTTGATTTATTTGAATTGGTTATTTTTATTTACAATGGGAGTGTAATAGAGTCCATTGCAGCAGTTTGGTGTGGGGAATCAGGAAGAAACTGTTCCTTTGCTGAGTTGACCTGTTTTGAGAATTATGTTGTGAAGCCACAGTCTGATTCCTTCATCGTATACAATTATTGACGTTAACAACCCCAGTCATAGGTTTTGCTATGGTCTTCTATGTCTGTGGCTACATGTTTTTTAGAATTCACAGGGGTGAATATGTCAGAACTAGTCCCTCTCTGTCAACCTTAGTCAATAACAAATATTTACCAACTTTCTGAGGGCAGATTATTCGAATATTGGAAAATACTATGGATGTTGTGATGGTCTCTATATTTCCCATGAGATTGATGAACAAAGAACAAAGAAAATTACAGCACAGGAACAGGCCCTTCGGCCCTCCAAGCCTGTACCGACCATGACTAAACACTTTTTTGGAGGGAACATTGCCCTTAAACTGTAAAATTGAACTTTGCCCTTTCGCTCTTAACACAATCAAATATCCCAATCAATTTATATTATATTTTACGCTGTCTTGGAATGTTGACACTCAATTCTCCAAGAATGAGTCCAAAGTGATTCTTCACTCCCCGAGGGTTTACTTCCATTGTTTTCCTCTTCCAGTCTGGCAACTTTTAATCCCAGAACATAGAACATAGAACAGTACAGCACAGAAAAGGCCCTTCAGCCCACGATGTTGTGCTGAGCTTTCTCTGAAACCAAGATCAAGCTATCCCACTCCCTATCATCTGGTATGCTCCATGTGCCTATCCAATAACCGCTTAAATGTTCCTAAAGTGTCTGACTCCACTATCACTGCAGGCAGTCCATTCCACACCCCAACCACTCTCTGAGTAAAGAACCTACCTTGGACATCCTTCCTATATCTCCCACCATGAACCCTATAGTTATGCCCCCTTGTAACAGCTCCATCCACCCGAGGAAATAGTCTTTGAACATTCACTCTATCTATCCCCTTCATCATTTTATAAACCTCTATTAAGTCTCCCCTCAACCTCCTCCGCTCCAGAGAGAACAGCCCTCGCTCCCTTAACCTTTCCTCATAAGACCTACCCTCCAAACCAGGCAGCATCCTAGTAAATCTCCTTTGCACTCTTTCCAGGGCTTCCACATCCTTCTTATAGTGAGGTGACTAGAACTGCACACAATATTCCAAATGTGGTCTCACCAAGGTCCTGTACAGTTGCAGCATAACCCCACGGCTCTTAAACTCCAAACCCTTGTTAATAAAAGCTAACACACTATAGGCCTTCTTCACAGCTCTATCCACTTCAGAACCCTATCTTTGAACCTGTAATCCACATCTAAATTAGTCCTACCAAAATGAATCACCTCACATTTATCAGGGTTAAACTCCATTTGCCATTTTTCAGCCCAGCTTTGCATCCTATCTATGTCTCTTTGCAGTCTACAACAGCCCTCCACCTCATCCACTACTCCACCAATCTTGGTGTCATCAGCAAATTTACTGGTCCACCTTTCAGCCCCCTCCTCTAAGTCATTAATAAAAATCACAAATAGCAGAGGACCCAGCACTGATCCCTGTGGCACTCCGTTAGCAACCTGCGTCCAGTCCAAAAATTTTCCATCCACCACCACCCTCTGTCTTCGATCAGATAGCCATGATGTGAAACATGTGTTCACTCTTCATCTTATTGTGCATATCATCATCATTTTATGCTTTGTCAATCCCCTCAGGACACTGGATGGTCATTCTTCCAGCTGGAAGGTACCTGTTGTGTACAGTCTGTGTGGATTAGTGCACGGCTCTTTGTAGCTGTATCAGCCTTTGCTCTCGTGCACTGTCACTGCCAATGGCGCTTTCTGTCATATGCTTTACAGAATTGCTGCAAATCTGGACATTTCCTTGCTGCATGCAGGAGGTCACACCTTCATCATGTATTACTAGGTTTGTGTGTTCTAGCGAATGTGTCAACAACTGGGGTTGCAAACATCATTGACCTGTGAAGATCGTTCGCTCTGATATCCATCCTTCAGTAGCTCTTTGATGCCGTAGATTTTGGGCTTGTCTCGCAGATCTTTCTGGAATTCTCCATTGGAGTGGATGTGATGAACTCAACAATTCTGTTTGCTAGTTCTGTGTTTGAAAAATCCCAGTACGTATCCTTTACTCTAAATCTATTGATGAAGTGGGTCTATGGATTCAGTAGGCTGTTGTTGAAATGACGTGAACTCTAATCGATGAATACAGGAAGCTTAACTTAATTCTGGTCCACATCTTTGGGGATCTTTTAGCTCTTCTATTCATAGAAATCATAGAAACCCTACAGTACAGAAAGAGGCCATTTGGCCCATCGGGCCTGCACCGACCACAATCCCACCCAGGCCCTACCCCCATATCCCTACACATTTATTCGCTAATCCATCTAACCTACACATCTCAGGACACTAAGGGGCAATTTTTAGCATGGCCAATCAACCTAACCCTCACATTTTTGAACTGTGGGAGGAAACCGGAACACCCGGAGGAAACCCATGCAGACACGAGGAGAATGTGCAAACTCCACACAGACAGTGACCCAAGCCGGGAATCGAACCCAGGTCCCTGGAGCTGTGAAGCAGCAGTGCTAACCACTGTGCTACCGTGCCGCCCAAAACCAAATAGCAGAGAATTGTTAATACTGATGTGCTCAGTCTGTAATAAACCTTCATTCCCAATTGCTAAGTGAATTTTTATGGCTTTTTTGTCTGGCTCAGACATACCTGAATCAAGGAACCAAACCTCTGAACACTTTAAATGTTTTGAATTCAGATTGTAAGTTTAAAAGTTTATTTATTAGTGTCACAAGTAGGCTTACATATTCAATCCAAACTGGGAAATTTTGTGGACATTCTGACAATGTCCCTTTTACCTTCATTTTTGTTTTATTCAATGTATTGTTCAGCAACAACCATTCATTTAATTGCAGCCTTCTCTGGCTTGACATTATGACCATTTTTTGTCTGAGTCTTCCTCATTTCCTATTAAATTGAGACTCCACCTTGGTCACTCACCTTTCCCAACTGAGCTAACCTAATCCTGCCTCACTCACTGAACTGAACTGAACTACACTCGGTATCTCTGACAATGCACTGTAATCTCACATGACAATCTCATTGTCAGAGGCTACAGAAGGATATAGATAGGCTGGAAATTTGGGCAAAGAAATGGCAGATGGAGTTCAATCCAGATAAATGCGAAGTGATGCATTTTGGTAGAACTAATGTAGGGGGGAGCTATACGACAAATGGCAGAACCATAAAGGGTGTAGATACGCAGAGGGACCTGGTTGTGCAAGTCCACAGATCCTTGAAGGTGACGGCACAGGTGGAGAAGGTAGTGAATAAGGCATATGGCATGCTTGCCTTTATAGGACGGGGCATAGAGTATAAAAGTTGGGGTCTGATGTTGCAGTTGTACAGAACGTTGGTTCGGCCGCATTTGGAATACTGCACCCAGTTCTGGTTGCCACACTACCAGAAGGATGTGGAGGCTTTAGAGAGAGTGCAGAGGAGGTTTACCAGGATGTTGCCTGGTATGGAAGGGCTTAGTTATGAGGAAGGATTGGGTAAACTGGGGCTGTTCTCACTGGAAAGGCGGAGGATGAGGGGTGACCTAATAGAGGTGTATAAAATTATGAAAGGCATAGATAGGGTGAACGGTGGGAAGTTTTTTCCCAGGTTGGTGGTGACGTTCACGAGGGGTCATAGGTTCAAGGTGAGGGGGAGGAGGTTTAACACGGATATCAGAAGGACGTATTTTACACAGAGGGTGGTGGGGGCCTGGAATGCGCAGCCGGGCAAGGTGGTGGAGGTGGACACACTGGGAACGTTTAAGACTTATCTAGATAGCTACATGAATGGAGTGGGAATGGAGGGATACAAAAGAATGGTCTAGTTTGGACCAGGGAGCGGCGCGGGCTTGGAGGGCCGAAGGGCCTGTTTCTGTGCTGTATTGTTCTTTGTTCTTTGAGGGATCTGCCTGCCTACCAGCTCTCTGTATATTATCAGCCCGTGTCTTCAAAGCTTGTCTGTGCAGTCATCATGCTGCAATTTCAACAGTCTGTTGTTGCAAACTTGTTGCATTCTGATCAAAACATCACGGGTCATCTTGTGCCATCGAGCAGGATTTAAGGCTGTTAACCAGGTTATCCCTGTACTTAATCTTGCTGCCACACTATTTGAACATTACTGAATCACAATGATATGAAGAATTTATTGGCACCAATCACTCACAAAGGATTGTTTAACACATTGAGTTCAGTTCTTCAGATGAGGCATGTGGAAATACCCATACATGGATAGAAAGCTTAAAGACATCAGCAGCTGAGTTGAGTTCTGCTCATAGGCTGAAGTGAAACTGAATCACATGATACACTTTCCTTCCAGTCAGATATTCTGCTATCTCTTAAAGGCGTATTACAACAACCAAGTTCACTTTAAATCATGTCCCATCCTGCTGTGGAAATATATCGCCGTTCCTTCACTGTCGCTGGGTCAAAATCCTGAAACTCCCTCCCTAACAGCACTGTGAGTGTCCACCATAGCAGTGATTCAAGAAGGCAGCTCACCACCACCTGATCAAGAGCAATTAGCGATAGGAAAATAAATGTTGTCCGAGCCAACAATTCCCTCATCACATGAATGGATAAATAAAACTTATATTACTCAATGGCTCTAATGTCTCATTTAGAGGATAGTTAATTTTTATTGTTCATATAAACATACAAACAAGGAGGAGTAGGCCTTTGGCTCCTGAAACCATTTAATGCTCTGCAATTTAATAAATTCAAGGCTAATCTGGTTGTAAACTCAAATCTACA